>NC_089848.1:27981795-28699920 GCF_035609145.1 Eleutherodactylus coqui | reverse complement strand
TTTGCGTGATCGTGATTTTAACATTACAAGTCCCATAGATCCCTGCAGAAAAAAAACGCTGCGAATTTCGCAGTGAAAGAAAACTCTAGTGGGTAGTCCCCCTAAAGTAAAATAATTTTGCCTGAAAAAATCCGTTATGCAGAAAAAAATATAATAAATCATATCCGGAGTAACACAACAGGGAAACGCAGGAACAGGATGCCAGGGATTTTACCCACTACTACACATGCCTGAAAAAGAAGAGACAAATAATGAGAAACTCAGGTAAGACTGATACATGGGACAGCGATCTAAAATACAATACACAAAAGGAAATGACAAGAGCAACGAGAATATTCAGATACATTTAAATAAAAGGGGTAAAATTGTCATCTAAAGATAACCTGTTAGGAGTCACCGTCTCAAGATTAAAAATTAGAGATGAGCGAGTATATCCCTAAGGACAATTACTCAATCGAGCATTGTCCTTAGCGAGTATCTCCCCGCTCGGAAGAAAAGGTTCGTCTGCCGGCGCAGGTGACAGGTGAGTTGTGGCCATGAGCAGGGGGGAGATAGACCTCCCCTCCGTTCCTCCCCGCTCTCCCCCACTGCTCCCCGCCCGCCGCTGGCAGCTGAATCTTTGCTCCCGAGCGGGCAGGTACTTGCTAAGGGCAATGCTCGGTCGAGCAATTGCCCTTAGAGCGTATGCTCGCTCATCTCTATTAAAAATCCATTGAAGCCCCTTTTTCCTTAATAGTTTCTCCCGGTCACCACCCCTGATGGATTTAGGGACTTGGTCGATGACCCGAAATTTAAATTGGCTTACAGTATGCCCAATTAGTGCGCAATGTTGAGGTACGGTCAAATCCTGTTTGCGCGTCCGAATCATGCTGTTATGCGCCGTAATGCGTACTCTAACCCCATTCGTGGTTTCACCTATGTATATAAGTCCACATGGACATGTGATTGCATATATTACAAATGCAGATTCGCATGAGTACCAATCTCTGAATTTATATTTTCTTTCCGTCCGTGGATGAAAAAAGGTGTCCCCACAAATGAGGTTATTGCAGTATGAACAGTTCACACAAGGGAAATTTCCAGATTTTAATGGGGCCAAGAGTGTTTGTTCGGATGTACCAGGTGTATTCTCATGTGCATGTACAAGCTTATCCCTCAGGTTAGAAGCTCTTCTATAAGACATGAGTGGAGGCTATTTCCATTCCACAATCTGAGGGCAGTTCTTTGTAAGTATATGCCAATACTTTCTAACAATTTTAGAAATGGACGTACTCTCTAGACCATAGGTTGAAACAAATGGAATTCTCAACATTTTTTCTGGTTGTGCCTTCGGGGTCATCAAATCGTCACGTGAGATGCCCTTCACTTTTATGGTGGATGTTCAAACCAGATCTTGTGGATAACCCCTCATTAGAAACCGTCTGCTCATTTCCTCTAGCCTCATGTCTAGTTTCTCATCATGAGTGATGCGACGAACACGTAATAGTTGGCTCGATGGCAGTGACTCAATCATCCTCCGTGGATGGCAACTATCAAACATGAGGAGGTTGTTTTGACCTGTCGGTTTACAGAGTATATCGGTACACAAATTCTGTCGGTTAAGAGGTTTCTCTTTAAACACACATACTCTCACTTGTGTGACTTCTCCAGGATAGGCTGATGTAGGGGGCTGACCTTTTTAGACTTGTATATAGTGACAGCACTTTGGTTTCTGTGTTTGCTTGAGAAAGATTCCTACAACAGGGATCAATACGTGGACGTGGCCGAGGACGCGTAGGCCCAAGTGAGGGTGTGGGCACAGGGCGAGCTCCTGATCAAGGTGTATCGCAGCCGACTGCTGCGCGATTAGGAGAGAGGCACGTTTCTGGCGTCCCCACATTCATCGCCCAATTAATGGGTCCACGCGGGAGACCTTTATTAGAAAATGAGCAGTGTGAGCAGGTCCTGTCGTGGATGGCAGAAAGTGCTTCGAGCAAGCTATCATCCACCCACAGTTCTGCGCCGTCCAGTGCTGCAAATCCAAATCCTCTGGCTGCTACTCCTCCTTCCTCCCAGCCTCCTCACTCCACTACAATGACTCCCAGGAACTGTTCTCGGGCCCCTGCTCAGATTGGGCAGCAGTGGTTCCTCTCCCACCAGAGGAGTTTATCGTCACTGATGCCCAACCATTGGAAAGTTCCCGGGGTCCGGGGGATGAGGCTCGGGACTTCCGGCAACTGTCTCAAGACCTTTCAGTGGGTGAGGAGGACGATGACAATCAGACACAGTTCTCTATCAGTGAGGTAGTAGTAAGGGCAGTAAGTCCGAGGGAGGAGCGCACAGAGGATTCGGAGGAAGAGCAGCAGGACGATGAGGTGACTGACCCCACCTGGTGTGCAACGCCTACACAGGACAGGTCTTCAGAGGGGGAGGCACGGGCAGCAGCAGGGCAGGTTGCAAGAGGCAGTGCGGTGTCCAGGGGTAGAGGCAGGGCCAGATCAAATAATCCACCAACTGTTTCCCAAAGCACACGCTCGCGCCATGCCACCCTGCAGAGGCCGAGGTGCTCTAAGGTCTGGCAGTTTTTCACAGAGACGCCTGACGACCGACGAACAGTGGTGTGCAACCTTTGTCGCGCCAAGATCAGCCGGGGAGCCACCACCAACAACCTCACCACCACCAGCATGCACAGACATATGATGGCCAAGCACCCCACAAGGTGGGACGAAGGCCGTTCACCGCCTCCGGTTTGCACCGCTGCCTCTCCCCCTGTGCCCCAACCTGCCACTGAGATCCAACCCTGCTCTGAGGACACAGGCATTACCGTCTCCTGGCCTGCACCCACACCCTCACCTCCGCTGTCCTCGGCCCCATCCAGCAATGTCTCGCACCGCACCGTCCAGCCGTCGCTAGCGCAAGTGTTTGAGCGCAAGCGCAAGTACGCCGCCACGCACTCGCACGCTCAAGCGTTAACCGTCCACATAGCCAAATTTATCAGCCTTGAGATGCTGCCGTATAGGGTTGTGGAAACAGAGTCCTTCAAAAGTATGATGGAGGCGGCGGCCCCGCGCTACTCAGTTCCCAGTCGCCACTACTTTTCCCGATGTGCCGTCCCAGCCCTGCACGACCACGTCTCCCGCAACATTGTACGCGCCCTCACCAACGCGGTTACTGCCAAGGTCCACTTAACAACGGACACGTGGACAAGCACAGGCGGCCAGGGCCACTACATCTCCCTGACGGCACATTGGGTGAATTTAGTGGAGGCTGGGACAGAGTCAGAGCCTGGGACCGCTCACGTCCTACCCACCCCCAGAATTGCGGGCCCCAGCTCGGTGCTGGTATCTGCGGCGGTGTATGCTTCCTCCACTAAAGCACCCTCCTCCTCCTCCGTAACCTCTGTCTCGCAATCAAGATGTGTCAGCAGCAGCAGCACGTCGCCAGCAGTCGGTGTCGCGCGGCGTGGCAGCACAGCGGTGGGCAAGCGTCAGCAGGCCGTGCTGAAACTACTCAGCTTAGGAGATAAGAGGCACACGGCCCACGAACTGCTGCAGGGTCTGACAGAGCAGACCGACCGCTGGCTTGCGCCGCTGAGCCTCCAACCGGGCATGGTCGTGTGTGACAACGGCCGTAACCTGGTGGCGGCTCTGCAGCTCGGCAGCCTCACGCACGTGCCATGCCTGGCCCACGTCTTTAATTTGGTGGTTCAGCGCTTTCTAAAAAGCTACCCACGCTTGTCAGACCTGCTCGTAAAGGTGCGCCGGCTCTGCGCACATTTCCGCAAGTCCCACACGGACGCTGCCACCCTGCGGACACTGCAACATCGGTTTAATCTGCCAGTGCACCGACTGCTGTGCGACGTGCCCACACGGTGGAACTCTACGCTCCACATGTTGGCCAGGCTCTATGAGCAGCGTAGAGCTATAGTGGAATACCAACTCCAACATGGGCGGCGCAGTGGGAGTCAGCCTCCTCAATTCTTTTCAGAAGAGTGGGCCTGGTTGGCAGACATCTGCCAGGTCCTTCGAAACTTTGAGCAGTCTACCCAGGTGGTGAGCGGCGATGCTGCAATCATTAGCGTCACCATTCCTCTGCTATGCATCTTGAGAAGTTCCCTGCAAACCATAAAGGCAGCCGCTTTGCGCTCGGAAACAGAGCCGGGGGAAGACAGTATGTCGCTGGATAGTCAGAGCACCCTCCTGTCTATATCTCAGCGCGTTCAGGAGGAGGAGGAGGAGCATGAGGAGGATGAGGAGGAGGGGGAAGAGACAGCTTGGCCCACTGCTGACGGTACCCATGCTGCTTGCCTGTCATCATTTCAGCGTGTATGGCCTGAGGAGGAGGAGGGGGAGGAGGAGGAGGATCCTGAAAGTGATCTTCCTAGTGCGGACAGCCATGTGTTGCGTACAGGTACCCTGGCACACATGGCTGACTTCATGTTAGGATGCCTTTCTCGTGACCCTCGCGTTACAGGCATTCTGGCCACTACGGATTACTGGGTGTACACACTGCTCGACCCACGCTATAAGGAGAACCTTCCCACTCTCATTCCCGAAGAGGAAAGGGGTTCGAGAGTGTTGCTATACCACAGGACCCTGGCGGACAAGCTGATGGTAAAATTCCCATACGACAGCGCTAGTGGCAGAAGGCGCAGTTCCGAGGGCCAGGTAGCAGGGGAGGTGCGGAGATCGAGCAGCATGTACAGCCCAGGCAGTGCAACAGTCTTTAAGGGCCTGGACAGCTTTATGGCTCCCCAGCAAGACTGTGTCACCGCTCCCCAGTCAAGGCTGAGTCGGCGGGAGCACTGTAAAAGGATAGTGAGGGAGTACGTAGCCGATCGCACGACCGTCCTCCGTGACGCCTCTGCCACCTACAACTACTGGGTGTCGAAGCTGGACACGTGGCCTGAACTAGCGCTGTATGCCCTGGAGGTGCTTGCTTGTCCTGCGGCTAGCGTCTTGTCGGAGAGGGTGTTTAGTGTGGCTGGGGGAATCATCAAAGATAAGCGTACCCGCCTGTCAACCAACAGTGCCGATAGGCTAACACTCATCAAGATGAACAAAGCCTGGATTTCCCCAGACTTCTCTTCTCCACCAGCGGACAGCAGCGATACCTAAGCAATACGTAGGCTGCACCCGCGGATGGAAGCATCGTTCTCTCTTACCATCCAAAACGGGGACATTTCTGCTTCATCAATCTGTGTATAATATTCCTCCTCCTCCTCCTGCTCCTCCTCCTGAAACCTCACGTAATCACGCTGAACGGGCAATTTTTCTTAGGGCCACAAGGCTCACTCATATAATTTTTCTAAAAATTTTTTATACGTTTCAATGCTCTTAAAAGCGTTGGAACTTTAACTTGAAACAATTTTTCGTTAAACTGGGCTGCCTCCAGGCCTAGTTACCACTTAAGCCACATTAACCAAAGCGATTAATGGGTTTCACCTGACCTCTTGGTTGGGCATGGCCAATTTTTACTGAGGTACATTAGTACTGTTGGTACACCAATTTTTTTGGGCCCTCACCTACAGTGTAATCATAGCAATTTCTATGTTCTTCGCCTGCACTCATGGTACAGAAAGGTGTGTGGGGTTGGCCTACACTTTAGCTACATAAATGTAACTTGGGCCTTGGCTATACTGCAGCTACTGAAATGGAACTAAGACTGCGCTCCCACTATACTGCTGCTTCGGAATTGTTCCTGGGGCCTGTGTAGGCTGCTACTATTACTTAAATGGAACTTAGACTATGCTCCTCCTATACTGCTGCTTCGGAATTGTTACTGGGGCCTGTCTTGAGTGCTACTATTACTGAAATGGAACGAAGACTGCGCTCCCACTATACTGCTGCTTCGGAATTGTTACTGGGGCCTGTCTTGAGTGCTACTATTACTGAAATGAAACGAAGACTGCGCTCCCACTATACTGCTGCTTCGGAATTGTTACTGGGGCCTGTCTTGAGTGCTACTATTACTGAAATGGAACGAAGACTGCGCTCCCACTATACTGCTGCTTCGGAATTGTTACTGGGGCCTGTCTTGAGTGCTACTATTACTGAAATGGAACTAATACTGTGCTCCCCCTATAATGCTGCTAGTGATATGTTAGTGGGGCCTGTCCTAATGCTACGGCTGAAATGTTACGAATTATGGGCTCTGCCTATACCGCTGCTAATGGTATGTCTCTGGGGTGTGGAAACAGAGGCTTCACAAAGACATGATGGCAGCGAGGCCATTTCCCACCAACGCGGTTACTGTTAAGGTGCATATAACCACGGACACGTGGAGAGGACACGTAGTGCCTCAAAAACATCCCCCTCCTCCTCCAACAATGAAAACATTCTTGGCAAATGCCTTTGCATTGGTTTGTCTGGTGGCAGTCCAAGAATTTCACCTTTACCGACACAACAAGAGAGCCCACCCACCACCCCCCCGCCACGGCCCACTTAATCCTGGCCACATTCCGAAAACCAACAAAATAAAACCGCGCTACTAGGTCCGCAGTCACCACCACATTACCACCAACGCGGTTACTGTTAAGGTGCATATAACCACGGACACGTGGAGAGGACACGTAGTGCCTCAAAAACATCCCCCGCCACGGCCAACTTAATCCTGGCCACATTCCAAAAACCAACAAAATAAAACCGCGCTACTAGGTCCGCAGTCACCACCACATTACCACCAACGCGGTTACTGTTAAGGTACATATTACCAGTCTGACTGGGGCATGCAGACACCTTGACAGAATGAATAGTGTGTGGCACATAGGTTCCCCATTGCTATGCCCACGTGTGCAGCTCCTGATGGCGGTGGCACAGGATTCTATTTCTCATTGCTTCTGTACAGCATTGTGGGCTATCGCCCCACCACTTTTAAAGAGGGTCGCTGCCTAGCCGTGCCAACCTTCTGCAGTGTGTGCCTGCAGTTCCTCGTCATGGCAGACGCACTTCTAAATAGACATGAGGGTGGTGTGGCATGAGGGCAGCTGAAGGCTGCGCAGGGACAGTTTGGTGTGCGCTGTGGACACTGGGTCGTGGGGGGGGGGGGGGTTGGGCAGCATGTAACCCAGGAGAAGTGGCAGCAGAGTGTCATGCAGGCAAGGTAGCTAAGGTATGCATTGCTAATGAGGGCTTTTCAGAAGTAAAAGTTGTTGGGAGGGGGGGGGGGGGGGCCCACTCTTGCCGGTATTGTGGCTTAATAGTGGGACCTGTGAACTTGAGATGCCAACATGTAGCCCCTCGCCTGCCCTATCCGTTGCTGTGTCGTTCCCATCACTTTCTTGAATTGCCCAGATTTTCACACATGGAAACCTTAGCGAGCATCGGCGAAATACAAAAATGCTCGGGTCGCCCATTGACTTCAATGGGGTTCGTTACTCGAAACGAACCCTCGAGCATTGCGAAAATTTCGTCCCGAGTAACGAGCACCCGAGCATTTTGGTGCTCGCTCATCTCTATTAATAAAGAATCAATTGATTGGTAACCATTGAAAGGCAGAAGTGCCTGACGACCGTCTCAGAGAAGGCAGCAAAGACACAGACCAATGGAGACTTTCAAATTTGTTCAAGTCTTTATTGATGGGGGAAGGGCTGATGATTTTTTATGTAAAAATGATGGGTAATTTTGGGTGATTGGGCACTGTGCAATGCTTAAAAAGGTATTCCCGTGATTCAAAGTGAAAGTTATATGCTTCATAAGGTGATAACAGAGAATTGTGCAATATAATGTTATACCTTGTTTTACAAAGCTTCAGAGATATTGCTTTACCCGTGGCCCCCCCCCCTCCCCCTCCGCCCGCTTGGTTCTCCATTGGTATCAGGTAGTTACGGCCTGTACGCTCCGCTGTTACCGGTCAGGCTGCTCAGTGCCTTCAGATTCTGTATTGTTGACCCAGTCTGTACAGTTATGAATGCCCACGTCAGTAACTGGTAATGGGGCATTGTGGGGGATGTAGTTTTTGCAGTCCTCCTTCCATTTTAAGTAACAATGTGTTAATCTGAAGCTAGCAGTGGTAGAGCATGGCGTCAAAAAAAGGTACTAAAGTTCAGTTTGACAATTTAGATGGATGTTTGGAATAACGACAATAAGTGGAACCATGAGGACAATTTTGCCCAATCTCTGGATTATCCCTTTAAAGAGACGTTTTCAAAACAATGGGTTGTCTGCTTAAAGCAGGGCAGATCCTCCAAAGCTGGGATGCTCTTTGTAGCTCACCCCTCTGGCTAGGAGATAAGCATTCTGGATGGATTTAACTCTGAATTCCCGAATAACATATGTGGAATAGGTTGTCTAAAGTGGATAACTCCTTTAAGTACTGCGCACATTTTCAATAAGCACTACTTAGACCAAATACTTAAAACAAGGGAACAGAGCCCAGAAAAACTCATGTTTTCGGGAAATTTTACTGTTCTACCGCGCTAACCTCAAATTCCTATTCCAAGAATTATTAGCGCTTGTTGAAATGCGTTGGCAGGAAGCGGACTTTCACTGCACCCAGGACATAGGCCTCTGCACAAACCCTCAGCAATCGCGGGCCTACAGCGGACTCCAATGCTAGCGTAGCTGTGCACGTCTCATTAGCGCTGTATTGCTCCTGTAGTTTGTCCCAATGCAGTGTCCCGGATAGTAGAGCTAACGTCAGATTAAATACAGGTGGGCTTCGGCCCACACTGCATGCTCCAGTCTGACCGCGGTTTTTTATAAATAGTCACAGGCAGGTACAATTCCGCAATGGGAATTCCGTGTGCACCCACAGCATGGGTGGCTCCCTGGAACCCACCGGCGGTACATAAATATATCCCATTGCAGTGCCTTGGACAGCAGAGCTAACATCAGCTTAAAGGCAGGTGGGCTTCGGCCCACACTGCATGCCCCAGTCAGACTGGGGTTCTTTATAAGTAGACACAGGCAGGTACAACTCCGTGTGGACCGACAGCATGGGTGGGTCCCAGGAAGCCACCGGCGGTACATGAATAAATCCCATTGCATTGCCCAGTACAGCTGAGGTAACGTCAGATTAAATGCAGGTGGGCTTCGGCCCACACTGCATGCCCCAACCTGACCGGGGTTTTTAATACATAGACACAGACAGGTACAAATCCCCTATGTGAAGTCCCTGTGGACCAACAGCATGGGTGGCTCCCTGGAACCCACCGGCGGTACATAAATATATCCCATTGCAGTGCCTTGGACAGCAGAGCTAACATCAGCTTAAAGGCAGGTGGGCTTCGGCCCACACTGCATGCCCCAGTCAGACTGGGGTTCTTTATAAGTAGACACAGGCAGGTAGAACTCCATGTGGACCGACAGCATGCTCCCAGGAAGCCACCGGCGGTACATAAATAAATTCCATTGCATTGCCCAGCACAGCTGAGGTAATGTCAGATTAAATGCAGGTGGGCTTCAGCCCACACTGCCTGCCCCAGTCAGACCGGGGTTTTTATAAGTCAACACAGGCAGGTACAATTGTGCAGTCGGTGTGGACCGACAGCATGGGTGGCTCCCTGGAACCCACCGGCGGTACATAAATAAATCCCATTGCATTGCCCAGCACTGCTGAGGTAACGTCAGATTAAATGCAGGTGGGCTTCGGCCCACACTGCATGCCCCAGTCTGACCGGGGTTTTTAATACATAGACACAGGCAGGTACATCTCCCTAATGTGAACTCCGTGTGGACCCACAGCATGGGTGGCTCCCTGGAACCCACTGGCGGTACATAAATAGATCCCATTGCAGTGCCCTGGACAGCAGAGCTAACGTCTGATTAAATACAGGTGGGCTTCGGCCAAGTATGTTTTCATTGTTGGAGGAGGAGGACGGGGAAGTTTTTGAGGCGGTACGTGTCCTGTCCCCGTATCCCTGGTTATATGCACCTTCCCAGTGACCGCGTCGCTGAAAAGTTGTTGAGCCTGTGGAACCTAGTAGCGCGGCCTCGCCACCATCATGTCTTTGGGAAGCCTCCGTTTCCACTACCCTGTAACATTGCAGTAGCAGCAGTATAGGCAGAGCCGAGAATTAGTAACATTTCAGCAGTAAGAGTATGCACAAACCCCTGTAACATTTCATTGGCAGCAGTGACGACAGACCCCACTAACATTTCATTTGCAGCAGTATACACAGACCCCAGTAACATTTCAGTAGTATCAGTATAGACAGACCCCAGTAACAGTTCAGTAGTATAAGTCTAGACAGACCCCAGTAACATTTCAGTTCCAGCAGTACTGACAGACCCCTGTAACATTTCAGTAGTATCAGTTGCGACATGCCCCAGTCACATTTCAGTTCCAGCAGTGCAGACAGACCCCAGTAACAGTAACGTTGAAGCAGTATGGGCAAAGCAGCAGATTCACATTTCCTTGGCAGCAGTGCAGGGAGAGCACAGCATTTGTAACTTTTCAGTAGTAGCAGTATAGTCAGACCCCAGTAACACTTATGTAGAAGCAGTATGGGCAAAGCAGCAGATAAACATTTCCCTGGCAGCACTGTAGGGAGAGCTAAGTATTTGTAACATTTCAGTTGTAGCAGAATAGTCAGACCCCAGTAACAGTTACGTAGAAGCAGTATGGGCAAAGCAGCAGATAAACATTTATCTGACAGCAGTGTAGGGAGAGCATAGTATTGGTAAGATTTCAGTAGTAGCAGTATAGACAGGCCCCAGTAACACTTACGTAGAAGCAGTATGGGCAAAGCAGCAGATTCACATTTCCCTGGCAGCAATGTAGGAAGAGCACAGCATTTGTAACATTTCAGTAGTAGCAGTATAGTCAGACCCCAGTAACAGTAACGTAGAAGCAGTATGGGCAAAGCAGCAGATTCACATTTCCCTGGCAGCAGTGTAGGGAGAGCATAGTATTGATAAGATTTTAGTAGTAGCAGTATAGACAGGCCCCAGTAACATTAACGTAGAAGCAGTATGGGCAGAGCCCACTATTAGTTACATTTCTGTTTTAGCAGTATAGACCTGCCCCAGTAACATTTCCGTTGAAGCATTATGGGCAGAGCCCAGTATTAGTAAAATTTCAGTAGTAACAGTATACACCAACCAAGGTAACATTTCAGGAGCAGAAGTATCGGCAGACCGAAGTAACATTTCTGTTGCTGAAGTATAGTCAGACCCCTGTAGCATTACTGTGGCAGAAGTATAGGTAGGCAGAACAGAGTTACATTTCTGTAGCAAAAGTGTAGGCCAACCCCAGACACAGTGGTGTACCATGAGTGCAGGCGAAGCCCATAAAAATTACTTGGATTACATTGTAGGCGAGGGCCCGAAAAATTGTTGTACTGACAGTACAAATGTACCCCAGAAAAATTGCCCATGCCCAACCCAGAGGGCAGGTGAAACCCATTAATCGCTTAACGTACTGTGGCTTACTTTTTAACTAGGCCTAGAGGCAGCCCAGTCTAAAAAACAAAAGGTTCAGGTGGAAGTTTCAATGCTTTAATGAGACTTGAAACAGATAAATATTATTTAGAAAAGCCTTTTGGCCCACAGAAAAATTGCCCGTTCGCGGTGATTACGAGAGGTTTCAGGAGGAGGAGGACGAATATCATACACAGATTGACAAAAGTCTTTAGGTAGCGCTGCTGTCCGCTGGTGGAGAAGAGAAGTCTGGGGAAATCCAGGCTTTATTCATCTTTATGAGTGTAAGCCTGTCGGCGCTGTCAGTTGACAGGCGGGTACGCTTGTCCGTGATGATTCCCCCAGCTGCACTAAACACTCTCTCTGACAAGACGCTAGCCGCAGGGCACGTCAACACCTCCAGGGCATACAGCGCGAGTTCGAGCCACATGTCAAGCTTTGACACCCAGTAGTTGTAAGCAGCAGAGGTGTCACGGAGGACGGTGGTACGATCGGCTGCGTACTCCCTCACCATCTTCTTACAGTGCTCCCTCCGACTCAACCTGGACTGGGGAGGTGTGAGACAGTCTTGCTGGGGAGCCAAAAAGCTGGCAAAGGCCTTGGAGAGTGTTCCCCTGCCTGCGCGGAGCATGCTGCCTGATTTCCGCGCCTCCCCTGCTACTTGGCCCTCGGAACTGCGCCTTCTGCCACTAGCACTGTCAGATGGGAAGTTTACCATCAGTTTGTCCACCAGGGCGCTGTGGTATTGCATCACTCTCAAACCCCTTTCCTTTTCGGGAATGAGAGTGGAAAGGTTCTCCTTATACCGTGGGTTAAACAGTGTGTACACCCAGTAATCCGTAGTGGCCAGAATGCGTTTAACACGAGGGTCACGAGAAAGGCATGCTAACATAAAGTCAGCCATGTGTGCCAGGGTACCTGTACGCAACATATGGCTGTCTCACTAGGAAGATCACTTTGAGTATCCTCCTCCTCCTCCTCCTCCTCCTCCTCCTCCTCCTCAGGCCATACACGCTGAATGGATGAGAGGCAAGCAGCATGGGTACCCTCTACAGTGGGCCCAGCTGTCTCTTCCTCCTTAGGCTCCTCCCCCTCCTCCTCCTCCATGCGCTAAGATATAGACATGAGGGTGCTCTGACTATCCAGTGACATACTGTCTTCCCCCACCTCCGTTTCTGCCTGCAAAGCATCAGTCTTTATGCTTTGCAGAGAACTTCTCAACAGGCATAGCAGGGGAATGGTGACGCTAATGATTACAGCATCGCCGCTCACCATCAGGGTGGACTCCTCAAAGTTTCCAAGGACCTGGCAGATATCCGCCATCCAGGTCCACTCCTCTGTAAAGAATTGAGGAGGCTGACTCCCATTTCGTCGCCCATGTTGGAGTTGGTATTCCACTATAGCTCTACGCTGCTCATACAGCCAGGAGAACATGTGAAGTGTAGACTTCCACTGTGAGGGCACGTCGCAAAGCAGTCGGTGCACTGGCAGCGTCCGTGTTGGACTTGCGGAAATGTACGCTGACCCGGCGCACCTTGCCGAGGAGGTCTGACAAGTGTGGGTAGCCTTTCAGAAACCGCTGAACCACCAAATTAAAGACGTAGGCCAGGCATGGCCTGTGCGTGAGGCTGCTGAGCTGCAGAGCCGCCACCAGGTTATGGCCGTTGTCACACACGACCATGCCCGTTTGGAGGCTCAGTGGCGAAAGCCAGCGGTCGGTCTGCTCTGTCAGACCGTGCAACAGTTCGTGGGCCGTGTGCCTCTTCTCTCCTAAGCTGAGTAGTTTCAGCACGGCCTGCTGACGCTTGCCCACCGCTGTGCTGCCATGCCGCGTGACACCGACTGCTGGCGACGTGCTGCTGACAAGTCTTTATTGCGAGGTAGAGGTTGCGTTGGAGGAGGAGGAGGAAGGTTTAGTGGAGGTGGCATACACCGCCGCAGATACTAGCACCGATCTGGGGCCCGCAATTCTGGGGGTGGGTAGTACATGAGCGGTCCCAGGCTCTGATTCGGTCCCAGCCTCCACTAAATTCACCCAATGTGCCGTCAGGGAGATATAGTGGCCCTGCCCGCCTGTGCTTGCCCACATGTCCATTGTTAAGTGGACCTTGCCAGTAACTGAGTTGGTGAGGGTGTGTGCGATGTTGCGTGAGACGTGGTCGTGCAGGGCTGGGACGGCACACCGTGAAAAATAGTGGAGACTGGGGACAGAGTAGTGCGGGGCTGCCGCCGCCATCATGTTTTTGAACGCCTCAGATTCCACCAGCCTGTAGGGGAGCATCTCCAGGCTGATCAATTTGGCTATGTGGACATTTAAAGCTTGAGCGTGCGGGTGTGTGGCGGCGTATTTGCGCTTTCGCTCCAACGCTCCAGACATTGCTGGATGGGGCCGAGGACAGCGGAGGTGAGGGTGTGGGTCCAGGCCAGGAGACAGTCGTGCCTGTGTCGTGAGAGGTGGGTTGGATCTCAGTGGCAGGTTGGGGCCCAGGGGGAGAGGCAGTGGCGCAAGCTGGAGGCGGTGAACGGCCTTCGTCCCACCTTGTGGGGTGCTTGGCCATCATATGCCTGCGCATACTGGTGGTGGTGGCTCCTCGGCTGATCTTGGCGCGACAAAGGTTGCACACCACTGTTCGTCGGTCGTCCGCCGTCTCAGTGAAAAACTGCCACACCTTAGAGCACCTTGGCCTCTGCACGGTAGCTTGGCGTGAGGGGGTGCTTTGGGAAACAGCTGGTGGATTATTCGCTCTTGCCCTGCCTCTACCCCTGGCCTCCCCACTGCCTCTTCCAACCTGTCTTGCGGCTGCAATTGCCTCCCCCTCTGAAGACCTGTCCTCAGTTGGCTTATCACACCAGGTGGGGTCAGTCACCTCATCGTCCAGCGGCCCTTCCTCCGAATCCTCTGTGCGCTCCTCCCTCGGACTTACTGCCCTCACTACTACCTCACTGATAGACAACTGTTTCTCATCGTCATCGTCCTCCTCACCCACTGAAAGCTCTTGAGACAGTTGCCGGAAGTCCCCAGCCTCATCCCCCGGAACCCGGGAACTTTCCAAAGGTTGGGCATCGGTCACGACAAACTCCTCCGGTGGGAGAGGAACCATTGTTGAGCAATCTGGGCAGGGGCCCGAGAACAGTTCCTGGGAGTCTGCCTGCTCCTCAGAATGTGTAATTTTCATGGAGTGAGGAGGCTGGGAGGAAGGAGGAGCAGCAACCAGAGGATTCAGAGTTGCAGCAGTGGACAGCGTAGAAGACTGGGTGGTCGATACATTGCTGGATGCGCTTTGTGCCATCCACGACAGGACCTGCTTACACTGCTGATTTTTTAATAAAGGTCTACGACGTGGACCCGAAAATTGCGATATGAAGCTGGGGACCCCAGAAACTGTCCTCTCTCCTACTCCTGCAGCAGCCGGCTGCGATTCACCTGGACCAGGAATTCGTCCTATGCCCACACCCTCACTTGGGACTCCGCGTCCTCGACCGCGTCCACGTCCTCTGACCCTACCCCTACCCCTCAGCATGCTGGATTAAAAATCGAGCAGAGACAGAGCGGTGTAAAAATGTTTGTGAATTATTGCCGCGCAGTTGGTAGCTGCCAGCGGTAATATAACGCTAAATGAAGCCAGAGATAAATTATAAGGAAGGCTGCACTTAGGCCTAGCTGTGAACTTTGCAGTTTGGATGGACGTGAAGTCCCACAGGCCACGCAGGCAAATGCACTGGGTCACCGGTAGCCGTAAAAAGGAATTTTTTAAAAAAATCTCCTTATTTTACTATGCAATGCAGGCTGAAGCTATGCAGTGTGTATTGCACTTTCAATCCATGGGCGTCGGGCAGACCGTGAACTTCTGAGACAGCACATGTATAACACAGAGCGTTGTAGAAAATGTGTGGTTTTTGGCATACACTTAGAGGCAGACTGCAGTGAGGCAACGCAAAGTGCGGACAGAAATATGTTTAAATGAAGGCTGCACGCAGGCTCTGCTGTGCAATACAGAGGTACTACAACTCCCAGCAACCACGGAGTTAAATGTACACGGTCACAGGTTGCCCTAAGAAGAACCATTGGGGTTCTTGTTGACAGGATTCTACACTACCACTGTCCCTGCCTGACCAATACTGCCCCTATACTCAAGTACAGATGCAGCCTGAGAACGCTACAGCCTGTACGCCCGATATACATAAAAAAAAAAATTGTGCAAAAGTGCTCACAGCAGCCACTACAGGTACTACAACTCCCAGCAACCACGGAGTTAAATGCACACGGTCACCGGTTGCCCTAAGAAGAACTGTTGGGGTTCTTGTAGACAGAATTCTACACTACCACTGTCCCTGCCTGACCAATACTGCCCCTATACTCAAGTACAGACTGCAGCCTGAGAACGCTATAGCCTGCACGCCCGATATACATTAAAAAAAATTGTGCAAAACTGCTCGCAGCAGCCACAACAGTAATGCACTAGGTGAGCTGTGGCCCTAAGAAGGACCGTTGTGGTTCTTGAAGACGCTAACACTGTCCCTATAGCAGCAGCATCAGCAGCACTGTCCCTGATCTCTCTTAGCATGTGTCTGTGGCGAGCCACGGGCGGGGCAGATTTAAATACTCGGGGTGTCACTTGATCTCGCCAGCCACTCACTGCAGGGGGGTGGGATAGGGCTGGAACGTCACAGGGGGAAGTTGTAATGCCTTCCCTGTGTTTCTATTGGCCAGAAAAGGGCGCAAATTACTCAGGGAAGGATATGTAATGGAGTTGAGTGCCGCGTGGTGCTCGTCTCGAGTAACGAGCATCTCGAACACACTAATACTCGAACGAGCATCAAGCTCGGACGAGTGCGCTCGCTCATCTCTAATCCCAATGCTTTCGCAAAGGGGCCCTTTGAGAAAGCAGATGCTAAACATGCGTTGTGGCTCAGGATACAGGTCTTGACTAGGATGTGGTAACAGCTTTGCATTTATACTTTGTGTGATCTGAGAGTCTTAATTTATTGCCTTGTTTGTCTGGCTTGTATTATACTGTATATGACATAGTAGATACGTTATTGTATTTATTGCTATCCTATTTATACCATGAATATATTTTTATTCTATTGTTTAAGTCTAGAGATGAGCGAGCACCAAAATGCTCGGGTGCTCGTTACTCGGGACGAAATTTTCGCAATGCTCGAGGGTTCGTTTCGAGTAACGAACCCCATTGAAGTCAATGGGCGACCCGAGCATTTTTGTATATCGCCGATGCTCGCTAAGGTTTCCATGTGTGAAAATCTGGGCAATTCAAGAAAGTGATGGGAACGACACAGCAACGGATAGGGCAGGCGAGGGGCTACATGTTGGGCTGCATCTCAAGTTCACAGGTCCCACTATTAAGCCACAATACCGGCAAGAGTGGGCCCCCCCCCTCCCAACAACTTTTACTTCTGAAAAGCCCTCATTAGCATGGCATACCTTAGCTAAGCACCACACTACCTACAACAAAGCACAATCACTGCCTGCATGACACTCTGCTACCACTTCTCCTGGGTTACATGCTGCCCAACCCCCCTCCCCCCTGCACGACGCAGTGTCCACAGCGCACACCAAACTGTCCCTGCGCAGCCTTCAGCTGCCCTCATGCCACACCACCCTCATGTCTATTTATAAGTGCGTCTGCCATGAGGAGGAACTGCAGGCACACACTGCAGAGGGTTGGCACGGCTAGGCAGCGACCCTCTTTAAAAGGGGCGGGGCGATAGCCCACAATGCTGTACAGAAGCAATGAGAAATATAATCCTGTGCCACCGCCATCAGGAGCTGCACACGTGGGCATAGCAATGGGGAACCTATGTGCCACACACTATTCATTCTGTCAAGGTGTCTGCATGCCCCAGTCAGACTGGTAATATGTACCTTAACAGTAACCGCGTTGGTGGTAATGTGGTGGTGACTGCGGACCTAGTAGCGCGGTTGTATTTTGTTGGTTTTCGGAATGTGGCCAGGATTAAGTGGGCCGTGGCGGGGGGATGGTGGGGGGGCTCTCTTGTTGTGTCGGTAAAGGTGAAATTCTTGGACTGCCACCAGACGAACCAATGCAAAGGCATTTGCCAAGAATGTTTTCATTGTTGGAGGAGGAGGGGGATGTTTTTGAGGCACTACGTGTCCTCTCCACGTGTCCGTGGTTATATGCACCTTAACAGTAACCGCGTTGGTGGTAATGTGGTGGTGACTGCGGACCTAGTAGCGTGGTTGTATTTTGTTGGTTTTCGGAATGTGGCCAGGATTAAGTGGGCCGTGGCGGGGGGATGGTGGGGGGGCTCTCTTGTTGTGTCGATAAAGGTGAAATTCTTGGACTGCCACCAGACGAACCAATGCAAAGGCATTTGCCAAGAATGTTTTCATTGTTGGAGGAGGAGGGGGATGTTTTTGAGGCACTACGTGTCCTCTCCACGTGTCCGTGGTTATATGCACCTTAACAGTAACCGCGTTGGTGGGAAATGGCCTCGCCGCCATCATGTCTTTGGGAAGCCTCTGTTTCCACACCCCAGAGACATACCATTAGCAGCGGTATAGGCAGAGCCCATAATTCGTAACATTTCAGCCGTAGCATTAGGACAGACCCCACTTAAATATCACTAGCAGCATTATAGATGGAGCACAGTATTAGTTCCATTTCAGTAATAGTAGCACTCAAGACAGGCCCCAGTAACAATTCCGAAGCAGCAGTATAGTGGGAGCGCAGTCTTCGTTCCATTTCAGTAATAGTAGCACTCAAGACAGGCACCAGTAACAATTCCGAAGCAGCAGTATAGTGGGAGTGCAGTCTTCGTTCCATTTCAGTAATAGTAGCACTCAAGACAGGCCCCAGTAACAATTCCGAAGCAGCAGTATAGGAGGAGCATAGTCTAAGTTCCATTTAAGTAATAGTAGCAGCCTACACAGGCCCCAGGAACAATTCCGAAGCAGCAGTATAGTGGGAGCGCAGTCTTAGTTCCATTTCAGTAGCTGCAGTATAGCCAAGGCCCAAGTTACATTTATGTAGCTAAAGTGTAGGCCAACCCCACACACCTTTCTGTACCATGAGTGCAGGCGAAGAACATAGAAATTGCTATGATTACACTGTAGGTGAGGGCCCAAAAAAATTGGTGTACCAACAGTACTAATGTACCTCAGTAAAAATTGGCCATGCCCAACCAAGAGGGCAGGTGAAACCCATTAATCGCTTTGGTTAATGTGGCTTAAGTGGTAACTAGGCCTGGAGGCAGCCCAGTTTAACGAAAAATTGTTTCAAGTTAAAGTTCCAACGCTTTTAAGAGCATTGAAACGTATAAAATTTTTTTAGAAAAATTATATGAGTGAGCCTTGTGGCCCTAAGAAAAATTGCCCGTTCAGCGTGATTACGTGAGGTTTCAGGGGGAGGAGCAGGAGGAGGAGGATGAATATTATACACAGATTGATGAAGCAGAAATGTCCCCGTTTTGGATGGTGAGAGAGAACGATGCTTCCATCCGCGGGTGCAGCCTACGTATTGCTTAGGTATAGCTGCTGTCCGCTGGTGGAGAAGAGAAGTCTGGGGAAATCCAGGCTTTGTTCATCTTGATGAGTGTTAGCCTGTCGGCACTGTCGGTTGACAGGCGGGTACGCTTATCTGTGATGATTCCCCCAGCCGCACTAAACACCCTCTCCGACAAGACGCTAGCCACAGGACAAGCAAGCACCTCCAGGGCATACAGCGCTAGTTCAGGCCACGTGTCCAGCTTCGACACCCAGTAGTTGTAGGTGGCAGAGGCGTCACGGAGGACGGTCGTGCGATCGGCTACGTACTCCCTCACCATCCTTTTACAGAGCTCCCGCCGACTCAGCCTTGACTGGGGAGCGGTGACACAGTCTTGCTGGGGAGCCATAAAGCTGTCCAGGCCCTTAAAGACTGTTGCACTGCCTGGGCTGTACATGCTGCTCAATCTCCGCACCTCCCCTGCTACCTGGCCCTCGGAACTGCGCCTTCTGCCACTAGCGCTGTCGGGTGGGAATTTTACCATCAGCTTGTCCGCAAGGGTCCTGTGGTATAGCAACACTCTCGAACCCCTTTCCTCTTCGGGAATGAGAGTGGGAAGGTTCTCCTTATAGCGTGGGTCGAGCAGTGTGTACACCCAGTAATCCGTAGTGGCCAGAATGCGTGTAACGCGAGGGTCACGAGAAAGGCATCCTAACATGAAGTCAGCCATGTGTGCCAGGGTACCTGTACGCAACACATGGCTGTCTTCACTAGGAAGATCACTTTCAGGATCCTCCTCCTCCTCCTCCTCCACAGGCCATACACGCTGAAATGATGACAGGCAAGCAGCATGGGTACCGTCAGCAGTGGGCCAAGCTGTCTCTTCCCCCTCCTCCTCATCCTCCTCATGCTCCTCCTCCTCCTCCTGAACGCGCTGAGATATAGACAGGAGGGTGCTCTGACTATCCAGCGACATACTGTCTTCCCCCGGCTCTGTTTCCGAGCGGAAAGCCGCTGCCTTTATGGTTTGCAGAGAACTTCTCAAGATGCATAGCAGAGGAATGGTGACGCTAATGATTGCAGCATCGCCGCTCACCACCTGGGTAGACTGCTCAAAGTTTCGAAGGACCTGGCAGATGTCTGCCAACCAGGCCCACTCTTCTGAAAAGAATTGAGGAGGCTGACTCCCACTGCGCCGCCCATGTTGGAGTTGGTATTCCACTATAGCTCTACGCTGCTCATAGAGCCTGGCCAACATGTGGAGCGTAGAGTTCCACCGTGTGGGCACGTCGCACAGCAGTCGGTGCACTGGCAGATTAAAGCGATGTTGCAGTGTCTGCAGGGTGGCAGCGTCCGTGTGGGACTTGCGGAAATGTGCGCAGAGCCGGCGCACCTTTACGAGCAGGTCTGACAAGCGTGGGTAGCTTTTCAGAAAGCGCTGAACCACCAAATTAAAGACGTGGGCCAGGCATGGCACGTGCGTGAGGCTGCCGAGCTGCAGAGCCGCCACCAGGTTACGGCCGTTGTCACACACGACCATGCCCGGTTGGAGGCTCAGCGGCGCAAGCCAGCGGTCGGTCTGCTCTGTCAGACCCTGCAGCAGTTCGTGGGCCGTGTGCCTCTTATCTCCTAAACTGAGTAGTTTCAGCACGGCCTGCTGACGCTTGCCCACCGCTGTGCTGCCATGCCGCGTGACACCGACTGCTGGCGACGTGCTGCTGCTGACAAGTCTTGATTGCGAGGTAGCGGTTGCGTTGGAGGAGGAGGAAGGTTTAGTGGAGGTGGCATACACCGCCGCAGATACTAGCACCGATCTGGGGCCCGCAATTCTGGGGGTGGGTAGGACGTGAGCGGTCCCAGGCTCTGATTCGGTCCCAGCCTCCACTAAATTCACCCAATGTGCCGTCAGGGAGATGTAGTGGCCCTGGCCGCCTGTGCTTGTCCACGTGTCCGTTGTTAAGTGGACCTTGGCAGTAACCGCGTTGGTGAGGGCGCGTACAATGTCGCGGGAGACGTGGTCGTGCAGGGCTGGGACGGCACATCGGGAAAAGTAGTGGCGACTGGGAACTGAGTAGCGCGGGGCCGCCGCCTCCATCATACTTTTGAAGGACTCCGTTTCCACAACCCTATACGGCAGCATCTCAAGGCTGATAAATTTGGCTATGTGGACGGTTAACGCTTGAGCGTGCGGGTGCGTGGCGGCGTACTTGCGCTTGCGCTCAAACACTTGCGCTAGCGACGGCTGGACGGTGCGGTGCGAGACATTGGTGGATGGGGCCGAGGACAGCGGAGGTGAGGGTGTGGGTGCAGGCCAGGAGACGGTAGTGCCTGTGTCCTCAGAGCGGGGTTGGATCTCAGTGGCAGGTTGGGGCACAGGGGGAGAGGCAGCGGTGCAAACCGGAGGCGGTGAAAGGCCTTCGTCCCACCTTGTGGGGTGCTTGGCCATCATATGTCTGCGCATGCTGGTGGTGGTGAGGCTGTTGGTGGTGGCTCCCCGGCTGATCTTGGCGCGACAAAGGTTGCACACCACTGTTCGTCGGTCGTCAGGCGTCTCTGTGAAAAACTGCCAGACCTTAGAGCACCTCGGCCTCTGCAGGGTGGCATGGCGCGAGGGGGCGCTTTGGGAAACACTTGGTGGATTATTCGGTCTGGCCCTGCCTCTACCCCTGGCCACCGCACTGCCTCTTGCAACCTGCCCTGCTGCTGCCCGTGCCTCCCCCTCTGAAGACCTGTCCTGTGTAGGCGTTGCACACCAGGTGGGGTCAGTCACCTCATCGTCTTGCTGCTCTTCCTCCGAATCCTCTGTGCGCTCCTCCCTCGGACTTACTGCCCTTACTACTACCTCACTGCAAGACAACTGTGTCTCATCGTCATCGTCCTCCTCACCCACTGAAAGGTCTTGAGACAGTTGCCGGAAGTCCCCAGCCTCATCCCCCGGACCCCGGGAACTTTCGAATGGTTGGGCATCAGTGACGATAAACTCCTCTGCTTGGAGAGGAACCACTGCTGCCCAATCTGAGCAGGGGCCCGAGAACAGTTCCTGGGAGTCTGCCCGCTCCTGAGCATGTGTCATTGTAGTGGAGTGAGGAGGCTGGGAGGAAGGAGGAGTAGCAGCCAGAGGATTTGGATTTGCAGCACTGGACGGCGCAGAACTGTGGGTGGATGATAGCTTGCTCGAAGCACTTTCTGCCATCCACGACAGGACCTGCTCACACTGCTCATTTTCTAATAAAGGTCTCCCGCGTGGACCCATTAATTGGGCGATGAATGTGGGGACGCCAGAAACGTGCCTCTCTCCTAATCGCGCAGCAGTCGGCTGCGATACACCTTGATCAGGAGCTCGCCCTATGCCCACACCCTCACTTGGGCCTACGCGTCCTCGGCCACGTCCACGTCCTCTAGGCTTACCCCTACCCCTCAGCATGCTGTATTACCAGTGATTTCCCAGGCAGCAAATAAATTGGCGCAAGCCTGCAGGTCAAGTACAATTTTTCCCTTTTTGGGAAACGGAGGGCCCACTGACTATATTCAATCAGATAAGATATGTGTTGCACAGAAATGCAGTTATATGAAGTGCAGCAGAGCGGAGACTTTTCACAGGCAGCAAATAAATTGGCGCAAGCCTGCAGGACAAATACAATTTTTCCCTTTTTGGGAAACGGAGGGCCCACTGACTATATGCAATCAGATAAGATATGTGTTGCACAGAAATGCAGTTATATGAAGTGCAGAAGAGCGGAGACTTTTCACAGGCAGCAAATAAATTGGCGCAAGCCTGCAGGACAAATACAATTTTTCCCTTTTTGGGAAACGGAGGGCCCACTGACTATATTCAATCAGATAAGATATGAGTTGCACAGAAATGCAGTTATATGAAGTGCAGCAGAGCGGAGACTTTTCACAGGCAGCAAATAAATTGGCACAAGCCTGCAGGACAAATACAATTTTTCCCTTTTTGGGAAACGGAGGCCCACTGACTATATTCAATCAATAATATATGTCTTCTGGCCCTGCCTACACAATTCTCTCCCTGTAGAATTACTGCAAGGCGCAATGCTCTGCAGACAGCCTATTTTGAAAAGAAAAAAATATGCAACACTGCTAACAGCAGCCTGCACAGTACTGCACACGGATAGATGTGGCCCTAAGAAGGACCGTTGGGGTTCTTAAAGCCTACACTCACTCCTAACACTCTCCCTACCTAACCACCACTTCTGTCCCTGGACTATTACTGCAAGGCGCAATGCTCTTCAGACTGCCGATTTTGAAATAAAAATAAATTGTGCAACACTGCTAACAGCACCCTCCACAGTACTGCACACGGATAGATGTGGCCCTGAGAAGGACCGTTGGGGTTCTTGAAGCCTACACTCACTCCTAAAACTCTCCCTACAGCAGCACCAGCAGCAGCACTTTCCCTCAGCTAACTCACAAGACATCTGAGGCGAGCCGCGGGAGGGGCCGACTTTTATACTCGGGTGACATCTGATCTCCCCAGCCACTCACAGCAGGGGGGTGGTATAGGGCTTGAACGTCACAGGGGGAAGTTGTAATGCCTTCCCTGTCATTCAATTGGCCAGAAAAGCGCGCTAACGTCTCAGAGAGGAAACTGAAAGTAACCCGAACACCGCGTGGTGCTCGTTAAGAGTAACGAGCATCCCGAACACCCTAATATTCGTACGAATATCAAGCTCGGACGAGTACGTTCGCTCATCTCTATTTAAGTCCTGTTCCTGCAATCCAGATACTCATTGTTTCCCACTATATATATGTTTTTAACTATTATTATGTTTTGTAATAAAGTTTATCTATTTTCATTACTATAAGCTCTATGTGTGGATCCATTTTTGTGTCCTCATAATTAATATACAATGTAATGAACAGCATGTTCTATCTGGGCACATATTACACCTGCATACATGTCACTATAGTACATGGCTATGGTCGGCACGCAGCCTGTACACAATGTCATTGCACCCTGCCAGATATGTTCTTGTGAGCCCGGCCTATGGGCTTTTTATCACAGGAGTGTATATCGGCCGCCATTTTCATGGCCAGACGATATATGCTACCATATGAGCTGTCTTCCCCCTTCCCTCCCCCTCGCTGCCTGTCTGCCTCTCTCCTCCCCTCTGGCTGTTTGCAATGGGAGAGGGCTGGATGGGGGTGGAGCTAAGCCCCTCCTGCACCCTCCCATTGCTGGCTGCGGACAAGGGGAGGGGGCGGGAGCTTAGTTCCACCCCCACCACGCCCTCTTCCATTGCCAACAGCCTGAGGGGAGGAGAGAGGCAGAGATCTGCACCATTTGCTGTGGATTTTGACTAGGACCCGCAGCAGACTACATCCCAGAAACTGAAGGGGGGAAATCTTCTTTGAATCCTCATCAAAATCCACCCATCGTGCCCTTAGTCATGGCATACTAGTGAGTGTGTATGCACGGAATGAACACAAGAGGCCACCAATTAAGTTGCATCCATTAACCCCTTAAGACGAAGCCTGTTTGCGCCTTAGTGATGGAGCCAAATTTTGGAAATCTGTCACTTAACATATCATAACTCCGTAAAGGCTTTGTATATCCAAGTGATTCTGACATTGTTTTTTCGCCACATGTTGTACTTCAGTTTGGTTGTAAAAATAGACCGATAGAATTTAAAGTGCCAATATTGGGAACATTTAAAAAAAAAAAGTCATTTTGTTTACAATTTTAACTGTAATATCTAAAATATGTGCAAACATACCGTACAATTTTTTGCTGAGATATATATTTCCATCTGTTTACTTTATTCTGGGCGCACGTTTGAAAAACTTTCATGTTTTTTAACCATTTAGGAGACGTACAAATTTAACATTACTTTTCAGCATTTTGAGTAACATTTTGTTTTCCTGCCCCAAGCCAAGATTGCAAAGGCTCACAGGTGTCAAAATGATAGATACCCCAACAAATGACACTATTTTAAGAACTACACACCTTAATGTATTCACTGAGGGGGGTCAGGAGTATTTTGACCCCACAGTTTTTTTTTCAGGAATTAATTCAATTTAGAGGAGAAAAAAGAAATTCATATTTTGGCAAATATGTCATTTTAAAGACATATTTTTTTCCTATAGCGCACATGAAAATTAGGATTGACACCCCGAAATGGATACCCCCGTTTGTCCTGTTTTCAGAAACAAACCCATTGTGGCCCTAATATTATGTCTGGGTGTACAATGGGGCCCAAAATGAAGGAGTAGTCAGTGTCTTTTAGAACATAGATTTTGCTTGAAGGCCTTTTATGCCCCATAGCCCTCTTGTAGAGCTCTTGAGCAGCGAAAACCATAGAGAACCGCCACAAATGACCCCATTTTAAAAACTAGACCCCTTAATGAATTTATCTAGGGGTGTACTGCCCATTTTGACACCACAATTTTTGAATGAATTTAAGCAAAGCAGAAGGAAACATTTGTGATTTTCATTTTTTGGGCAATTCTGTCATTTTAAAACAGCTTTTTTTGTACAGCACACACATGAATGAAGACTTGCACCCCAAAATGGATACCCCTGTTCTCCCGTGTTTAGAGACATACTCACTGTGGCCCTAATTTTATGTCTGGATGCACAACGGGGCCCAAAATGAAAGGAGTAGTTGGTGGCTTTCAGAACAGAAATTTTGCATGAAGGTGATTTAGGCCCCATTGACCACTTGTAGAGCCCTTTTTGAATTTTGAATTTCCCGAGGCACGAGCCCCTTTGTGCATGCACCCAATGAATGACATTGGGCGGGCATGTGAAGAAGGGGGCTTCATGTCCCTGAAGACCGGAACATCATGGAGGACCCGGGGTGAGTATTTTTACCTCCCCCATGGATCTGATCCATGACGGGAGGTGAAAGTTGAATTTTTTAAAAACTTTTTACAACTTTTTCGTTTCCATTGGATAGCGGCGATCACAGGTCCAGGGATCGGTGGCATCTCCTGGTTCCTGGCTACCTTCAGGAGCTGGGAGCCAGGAGATTTTAAATTTGCCGAGGCTCCCCGTCTTCTGCACATGCGCGTGATGTCATCCGTCTGTCGCGCATGCGCAAAAGAGCGGCGGCGGGTCCCGGGCAGCTAAATCTTTTACTTTTTTTCTTCACTTTATTTCGATCGGCGCTATCGATTGGCACAGTTGCATCAACTCTTTCTATGCCCTAAACTTCTAAGTAAAAGAAAGCCCCATTCTGGACCTCAGCAAAGTGGTGAGAAGCTACAATACATGTTTATCACGGATTTTGGGAATGTCAGATAAATGTCAATGGATCCATATTTTCAGGCAGTCAGCAGTGCAGCTAACAGGTCACATGTGTTCAGTGTTACAACTGATACATTGTTGCATGCGGATGTGAATTGTTGGGAGACTTGCAGCACCTTGTAGTAGATACATGTGTAACCTTTATAATGTAACCATGTGGCTCCTCGCAGTAAGCACACTGGAGGAAGCTCAGGGCTCACATGTCAATCCTTGATTTAGAGCCTCAAAGAAAGCGGATCCTGATACGCTGCACATAGAAATGCATAGGGCTCACGCTGCGTGGTAGGCCAAGAGAAAGACCATGCTGCGATCTATTTCTCGCAGGTATCTACACGCAGTGTTTACACGCTAATGTGAATGGATCAATGAAAGCCCATTTACGTTAATTGACTTCACCGTGTGTCACGCGGCCGTGCATTGCATGTGTAATACACAATAAAAGCGCTCCCATGAGCCCTTATCAAACAAGACCACAAGGAGGCGGGGCTTATGCAGATTTATGGAACAGGGCATCTATAGTCAATTTTGAGAACTTTCTCAGGTGGACGGGGACAGAAATATCCAGCAATTTGGCATTCAAGTGTTAGGCCGGTCTCACACTCGACGCTTTTAACCGCGATTAGTGCGGCATTCTGAGCGCAGTGATTAGTGCGCCGTTCTTAGCACCGCGCTAACCACAGTACAACACCGCCATTGATTTCCATTAGGCCTCGCAGACCAGTGCTGTTTGTTCTTTTTATCAGTGTTTTCGTGGTTTTTAACGTAACCCATCACCCGTCACAGTGTTGGGGTGTGTTAAAAAGCGCTGTAAAGCTTTGCACTATGCATTCAAAAATGGCGCTCAAAATCTTGGTAAAATGCCGCAGTTTTGAGCGGCGTCTAACTCAACGTAAGTGTGAGAGCGGCCTTAGGAATTTATTGTCCACCGAAAGAAAATACGAGCTTCCTCTAAGATTGTCTGTGTGTATCGCGTCTTTAGGGTTATAAAAAAACACCACGGATTTCCTGGACCTTTTTTTCCAAGTGCCTTTTGGTGGCGCTTTTTTTGAACGCACATCTTTTTATTTCCACTATTTCATTTGTTACAGAGAAGCCTGGAGGAAAACACCAGAAGAAGCATCTCACCTCCAGAATGGGGCGAGTTTGAAAAAAATGCCATGGACTCCAAAAATGTACCAAAAGTTATGAAAAACAACACAAAACATGCCGTGTTTGTAGCGCATTTCGTGTTCCATATTGACCTATAGCTAACAAATGGACATGGCATTTTTTGCTGCAGAAGAACGCCGGTGTCAAAATCACAAAAAACATGATATTTGTGAAGAGACTTCATGTGACACCGGTCTAGGAAAGGATTCCACTTAATGATGATACTGCGCCTTTAAGAAAAGCCCTTCCAGTAACTCTCTGCACTGTGATGTCACAGTAACCATTGTTCTGTAAGCGGTTCTAGAACACTGACCGCTAGAACATAAGTGACCGACACTCAGGTATTCCTTACACTTCATCCTTTACGGGTGAAGAGATATGCACTCCGTGTGTATCTCCCGGCGATTATGTTACGTCAACGTGATTCGCCAATCTGTGAGACAGAAAGGATCTCCTCATCTGATAAGGTACAGTAGGGGTATAATAACTGCATTCCATCACCTGTAGATTGATTTGATTGCAGATTTCCTCATCCTTATTGGTTTTAAAGAGGAAAATCTGCAACAAATCCGCCGTCATCCTCACGGAAACGGACATATTGTGCATGTAATAATCCGCACTACGCGCCAATTTCCACAGCCGGTGGATGATATTTTTTGGGATCTCATCTACTTTACTGCTAATGAATTCTGGGGATTTTCTATTCAAAAATTGCGTAACATTTCTTTCCCGTATGGATGTTCTTAGGCGAGCGGGAGCACAAGGAGGCGGGGCTTATGCATTTGTAGTGAATAGTCAGGGCTTTCCTAGGTGCATGGGGGGGGGGGTGAGGAATGTTCTGTAATTTAATATTCAGGTGTTAGAAGTAAATATTGTGTGAATTAACAATTTATCTACCACAAATAAGGTTTTAAAAGGATTCCACTTAATGATGATTTTTGCGCCATTACACCAGAATTTTACTAACTCTGACAGGTGCTGTTGCCATAGCAACAGTCGTTATAGTCCTGTATTTGAATATTAACCGTTAGGTGACTGACACACAGCTTATCTTTCCACTTCATACATTACTGTGAAGTGAGCGTATCCTCCGCGTATCCCCACCGCTCTGACCAGAACTCCAGCATCCGCTAACGATGTCTTTGTATCTAATTCTGCAGATGGGAAATCTATTCCGAAAGGATTTCTCTGGAGAACCAGTTGAAATCGAAGACTCCAAAGTACTGCCCATCAGAGTGGACGTCACCTGTAAGTCACTTTGTTTCTTCTTTCTGCGTCTAGTCAGTATTTTATTAATGTCTGCAGTCTGCAGGGGGTGATACTCTGCAGCCGTCTGGGTGGTCTTGGACCACTACACGATCGCTGCAGTCACCCTCAAGGCCCATTTAGACACAACGAGAATCGCTTAAAAGTCGCTCAAAGGCGTCTTTTGAGTGATTCTCGTTCTGTCTAAATCCACTGACACCGTGCCCCGACGGTGTCCTGCTCCGCCTGCATATTCTATTTAGGCCTTATTTAGTCATATACCTGGTCCCAGTATGGCGGTATTACACAATCATGATAGTGATGTTATCAGGTTACTTTATGGTGGCCGTATTTAGTCACTGCATTGTAGTGATTAACAGTCACGGTATAGTGATGCTGTCCGGTATGGCGATGCTGTCCGTCCCTGTGGGGGATTCGCCCGCTCTTCCATTATTTTCGGAGACTCCTTGACAATCCAGAAGCTCAGACAGTGCAATGTACAGAAGTAGCAAACGTTAACTTGACTATTCCAACCGCTTTAATTGTGTTAAATGTCAGCTTGAATGTTAAATGTGAATGTGAATGTTTTCTACAGTTTGTCTGTAAACCAACGCTGCTGACTTGTTGGCCGGTCACTAAGGGTATATCATAGGGACGGGACTGGATTATACCATATACTATATTATTATGGGGCATTAAAATTAAAGTAAAATGTACTTTCTTTAGACTTTTGCTAGTTCAGGGAAGCAACAGCAATTAGTAGTTGTTAAATTCTTAAACTAAAAACCACGGGGTAAAAGTGAGTAGCGGTAATGATGAAGATCGCCTTCCCTGCCGTGTCATTGTATCACATGGATTGGTTTATAAGTGCTCCTCTTATAATGTATATATATTTATTTACAGCATCTTCCGCTAAAGAGGTTCCGCATCAGGCTGCGGCTGATAAACATGCAGAGTGCCGCAAGCGTATTAATCATCTTCTGAAATGCTTTGGAGTCTTTATCAAGATGCGATGCCCAAAACTGGATGTCCGTAGTGCCCCAGGACCAGTCATGTGGCTAAAATTCATAGTTCCCACTCTGACTATGGATGGTGAACAAGAGAAGAGCCTGTTCACCCAGGAACCATAGCGTTCCCATACATGCCAATAGAGCATCAGCTACCACCAAAGAAAATGCAATTATTATGATGCTTCTTTAAATATATACTTGTGTATATAATATAAATAAAGAATTATAAACCCCTTTTCTCGTATCTGCTGTATTTATCCTCCACAAGAGGGAATACGGAGTTCGGGTGGTTTTACATGGAGCAACTATCGGCCGAAAAATCTCTCAAATGAATGATTTCCAGCGGTAGTTGTCCCGTGTAAATCCGGGACCTGACGGGGCGCCATGTGAGGAAGCGCTCAGTAGTTGCTAGTCGCTACTCTTCAGCTCACCTAATAGCGTTTTTGCGCTGTGCTTCACGCATCCCCTTGGACATTTGTATTCTATGGGGCCTTTGCTGTGCAAAACGTAGAAAGATCGAGCAGGTCCTATTATTTTCCTCACATGTGAAATGTGCGCACAAAACACATGAGAAGTAACCCGCTGCAATCAGTGGGTCCTATCTATCCTCTGTGTTTTGCGCACAAATACGGTCGGGTGAAGCCGCTCTTGGGCTCTATTCACATCTGCGTGAGATGACAGCTGTACCGGCGACTATTACTGCTGCACTTTACACAGAAGCGATAGTCGTTCACGTGAATGGAGGTGGCATGCGCCGGGGATCGTTCTGGCCGCCCGCCATCATTCACTGTAAACAGGAGTCGCCCAAAGATTGAGTGACTCTTGTTTCTGCAGCCGACAGTCATTTGGTTTTTGGTCCTGCTGAAAAAACAAGCAACTCTGGTTTGCCTCTCGGTGCCTGGCTGCGGCGGCGGCTTGTAGACGGGATGACTATTGCCCAAATTCACTGTTTCCAGCAATAATTCAGGTGATAATCTCCCGTGTAAATGTACATTAAGGCTTCATGTCCACGGCCAAAATGGAATCGCGGAATGCGTGCGGGTCACCTGTAGACGATCCGCAGTTCAATATGGCCATAGACAATCATTGGACATGTGGAGGTTATTAAATACCTGCGCATGTCATTTTATCCCAGCGTGCGGATCGCACACGCAGGATAAAAATCACAGCATGCTCCCTTTTCTACGGATTCCTGGATGGACAGCTTCCTTTGAAGACAATGGAAGCCCTCCGATCTGCAGGACACCCGCAGCTGACACTGCGGACGGGCCCCGGATCTGTGAGGAAGCAGGAGATTTTTTAAAAAAAAGAACTGCACATGCGTGCGGCACGCTGGACGGTGTGTCCACATGCTCCGCACTGCAGAAGAAAAGAAGATCCAGCCAGAACGGAGAAGACCCGCACCGAAGCCGGACAGGTGAGAGAATATCCATGGCTGTGGCACAGGTGGAATCCGCTGTGGGATTCTGCACGTGGGCCTAAGGCCTTAGTGTCTGAGCGAGCCAGCGGCCGGCCTGGTACATAATAGGCCACCAGGACTAAACGTGGCAAGTCAAGTTTAGCAGCCTTGTTTGCCAACAAAGAAGAAAAAAAGAAAAGTTATGGTAACATAATGGCTGCAGTAGATTTAACAGGTTATCCATATATATAAAGACGAAAGCCCTCACTTACTCACTGACTGACTGACTTGCCACTAATTCTCCAACTTCCCGATGTCATAGAAACATGAAATTTGGCACGAGCATTGAATATGTCCAAAATAGGAAAAGTGAAGGAGTCACAATGTGATTATTCAATTCTAGCGCAAAAGAACTAGCGTCCAAATTTTACTTACGGAATCTAATTCACTTCCCAATGTCATAGAAACTTGAAATTTGGCACAAGCATAGATTATGTCATAAATAGGAAAAGTTAATGGGACCCAACTCGATTATTCAATTCTAGCACAAAATAACTAGCGTCCAAATTTTATGTACGGAATCTAATTCTCCAACTTCCCGGTGTCGTAGAAACATGAAATTTGGCACGAGCATTGAATATGTTAAAAATAGGAAAAGTAAAGGGGTCCCAACTAGATTATTCAATTCTAAGCAAAAAAGAATTAGTGTCCAAATTTTACGTACGTAATCTAATTCTCTCACTTCCTGATGTCATAAAAACTTGAAATTTGGCACAAGCATGATTATGTCATAAATAGGAAAAGCTAATTTTTACCGCACAAATGTAAAATTTGCCATAACCATTCTTTACCTACTAAATATTGGAAATTTAAAGGGTTGCAACTTGATTATTCAATCCTATGCATAAAAGTAAGTGACCCCCTATGTAAGTTAACTAATAACACACATCTTTACTGCACAAATCTGAAATCTGGCATGACCATTCCTATGTTATGTAACTAATAACATATCTGTACCCCGCAATATATGAGACAGTTATCTTCTCGGCAAAACAAAACGCATTTAGAAATAAAAGTATATACTGACAGGAATAAAACTGACTGTCGTATGTATTGAAAGGCTGTAAAGTACAAAAGGAAGTGGATATGGACTGATGGGATGGAGTATGTCTTTAAGTATAACAAGGGGCTGCAACCTCCAGTCTGGGTAGGAAATTTGAATAAAAAGGGGCGTTACCTTTCAGGGTAAAAATGAGGCGAGTGTGTGAGGTGGCACATTCTGTGGGGTGGCATTTTCACACACAGTCTGAGATAAATCTTTCTCCTATCTGCCTATACACTGAGAGGAATCTATCTGATCTGTGTGTTATGAGCAGCGTGTGAGAGGTGGACATTTTGTGGAGGGAAATTTTTACATACGGTTTGAGAAAAATCCCTCTTCTATCTGCCTATACACTGAGAGGAATCTAACTGGCCTGTATGTAATGAAAAAATATCTCGTCCATCTGCCTATCTTTTCTGTCTGACCTCTTTAGTGGTCCCAGTAGTAATAGTGACCCCTATAGTGGTCGCAGTAGTAATAGTGACCCCATAGTGTCCCCAGTAGTAACAGTGACCTCTGCAGTAGTCCCAGTAGTAATAGTGACCCCCATAGTAACAGTGACCTCTGCAGTAGTCCCAGTAGTAATAGTGACCCCCATAGTAACAATGACCTCTGCAGTAGTCCCAGTAGTAATAGTGACTCCCATAGTGATCTCAGTAACAACGCCCGGGGGAAGAGTTCACCAGTCACAGACTAAGTGCGGCCTCCAGATCTGAGCTGCAGGTTGGGTGAGTGGAATACCTGTTAAGTAGCTGCACAGCCGATGGGCCATCTAAAATGAGGTGGCTGGCCGGATCTGTCCCACAAGCCTTGCGTTTCACATGTGTCGGGAAGTGAGCAGGCTCGCACAGGGACGCGTACTGGTGCAGTCCAGTGGCAGTGGAGTGAGAGCCTGGAGAAGTGGCTGCCATCTGTCAGCTGGGATAGGGGAGCCAGCCAGAGTAAGCGTTGGATAACATGTGGTATGGCAGCACCACGGCGCTTGGGAGTGCGCACAGGGGACCGGGAACAGCAACCCATATGTTTGAAAGTGAAGCCGGTAGGAAAGGAGCAGCAATAAGCAGGGGATATGGCAGTGGGTAATTGAGCGGGGAAGAGGGAGGAGGGGAAGGAAGGGGAGAGAGTGGGAAGGAGGATTATGGGCTGTTATGCAGAAGCAAGAGGCAGAGTAAATGTCCCTCTGTGTTGGGGGAGGGGCAAGTTAGAAGCCAATTTGCAGCAGAGGCACAAGAGGGGGATCATAGGCATGTGGGGAGGTGTTTTAATGGGTGCATAGCGGGTATTCGAGAAAGGAGGGAGGGCATCAGCCACAAGGAGGGGTAGTATGGATAAGGGTAGGGTGGGAGGGAGTGGTAGCTGGCTGATAGGGAGGGTGAGACAGGGGTGCAAGCTAGGCAGTTCTGAGATCGCAGTTCGCTTTTATGTTTAGCTGCAGCGGAACATCAGCAGCACAGGACGAAAGTCCATCAGCTGGTTATGTATTATCACGAGGCAAGCAATGGTTCTGGGTAGAGCATGCGTCATGGACGGCACCCTCACAAGAGGAGCCACCGCTTGTTATCTGAGTCAACATCAAACTTGATGGGGGATGTTCAGAAATAGCAGCATAGGCGCAGGGGAGGATCCAGTCAGTGGGCCCGAGACCTGTGCAGCGGTCGTCGGATCGATGGGGATCATGGTGCTTCTTCCAGGCGCAGTAAGGAACAGCATGTAACAATGTAGAATACGAGACGGCAACGCGGATCGGCGCAGAGTCTACCCTTGGCGGAGCCAGAGAACGGACGAGGCAGTGAGTGGATTTGTCAAATTGCTTGAAATGCTGTTCCTGTGGTTGTTTATGGTGACAGTGAATTTGTGATAGCGTTAAATTCACTTTTAAACTCTTTGGACCCGGGGGGCTTGGGTAGCCCACCTGATGTGGAAAATCGCTTTTACTTGTTGATTTAGTCCAGGGGGCTTGGTCAGCCCACCTGTCGTGAAAAAGAAGGTAGTGTTAAAAATCGCTCTTAATTTTTGATAATGAAAAAGGGCTTTTAGTGTCCTGTGGTGGCCCAGGGGGCTTGGTTAGCCCACCTGATGTGGAAATGGAGGTAGCGTTAAAATCGCTTTCAATTTTTGATGAAAACAGGGGGCTTGGTTAGCCTGCCTGATGTAAAAAACAAAGGTAGTGTTGAAGGCGTTTTAATTTTTTTGATAAGAAAGGGGCTTTTAGTGTCCTGTGGGTTAAAGAGGGTATGGCGGTCCCATTTTAGGACAATCTTTTACGAGATTGCTCGTGTCCTCATTCGGTTTAGTTCCCTGGAAGGAGACAAGAAAAGTCCAGCTGACGGCGTTTTTCGTACACATCTTTGATCGCGCATTCATCAGTTGCCGTTTCCCTGCTGGAGAGCGGTAAAGGATGGTATTTCAGTAAAGCCCGAGATGGTTTTCATTTTTGGGCGGTAGGTTATATGTGATTGCCTCATTTCGTGTTATTATTTTTGAGTTCTTTAGTTCCTTTTCAGAGTGGTGGCGGGTATCAGCGGTCATTCACTATATAGATGATTTTTTATCTGTCGCTCGAAGGTTTCACTGTTTTGTGAATTGTTGTCTTAGTAACGTCTTTTCACAGGTTGATGTCGCAGTCCGGCGTCCCATTGTCCGAGTTGGGGCCGGGTCACGCGTGATTTTTTTCTTAGGGATCGAACTTAATGAAGTATGGGTTTTTCAGATTGCCAAGCAAAAAAGTAATGTGGTTGCAGCCGGTGGTCAATGCAGTGAGTAGACGCAAAGCTTACTTTTCACCAAATTCAGGTGCCTTAGAGTTGCCGAGATGGGTGTGTTAGATTATCTCTATGGGTCATCCTTTTTGAGGAGATGTTCCTTGGCAATGGTGGGAGTTTCAGAATCGCATCGTTTTGTTTGCATAACAAGCGGATGGAGAGCTATCTCCATGTATCGTGTATTTAGCTAGTAGCAAGATCTTACGGATGCAGTGGGAGTCATCAATTTGGGTATTTTTGGCAACTATGGGTGCAGAACTCCCTGCTCAGGTTGGTGGAAAGAGAGGGAGATCATTAAGATTACAGTACAGTAAAAAACATCCTGTAGTAATGGCTCTGGAAGCATGGGGCGCTCAGCTGGCTGATCAGAGGTTTTTGTTTTGGTCAGATATTGAGTCGGTGGTAATGGTGAACAATTGCCAATCGTTATTGTCACCGCCGGTGTTGGCTCTGCTGGGACATATGGTTTGTTACATTGTTGATGAATAGCCATTTATATGTGCACCACAAGTGTTTACAATGTAATGTAAAATTTTGGGCAAAACATAGTAAGATAGTAGGTTAGGCTGAATGAAGACAATGTCCATTTAGTTCAGCCTGTTGCAACTACCTTGTTGATCCAGGGGAAGGCAAGAAACCCCAAGAGGCAGAAAATCAGTTAGCCCATTTGGGGGAAAATTCCTTCCCGACTCCATAATGGCAATTAGAATAATCCCTGGATCAACCTTTGATAGTTCCTACCTGAATATAAGACCCAGAACAATAACCGATTGGTCACCTAATGTTTATATCCTGTAATATCATAGCGCTCTAGATAGATGTCTAGTCCGCCTTTTAAACTCCTCTATGGATTTTGCCACCACCACGTCCTCAGGCAGAGAGTTTCACAGTCTCACTGCTCTTACAGTAAAGAACCCCCTTCTATATTGGTGATGAAACCTTCCTCTAAATGTAGTGAATGCCCTCTTGTTACTGACGCAGTCCTGGGTATAAACAGATCATGGAAGAGATCCTTGTATTGTCCCCTAATGTACTTATACATAGTTATTTGATCGTCCCTTAGCTGTCTTTTTTCCAGGGTGAATAATCCTAATTTCGATAATCTCTCTGGATATTCCATTCCTCTCATTCCATTTATTAATTTAGTTGTCCTTCTTTGAACCCCCTCACGCACTGCAACATCTTTCCTGAGCACCGGTGTCCAGAACTGTACACAGTATTCCATGTGAGGCCTGACAAGTGCCTTATATAGTGGAAGGATAATGTTCTCGTCCTTTGCCCCTATACCTCTTTTAATGCACCCCAAGACCTTATTTGCTTTTGCAGGGGCTGACTGGCATTGGTTGCTCCAGATAATTCTACAATCCACTAGTTCCCCCAGGTCTTTTTCCATATCACTTTTCCCTAGCAGTACCCCAGTTAGTGTATGTTGGTGGCATCCGTTTCTCCTGCCCATGTGCATAACCTTACATTTATCAACATTGAACTTCATTTGCCATTTTTCTGCCCAAGCCCCCAGCTTATCTAGGTCCATTTGTAGCCGCACATCGCCCTCCGTTGTATTGTTTTATATAATTTTGTGTTATCTGCAAATATTGATATTTTACTGTGCAGCCCCTCTATCAGGTCGCTGATAAATATATTGAACAGAATGGGGCCTAATACTGAACCCTTCACAGATATAGATATTTAAAATTTAATGACTTTTATTAATAAATATTAAAAACATGGGCTCACATATAACACTTTCAGACGATACACAGAAGTAACACACATACGAAAGGGATCAACCCTGGTTAGGGATCGTGTGGGGTAATGTATCTCCCAGGTATAATAAGGGGAGTAAGTACCGCTCGTAGATATAGAGACCGGGTAAAGGTTCCAATGGTTGAAAAGAAGAAGGAAAGATTCTCTACCCCCTTTCTGTATCCCAAACTGGAGGACAGATGCTTTAAGGGTTAATGCGGTACGTGGATTGATACCCACTTAGAACACGATATTGTTTAGCATGTTAATGATGCTTGAAACAATTTTCAATGAGTACTCAGTTCTAGCACACTTGTGTTGGCACATAGGCGTGTGCTAGAAGCCTGGGCTCATTGTACATCAGCAGTGCTGAACAAGAAAAGCTCAAACGGCTCACTTAAAACACAATATTGTTTTGCATATTGATGACGCTTAAAGTAGTTTTCAATGGGTACTCAGTTCCAGCACACTTTTGTTGGCACATCTGAAGGTGCTAGGAACATGGGCTCATTGCACATCAATGATGCTGAACAAAAAAAGGCTCAGAAGGCTCGACGCGTTTCCCTGTCCTAGTAAAGGGCAGTTCCTCAGGAACACGGGTGATTATCACCCATTAATTTGGGTATCTAAGGAGTCATAGAGCAATAGAGCAAGATTTGTTACAAAATCAGGACGTTAGTAACGGTTTGGTCCTGTTTAAATGGTGCCACTTATTCGATATTTCTGTAAAGTTACGGTCCCCACTTCTTAGAAATTACAGTCCCCACTCCGTGATTGCCATTCCCGACGCAGTATCTTAAGTTTGTACTGCTGCCGGATTAATTTTAAATGGTCTTTGGTTAGATCTGGCATATAAAGTAATATATACCAATATCCCTTCAGGTATGTCAAGAGGCACCTCCAGGCAGTGGATGACAGCCTCAGATCAAGCCTAGTCGGCCACTATTAGAGTGTTGCCAGGTAATGACTCCCTGAATATTCACTGCTAGGTCTATCAGTATTAAGACCTTGGTCTTCCAGATTTCTCAGATCGATACAGATTAGTGCCCGTTTGTTCAGCACAATGGGTAATCTGTCAGCATTTGTTACACTGGAACGCTCCCCTATAGTTGCTCTATATCCGCTCTAACACAGTTGGTGTATGTCCAATCTGTGTATGTCAGGGAAAATGCCCTTAGAGACGGATGGCAAAAAAGAACGAAGCAGCATATGTCCCAGAGAAAGGACAGGTTAGCTCAGAAAGGAGAACAGGTTATTCTAGTTACAATCGGGGAAGGATGCCCCGTTTGGGCTTCATTCAGGAAAGCAAGGGAAGACAGAACCCCATAGGTGTCAGTCCAAGCTGGATTAGACCGGGGTATAAAGCAGGGACAGAGTGGAAGAAGTAGCGCCTGCGGCTCTGATGGTGAGCGGCCGGCTATGAAGTGCTGAGGCTTCTGACAGTGCTTAAAAGGAAGTGTAGCTCCTCCTCTAGGGGAGGAGTTTTGTGATCCAACCTATTAGAGCCCCGAGGGGCGGTATCAGCTAGCTTAAGGAACGCCCACCTGGGGATAATGCCCGGTTATTGTATTTATATACCTCGAGATGGTGCAATCGTTGGGCGATCCTGCAGACCCTTCTTTCGTGGTTTATAATCCCCCATCCGATCGTGGTGGAAGTCTGAGCGATCCACTGTTGAGGTGACCGTGTATTAGTTTCCGCGTTCCACGGTGGAACGCATGGCGCGCCGCGTGATGACGTCACCACGCAGCGTGCCTACTCATTGGATAGATGACCAGGAGGGGTCAAGGTTAGTGGAGGCTTCCACGTTCCACAGTAGAACGCATGACGCGCCACGTGATGACGTCATCACGTAGCGAGCCTCCTTATTGGATAATATGCTGGCATAGGTGGAGCTTGGTATCGGAGGTCAGATGTACTATAGTACGGTGGCTTAGCTGCCAAAAGGATCACTCAAGGATGGTAAGAGAGCCACTAAATCTTGTCTTATTATAGCATCTGCCGCATCAAACGATAATCGCGCGGCACATCATATGAAGGGGCTGCATGTCACGTATAGGTGTATCACATATGACAGTCACACGTCATCAAGCGGGGCGTTACCCCAAGATGACAGATGGGCGTGAATGAAGGTGTGATTTGAACGTAGCCCAGCCCTCCCCGAGGGTTCATATGATGAACTGTATATAGACATGCCAGCAATCGACTTGCTATAAGGGATGTAGACAGCGTCAGTTTCTACTTTAATAGAAGTGCATCTGAAACCCCTCAGGCAGTCTTGTAATACAAGGTTTCATAGTAACCAGATAGAAGGGATTTGTTTATTACCCTGAAGATTACAGGGGGAAGGAAAACTTTAGAGGTTTGGTATCCAGGTCTGCAGCTGGCTGCTCTGTCAGTAGCACTCCATTTAAATCATAGTGTCATGCATAAGTCATGTGATATCCAAGATATTAGATTGACAATATAAAAGATAGGTCAGATGAAGCTTTTGTAGTGCCGGGAAGTTGTATGATGTGTAGATATATATCTATAGGATGATACCTAGAAAAAAAGATTTTTGCATATATATATATATTATTTCATACAAACATCCATGTTAAGAGATATTATCATTGACAAAGGAGAATTATAATGGTTCTTTGGCCGAAGGAGGGAGCCTCTTAGAGGCTATAAGAAGCAGTTGAAACTTAGTGTCACATTAAGGCCTTCTGGTTTTAGCGTGTTTAGTCTAAATATCCAGTTGGCCTCTTTTTGTAACAATTTTTTATCAATGTCACCTCGTCTTGCATTCGTCCGTAGGATCTCAATTCCCTGGAATTTCAGGTCTTTTAGTTCACCATTATGAACATCCCGAAAGTGGTCCGCTAGTGGGGTAGATTCCCCACGTTGAATATTGCCAACATGCCCCAGGATACGACACCGGAACTCCTGTATGGTCTTTCCGACGTAGTTCCTGGGGCACGGGCAGGAGGCCATGTACACCACGTTGCGGGTTCTACAATTGATGAACCCGCGGTTAGAATAGGTTTGCTTTGTACTCGCACTTGTGAATGTGTTGCTTTTTAAGATGAATTTGCAAGCTGTGCAGTTGTGGCAGGGGAATGTCCCAGACGGTTTGCGACTATTCAACCAATTCTCGTTGGTGTCGGGGTTTAGGTGACTTTTGACAAGGTGGTCCCTTATATTGTGTCCTCTGCGGAAGGTTATCATTGGGGTGGATGGCAGGATCTCTGTGAGGTCTGGATCATTCGCAATGATGCTCCAATAATGTTTCAATATGTTCCTTTTCTAGTACTGAACCCTGTGGCACCCGACTAGTGACGGTGGCCCAATCAGAGTACAAACCATTTATTACCACCTTCTGCTTCCTTTCTCTGAGCCAGTTCTTTACCCAGATACACACATTTTCACCCAGTCTGAAATGTCTCATTTTATATATCAACCTATTATGCCTCTTATGGCACAGTGTCAAATGCTTTAGAGAAATCCAGATATACGAGATCAATAGACTCTCCCAGGTCCAGCCTAGAACTTACTTCATTGTAGAAGCTGATCAGATTGGTCTGACATGATCGACGCCTTATGAACCCATGCTGATGAGTTATACCGTTGTTCTCCCTTGAGGTATTCCAGGATGGCATCTCTCAGAAACTCCTCAAATGTTTTTCCAGTTATTGAAAGGAGACTGTCCGGCTTGTAGTTAACAGGCTCTCTTTTGGACCCCTTTTTGTAAATTGGAACCACATTGGCAATGCGCCAATGCAATGGTACAACCCCGGCTTTGATAGTGTCCATAAATATAAGAAATAGTGGTCTAGCTATCACATCACTTAGTTCCCTTAGAACCCTTGGGTTTATTCCATCTGGGCCCGGTGATTTGTCGATTTTAATCCTCTTTAACCGGTTCTGTACTTCCTCCTGTGTTAGGTATACAATAGTTGGCGGGGGGCTCGTTCTATTCCCCTGCATCTCGTGTGACATTTTCTTTTAGTTCGTCAATACACTTGAAAAGAAACCATTTAATAGATTTGCCTTCCCCACATTGTCTTCTATGATTTCTCCTGCATTATTTATTAAAGGGCCAGTGCTAACAGTACAAATCCTTTTGCTGTTAATATAGTTGAAGAATAGTTTAAGGTTATTTTTGGTCTCTTTGGCGATCAGTCTTTCTGCCTCCTCCTTAGCAATCTTGATCTTTTCTTTACATATTTTGTTTTTTTCCCTGTATGATTTTATAGCTTCTTTGCTGCCTTCTTGTTTTAATAATTTAGGCGCTTCCTTTTTTTTCGTTTATTGCCCCCCTTACAGTCTTGTCGAGCCACATTGGTCTCCTTCTACTTGTGGTTCTTTTTTTTTAAAGGGTATGAACTGCTCACATGACGTAATTAGGATGTTTTAAACGTTTCCCATTTGTTGTCTGTACTGATATTTTTGAGGATGTTGTCTCAATTCATGTTACCGATTAGTAGTTCTAAGCTGATCAAATTTTGCTTTACTAAAGTTTAGTTTTTTTGTCGCTCCCTGGTGATGACAGCTGGAAATTAATTATATTGTGGTCACTATTTTCCAAGTGTTTCTCTACCTGCAGCCCCATTATTCGGTCTGGTTTGTTAGTTAGTACTAAGTCCAGAGGGGCCCTCCCTCTAGTTAGCCCCTGTACAAGTTGGGTAAGGTACTTATCTTTAATTGTTCTCAAGAACTTTATACTCTTGTGAGATTTGCAGGTTTTGTTTTCCCATGTTATATCTGGATAATTAAAGTCCCCCATGATAATTACTTCGTTGCGGTTTGACACCTCTTCTATCTGCCTTAGTAGTAAGGTTTCAGTTTCTTCTGTTGCTTTTGGTGGCCTATAGAAAACCCCTATCAGGATTTAGTTATTTTTTTTCTCCCTGTATTTCTACCCACAGAGATTCCACATGTTCATCTCCTGCCCCTATATCTTCCCTTAGGCTCGGTATTACGTAGGACATAGAAGACACACACTCTTCATATGAGTGAAACAGAAGGTAAGTAGTATCCAACATATAATTGGCTGAATCACTGTTCTTCCTAGATAAAAGAGCAGACCATAAAGGTACAAGGAAGGATTGTTTAGGGATTGATGAATAGTCCGTATTTCCACCCTTGGCATGCTGTGTGAAATGTTAATAAATGTAAAGAAAAAAATGCAATGATTTTGAAATTGCATTGTGTAATACACTATCAGTGCTGAGCTGTATATAGAGGTTGTAGAACAGCATATGCTCCATCCAGACAACGTCTCTTTCAGGGAAGGTCTTGTATAATTCAGGAAGGCACTACTTAACCACATACTACATCCATCACAACAGCATGGCTGCCCAGAAGAAGGATCCAGGGGTGAACCGGCCTCCGGCAGTCCAGACCTTTCACTGATAGATAACAATTGGTGCATTACAACTAGAGATGAGCGAACGTGTTCTTCCGAGCTTGATATTCGTGCGAATATTAGGGTGTTCGGGATGTTCGTTATTCATAACGAACACCATGCGGTGTTCTGGTTATTTTCACTTCCTTCCCTGAGACGTTAGCGCGCTTTTCTGGCCAATTGAAAGACAGGGAAGGCATTACAACTTCCCCCTGTGACGTTCAAGCCCTATACCCCCCTGCTGTGAGTGGCTGGGAAGATCAGGTGTCACCCGAACATAAAAGTCGGCCCCTCCCGCGGTTCGCCTCAGATGCGGTGTGAGTTACATGAGGGACAGTGCTGTTTGTACCGGAGCTGCTGTAGGGAAAGAATTGGTAGTTAGTGTAGGCTTCAAGACCCCCCAAAGGTCCTTATTAGGGCCACTGATAGCTGTGTGTTGGCTGCTGTTAGCAGTGGCAATTTTTTTTTTCTCAAAATCGCCTCTGCAGACCGTTGCACCTGGCATTAGGGACAGAAGTGCTGCATAGGCAGGGAGAGTGTTAGGAGTGAGTGTAGCCTTCAAGAACCTCAACGGTCCTTTCTAGGGCCATATTTATCCGTGTGCAGTACTGTCCAGGCTGCTGTTAGCTGTGCTGCATTTTTTTTTGCTTCTCAAAATCGCCTCTGCAGAGCATTCCACCCTCCATTGATACTGCAGGGAAATAATTGTATAGGCAGGGCCACAACACAGTTATTATTCATTGAATATATGCAGTGCTGCCTTTTGCTTGTAAAACAAGTGAAAATAATTCTATTTGTCCGGCCTCTGTCCGTCCTAAGGGCGGTGGACACGTGTCGGCTGCGTGTGACACCTTTAAAAATCATACGCACCCAGCTACGCTTTACTCCTGGCTTCGCCATTTGCTTTCCTTAATTGGGAAAAAAAATACCTGCTCTGCCACAGTTAATAACTCTGCTACCCTCACGTTCTGTGACACATTAGCAGGGACACAGCACAGTTATTAAACTTCTCATGTTCATAGAATATACGCAGTGCTGCCTTTTGGTGCCAAAAAACGGAAAATAATTCTATTTGTCCGGCCTCTGTCCGTCCTAAGGGCGGTGGACACGTGTCGGCTGCGTGTGACACCTTTAAAAATCATACGCACCCAGCTACGTTTTACTCCTGGCTTCGCCATTTGCTTTCCTTAATTGGGAAAAAAAATACCTGCTCTGCCACAGTTAATAACTCTGCTACCCTCACGTTCTGTGACACATTAGCAGGGACACAGCACAGTTATTAAACTTCTCATGTTCATAGAATATACGCAGTGCTGCCTTTTGGTGCCAAAAAACGGAAAATAATTCTATTTGTCCGGCCTCTGTCCGTCCTAAGGGCGGTGGACACGTGTCGGCTGCGTGTGACACCTTTAAAAATCATACGCACCCAGCTACGTTTTACTCCTGGCTTCGCCATTTGCTTTCCTTAATTGGGAAAAAAAATACCTGCTCTGCCACAGTTAATAACTCTGCTACCCTCACGTTCTGTGACACATTAGCAGGAAAACAGCACAGTTATTAAACTTAGATTATTCATTCACTAGAGGCAGTGGGGCCTTTCGTTTTCAAAAAAGGGAAAAAATTATATTTGGCCTGCAGTCTTGCGCCAATTTATTTCCTGCCTGTGAAATCAAATCACTGGTAATACAGCATGCTGAGGGGTAGGGGTAGGCCTAGAGGACGTGGACGCGGCCGAGGACGCGGAGGGCCAAGTCAGGGTGTGGGCACAGGCCAAGCTCCTGATCCAGGTGTGTCGCAGCCGACTGCTGCGCGATTAGGAGAGAGGCACGTTTCTGGCGTCCCCACATTCATCGCCCAATTAATGGGTCCACGCGGGAGACGGTTATTAGAAAATGAGCAGTGTGAGCAGGTCCTGTCCTGGATGGCAGAAAGTGCTTCGAGCAACCTATCGTCTACCCGCAGTTCTGCGCCGTCCACTGCTGCCAATCCGAATCCTCTGTCTGCTGCTCCTCCTTCCTCCCAGCCTCCTCACTCCACTACAATAACACCTGCTCAGGAGCGGGAACACTCCCAGGAACTGTTCTCGGGCCCCTGCTTAGATTGGGCAGCAGCGGTTCCTCTCCCACCAGAGGAGTTTATCGTCACTGATGCCCAACCATTCGAAAGTTCCCGGGGTCCGGGGGAAGAGGCTGGGGACTTCCGCCAACTGTCTCAACAACTTTCTGTGGGTGAGGAGGACGATGACGATCAGACACAGTTGTCTTGCAGTGAGGTAGTAGTAAGGGCAGTAAGTCCGAGGGAGCAGCGCACAGAGGATTCGGAGGAAGAGCAGCAGGACGATGAGGTGACTGACCCCACCTGGTGTGCAACGCTTACTCAGGAGGACAGGTCTTCAGAGGGGGAGTCAAGGGCATCAGCAGGGCAGGTTGCAAGAGGCAGTGCGGTGGCCAGGGGTAGAGGCAGGGCCAGACCGAATAATCCACCAAGTGTTTCCCAAAGCGCCCCCTCGCGCCATGCCACCCTGCAGAGGCCGAGGTGCTCTAAGGTCTGGCAGTTTTTCACAGAGACGCCTGACGACCGACGAACAGTGGTGTGCAACCTTTGTCGCGCAAAGCTCAGCCGGGGAGCCAACACCAACAGCCTCACCACCACCACCATGCGCAGACATATGATGGCCAAGCACCCCGCAAGGTGGGACGAAGGCCGTTCACCGCCTCCGGTTTGCACCCCTGCCTCTCCCCCTGTGCCCCAACCTGCCACTGAGATGCAACCCCCCTCTCAGGACACAGGCACTACCGTCTCCTGGCCTGCACCCACACCCTCACCTCCGCTGTCCTCGGCCCCATCCAGCAGTGTAGTTCAGCGCACCGTCCAGCCGTCGCTTGCGCAACTGTTGGAGTGCAAGCGAAAGTACGCCGCCACGCACCCGCACGCTCAAACGTTAACCGTCCGCATAGCAAAATTCATCAGCCTTGAGATGCTGCCGTATAGGGTTGTGGAAACGGAGTCCTTCAAAAGTATCATGGAGGCGGCGGCCCCGCGCTACTCAGTTCCCAGTCGCCACTACTTTTCCCGATGTGCCGTCCCAGCCCTGCACGACCACGTCTCCCGCAACATTGTACGCGCCCTCGCCAACGCGGTTACTGCCACGGTCCACTTAACTACGGACACGTGGACAAGCACAGGCGGGCAGGGCCACTACATCTCCCTGACGGCACATTGGGTGAATTTAGTGGAGGCTGGGACAGAGTCAGAGCCCGGGACCGCTCACGTCCTACCCACCCCCAGAATTGCGGGCCCCAGCTCGGTGGTGGTATCTGCGGAGGTGTATGCTTCCTCCACTAAAGCACCCTCCTCCTCTTCCTCCTCCTCCTCTGTCTCGCAATCAAGATGTGTTAGCAGCAGCATGTCGCCAGCAGTCGGTGTCGCGCGGTGTGGCAGCACAGCGGTGGGCAAGCGTCAGCAGGCCGTGCTGAAACTACTCAGCTTAGGCGATAAGAGGCACACGGCCCACGAACTGCTGCAGGGTCTGACAGAGCAGACCGACCGCTGGCTTGCGCCGCTGAGCCTCCAACCGGGCATGGTCGTGTGTGACAACGGCCGTAACCTGGTGGCGGCTCTGCAGCTCGGCAGCCTCACGCACGTGCCATGCCTGGCCCACGTCTTTAATTTGGTGGTTCAGCGCTTTCTGAAAAGCTACCCACGCTTGTCAGACCTGCTCGTAAAGGCGCGCCGGCTCTGTGTACATTTTCGCAAGTCCCACACGGACGCTGCCACCCTGCGCACCCTGCAACATCACTTTAAGCTGCCAGTGCACCGACTGCTGTGCGACGTGCCCACACGGTGGAACTCTACGCTCCACATGTTGGCCAGGCTCTATGAACAGCGTAGAGCTATAGTCGAATACCAACTCCAACATGGGCGGCGCAGTGGGAGTCAACCTCCTCAATTCCTTTCAGAAGAGTGGGCCTGGTTGGCAGACATCTGCCATGTCCTTGGTAATTTTGAGGAGTCTACCCAGGTGGTGAGCGGCGATGCTACAATCATTAGCGTCACCATTCCTCTGCTATGCATCTTGAGAAATTCCCTGCAAACCATAAAGGCAGCTGCTTTGCGCTCGGAAACGGAGGCGGGGGAAGACAGTATGCCGCTGGATAGTCAGGGCACCCTCCTGTCTATTTCTCAGCGCGTACAGGAGGAGGAGGAGCATGAGGAGGATGAGGAGGAGGGGGAAGAGACAGCTTGAGCCGCTGCTGATGGTACACCGGCTGATTGCCTGTCATCCTTTCAGCGTGTATGGCCTGAGGAGGAGGAGGAGGAGGAGGAGGAGGAGGAGGAGGATCCTGAAAGTGATCTTCCTAGTGACGACAGCCATGTGTTGCGTACAGGTACCCTGGCACACATGGCTGACTTCATGTTAGGATGCCTTTCTCGTGACCCTCGCGTTGCACGCATTCTGGCCACGACGGATTACTGGGTGTACACACTGCTCGATCCACGGTATAAGGAGAACCTGCCCACTCTGATTCCCGAAGAGGAAAGGGGTTCGAGAGTGTTGCTATACCACAGGACCCTTGCGGACAAGCTGATGGTAAAATTCCCACCCGACAGCGCTAGTGGCAGAAGGCGCAGTACCGAGGGCAAGGTAGCAGGGGATGTGCGTAGATCGAGCAGCATGTACATCCCAGGCAGTGCAACAGTCTTTAAGGGCCTGGCCAGCTTTATGGCTCCCCACCAAGACTGTGTCACCGCTCCCCAGTCACGGCTGAGTCGGCGGGAGCACTGTAAAAGGATGGTGAGGGAGTACGTAGCGGATCGCACGACCATCCTTGGTGACGCCTCTGCCCCCTACAACTACTGGGTGTCGAAGCTGGACACGTGGCCTGAACTAGCGCTGTATGCCCTGGAGGTGCTTGCTTGTCCTGCGGCTAGCGTCTTGTCGGAGAGGGTGTTTAGTGCGGCTGGGGAAATCATCACAGATAAGCGTAGCAGCTTGTCAACCGACAGTGCCGACAGGCTAACACTCATCAAGATGAACAAAGGCTGGATTTCCCCAGACTTCTGTTCTCCACCAGCGGACAGCAGCAATACGTAAGCAATACGAAGGCTGCACCCGCGGATGGAAGCTACGTTCTCTCTCACCATCCAAAACGGGGACATTTCTGCTTCATCAATCTGTGTCTAATATTCCTCCTCCTCCTCCTGCTCCTCCTCCTGAAACCTCACGTAATCACGCTGAACGGGCAATTTTTCTTAGGGCCACAAGGCTCACTCAAATAATTTTTCTGAACAATTTTTATAAGTTTCAATGCGCTTAAAAGCGTTGGAACTTTAACTTGAACCAATTTTTCGTTACACTGGGCTGCCTCCAGGCCTAGTTACCACTTAAGCCACATTAACCAAAGCGATTCACCTGCCATCTTGGTTGGGCATGGGCAATTTTTACTGAGGTACATTAGTACTGTTGGTACACCAAATTTTTGGGGCCCTCACCTACAGTGTAATCATAGCAATTTGTATGTTCTTCGCCTGCACTCATGGTACAGAAAGGTGTGTGGGGTTGGCCTACACTTTAGCTACATAAATGTAACTTGGGCCTTGGCTATACTAAGGCTACTGACATGGAACGAAGACTGCGCTCCCGCTATACTGCTTCGGAATTGTTACTGGGGCCTGTCTTGAGTGCTACTATTGCTGACATGGAACGAAGACTGCGCTCCCGCTATACTGCTTCGGAATTGTTACTGGGGCCTGTCTTGAGTGCTACTATTGCTGACATGGAACGAAGACTGCGCTCCCGCTATACTGCTTCGGAATTGTTACTGGGGCCTGTCTTGAGTGCTACTATTGCTGACATGGAACGAAGACTGCGCTCCCGCTATACTGCTTCGGAATTGTTACTGAGGCCTGTCTTGAGTGCTACTATTGCTGACATGGAACGAAGACTGCGCTCCCGCTATACTGCTTCGGAATTGTTACTGGGGCCTGTCTTGAGTGCTACTATTGCTGACATGGAACGAAGACTGCGCTCCCGCTATACTGCTTCGGAATTGTTACTGGGGCCTGTCTTGAGTGCTACTATTGCTGACATGGAACGAAGACTGCGCTCCTCCTATAATGCTGCTAGTGATATGTTAGTGGGGCCTGTCCTAATGCTACGGCTGAAATGTTACGAATTCTGGCCTCTGCCTATACCGCTGCTAATGGTATGTCTCTGGGGTGTGGAAACAGAGGCTTCCCAAAGACATGATGGCGGCGAGGCCATTTCCCACCAACGCGGTTACTGTTAAGGTGCATATAACCACGGACACGTGGAGAGGACACGTAGTGCCTCAAAAACATCCCCCTCCTCCTCCAACAGGGAAAACATTCTTGGCAAATGTCTTTGCATTGGTTCGTCTGGTGGCAGTCCAAGAATTTCACCTTTACCGACACAACAAGAGCCCCCACACCATCCCCCCGCCACGGCCCACTTAATCCTGGCCGCATTCCGAAAACCAACAAAATACAACCGTGCTACTAGGTCCGCAGTCACCACCACATTACCATCAACGCGGTTACTGTAAAGGTGCATATAACCACGGACACGTGGAGAGGACACGTAGTGCCTCAAAAACATCCCCCTCCTCCTCCAACAGGGAAAACATTCTTGGCAAATGTCTTTGCATTGGTTCGTCTGGTGGCAGTCCAAGAATTTCACCTTTACCGACACAACGAGAGCCCCCACACCATCCCCCCGCCACGGCCCACTTAATCCTGGCCGCATTCCGAAAACCAACAAAATACAACCGTGCTACTAGGTCCTCAGTCACCACCACATTACCACCAACGCGGTTACTGTTAAGGTACATATTACCAGTCTGACTGGGGCATGCAGACACCTTGACAGAATGAATAGTGTGTGGCACATAGGTTCCCCATTGCTATGCCCACGTGTGCAGCTCCTGATGGCGGTGGCACAGGATTCTATTTCTCATTGCTTCTGTACAGCATTGTGGGCTATCGCCCCGCCCCTTTTAAAGAGGGCCGCTGCCTAGCCATGCCAACCCTCTGCAGTGTGTGCCTGCGGTTCCTCCTCATGGCAGACGCACTTCTAAATAGACATGAGTGTGGCGTGGCATGAGGGCAGCTGAAGGCTGCGCAGGGACACTTTGGTGTGCGCTGTGGGGGGGAGGGGGGGCGGTTGGTCAGCATGTAACCCAGGAGAAGTGGCAGCGGAGTGTCATCCAGGCAGTGATTGTGCTTTGTTGTAGCTAGTGTGGTGCTTAGCAAAGGTATGCCATGCTAATGAGGGCTTTTCAGAAGTAAAAGTTGTTGGGAGGGGGGGGGGGGGCCACTCTTGCCGGTATTGTGGCTTAATAGTGGGACCTGTGAACTTGAGATGCAGCCCAACATGTAGCCCCTCGCCTGCCCTATCCGTTTCTGTGTCATTCCCATCACTTTCTTGAATTGCCCAGATTTTCACACATGAAAACTTTAGCGAGCATCGGCGAAATACAAAAATGCTCGGGTCGCCCATTGACTTCAATGGGGTTCGTTGTTCGAAACGAACCCTCGAGCATCGCGGGAAGTTCATTCCGAATAACGAACACCCAAACATTTTGGTGTTCGCTCATCTCTAATTACAACATGAAAAACCCGGCAAGGACGACCCAGGACCGTTGAGCAGCTAGAATCGTATATCAGACAAGAACGGGACAACATTCCTCTCCCAGATCTCCAGCATTTGGTCTCCTCACTCCCAGAAGAGAGGATGCTACACGATGGTAGTCATGGCCCTGGATAGACTTTTGTGAGATGTGTTGCTGCCATCAATTTCTTAATGAGTTTTATTTATTTTTTTTGTTTTTAATGAAATGGAAAAATGTCTCCCTTCCCCTCTGATATGTTTTCTATGTTCTACTGTGAATAAAGTGTGGTTAGATGAGATTTACAAATCATTGCATTCTTTTTTTCTTCTAATTTATTTATATTTTACACAGCATCCCAACTTCCTTGTAATTGGGGTTGTATATCTCATCACACAAAATGCCTCTGCCTCCATTCACAATATTAGGCACTAGAGATGAGCGAACGTACTCGTCCGAGCTTGATACTCGTTCGAGTATTAGCGTGTTCGAGATGCTCGTTACTCGAGGCGAGCACCACGCGATGTTCGAGTTACTTTCACTTTCATCTCTGAGACGTTAGCGTGCTTTTCTGGCCAATAGAAAGACAGGGAAGGCATTACAACTCCCCCCTGCGACGTTCAAGCCCTATACCACCCCCCTGCAGTGAGTGGCTGGGGAGATCAGGTGTCACCCGAGTATATAAATCGGCCCCTCCCGCGGCTCGCCACAGATGCATTCTGACAGAGATCAGGGACAGTGCTGCTGGTGCCGGAGCTGCTATAGGGAGAGCGTTAGGAGTTATTTTAGGCTTCAGGAACCCCAACGGTCCTTCTTAGGGCCACATCTAACTGTGTGCAGTAGTGTGGAGGCTGCTTTTTGCAGTGTTGCACTTTTTTTTTTTTGTATATCGGCCGTGCAGAGCATTGCGTCCTGCAGTAATTTCACATTGTCCAGGGCCAGTAGTGGTGAGGCAGGGACAGAAGACATATTTAGTGTATATAGGCAGTGGGCCTTTCCAAAAACATTTGGGAAAAAAAAATCTATTTGGGCTGCCTGTGACCGTCCTCAGTGTACTGGGTCTCTGCTGGGGGTAGTTGTCCTAATTCATACGCAGCCAGCTAAGTGTTACAGCAGGCTTGCGCAAAATTCTTTCCTGTCTCTGTGTTGCCTCTTACATCACCGCTGTATTCCTGTCCACAAGTGTACTGGGTCTCTGCTGGGGGTAGTTGTCCTAATTCATACGCAGCCAGCTAAGTGTTACAGCAGGCTTGCGCAAAATTCTTTCCTTCCTCTGTGTTGCCTCTTACATAACTGCTGTATTCCTGTCCACAAGTGTACTGGGTCTCTGCTGGGGGTAGTTGTCCTAATTCGTACGCAGCCAGCTAAGTGTTACAGCAGGCTTGTGCAAAATTCTTTCCTGCCTCTGTGTTGCCTCTTACATCACCGCTGTATTCCTGTCCACAAGTGTACTGGGTCTCTGCTGGGGGTAGTTGTCCTAATTCATACGCAGCCAGCTAAGTGTTACAGCAGGCTTGCGCAAAATTCTTTCCTGCCTCTGTGTTGCCTCTTACATCACCGCTGTATTCCTGTCCACAAGTGTACTGGGTCTCTGCTGGGGGTAGTTGTCCTAATTCATACGCAGCCAGCTAAGTGTTACAGCAGGCTTGCGCAAAATTCTTTCCTGCCTCTGCTGTGCGTTCCGTAAGCGAAGTTAGCCTCCAACCACAGGCCAATAAGCGGCACATTTAACTACAGCGTTCTGTTTCTGCACTACTGGTAATACAGCATGCTGAGGGGTAGGGGTAGGCCTAGAGGATGTGGATGCGGGCGAGGACGCGGAGGCCCAAGTCAGGGTGTGGGCACAGGCCGAGCCAGTGCGGTGGCCAGGGGTAGAGGCAGGGCCAGACCGAATAATCCACCAACTGTTTCCCAAAGCGCCCCCTCGCGCCATGCCACCCTGCAGAGGCCAAGGTGCTCTAAGGTCTGGCAGTTTTTCACAGAGACGCCTGACGACCGACGAACAGTGGTGTGCAACCTTTGTCGTGCCAAGATCAGCTGGGGAGCCACCACCACCAGCATGCGCAGGCATATGATGGCCAAGCACCCCACAAGGTGGGACGAAGGCCGTTCACCGCCTCCGGTTTGCACCACTGCCTCTCCCCCTGTGCCCCAACCTGCCACTGAGATCCAACCCCCCTCTGAGGACACAGGCACGAGTGCCTACCAGCCTGCACCCAGACCCTCACCTCCGCTGTCCTCGGCCCCATCCAGCAATGTCTCTCAGCGCAGCGTCCAGACGTCACTAGCGGAACTGTTTAAGCGCAAGCGCAAGTACGCCGCCACGCACCCGCACACTCAAGCGTTAAACGTGCACATAGCCAAATTGATCAGCCTGGAGATGCTGCCGTATAGGCTTGTGGAAACGGAGGCTTTCAAAAGCATGATGGCGGTGGCGGCCCCGCGCTACTCGGTTCCCAGTCGCCACTACTTTTTCCGATGTGCCGTCCCAGCCCTGCACAACCACGTCTCCCGCAACATTGTACGTGCCCTCACCAACGCGGTTACTGCCAAGGTCCAGTTAACAATGGACACGTGGACAAGCACAGGCGGGCAGGGCCACTATATCTCCCTGACGGCACATTGGGGGAATTTAGTGGAGGCTGGGATAGAGTCAGAGCCTGGGACCGCTCACGTCCTACCCACCCCCAGAATTGCGGGCCCCAGCTCGGTGCTGGTATCTGCGGCGGTGTATGCTTCCTCCACTAAACCACCCTCCTCCTCCTCCTCCTCCAACGCAACATCTGTCTCGCAATCAAGATGTGTCAGCAGCAGCAGCACGTCGCCAGCAGTCAGTGTCGCGGGGCGTGGCAGCACAGCGGTGGGCAAGCGTCAGCAGGCCGTGCTGAAACTACTCAGCTTAGGAGATAAGAGGCACATGGCCCACGAACTGCTGCAGGGTCTGACAGAGCAGACCGACCGCTGGCTTTCGCCGCTGAGCCTCCAACCGGGCATGGTCGTGTGTGACAACGGCCGTAACCTGGTGGCGGCTCTGCAGCTCGGCAGCCTCACGCACGTGCCATGCCTGGCCCATGTCTTTAATTTGGTGGTTCAGCGCTTTCTGAAAAGCTACCCACACTTGTCATACCTGCTCGGAAAGGTGCGCCGGGTCAGCGCACATTTCCGCAAGTCCAAGATGGACGCTGCCACCCTGCGCACCCTGCAACATCGGTTTAATCTGCCAGTGCACCGACTGCTGTGTGACGTGCCCACATGGTGGAACTCTACGCTCAACATGTTGGCCAGACTCTATGAGCAGCGAAGAGCTATAGTGGAATACCAACTCCAACATGGGCGGCGTAGTGGGAGTCAGCCTCCTCAATTCTTTACAGAAGAGTGGGCCTGGTTGGCAGCCATCTGCCAGGTCCTTGGAAACTTTGAGGAGTCTACCCAGATGGTGAGCGAGGATGCTGCAATCATTAGCGTCACCATTCCTCTGCTATGCCTCTTGAGAAGTTCCCTGCAAAGGATAAAGGCAGATGCTTTGCGCTTGGAAACGGAGACGGGGGAAGACAGTATGTCGCTGAATAGTCAGAGCACCCTCATGTCTATATCTCAGCGCATTGAGGAGGAGTGGGAGGAGCATGAGGAGGAAGGGAAAGAGACAGCTTGGCCTACTGCTGAGGGTACCCATGCTGCTTGCCTGTCATCCTTTCAGCGTGTATGGCCGAGGAGGAGGAGGATCCTGAAAGTGATCTTCCTAGTGAGGACAGCCATGTGTTGCGTACAGGTACCCTGGCACACATGGCTGACTTCATGTTAGGATGCCTTTCTCGAGACCCTCGCGTTACACGCATTCTGGCCACTACGGATTACTGGGTGTACACACTGCTCGACCCACGGTATAAGGAGAACCTTTCCACTCTCATACCCAAAGAGGAAAGGGGTTCGAGAGTGATGCTATACCACAGGACCCTGGTGGACAAACTGATGGTAACATTCCCATCCGACAGCGCTAGTGGCAGAAGGTGCAGTTCCAAGGGCCAGGTAGCAGGGGAGGCGCAGAGATCAGGCAGCATGTACAGCGCAGGCAGGGGAACATTCTCCAAGGCCTTTGCCAGCTTTATGGCTCCATAAGATTGTGTCACCGCTCCCCAGTCAAGGCTGAGTTGGCGGGAGCACTGTAAAAGGATGGTGAGGGAGTACGTAGCCGATCGCACGACCGTCCTCCGTGACGCCTCTGCCCCCTACAACTACTGGGTGTCGAAGCTGGACACATGGCCTGAACTCGCCCTGTATGCCCTGGAGGTGCTTGCTTGTCCTGCGGCTAGCGTCTTGTCAGAGAGGGTGTTTAGTGCGGCTGGGGAAATCATCACGGATAAGCGTACCCGCCTGTCAACCGACAGTGCCGACAGGCTTACACTCATCAAGATGAACAAAGCCTGGATTTCCCCAGACTTCTCTTCTCCACCAGCGGACAGCAGCGATACCTAAGCAATACGTAGGCTGCACCCGTGGATGGAAGCATCATTCTCTATCACCATCAAAAACGGGGAGCTTTTTACTTCATCAATCTGTGTATTCTATTCATCCTCCTCCTCCTGCTCCTCCTCCTGAAACCTCACGTAATCACGCCGAACGGGCAATTTTTCTTAGGCCCACAAGGCTCAGTTATATAATTTTTGTAAACAATTTTTATACGTTTCAATGCTCATTAAAGCGTTGAAACTTTCACCTGAACCAATTTTTATTTTAACTGGGCTGCCTCCAGGCCTAGTTACCAATTAAGCCACATTAACCAAAGCGATTAATGGGTTTCACCTGCCCTCTTGGTTGGGCATGGGCAATTTTTCTGAGGTACATTAGTACTGTGTCTACACCAATTTTTTGGGGCCCTCGCCTACAGTGTAATCCAATTAATTTTTTGCCCACCTGCATTAAAGCTGACGTTACATCAGCTGTGATGGGCAATGCAATGGGATATATTTATGTACCGCCGATGGCTTCCTGGCACCCACCCATGCTGTGGGTCCACAGGGAGTTGTAACTGTATGTGTCCACTTCTAAAGAACCCCAGTCTGACTGGGGCATGCAGTGTGGGCCGAAGCCCACCTGCATTTAATCTGACATTACCTCAGCTGTGATGGGCACTGCAGTGGGATACATTTATGTACAGCCGGTGGGTTCCAGGGAGCCACCCATGCTGTGGGTGCACACGGAATTCCCATTGCGGAGTTGTACCTGCCTGTGACTATTTATAAAAAACCGCGGTCTGACTGGGGCATGCAGACACCTTGACAGAATGAATAGTGTGTGGCACATAGGTTCCCCATTGCTATGCCCACGTGTGCAGCTCCTGATGGAGGTGGCACAGGATTATATTTCTCATTGCTTCTGTACAGCATTGTGGGCTATCGCCCCGCCCCTTTTAAAGAGGGTCGCTGCCTAGCCGTGCCAACCCTCTGCAGTGTGTGCCTGCGGTTCCTCCTCATGGCAGACGCACTTATAAATAGACATGAGGGTGGTGTGGCATGAGTGCAGCTGAAGGCTGCACAGAGACACTTTGGTGTGCGCTGTGGACACTGGGTCGTGCGGGGGGGTTGGCAGCATGTAACCCAGGAGAAGTGGCAGCGGAGTGTCATGCAGGCAGTGATTGTGCTTTTTTGGAGGTAGTGTGGTGATTAGCTAAGGTATGCATTGCTAATGAGGGCTTTTCAGAAGTAAAAGTTGTTGGGAGGGGGGGGGGGCACTCTTGCCGCTATTGTGGCTTAATAGTGGGACCTGGGAACTTGAGATGCAGCCCAACATGTAGCCCCTCGCCTGCCCTATCCGTTGCTGTGTTGTTCCCATCACTTTCTTGAATTGCCCAGATTTTCACAAATGAAAACCTTAGCGAGCATCGGGGCTATCGCCCCGCCCCTTTTAAAGAGGGTCGCTGCCTAGCCGTGCCAACCCTCTGCAGTGTGTGCCTGCGGTTCCTCCTCATGGCAGACGCACTTATAAATAGACATGAGGGTGGTGTGGCATGAGTGCAGCTGAAAGCTGCGCAGGGACACTGTGGTGTGCGCTGTGGACACTGGGTCGTGCGGGGGGGGGGTTGGGCAGCATGTAACCCAGGAGAAGTGGCAGCGGAGTGTCATGCAGGCAGTGATTGTGCTTTGTTGGAGGTAGTGTGGTGCTTAGCTAAGGTATGCATTGCTAATGAGGGCTTTTCAGAAGTAAAAGTTGTTGGGAAGGGGGGCACTCTTGCCGCTATTGTGGCTTAATAGTGGGACCTGGGAACTTGAGATGCAGCCCAACATGTAGCCCCTCGCCTGCCCTATCCGTTGCTGTGTCGTTCCCATCACTTTCTTGAATTGCCCAGCATTTCACAAATGAAAACCTTAGCGAGCATCGGCGATATCCAAAAATGCTCGGGTCGCCCATTGACTTCAACGGGGTTGTTACTCGAAACGAACCCTCGAGCATCGCGATAATTTCGTCCCGAGTAACGAGCACCCGAGCATTTTGGTGCTCGCTCATCTCTATTAGGCACCTTTCCTCCTTTCTCCTCCTAAACTGTTCACTCGGGCCCGACAAAACCCACTGTGAATACGCGTTGTTCTCCCTTGCACCGGAGGAGCAGTTAAAGACCTTTTTTTTGTAGCAATAATTTTTATTGAATTTTCAATAATACATACAAGGGTGTAGCAGTGTATAAAAAGATTTTTCATCTTAATACAATAATATAGCTACAAGCCTTGTCAGTTAGAGACCTTTTAAGGCCTCACCAGAGCATGGGAGCCGCTGCGGCCCACGAGACCTACTGGGCGCGAGCTTCCCTGGGCTAGAGTGGCGGCTGGAACCTTTCAGTGATCCGGAGGCAGCTGCTGCATGGATAGAGTTGCTGTCCTGACCCAGCACTGCTCTCCTTAGCTCCGGTGGTGCAGCCAGAGCCTTCTCAAGGCCTCACCGGAGTATGAGCCCATCAGGCCTACTTGGCAGAATGATCCCCAGGTTAGCATACTGGCACTTAAAAGGAGTCCGTCCGAAACCCTCCCAACTAGCGATCCGTCGCAGGAGCAGGACCTGCTGCCCACCTCTGCTTCCACCGCCTCGCAGCTGAGTGAGTTTCACTGCCATCAGTAGCAGTTCCAGATGGTCTCACGGCGAACGGACCCCGGGCCGTTCGCTCCCGCTGCCCCGACACCCCAAATCCCTTGACTTTGAGACACCTCTGGTCTCTGAAATTCTCTGCAGCCCCCACCCCCTGCCGGGCAACCGCCATCCTGCAGCAGGGCAACAGGGAAGAGAGCCAACCCTGCTCTCCCCCCATGGCTGTGGGGGACTGGGGGGAAAAGAGAGAGGGCCCACATGAGAGGGGATTTAGGAGCAGTACAGGATCACCAGCACACCACTACTGAGTGCCCCTGAAAGTCAAAGTCATTGACCGCTCCCCTCCTCTCTTGCCTCATCACCTGCAATAGTCTGCTTCACATACACCCTACCTCACTTGCTTAACTGTTCAATTGGGCGAACCGCGCATCTAGACATGGCTGCTTGACGGGGGGAAGACAGGTATACTCCACCAACACTAACACACTGCACATTAACAACCTCATCTCTGCTATAGCCTCCATCGCTATCTTCACTGCCAACCTTAATACTTTCTTCCTACGCCTGTCTCTAATGCACTCAATCCACATCAGTCCCTTCCTCTTTTCTTACCCACGCAGAGCTGACACGCACTCCACAATTGCTCACCCTCGCTATCCCCAACTCAAGCCCACCTCATAGTGCTCCCTACCACCACCCCCCCAATAATATCAAAACACCCACCCCCCAAGCCTTACCACACCCCCAGATCAGATGACCGGTGCAGTGGAGGAGTAGGCGTTCTCTCACTGAATTGCACTTTCCAGGTCATTCCGCCGATTCCTTTGCTCACCCTCCTGTTATTCGAAGTCCACGAAATGAGGTGCTTTTAGCCTCAGTGGACATGGTAAACAAAGTAAAAAGATACATGGTCTAAGCACTGTATTTTTTGAGACCACAACCAAAGGGGCCTTGTGGAATGGAGCCTACACACGGGCAATATTAATTTGGGACACTTGGTGATCCGTTTGCATAACCACCAAGAGGGGGCCATTGAGACCCTTTTCGCTGCTGCCCTGCAACCTGAACCTGCCAAGGAGGTCTTTTGGTTTCTGGACCTGTGGTGGCTCAACAGCAGGGAAAGTCACCACCAGAGACAGCCCTATGAGCAGTGGACCAGAAATCAGTCTGGGGCTGGGCCCAACCTAAGCACCAAGCTTTTTTCGGCGCCCTCCCTGCTACAAGATCTCTTCTTACCACCACATTAGTCCAGGGGTTTTCTAATTGGCTAAATGTACATGGGTGCCTTGATTTTTAACCCTATGGCAGTCATGCATTTGCTTGGCTTGCCAGCCTTTATTGGCTTGTTTAAGGATTCGCACAAACATCATCACACCACCGGCTTTGCCCCGCTACTCGTTGTTAGAGAATCAAAATTTCACTGTTGGTTAAAATCTAATTTCACCACCAAAAAACTGTGCTTTGTGACTGTTAATAACAGCATGGTCTATTGGCTGCACTTGTGGCTTTAAATAGTTGCAGGGCTATGACTGCGTTTTTGACCAGCCTTTATGCACTTGTCTCCCCATGAGCTCCAGAGTCAGACTATTTATGGTTTTAAACGCATGGCACTAGTTTCAACTATGAAAGTTTGAGCTCTGTTTAATGTGGCCGCCAAAGTGATTGTGTTAGCGTGCTAAAAAGCGCCACAAACAGTATTTGGGGTCGGGCGAGAATACACATTGGCATGGGGCCCAACTGCAAGAGGAGGAGGTGGCTGCATGTGCGCCTGGCATAGCTTCTGCTGGCCCAACCCCACGTAATTGCGAGCATTCCCCGATGGCAGCTTACGCTTGAAAGTGAAAATATTCTGTCATTTTGTTTTCATAACCTTAGGGCCACAAAATGAGCAGACGTGCATCTCCTCTGGGACAGCGGGAAACCCAACTGCTGGTCCATCTGATGGACCAGCTCGACTATGACGGAAAGCATGGCCCACATTTACATCCCAACATTCACAAAAAGTAGATTTTGCAGAAGGTCTCAAGGGCGATGGAGAAAACATGGGCAGCTACAAAAAAGGTGGAGGAACCTAAAGTTAAAGAACCCAGCCCAGTTACGGAAGATCTGGCGGGAAACTCTGTGCCAGGGAAGAGGTAGGCTAGCTGTGTGGTTGGTGATGTCACAAGTATTGGCACATGTGGGTGTTGGGTGTGTATTTTTCGGAACATTTTAGGCATCTTATTGCGCCAAACTTGTGAGTTTTTGCCATGCTAGTGAACTTTTTTTTGCCATGAGTGCTCGCTTAGGACATGTCTTATCTTTTGATAAGCAATTTTCTTGGGCGTCCAAAAGACGCACATCTGAAAGAACCCATAGGAAACCATGGGCTTTTTTTAAGATGTTTTTTTTTGCCATGCACCTAATCAGCACTAAAACGGCGCACGTGTGAAAGAGGCCTGAGACATGTATGCAACCATGGGCACTGTACAGATCTCCAGCACTTGCCCTGTAGCTTGCCCTGCAATGGGGATGACCAACACTTTCACTTTTTGGGTTGCCTTCGCTTAGTGACAGCAGGAGCATTAGAATAAGTGTTTTGAAGCTTGCACCATTTTGTTCTTTTTACACTGGTGGCTGTCTGCTATGTGGATCCAAAGATGTGGGCTATCAAACTGCTTGATGCTTACCTTTTAGCATAAGCGTCTATCTCTTTGGGTATTGCTAAAGTTGCCATTCCCTTTTTTTTTTTTAAATGTCCCAACAGAAGCGCAATGCAGCCACAGGATGGGACATGGCCAGCCAGTGCCAGCTGCAGAGATGGAAGTCCAGCTGCCAACCCCTCCACCACAATCATCTATGGAGGAGCACCCCTGTAGGTATTCAAAAAGCCAAGAAATGTTGCGTGTTATGATAGGCTTGCTTGGGAACACTTTCCTCAACACTATACTTGTCTCCTTGCAGCAGAAGAGCCGCTGGCACAATTTTCTCTAGAGCCAGAGGGTTTACCTTCATCAGTGGCTCCTCTAGAGCCACCCCATCCTGTGATGGAGGAGGCTACACACCGGATCCTGGAGTCCTGCCCTGTGTTTAGTAAGTGCAAACCACATGTTGGTGACTGTAGTTCTCACAGTGGCCCATGTAGACGGACTAGTAAAAGATTGTGGCACTAGTGTTGTCTAGCCAACTGAGAATGAGCAACTGACCTTTTCACTAGTTTATTTGCAGTCAGTGGGCACCTTAAGATTGGCTGAGTGTCATAGAGAGTAGTTCAAGATTCAGACCCTTTGTTACGGAAGCTTTTTGGACCTTGCAGTGGTTGAGCTATGACCGGGCGCCTTTTTTTCTAGTCGCCGATAGTTGTCAGAACACAATTTTAGGTCCCAAGCGGCTGCTCAATTACACCAAGCTCTTTAGCTCAGAGACCTTAAAAGGGGGGGACAAAAAAGTGTTTGTTAAGCACCTTTTAAAGGCACCTATTCCTCCATTGAGTCTTCACATACCAGGCAAAATGGTGGCTAATCTTTTCTGCAAGAACACCTTATCCTGGGGCTGTAACAAATGCAAGCAAACATGTGTCCTTACTGCACCAAGCTGGGGCAGTTTTCAGACAGGGTGTTTGGTGGGCCGTCAAGTGAATCAGCAGGGTTACAAATGGCAGAGCCCGTTGGTTTGTTTTAGTCGACTTGGATTGTGTATTTTGTTTGTGAAAAGCTCAATTGCCTTTAATACAATCTCTCTTTTCCTAACAGCGTGGCGCGATGCTCTCCCTGATGAGAGGCTGGCCTGGTACTTCCAGGAGGTCCGTTTGTGCACTCTGCAGGTGTGTGCCATGCAGAGTGTGTTGGACGGTCTCCGGGAGCGCCTGGCCAACCTCCATCAGTGGGAAGTACATAACTTCCCCACTACAGAAGAGAGGTCGCTCCATGTCGCCCACAGTCTCTCGATCGACTCCATCATTTGTGGATCATTCTCAGGAGCCGTGACTTGTGGGAGTTGGGGTGCAGATGGGCCCCTGCACTCAGCAGCGTTTTCCTGCTGTTCCAGAGGTTCTATTGTACATTTGCCGGGTTGGATTTCTAAAAAAAATCTTTTAATTTTTAAAAACTTTTATTAAAAAGAAGAAACTTCCAACACCATTTGAATTCTGTATTTTACTCCATAACTATGTATGTTGGGCAGGTAGACGGTGTCAGCAGCACTCACCAGGAATACACAGCTTATAAAGCAGGATGCACGCCCGAGAGGGAACTGGATCCAAGTTCACCAACAATGCAGATATGGAGAAGTATAGGTATCAGACAGCATCCAAATATGAATGCGTCCAACATGGATATTCTTTAATCTTCCAAAAACAGGACAGTGCAATGCTTCGATCCCTGCTGCAGGAAACTTTCTCAAGCAAACACAGAAACCAAAGTGCTGTCACTATAGACAAGTCTAAAAAAGGACAGCCCCCTACATCAGCCTATCCTGGAGCAGCCACACAAGTGAGAGGTATGTGTGTTAACCCCTTGATGATGTAGCCCTTCTTTTTTCTTTCTTTTTTTCTTTTCATTTTCATCCCCCCTCCCCACACACAGTCCCCCTTTAAAAAAATCATAACTCCTTTCTTTATCCATTGATGTAGCTGTATGAGGGCTTATTCAGATGTGCGTATATCGGCCAAGTTTTCACACCGGGCTGATATACGCTGTCCCTTTCTGCAGGGGGAGGAGGTGGACTGGGTCGGGAACAATGCACTGAGCTCCCGCCCCCTCACCACTATTTGCAAAAGGAGGGGATGGAACTTGGCTCCGCCACCGCCCCTCCTATTAAAAACAGTGGCAGGGGGCGGGAGCTCAGTGCATTGTTCCTGGCCCAGTCCACCTCCTCCCCCTGCAGAAAGGGACAGCGTATATCGGCGGGGCGTAAAAACCTAACTGATATACGCACTTCTGAATAAGCCCTGAGTTGTATTTTTTAATTGTACTATTTAATGTACCATATAATGCAATGAAAAATTTTTAAAAAATTCTATGTGGAGTAAAAGGGAAAAAAAATGACATTCCGCCATCTTTCAGTGCGACTTTTTGATCGCTTTTTATTGCATTTTTCTCTGGGAGGCAGGGTGACTCAAGGTGCATTTCTGGCCTTCCTTTTTTTTCAGACGATGTTCACCGTACGGGGTAAATAATACTCTACTTTGATAGATCCGACTTTTACGGACTTGGCGATATTAAATATGTATTTTTGTTTTATGATTTAGGGTTTTTTTTACTATAGATATGGCAAAAGGGGGGTGAATTAAACTTTAATGCTTTAAAACAGCCCCCGTCTGCCATGACACCTGCACGTCTCCCTGTGATCTCATCTTGGGAGGGTGGCGTCTGGGACCCCTAAACATCATTCGGGGGGTTTAAATGCCGCTGTCACAACTTTTAAAGGGTTACTAGCCGCGATCGGCCGTGCCTATTGCAGCTATTGCCCGTGGGTGTCAGCTGTATTAAACAGCTGCCGCCCACGCTAAATAAAGAGGTCGCCCCATGATCTCGCTTCATAAATAGTCCGACGCTGCAGAATGTAACTGTGCGCCCTGGAGCGAGCAGGGGTTAAAGAGAAACCTTTATGTCTCACCTCGCAGCCTCCACACACTGTGTTTGCCATAATATCTATAGCTTTCAATGTACGCATGTCTTCTAATCAAACCGCCACATTATGCATTTCTCGGGCCTATCAGTCAACTGTGCATATGCGACATTCCCACGTACTCATGAGAATACTGGCGTTATAACTCCGTAGCGTCAGGCGTCCATCTTAACAGGCACCAACCATATGTGTAAGTATTGAGTATCAACCACATGCGCATCTGCTCATTTTAGTTCCGTGCAAGTTGCTCCTCACAGCAGCCACCAGCAAGACAGCCCACTGCCCTGACGGAAAGCAACCGCCAAACGTGTGAGGGCTTAGTCGTATGGGCGCATCGGCGCCCGTGTTACTGCGGGAAAGAGACGGCTGCATTTCAGGATGGACGTCTCTCTGCAGCGCCGGAGGAAAGAACATGTGAGCGGCTTCATTGCCGGTCATGTGTTCTTTCTTCTGCACTGCGGGGAGTCGTCCATCCTGAAGTACGGCCGTCTTCTTTCTGCAGTAAGGGCACAGTCACATGGGGCGCATCGGCCGATGCGCCCGTGTGACTAAGCCCTTATAATGCTAAGCGGTGTCATGTCCATTCACTAATAGTACAATGTGGTACAGCCTGTTAAACCAACGGAACATAACCACTGTCTATGGCAATACCCATTCTATCCACATCACATCGTGTTATCACTTGTGTATCGTTTGCCTATTAATTTACCCATAATGCATAAAGATGTTGTACGTGTATAGAGGTCTCTCTTTATACAAAGAATCACAGCATATATGCTTCAAAGTATATTTTATTTATTAATCCAAGACAAGTAACACAATGTCAATCTTTCTGGAAATTACATTTTTTTAAGGGTGACTGCCCACTACAGTTTTTTTTCACTGCGAAGTTCGCAGCATTTTTTTTCTGCAGGGGTCTATGGGACTTGTAATGTTAAAATCGCGATTTCGCGGTAAATTGCGATTTTGCGCGATCGTGATTTTAACATTGCGAATTTCGCAGTGAAAGAAAACTCTAGTGGGTAGTCCCCCTAAAGTAAAATAATTTTGCCTGAAAAAATCCGTTATGCAGAAAAAAATATAATAAATCATATCCGGAATAACACAACAGGGAAACGCAGGAACAGGATGCCAGGGATTTTACCCACTACTACACATGCCTGAAAAAGAAGAGACAAATAATGAGAAACTCAGGTAAGACTGATACATGGGACAGCGATCTAAAATACAATACACAAAAGGAAATGACAAGAGCAACGAGAATATTCAGATACATTTAAATAAAAGGGGTAAAATTGTCATCTAAAGATAACCTGTTAGGAGTCACCGTCTCAAGATTAAAAATTAGAGATGAGCGAGTATATCCCTAATGACAATTACTCAATCGAGCATTGTCCTTAGCGAGTATCTCCCCGCTCGGGAGAAAAGGTTCGTCTGCTGGCGCAGGTGACAGGTGAGTTGTGGCCATGAGCAGGGGGGAGCGGCGGGAGAGAGGGAGAGAGAGATCTCCCCTCCGTTCCTCCCTGCTCTTCCCCACTGCTCCCCGCCCGCCGCCGGCAGCTGAATCTTTGCTCCCGAGCGGGCAGGTACTTGCTAAGGGCAATGCTCGGTCGAGCAATTGCCCTTAGAGCGTATGCTCGCTCATCTCTATTAAAAATCCATTGAAGCCCCTTTTTCCTTAATAGTTTCTCCCGGTCACCACCCCTGATGGATTTAGGGACTTGGTCAATGACCCGAAATTTAAATTTGCTTACAGTATGCCCAATTAGTGCGCAATGTTGAGGTACGGTCAAATCCTGTTTGCGCGTCCGAATCATGCTGTTATGCGCCGTAATGCGTACTCTAACCCCATTCGTGGTTTCACCTATGTATATAAGTCCACATGGACATGTGATTGCATATATTACAAATGCAGATTCGCATGAGTACCAATCTCTGAATTTATATTTTCTTTCCGTCCGTGGATGAAAAAAGGTGTCCCCACAAATGAGGTTATTGCAGTATGAACAGTTCACACAAGGGAAATTTCCAGATTTTAATGGGGCCAAGAGTGTTTGTTCGGATGTACCAGGTGTATTCTCATGTGCATGTACAAGCTTATCCCTCAGGTTAGAGGCTCTTCTATAAGACATGAGTGGAGGCTATTTCCATTCCCCAATCTGAGGGCAGTTCTTTGTAAGTATATGCCAATACTTTCTAACAATTTTAGAAATGGACGTACTCTCTAGACCAGGGGTCCCCAACTCCAGTCCTCAGGGACCCCCAACAGGTCATGTTTTCAGGATCTCCTATAGTAAGAACACCTGTGGCAATGTCTGAGGCACTGACAATAATTACATCACCTGTGCAATACTGAGGAAATCCTGAAAACATGACCTGTTGGTGGTCCCTGAGGACTGGAGTTGGGGAACACTGCTCTAGACCATAGGTTGAAACAAATGGAATTCTCAACATTTTTTCTGGTTGTGCCTTCGGGGTCATCAAATCGTCACGTGAGATGCCCTTCACTTTTATGGTGGATGTTCAAACCAGATCTTGTGGATAACCCCTCATTAGAAACCGTCTGCTCATTTCCTCTAGCCTCATGTCTAGTGTCTCATCATGAGTGATGCGACGAACACGTAATAGTTGGCTCGATGGCAGTGACTCAATCATCCTCCGTGAATGGCAACTATCAAACATGAGGAGGTTGTTTTGACGTGTCGGTTTACAGAGTATATCGGTACACAAATTCTGTCGGTTAAGAGGTTTCTCTTTAAACACACATACCTCTCACTTGTGTGACTTCTCCAGGATAGGCTTATGTAGGGGGCTGACCTTTTTAGACTTGTATATAGTGACAGCACTTTGGTTTCTGTGTTTGCTTGAGAAAGATTCCTACAACAGGGATCAATACGTTGCACTGTCCTGTTTTTGGAAAATTAAAGAATGTCCATGTTGGACTAATTCGTATTTTGATGCTGTCTGATACCTATCATAACTAGGTATGTTAGCGATACACAACAATTTAGTCAAGGAAAAGTCATTTGCTGTAGCCAAATGTTCCTAGAAATGCAGATGGCCTATAATCAAACTGTGGAAGGGGAATAGATTATCGCAAGAATAAACCAATTACAACACTTAACATTGTTTGGGCCCACCATTCTTGGACAGTTGCCTTTCAGTGATGAGCCCTGAAATAGAAAACAAGGCTAGCAAGGGCAACCCAAATTCAGCCCGCTCCAACAGATCTCCGAACTTTAAAAATGGTCCCCGGCTGACAGGTCCAGAGGTGAATGACTGCTAAGGTGCACATGTTGGGTTCAGCTATTTTGGCCCATGCAGGTAATAGATTCCACTTCATAACATTTATCCTCATTTCTATGTCAGTAATTGTCTACATTGTTTGAACTTGGCAAACTAGGATTGAATCATGAAAAATTTAAGCAAGACCTTATATTGCTTCAAGCATTGAGCAACACTCCAAGAGTTGCCACAGACAAACATCCAAAGACATACTGTCCTGGAAATAAGAAGACCATAACTGTTATGAAGATAATACTGTATTCTGTCTGGCTCTAAAGGGCTTAAGCTACCACAATGGTGAAAATCTGTAGCTGCTGACCATGGGCTGCAAGATCAAGGTAATATTGTCTCCCGCTGGGCCTCTGAATGGGAGAAAAATAACTTCACACTTTGCGCATCGACTATCATTTTTGACGTGGACCCTGTGAGGACCAAAATATAAGGTATCGGATTCCTATGTTGGCCACTTTCTACTCCTGTGGCCAAAAGGGTTGGAACGTCCAAATGTTGTCACACATTAATTTAAGGGAGTGGCAGCTGGCAAACTTAGTACAGGCTCCCAACTGGCATCAAGGGTTCTTGTTTTTCAAATCCCTAACTATAAACAGGTGCCAATAAGTAGTTAACTACAAAAAAAAAATGGAATAGCCAGCTTAAAAAAACAAAACGTACTATGTAGAGAGATCAGCTCATCTGCCCCCTTGCACATGGTCCATCTGCCATGGGGCCACTCTATTAGGTGTTGGAAGTAGTCTGCAAAGTTGTCCCTGACTTGGTGAGTAGATTCTACTAGTCTGCCATACAATATTAGCTCCTCCACAACTTCCCGTGCGAAAGTAGTTGGCTGAGCCTCCCCTGCATTCCAAACAGCATTATATTGCTGGCCAAAAATATGTAGAACCACACAGGTGCGAATTACTGCACACACGTTGGTCGGAGCCAGCTGAATGGCACTTAGGAGAACTCTCCATCTGTTGGTGAGAATCCCAGATGCGCACTCCACATAACACCCGGCATATGTGAGGTGATAATTAAACACCTGCCTCCTGGTGTCCATGTCCCTGTGAGAAAAGGGACGCAGAACATGAGTCGCCAGGCCAAATCCCTCTTCTGCCACAAGGACAAATAGAGCAGGTGGACTGTCGAGCCAGGAAGCTTCTGGGCCTCCGGCACTGAGAGCTGCTCTGCAAAAAAACGCTTACCCGTTCTGAAAGCCCTGAAAATGCGAGCATCCGCAGTGCTTCCAAAAACCCCAATATCAACCATCAAAAATCGAAAGTTACTATCAGCTACCACCAACAGAATCCCCAAAAAACTGCTTATAGTTAAAATACCAAGACCCTGAGGGTGGTGGCTTTCTGACACAAATATGGTTCCTGTCCATAACCCCAATGCAGTTCAAAAACTGCACAGCATCCAGAAAGCCCTCAGAGATGGCCATCCAATCTTGATGAGAGGGTGGAGCAATCATCGAAAGCACCAGACGCTGCCAAATGACATCACAGGTCGATCCCAGAGGTGGTAGAGATGCCAAGCGAGAAACCCAAATGCAGTGAAGCAAATGAATTCTTAGTGGCAAGGATCTTGGGGGAAGAAGAGAAAGAGTAGAGATATTACAAACAAAATGCAACCCTTTAGGCACAACGGGTGAGATTAGATTTCAAGGTACCAGAGCCCCCCACCCTCTTCCCGCCTCACCTCCCCCAAAAAAGACATCCATAACACTCATCAGCGCTGGGTGGGCTCACGGTGGCTTACCATCCAGGACAGCATGGTCGGTTGGGGGAAAAAATCAGCAACCATAAACTGCGCGGTTAAACCATGTGTGTTTGTACTAAGTTTGGCATATACACTTTATAACCTCCATCCACACGGGGTTGCTTTGCTGCCATAAAAAAAACGACACAAAGGCCACTGGCTCAGTCATCTTTGTTAGAGAATACTGTAGCTAAAAAGCCACCCAGTTTTAGAAAAAAGACCATTTAGCCTCCATTCACATGGGCCAGTATGGCTACAATAAAAACCCAACCAAAAAGTGCATTTGCAAATCTCTGTGCGTTTTTTTGCCACATTTTCCTACAAACATAGTAAAAACACACATGGTTTGACCAAACCACTTTTTGGTACGGTTTTTACCACAACCAAACCACCGACCCATGTGAATGGAGCCTTATGGTGCATTTTTATTGAACATAAACTGACCCATGTGAATGGAGCCTTGGAGCTGTAGGCAAACACAACGTGGCTAGTAATGAACCAACCCAACAGAGGCCACAAAAAAAGGGGGAAGGAAATGAAAAGATAAGCATCTTAGAACATTGAGCCACATATGTACTTACCGCAGAGTCTTTGCTCAGGACAGACACACTCACGCATGGTGGTATTTCTGTGGGTATTCCTGGACCCCCCCCCCCCCATCCAGAAGATTATCAAACTAAGCTACCAACAAACGACAGAAGGAGATTAACTTTTCTGGGTGGCGCCTCAAGTCCTCCATAAAGGGAGCAAAACTGCCCAATATGTCACGCTACGACAGCATCGGATGCACCAGATCCTCCTACTCCTCCTGACCACTCCAGCACTATTGCTAGTAGTAGGTTGGTAACTAGGAAGGCCACTAGGCACCTCCTCTGGGGTCTGAGGCCACTCCCCAAATGTGCTTAACAGCAACTAGCCAAAAAAAACATCATCTCGGGACGACATGTCTCCAAGTCCAGTAACACTATCTTGCAAATCCAGGCAGAACCAGAAGCAGAATAAAGCGCAGACATAATTGCCCCCATTTTATAGCGGCTTGCAGTGGGCTGAACAAGGATTATTAGTTCCGGGATGAAGATTCGGCATTTCAAGTGTTTTGCGCTGCTATGCTGTTAGCCGTGCACATTCCCTTGTGTGAACGTGTGCTTTTTGTGCGAAAGAAGCTCGGACCTTCTGCGCAGCAAATTCCTCCGTTCACGCGATTTTCGCACGAGCGATATGATTTTTTTCACGACTATTTAAGCGTGAAAACCACGATTGTGCGAACGAGCCCTAATAGGGAATTCTGTGTGAACTTTCAGGTAATTTTATGAGTTTACTGTATTAACCCTGTGTTGTAATATTTATATTCTAACGCATGTCTTAAAAGGCAGAATTATTGCCCTCATACAGCATCAATGGTAAGCATCCGGGTATACCTCAGTAGCATCTACTTTGTATCAGTCCTGCATGAGATGTTCACATTTTAAGGCTTCTTTCCCATGAGCGTATATCATCCGGCTGTTTTCACGGACGGACGATATACACTGTGATCTGATGCATTGGATTCCAATGCATCAGATCACATGGCCCTATTCTCGCGACGTTAAAGCGCCTGGCGGGCCAATATAGTGCCAGGCATTTTTACATCGGGCACAAAAGATAGTCCTGGAACTATTTTTTGGGCCGGAATATGTCGGCCGCTGCATGGGTTCCTATGAAAAGCCAATGACAGCGGCAGGAGGTGGGAAGGAGTTTAGCAGCGTGGCTGCTAAACTCCCTCCCTCTGCTCTCCTCCCCACTTGCTCTTTGTAATGGGAGGGGGCGGGGGTGGAGCTAAATGCTGCCCGATCTCGCCCCCTCCCTTTGCTGAAAATGGCAAGGAGCGGAGAGGGGGAGGTAGTTTAGCAGAGCTAAGCTCTCTCTCCCCGCCCGATAGTATTCCGGCTGCGGTGTATACTCGCCGCACCTGGGCCGTCTGAAAGGGCACTAAAACAGTAAATGCCTCTCGTTTGTGTGATTCTTGGCGGTGACGCGGCCGGACGGAAATTGTAGCGCCCATGTGAGAGAGCCCTAAAACTAATACTTTGTTTATGTACCCTTTGACTCTATGACAGAATTCAGTCTTCTTGCGTTGGTGTCTATCAGCATGGCACATCTTGACTTGGCAAGCTTTGATTCATCTTTGTTGGATTTCTTTAACATGACAAAAACCTGGCATTTCAATAGGAGTGTGAAGACTTTTTATATCCACTGTTTGCATGTTCAATAACTTTGAATGCATGCAAGAGGCTGGTACACACATACCAAGTTACATTTATGCCACAGCATTGTATGGCCAATCTTCCTGGGATTTGGAGGGTAAAACGTGTACTCAGGGGCATAGCTAAAGGCTCATGGGCCCGGGTGCAACTGCATCCTCTGCATCCCCTATAGTTACGCCAGTGCATGTACTCATGACTTTGTTCAGTTCTTTACAATGTATATATTGTGAGACGGTGACCGGCAAGGTGCTGGAGGGCAGGTATGTGTCGCCTAGGATGCTGTCCTATGCTGCCTTGGGGAGCGCTTGGGCAGATACGTGCCACCGAGCAGCCTGGGCTCGTTGGAGGAAGCCGGCAGTATAGTGTTAGTAGCATTAAGCTACTAACACGCTGTAGCAAGTAAGTGGCTCCAAGCCGCATAATCCGGGCCGGCTTTTCCTGGAGTGACCAAAGTGAAGGGTGGGATGGTCACTCCCATGTACCAGGTGAGGCTGGTACCAGGCCATATAAAGCCTGGGCCTACAGGGCCTAGGAGAGAGCTGAGACCTCTGCAGGTCTGAGAGTCCTGGCTGGCTGTGTGCCGGAGCCATTTTGGTTACCAGTGTGTAGACAGGGACGCTCCATGTATAGTAAGTGCTCAGACGAGCAGGATTTACTTTATGTTTGCCTGATGTAAAGGCCTGTATTTTGCTTTGTTTGCTTGGAAATAAACCCAGGCAAAGCCTGGACTAAAGACTTTATCCCATGTGTCACTGTCTCTGACTGCTTATGCCCAGGTTGCTACCGATCCTAAACGCTAATCCCTCACATATGGTGGGGGATGCGGGCACTCGGTCTTAAAGAGACATACACCAATTAATGGACATTTTGCTGCAGCAGCTGGAGAACCGATGCTAAGGGCAACCGCCCAACTGAGATTGACGGGAGAGTGCTGTAACCCCCATGTCCTGGGTGAAAGCTGCAACGGCGCAGCAACCAGACACGGCCAAGATGGAAGAACTGATAAAGCAGCTGGTACAAATGAACGTGCAGCAACAGCAAGCGTTGGCCCAGCAGCAACAAGTGGCGGCGACCCAGCATAAGGTCCATGAGGAGGCCATGAATGCTCAGGCCGAGACTAATGCTCTCCTGGCGCAAAGTCTGCAGAGGTCGTCTGGTTCGCTCCCCACTACCCGTACCGCGGTACAGGCGGCCTTACAAAAGATGACACCCACCGATGACATCGAGGCCTATCTCGCGGTCTTTGAGAGAGTGGCCGAGAGGGAGAAGTTACCGGCGCCTCAGTGGGCTGAGGTAGTAGCGCCTTTCCTGACGGGAGAACCCCAAAAGGCCTATTTTGACCTCGGTAAGCAGGGTGCCAAGGACTATATTAAGCTCAAAGGTGAGATCCTGGCACGCTTGGGCGTGGACACCCATGTGCGGGCCCGACGGGTGCACAACTGGACTTTTGCTGACCACCTGCCAACCCGCTCCCAGATGTACGACCTGTTTCACCTGGTGAGAAAGTGGCTGCAACCGGAGGAGTCGACCCCAGCGGAGATTGTGCAAAAAGTTGTTCTGGACAAATTTCTCCGCTCGTTGCCCCCTGCAATCCAGCGCTGGGTGGGACAATGGGGTCCCCAGGACGTGGACCAACTCGTGAGCCTCGTCGAGAGGTATAAAGCCACGGAGGACTTACTGCAAGCCGTGCCTCCTCGACGTTCCAACCCCGGGAACAGCAAGTCGGCCGGAGCACCTGGTAAGACTGTTCCGTATGTCAGGGGTGTCAAAAGTGTCCCAAAGGGAGGCGGCTCAGAGGGGGATCATTTGGGACAGAAGAGGAGTCCCAACTGGACAGTCTGGTCCCGGGTAGAACCCCAAGGGGACCGGGGCCCCGTACTGTGTTGGCGCTGTCGTGAGCCCGGGCATATTGCCGCCAACTGTCCACTTACTGTGGAACCAATGGACTGTGACTCTGCCTGGCGGAGGTCAATGTTCGCACGGCCAGTATGTTCTGCAGAGACTGCGTCAGAGACTGATCGACCATTATGTCACATAAAGGTGTATGACTTTGCGGTGACAGCTCTACTGGACTCAGGGAGCTTGGTTACGCTGGTGCATTCCAGCTTGGTCGATCCCACAACCGTCACCGGCCGTCGCATGGGGGTTGTTTGTGTGCATGGGGACACCAAGGAGTATCCTATTGCCCTTGTAAGACTTGAGACTCCGTGTGGACTTGCCACCCATGAGGTGGGCGTCGTAAAATCCTTAATGCACACTGTGATCCTCGGGAGAGACTTTCCCCTATTTTGGGACTTGTGGCGACACCGAGGGTCGTCTGCAAATAAGGTTCATGATAATGCAAATGTGTATGATGTGTCTCCAGAACCATTTGACCCTGAGGGTACGGTTCCAGCAGTAGGGGTGACCCAAGAGAATGGGGATAACTTTCCCTTAACAGTACTAGCGGGTGAGACGGAGGTACAGGACGAAGTGGTTGCTATGCCTGACTTAGAGGTCTCACGTGCCAATTTCGGAACTGAGCAGCTCCGAGACCCCACCTTAGTAAAGGCCAGTACTAAATGGGGAGCCTCAATTCCCAGGGGCTGATACTGTGTTTCCACACCTGGCAGTCAATCAAGAATTGTTGTATCAGGTTGACAAGGTCCGTGGGTAGGTTGTGGAACAGCTGGTGGTACCTCAGTCCTATCGTAGGATGGTCTTAGACCTGGCGCACAAGCATGTGCTGGGAGGTCATCTCGGGAGCGAAAAGACTAGGGAACGCATCCTTCAGCGTTTTTTCTGGCCGGGGGTACATGGTGATGTAAAACGTTACTGTGAGTCGTGCCCGGAGTGTCAAATAAGAGCTCCTATGCCCCATTACCGGAGCCCCTTAGTGCCCTTGCCCATCACAGAGGTGCCGTTTGAGCGGATCGCTATGGACCTAGTTGGGCCCTTGGTAAAGTCTGCCCGGGGTCACCAACATATATTAGTGGTTGTAGACTATGCCACCCGTTACCCCGAAGCCGTTCCTTTACGCAATACGTCATCCAAGGGTATTGCAAAGGAACTACTTCACATGTTCTCCCGCACGGGCATACCAAAAGAGATCCTGACGGACCAAGGAACCCCCTTTATGTCAAAGGTCATGAAGGAATTGTGTAAGCTGCTGAATATTAAAGGGGTTGTCCCGCGAAACAAAGTGGGGGTATACACTTCTGTATGGCCATATTAATGCACTTTGTAATGTACATTGTGCATTAATTATGAGCCATACAGAAGTTATTCACTTACCTGTTCCGTTGCTAGCGTCCCCGTCTCCATGGTGCCGTCTAATTTTCAGCATCTAATCTCCCGATTAGACGCGCTTGCGCAGTCCGGTCTTCTCTGTGTTGAATGGGGCGCTCATGCTGCAGAGCTGCTCTTCGTAGCTCCGCCCCATCACGTGTGTCGATTCCAGCCAATCAGGAGGCTGGAATCGGCAATGGAACGCACAGAAGACCTGCGGTCAACCGTGGGTGAAGATCCCGGCGGTCATCTTCGCAAGGTAAGTAAGAAGTCACCGGAGCGCGGGGATTCGGTAAGTACTACACGTTTTTTTTTTTTTTATCCCTGCATCGGGTTTGTCTCGCGCCGAACGGGGGGGGGCTATTGAAAAAAAAAAAAACCCGTTTCGGCGCGGGACAACCCCTTTAAGCACTTACGGACGTCTGTGTACCACCCACAGACGGATGGTCTGGTTGAGAGATTTAATAAGACCCTAAAAAGCATGCTAAAAAAGGTAGTCAATAAGGATGGGAAGGACTGGGACTGTCTGCTGCCATATTTAATGTTCTCAATCCGTGAAGTCCCACAATCCTCCACTGGGTTCTCTCCCTTTGAATTAGTTTATGGTAGACATCCCCGAGGGCTCCTTGATGTAGCTAAGGAGACCTGGGAGCACGAGTCCACCCCCTACAGGAGTGTTATTGAACACATCTCCCTCATGCAAGATCGAATTGCGGCGGTCATGCCCATTGTTAGAGAACATTTACAGCAGGCTCAAGAAGCCCAAAGCTGGGTATATAACCGGTCCGCCAAGGTGAGAACCTTCAACCCTGGGGATCGGGTACTAGTGTTGGTGCCCACCCTAGAAAGTAAATTCCAAGCAAAATGGCAAGGGCCCTATGAAATAATTGAGAAAGTCGGAGAGGTAAATTATAAGGTATACCAGCCAGGTAGGCGGAAACCAGAACAGTTGTACCATGTAAACCTAATTAAGCCATGGAAGGACAGAGAAGCCCTGACTGCAGTGAGCACACCCCATGGTGGGGTCCCAGAGGTGTGTGTATCAGGGTCCCTGTCCAAATCCCAACAACAAGAGTCGAGGGAATTTATACAACGTAATTCAGATGTGTTCTCTGATATACCAGGGTGTACTGGTGTCATAAAACACGACATTATAACTGAACCAGGGGTAAAGGTTCAGTTGAAACCGTACAGGGTTCCAGAAGCCCGCAGACGAGCCATCTCACAGGAGGTCAAGAAAATGCTAGACCTCGGAGTAATTGAGGAGTCGAAAAGCGAATGGTCCAGCCCTATCGTGCTGATACCAAAACCTGATGGCTCTCTGCGCTTCTGTAACGACTTCCGGAAGCTAAATGACGTGTCAAAATTTGACGCATACCCAATGCCGAGAGTGGACGAGTTAATTGAGAGACTGGGTCATGCCAGGTACTTTTCCACTCTCGACCTTACTAAAGGCTACTGGCAGGTTCCCCTTACAGAGAGCGCGAAAGAAAAGACCGCGTTTGCCACACCAGAAGGGTTGTTTCAGTACATCTGCCTACCCTTCGGTTTGCATGGAGCCCCAGCAACCTTCCAAAGATTGATGGATATCATACTCAAACCCCATCGTCAATATGCGTCAGCATATTTAGATGATATCATCATCTTTAGCGAAGACTGGGACAGCCATCTACCCAAGGTACAGGCAGTACTGAACTCGCTTAGAAAAGCAGGGCTCACAGCAAACCCAAAGAAGTGCGCCCTGGGTCTTGAAGAAGCACGATACCTGGGGTATATAATAGGTAGGGGTATTATAAAACCCCAGGTCAATAAAGTTGAAGCCGTTCAGAACTGGCCACAACCCACAACTAAAAAGCAGGTGAGAGCCTTTTTAGGCATTGTAGGGTACTATAGGCGGTCCGTGCAAAACTTTGCTAGCATAGCAGCGCCCCTAACAGACTTAACCAAGAACAGTAAGTCAGTCATGGTCAAGTGGAACCCTGACGCAGAAAAGGCGTTCCAAGAATTAAAACGGGCCCTCTGTAAACGTCCAGTGTTAGTCACACCCAACTTTAAAAGGGAATTTATTGTCCAAACAGACGCATCCGATGTGGGACTGGGAGCAGTTCTGTCCCAAGAAGTAGAGGGAGAGGAACATCCCGTAATTTATCTGAGCAGGAAGCTCATGCCACCGGAAAAAAAATTACAGTATCGTTGAGCGGGAGTGCCTAGCCATCAAGTGGGCCCTGGAATCCCTAAAATACTACCTGCTAGGTCGTCACTTCAGGCTGATCACAGACCACTCCCCCTTAACCTGGATGTCACAGGCAAAAGAAAGAAATGCCAGAGTCACTAGATGGTTCCTGACCCTTCAAAATTTTAGTTTTTCGGTAGAGCACAGGGCCGGAAAGCTACAGGGCAATGCCGATGCCTTATCAAGGACGCATTGCATGACGGCGAAAGGTGTCCGACCCCACAGGCTCGAACAGAGGGGGAGGGTATGTGAGACGGTGACCGGCAAGGTGCTGGAGGGCAGGTATGTGTCGCCTAAGATGCTCTCCTATGCTGCCTTGGGGAGCGCTTGGGCCGATACGTGCCAACGAGCAGCCTGGGCTCGGTGGAGGAAGCCGGCAGTATAGTGTTAGTAGCATTAAGCTACTAACACGCTGTAGCAAGTAAGTGGCTTAAGCCGCATAATCCGGGCCGGCTTTTCCTGGAGTGACCAAAGCGAAGGGTGGGATGGTTACTCCCATGTACCAGGTGAGGCTAGTACCAGGCCATATAAAGCCTGGGCCTACAGGGCCTAGGAGAGAGCTGAGACCTCTGCAGGTCTGAGAGTGCTGGCTGGCTGTGTGCAGGAGCCATTTTGGTTACCAGTGTGTAGACAGGGACGCTCCATGTATAGTAAGTGCTCAGACGAGCAGGATTTACTTTATGTTTGCCTGATGTAAAGGCCTGTATTTTGCTTTGTTTGCTTGGAAATAAACCCAGGCAAAGCTTGGACTAAAGACTTTATCCAATGTGTCACTGTCTCTGACTGCTTATGCCCAGGTTGCTACCGATCCTAAACGCTAATCCCTCACAATATGTAGAGTATAACTATTTAGGTCTTGATGTGAGTTTTAAAAACTGGATGAAGCCCTCTATTGACATTTGTGTCGCTCTTATAATTATTAACTTCAATGGGGAAAAAATATGAAAAAGATGTAAAATGAGTAATAATCATCACCACAGAAAAACGGGAAAAGAAGTTTAAAAGCTTTTTCTAAAAATGCTTCAAAAACCATAGAAGCTAATTGTGGAAAAACTTCATTTATTGCCCATAGTTTTGACATGTTTATTTGCAGTCTCTTTGGTCCAATAGCAATGCAGCTTTGAGTCATAAAACAAAAGTGTAAACCCTTAATATCTAGGATGTGGGCTTGGTGGGTGAGGGAAACGTGGTGATCCTCCCATGTGTGGCCCCATGGGTCTTGGCACAGGTGGACTTGTGACAGCAATGCGCGGTGTTGGCATCATTGAACCATCTCTTCTTGGTGCTAAGTTGTTTGATGAGCTTGGTCCATTACCTGGAAGCGGGCTTGTATGTCCTGCATTAACCGGGCTCTCTTAGAAGAAACAAAAGATAGTTATGTTGGCTTAACTTTCACCCATTAAGGGCCAAGGGTCATAAATATATGATGCTTGGTCCTGGGCTTTAATCCAATAGTAAAAATAAGGCACAGGATTAAAGCTCCTGCTCCTCTAATTTAAAAGGAGCAGGTTGGGTTCTCAGCTGTCATTGACAGCTGAGGACCCAGAGGAGAACACAGAAGCCGCTTTTAACCCCTTCTGTCTTCACCTCAACAAGTTACATAGTGCTCAGTGAGTGCTATGTAGACATGGAGGAAGAAGCAGTGATGTTTCCTGCATGGGACCCGACAATCATGTAATCACTGCAGGTTCTTAATAGACCCATGACCACCTCTGACAGTGACTACTTTTATACTAGGAGGATGTTTTCCCCTGTAACTGGGTCTCCTATGAATGCTTCAGCTACAGTGGAAAAGTGTGAAATAAAGTAAAACATACAGTGTGAATGATCCTCAGAGGTCTTATATAAACAAATTGTAGAGGCAGCAGCACTCCTCTGGAGTACACCAATAGGTGTAAGGTGTGGGGCTGGTATGTACAAAGCTCAAAAAAGTCCTGACCCCTAGGACTATAAAGTTCATCCGAGTAACATATAAATTGAGCAGCACAGCCAGCATCCAAAGAAATTCAAACTTTACAGCGAAAATAATTTTGGCAGGTCAGGAAAAAAAATAGAGCCCTAAAATCGTTAAAATGAATCTGGTCCAAATCAGTGTATGTTTATAATACATGAGCATTTTCATTAAAATTGCCATATCTGTTTTTTAGATACTATATTTCCCTAAGAAACCCATTTTTGTATTGTCCCAATGCATATAACATATGAACCAACCTGCTATCCAATACCGAGAGTACCCTGGAATATCAATGCAATCTTAATTTTAGATTACATTGTAAACTGACCTAGCACACTTAGCTCCACCCCATACATACTGTACAGAAGCTTCCCTTGACTTTGTTTCATACCTGCTGCAGCATTTTGTAGTCTGAGGGCATTTCTTGCACTTGGAGGCAATAAGTCTTCGAGATCTCTCATGACGGAATTAGCTTGTGTGTTATTATTCCGCTTATTCTTTTCCTCCTCTCTTTGCTGGGGAAGGAAATTGCGATTACATCTCCGTGCAATTAGAAGATAACAGGATTATAGTTCAACTCCATGACAAGTAGAAGTTCTGGTCCTTTCTTATTAATCCATGTGCAAACCTATTACATCTAAATGAGGCACATGCTAAATATTTAGACTTAATTGACTTTGGCAGACCTTGTGTAATGCACCGTAAAAGAACAACCGCTAGACTTAATTTCTCAATTGAAGTTTTTTCTTTGCCTTTCCAAATTGTCTTCCATTCTCGATAAATCTACGTATTTTGGCTGTTTGTCATTTAATAAAATTACATCTTACCATTTGCATTTTCTTCTTTAAATCTATGTTTGCTTGCTGGTAGGCTTTGGATACGGCATTGAGGTAATAAATTGCTAATCTGGAAGACATATTTGTAGAGTACAGGCATTAGTAAACATTGCAGTTGTATGGGATGTATTATGTGCTACATAGCAGTCAATGAGAGGTGTGCAAGTGCACACAATATGCAAGCAGATGCGTTAAGCACTGCATAATGATGTGAAAAAAGGAATACATCTGGACCTCATTGGGATAAAAAGTAGAGATGAGCGAGTATACTCGCTAAAGGCAATTGCTGGAGCGAGCATTGCCCTGAGCGAGTACCTGCCCGCTCGAGACTGAAGGTTCGGGTGCCGGCGCGGGGGAGCGGTGAGTAGCGGCAGTCAGCAGGAGGGAGCGAGGGGGAGAGAGGGAGAGAGAGATCCCCCCTCCATTCCGCCCTGCTCTCCCCCGCAGCTCCCTGCCCGCCACCGGCACCCGAAGCTTCCGTCTCGAGCGGGGAGATACTCGCTAAAGGCAATGCTCGCTCGAGCAATTGCCTTTAGCGAGTATACTCGCTCATCTCTAATAAATAGCCATTAAATTGGGACGTGCTAGTGTCCCATGCACAAAAAAATGTGCCCTATGTGCGCAAAAAGTGCAGTAAAATACGCTGTTATGCATGCAAAATAGCTCAGTTGCACATACACCTGTTTGAAGGCACACTTAGGCCTCGTTCACACGAGTGTATGTTCACGCGTACTTTTTGAACCATTGGTATCCCTATGATGTGTTCTCATGTCCGTGTTTTACAGGCATGCAAAGGCGTACACCTGCAAAGGATAGGACATGCGTGCACCACATAGGTCCATGGTGCGTGTAAATATTTTCCGCAGGGAGTCTCCTCATCATTGAACACTGTGACAGCACTGTCACAGTATTCACTGACAAGAGGACTCCCAGCAGGGATGAAGGAATCCCCTGTCTCAGCTGTGACAGCTGTGGCAAAGGATCGCGATGTTCTCCCATTTATTTCAGTGGGGCTGCCACTGCTGCCGGCGGCCCTATTGAAAGCAATGGGCTGCTGGCAACCCCTCCAGTGATTTTCGGGGAAGGGATTGAAATATAAGCCCTTCCCTGAAAATCATCCCTAACATGTGTAAAAAATATTTAAAAAATATATACTCCTCTCTCCACCGCTGCTGGAGCTCAGCCGCGTCTAACCACTTGTCTCCCTGCACTGCTCTGAAGCTCCTTCAGCAGGCAAGGATTTAAAATCCCCGTCTGCTGAAAGGGCTGTATCTGATTGGATGAGCACTGAGCCAATCACAGGCAGCGCTCAGCCATTCATTGAATGACAGCTGGGCACTGCCTGTGATTGGTCACAGTGCTCAGCCAATCATAGGCAGCGCTCAGGCTTCATTCAGACGAGCATATTTTGGCTATGTCTAGTGGGCACAGCAGACCAAGTGAATATCTCAGTAAGGGCTTCTTCACATAACTGTGCTTGCTAAACATAGAGAATAGAACCCATTGATCTCAATTAGTTTGACCTCTCAAAATGTCAGACCTGCTCTAGTTTCCTAGGGGAAGGGTGTGACACTGCGCAAAACATGGGAAAAAGAACACATCTGCACCTCATTAGGCTTAAATAGCCATCAAATCCATGGAAAGAGTGTGTCACGCCTGCGTGTGAGCTGGCCCTGCATACGCAGAAACTACAGTACTATGTGCAGACACATGCACAAACCTACCTCTTCAAACCTCATACATGCGCGCACACGCTACTGTGTTACAGCAAGCGTTTTTGCGCATAGTCTCATGTGAAGAATCTCTAATATATGAATAACTACAGGTAAACAAAAAAAGTGATAAGGAAATTCCCCAATAATACACTCAGTGCCATCGCATTCAGGCTGGTATTCACCAGAACAATCCCATCATTGAAACAAAACATTTGATCATTGTTAGAGGAGTTTTCACACAACTTAAAATTGCCTCCCATCCACTTTGTCCATCCTGGTTGCTTCTGACCTGGACATGTGACTGCTGCAGCCAATCACTAGCTATATAAAGCCACTGCTTTGGCTGCAGAAGTCACATGTCTTGGTCAGCAGCCACCAGGAAGGACAAAGTGATCGTGAGGCAATGTTAAGTTGTGTGAAAACTCATCTAAGTTGGGACTTACATCATAAGGAGAATAGCCGGTATGATTAGTCCAGGATTTGCAATAGAACTGAGAATTTTGGCAACAAAGGGTGGAAAGTCACTTTCCATAGTTTCTTGGATAACATCAAACATTCGTTTCTTCCCACTAGGAGCAACAGAAGTGTTAGTTTGTATAAACATAGAATCCTAAATTAATAACCTATACATAATATGGTGAAAACATCCTTTTATGTAAGACTGTAATGTGTCTGCTAGGTTAATGTCGGGAAACATGCCTGTCTAGCAAACGCACACCAACAGTGAGAATTAGCACAAGTTACTATGGCTGGCAACATCTGCAGGTTTTCATCCTCTTACCTCCTCAGGCGGTACAAGGTCTTTAGCTGCTACAAATCCCCAGGATCCATCACCTGACATTTTGATATATACTTTGTATAGTCTTGAATTTCGGGGCGCATATGGTGACGGCCTTGGTTGGTGTCAGCGGTGGGTCATTTACTTATATATATTTATATTACATAATATATTTAATTCTGTAATTTTTTAAATGTATTCGTGTAACTATTTTTTCAATATCAATGTCCCCCATGATGTCATATAAGACTCTGTGAGTCATTCACATTTTTTCTTAATTTCACACTTTCCACTGTAGCTTGGGCATTCATCGGAGCCCCAGTTACAGGGAAAAACATCCCCCTGTAGTGACAATAGTTAGTAACAGAGCTGATATGGACTTGCTAGGACCCTGCAGCTCTACCATGGCAGGGGGCACCCTGCGGTCACGTGATTGCTGAGTCAAATAGTGGAAATAACACTTCTGCTTTCTCTCTTCACTGCATAGTGCTCACTAAGCACTATGTAGCCTGTAAAGGAGAAGGCAGAAGCCAGAGAACCCAACTTCCTCCTGCTAGATTGCAGGAACTAGAGCTTTAATCTCACACCGTATTTTTACTATTGGACGGGATTAAAGCCGAGGACCAAGCGCTGTCAATTTACAGTACTTATTCCTTAGGGCTCACTCACACGGGCGCATCGGCACCCGTACACATGCGCCCATGTAACTGACAGTTAGAAGACGGGCGTACCTGAAGATGGCCGTCTCTCTCCAGCGCTGATGAAAGAACACATGACCGGCAATGAAGCCGGTCACATGTTTTTCCTCCCGGTGCTGCCGAGAGACATCCGTCTTCGGGTACGGCTGTCTGCTGGCTGCAGTAACACGGGCGCCGATCCGACTGTGTGACTGAGCCCTTAAGGGATTAACGATTAAATGCTAGCATTACCTAACCAGCTATCAACTAGCTGTAGATGTTTTACTTTTGATCGTAAACTTTGCAGTTTCCAGCTACACTTACATATAGGATAACTGGCAGCAGAATGCTCATTGGGCTGACCAAAACCCATATACATATGTACGTTTGGCCTAGCGTACATACATTCTGATTGCAGAGAGGGGAGAAAGCTGCCGTCAGAGCAGCCTATCTCCCATAGAACAAAAGGATTGGTCAGCTGAAATCCAATATGCCCCCCAACATCTGCCACCAGGACAATGTCAGGGGGCCACCATATATATTAGCTGATCGGCTGGCCCTGCTGAAATTGGCAGGTTCAGCCAACTGAAATCTAATGTGTATGGCAAGCCTTAAAGAGAACCTGTCATGCCTTCAAGACTAATTGTAGTTGGTCACAAAATATGAACACATTTGAATTACAGCTCATAGCATTAGTGTAGTTATATGATCGTACCTGAAAGGTCCGCAGTCAAATGAAGGTGGGAGAGACATGATTGTGTACGCTACCGGCAGTAGACTCAAGAACAGGATGAGCAGAAGAAGACCCATGTAAAAGTTATTTGACTTAGATGCTTTAAATACACGTTCATGAGGAACATTACTACTCATCACTGCCCAACATTGGAAGTACATAGAGGTCAGCAATCGGAGGACGTTGATTCCTATCAATCCAGGCGCATAAAAAGAGCCCATCCTGCAATGTTCAAACACAAATTAGTTAAGTTTAAGCCACAGTAGAGAATCAGCGAAAATTTGGGAGTGCACAACAACGTCTGGAGGGGGGATTTGCTTTGATCAAACCCTTAAGGACTGTTGACTTTTTAAGCTTTTTTTGCCTTTGTGTTCGAAGAGCTTAAAGGGATTCTGTCATCGGGTTCATGAAGCTTGATTCGGAGCTGAACTCTGAGCCATGGAGGCCGGCTATACCGGCCTCTTTTGGCGTACATCACACAGACGGACAGCTCTCACCCCTTTTGAGCATAGGGAGAGAGCTGGCACTGTGCATGTTGCAGCCAAGGAGAGGCCAACATTGCCCACCTCAGAGCTCAGCTTTGAGTCAAATGTCAGGAAGCTGGTGACAGAATCCCTTTAAACTTTATTTTTCCATCAACATGGCCATATGAGGGTTTGTATTTTGTAGTAGAATTTATATTTTTTATTGGTACCATTAAAGGCATCATATAATGTATTGAAAGACTTTAAAACAATTTTAAATGGGGTAAAATGGAAAAGAAATGCAATCATGCCATTTTGTTTTTTTATGCAGTGCAGTAAAAATTGAATTTTCACTTTATTTTATGGGTGAGTTCAATTATAAGCATAACAAATGTATGTTTTTTTATTATGCTTTGCAACCTTAAAAAAACTTTGTTTTAAAAATGTGCTTTTTGACATCATGTTCTAACACCCATAACATTTTTAGTTTTCTGTCTATGAGGCTGTGTGAGGACTATTGTGGGGCAAAAAATGAGTACAAACCAGAGATGAGCGAGCACGCTCGGTAAAGGCCGCTACTCCAGCGAGCATCGCTCTTCTCGAGTAACTGCATACTCGTCCGAGCAAATGCGGCAGGGGTGAGCAGGTGGGAGCCGGATGCTCGCTTGAGTATCTGCCTTTACCGAGCGTGCTCGCTCATCTCTAATGCAAACCAATGGCATTAGGTGTTTTGCCATCTAATTACAACCCACTGAAATAATGAAATTCCTTGATGGGTAACTTTGTAAATTAGTTTTTCATACCTCTATAAAAAACATAAAGATAAGAACTTTAAAATTTCCAATTCAAAAAAATCTAAATATTGCCTGCTTCAGATGTATTAATATGGTTCAATAACTTTTATTAAAAGCTAATAACATAAACATGGTATGACTTTACAAAATACAGTAAATGTGTGTCAAAGAGCATCAGAGTCTTGTCTTTTCTGCAAGGACTATATCATATGGTGCTTCCATCTTATATTCTTTAATAGCAAGAACTAAGTCAAAGAAGAAGAAAGTAAGAAAGGAAAGGTAGGAGAAAAAAGAAGACAGAGAGGGGGGAAAAGAAAAAAAGGCGGAAAAGGGAAACAAAACCCACCCGATTAGACCTATACCTTGAATCAAAGAGAAAGAGAAGGTCAACCCTCTGTTTGGTTTAGTATAAATAGGCACTGCACCACGCATTATTCAAATATCCATCTCAGGAGAGGAGCAGAAAATGAACCAAGGTCCCCAAATGGCAATAAAGGCAGGCATCCACTGTGTTATCCTCCACCAATAGTTTGTGCATGTGCATGATATCATTAATGGACTCAGTCGTTAACACTTTATTATCTTCATTTGCATGTAAAGGGGCCACAGAATCTGTTTGCATAGCCAATCATGTGATTAATCACACGCCAAGCTGTGCAAAAGGTGCATTGTTCAGCTCATGGCAGATTACAATGTTATCTGCCGCCTCGGGTGGTGATAACAACCTGCAGTCTACTGAAAGATAAATGTGTTTGCTTTACATCTCAGTAGCTGAAGGATGGATTTTAAGTTCACCCTAAAATCATCATTCAAATCAGTGCAGGATGCCTGCGTTTGCATGTAACAATTATCGCTCATTTTCAGCTGTTTGAACGAATTGTAAGCAATAATCATTATGTGTAAATGGGCCTTAACTGTGGGTTGACTACCAGCAGGACCTGGAACAGAGACCAGTTATAAGCAGGTAGCAAACCATCCCATGCTTTTAACAGGATAATCCAGTGTGGAAGTAGAGGAGAAATGTTTTTGAATAACCCTTGTGGAAGCCAGAATAACCCCTGAATGGGAAGTGGTGTAAGGTCTTGTACCATCTCCACCCACAACTTTCTGCTGCCAGTGGTGTAAGAAGTCCAGGACACAGCTGCAGATGGAAGCCCTAAAATAGTGTGACTCCCACTCCTCCTAAAACCTTAGGCCTTATTCACACAAACGTTTTTACGTGGCTAATAATAGGACATTGGGAGCCGAAAACGGCGACCAATTTTATATGCAGCCAGAAAAGATAGGTCTTGCCCTATCTTTTTGCTAAGATACACTGGAGGCTCCCATAGACTCCAATGGGAGCTGAAAAAAATGGAGGGGAGGGAGTTTAGCTGCGTTTAGCGCTAGGAAAATATTACAGCTGTCTCTAGTTAAACATTAGAAGTCATTCCGAGGATTTATGCCGACCGAGGGATTTCTACGCTGCAGCATATATTTTCGCTAATACGCCACAGCCACCCGTGTGAATAAAAAGAAAACACTTATTTAGATTGGGACTTGATCACAGCTTTTTTCTTTTCACTCGATTTTCGCTCGCGATGCGGCCAATGTGAGAATGCATACGCTCACATGAAGGGTGCCTTAGGGTAAGGGAAGAAGCGATAGCTCAAGTGAGGCTTAGCGCCTCTCCACACAAACCTGGAGGTCAGTCTATGGAGGGATATCAAAAAGGCTCTAGGAAGATCCAAGGGCAGAGTTTGGATAAATAGAGAAGGTTTGGGAGAGTATCCATTCTGATGTGTTTTTTTAGAGTAGAGCATCAAAAACAAATATTTTTTTCCACAATTGAAGAAAATGAAATGAAATGAAGTAATATAGGTAGGTAATGCAAAGATATTCATCCATATCAGTTCTGTCCTCCTGCATACAACAGACCCCACAAGTATAACAAGCACCAAATGTATAAAAGAGACAGTTTGGCCGGTTAATATCCTTTGGCTTTTATCAGCTAAGGTTACCGCTTGAAGTGGAGCAGGAGAGTTAGCAAACATAGTAATTATTTTAATTAACATATTTTCTGCGTCTTTTGTGTTGTCAGACAAGAAAAGGTGAAGAAGTTAAAAAAACTGCAGATTTTTTATACTAAACAAGGTTTTGCTGCTCATTTTCACACAGCCGTTCAGGCTGTTCGGTTCTATAACCTAGACTCACCATCCTGATGATGCGGTCACTGCATTAAGAACCGCGGAAACGCGTAGATGGTGTTAGCAAGCCTAAGATAGCCTTATTGTTGTGCTTGACATGCCACAGATAATTACATCATTGTATATCGGGCTATCTATGCTTAAATGGTGATAGTGAATGCAGCAGTTACTGACAAAGAGGGTTCATTATCATTATACATCTTATTGAACTCTCTTCAGTTCAGCTGCTCGTAGCTGCTGGTGATTATAAAATCTCACAAACAGCGGCATTCATCTCTAGTGAAGCAGTGATCAGCTGTTTTTATTAGCTGCACTCAGCAGTGTTCAGTCCATGTGACAGGGTCTTATGAGTGAATGACCCTGGTCTAAGACTCTCCGCTGTGTCTGTCCCTAATGGGAATGTGGTAAAATAAAAGGAACGTTTGGTGCTGTAATATGTCCTTGCACCATTTAACTCCTAGTTACAGACCACTCAGCGCTGCAGTCTATTTGCCAGCTTTTATATAAACTAGATAAACACGCTAAATGACGTCAGTCAAGCGAGTCACTATATAGATGAAATTAGTGACCGTGTTTACTATAGCTGGTTATCGCATCAGGGTATAATCCACCATAATAGGGGATATACCACATAGTATATACCTGATTGATGCTATATTTCCTGGGCATTAATATATGCCTCAATACTCTGCCAGACGGGGGTTACATTTATTATTCTGGCCTTTACCCATTTATCGGCTCCAACGTATAAATACAAAAAATATAACCTACATTGTGCTTTGTTAGCCCTTGTGGCCATTTATACACGTGGAGCTGTACACAACCATAATATATATCTCGACCCATGCACGAACAATATAGATTGGGTCATTGTGGTTGTGGAGTTAGAACTTAGCGCATCATCTGGTATATACTTATATGGACTTACTACTGTTAGAATATCTACTTGTCCAGTAGGAGTGTAACTGGAATAAGAGTCCACGCCTTTTATACATTTTTATTTTTATCTTTACCTAATAAAAGTTATATTTTAGTGATTCCCTCGGTGATAACCAAGGTTTTCGCAAGAAATACTTTAAAATAAGTATTAATAAATCCAAGATATTTCAGCATATTGTACTTCTGGAAGGTCACTGGAGGACATCTATGCTGTCAACCTGTTGTGCTTTTTACTCATTTACATTTTTAGAATTAAATGTTTTTTCTAAAGGAAATAGAAATTATTATCTAGTTATATGAGCACAGACAGTAAGCTGCGCTTCATGACTTTTTTCTGCTGTTCTCACCATTAGTCCAAATCCATGCAAAAATGTTGAATGGAAGTGTAACTGTCATCAAAATTTTTTTAATGGAAAAAACAGGCGATATCAAGACTAATCGAAATCGGCACATTGAATCTGTTTAATTAACAGATTCAAGGTGCCATTAACAGCAACATACTTTTGATAGGGGGCCTCTATCCAATGCAATTCTGCAGTTGAGGAATGATGCTAAGGAAACTCCATCCCAAGCTGCACAGCTGAATGCCACCAAGTACCGACAGCTGCTTTCCTGAGCCTGCAGTCTTCAACAGTATTACTGACAAGTTCTAATTTACTGTATTTCCTTTGGTTCTGTTCTCTTCTGTTTCTGGCCGGCCACAGATGCTGTGAAGTAGGGGTCTTTTTACATGGGACTATTGTTGGGCACCTAAGTGTCCGCCAGTCGTCCAGTGATAGTTGCGCCCGTGCTACACACAGGAGCAAGGATGGCTCAATGAATGTAAGCAGAATGAGCCGGAGATCTCTTTGCCCACCCGCCTCCATAACAGTAAACAGGCAGTCATTCATAGATAAGTGACTGCCGATCATTGTTTGATTTTTATGCCAGCAGGAATTGAACAACAGATGAATTATCATTCAGTGTTCAGTCATTGCCAGAATTAAACATTATCATTCAGATTCCCTCAATCCAGTGAGAACCTGAAGATAACACTGGGGAACAAAGAAAAATTGTTTTTCATGATACCTGGAATTTTAGATCTTTTTCTGGGTATTTTTGTACTGCTGATTCCATTTCATTCTAGGAGCTCTAGCAGTGTTTGAGGCATTCCTGATGTCATGATCTATTTGGGCTATATTTACTTTATTTACCCGCCATCATCTGCTTACTATTAGTACATATCATTCATATTGCCACCACCGCACAACACACTTGGGTTGAAACAGTGTGTAAAGACACTGAAGACAAATGGAAGGTCTTTCGACTACAAATGTAGAACATTTCCTTTGATGAACTTGGAGAAGCTAAAAGCAGGTAAATTCGATGGACCACAAATCCGGGAACTCATGAAAGACCGGCATCTCCAAGACTCAGTGGACAACTTTGAGGCGGTGTATGGTTGTAAAGTATTTCCTTTGGAACTATAAAGCCGCTAACTCCGGTGAACTTGTGGAGCGTATGATCACCTCTGTTCCTGAACACTTGGGTATAACATGAGCATCAGATCGCAGGACCTGCAGTCATTCTGGATGGATTTCCAGACTGTCTTGGTGATGTAAGGGGTGAACAGGATGAGCGATTTTACCAATTATGAGGACGTGGAAGAAAAGGATTGCAGATGATGGGATACACATATGATGGCGGACTAATGATGAAACATACAGCACGAATGTCCAGGAATATCTCATCGCAGGAAATCAAGGAAATTTAGTTTCAGCGAAATCTCAGTGAAGAAACTCTTGTTTTATTTGTGTTTTCGGCTTCTTGGGATTTATCTTTGTATCTTCAGCTTTTGATTGGCGTTATTACATTTATAATACAAGATGTGTACATGGATACATTAATATGGACATATCTCATATCTTGGTAACCCAACCGAATGGAGAAAAACTAATGTCCTTTTCAGAATTTATGACCCCAAAATACCCCCAAAAGGTTCTAGCTGCATTTATCTTTTCACATCGTCTATAGCCAACAGAAGATAAGAGAGCCCAAGGAAATAATTTAGAACTTGTCCTTAAGTGAGCAGAATTACTACAAAGTTATGTATACTAATGTGTGCCAATCATATGGCTGAAGACTGCAGGCACAGATGAAAAGCCGTCCACACTCAATGACTATATATTAGCTATGCAGCTAAAGACGGATTTTCCGTAGCAAGGTTTCTCAGCTGCGCAGTAACATTCCTGTTCATTCGTTGTGCAGGGAACTGCAATGTAGCTCCATTCATGTGAATCAGGCGGTATTGTAGTGCCGGTGTCTATGAGCGTCTCCGTGTAAGGTGACATCAGTGAAGGAGCAGTAGTGCTTAATTTGCCTTGTAGCCCCTTTATTCCAAGGATCTACAATGTTTCCAGCAGTCAGACCTCTTATCCTAGTGATGCGCCGTCACTTACTATAGGGGAAAAACCCCTTTAAACACAAATGGATAGATAGTTATGCACAAGATAACACTGACACAGGAGCTGTGCTTGTGTAATGAGCAGCAGGTGCCAACTGTAATATACAGCTGACATATGATTGGTGGGAGTCTGCTGTTTGAGACCCTGGCCAATCAGCTGTTTGAAGGGGCCACGACGCTCGCGCAGCTTCTTCAATGTTTACATCTGAGCACAAACCTGTATTATTTATAGCATTTGTTTTTAGTACTATAGACTTGTCCCTTTCACTTCAATGTGACCAGCTGGGGCGTGGCCTGGACGAGCTCGTGATGGCTGTGTAGTACCGGAGCTCCGCTAGGCATTCCACCTAAAAGCGACTTAAATCGGCAGAAAAAAAGACTTCCCCGATATACTCCTACCTCCTACAGTGCTGTCGGTCTCACGACTCCTCCCGGAGATGTCCCGACGGAGAAACCAGCGCACGCAACCGAAGAGACTGGTTGACTTCTTCTCGGCACAAGCAGCCAGGCGGACCCCTGCAGCGAGCGCTCTGACGTCTCCCTCATCCAGCGCGGGAGGCAGAAGAGAGAGCTCGCTCTCACCCCCGGCGCACAGAGGATCCTCTCCGGAGCCTTCAGCAGGACATGTGGTGAGTGAGGCAGCCGACACTTCTGCACCACACAAAGAGGCAGACACTAACTATAACAGTACCCCGCAACATGCCTCCAAAATGGCGCCTGTCACCACCAAACATCTGCCACATGTCACCGCTGCGCTGAATAGCCCATCCAAACAAAAAAAAGGGTCCCAGAGCAGCTCGCTACAGAAACGCTCTTCCTCTTTTTCTGAAAGTGCATTTCAAGAAAAACAAACATCTAACATAAGAATAGAGGAGGGTCAGGATACAGGCTTATCTGATGCTTATAAAATGGCGTCGGCCTCTTCTTCTTCCTTACTACCTCGCATGGAAGATATATCCCCTACAGATAGCCCGCTCAAACAAAGACCCAAGATAGACGCTTTATCCAATACTGAACAACAATCTTCATCCTTAAAGGAATATTTTACATCTCTTCCGTCGTCTTCTCAGCCAGCATCTGAAACCTTTATTAAGGAGATGGTGATTGCTTTGAGCGACTCCCTACAGCTTAACTTCAACTCCCTGAGAAATTCATTGAAAACCACAATAGATGACATAGGGGAGAGAGTAACACACACAGAAAATAAAATGGGAGAATTCTCGCAGTCGCATAATGCGCTTATAGATGCGCACTATGAGCTGGTAGATGAAGTAACCCAACTAAAAACGAAATTAGCGGACATGGAGGACAGGAACAGGAGAAACAATATCAAAATCCGGGGAGTCCCGGAAAACATAACAACATCGGAGATCCCTGCTTACTTAAACCGCCTAATGTCCGCCCTGCTTCCTGATGCCTCCAGCCTTGATCTATCTATTGATAGAGCGCACAGGCTTCCCAAGCCTAGATATCTAGCTGACTCCATACCAAGAGACATTATAGCAAGGATACATTTTTTCCAAACAAAGGAAGCTTTAATGTCAGCTGCAAGGAAGTTTAATCCGCTACCAGCTCCCTATGGAAATATACATCTGTTTACGGATCTCTCTAAAGCCACAATGCTTGAAAGGAAGAAATTCTCCCTGTTCACCACAGCTTTGCGCCAGGCAAATATTCCTTATAGATGGGGATTCCCGACCAAAATCTTGATAAGGAAGGACGACACTACCCATGTCTGCCTCAATCCAGAGGACGCTACCCAGATGTGTAAAAAATGGGGCTTAACCCTCCCCTCGTCGCACCACCAGCACCCCTCCACAAAAAGACCTCAAGCTGTTAACCATGAACTTCCCTTTAACTGAAGACTACTGGGATACAAGAAGTCTTTCCGCTTTCCAAATTTATGGTGGACTTGCCCGGCTATCCCCAGGCGAACTTTTCCCCCCACACCGATATTGTACAGGTTTACTTTTCTAACCTGAGACAACTTCTTTATTTTTCTTACTCCACCCTGCTCTCTTTTTTTGTTGTTTCTGTCCTAAATCTAATTCCTTTTCAATATTAACGCTTTTTCTTGAAGGAATTAGATACCTAGAGCCATGATTGGCTCCTATACAGTAAAGTAATAGTTAAAGAATACTTACTCTCTGACTTGTTAAGGTTTGTTTGCTTTAAGGTCCTTGTAGCACGTTTCTCACGTCTTGAATCTCTAACACATAAACACACAAGCCACTATGCCTATCAAAATTCTTTCTTTAAACGCGAATGGCTTGAACTCCCCCTTCAAACGCTCCTCCCTGTGGAAACAAGCCGTTTCCTCTAATGCGGACATTTTATGTGTCCAAGAAACCCACCTAACAGAATCCACCTCTCTAATAATCTCACACAAAAAATTCCCCAAGCTCTTCTCTGCATGCTCATCTAAAAAACAGGCAGGGGTCCTAATCGCATTTAGAGATACCATTACTACCGAAATACACTCACAAATCGCGGATTCCAGAGGCAGATATCTTATCCTGACTGGAACAATAAACTCCAAACCTTTCACCCTAGTGAATCTCTACGCACCTAACCAGGCCCCGATACGCTTCCTAAATAAAATAATTAAGAAAATTAGGAAATGTGAAACTGGAACTCTGTTAATTTGCGGAGACTTCAACGCAGTCCCAGACAAAACCCTAGACTCGTCAAGGGGTCATCTGAGAACCTCTCCTTCCCTACTACCCTGGCTACAGAGGGAAAATCTGTTCGACACTTTCAGATGTTTAAACGCGTCGTCGAGGGAATTCTCTTTCTATTCAGCCAGATACAAAGCCTTCTCCAGAATAGATCTCATTCTGGTCAACAAAAAGGCCCTCCCAATTCTGAAGGATGCCCAGATAGGCAAAATAACCTGGTCCGATCATGCTCCAACAGAAATCTCTATAGATTTGGAAAATACACAAGAAAAAGCCAAAACATGGAGAAATAATGTATTTCTCATGAAAATTCCAATTTATCGAGAAATGATACTGACGGACCTTAGGGAATATTTTGCAAACAACATCACCCCGGATGTATCCCCAATAACCATTTGGAATGCTCACAAAGCATTCATAAGAGGGACCCTAATCAAAATTAGCTCGCACCATAAAAAAGAAAAAATGAAACAGATGAACACACTCATAGCCCAAATGTCTAATACAGAACAATTACTACAGAACTCTCCCACAGAAGATCTACATAGGGAACTTTTTGATCTCAGGCATAAACTTAGAAATACACTTTTAGACAACTATGACAGGGAGCAAAAATCCTCCAGGGCGACCTTCTACATTTCAAATAATAGGCCTTCCCGCTTGTTAGCCAAAATACTTAAAAAAAGAACTCAAAAATCTTTGGTCCCCTATATCCTAGACCCAAAGAACAAAAAAATAAAGCTACATCACCCTTCTCAAATTTCGGATGCCTTTAGACACTACTACAGCAAGCTGTATAATCTAAAAGACGACGCGGAAACACCACAACCCTCAACCCCAATAATAGACTCCTTTTTGGATGACATAAAGCTCCCTTCCCTTTCACAAAACCAGCTCCTTTCCCTAAATAACCCTATAACTCCTTTGGAAATCAAAGACACCATTCACTCTCTAAAACCCCAAAAAGCTCCCGGACCAGACGGTTTTTCTAATGACTATTATAAGGCCTTTTACCAACCGATCATCTCGCACATGTCAGAAGCATTCAACCAAGGTATCCAACAGCGTTTTTTCCCTCCAGAAATGTTGGAGGCAACAATTGTGACCATTCCCAAAGCAGGGAAAGACCCCGTCTCACCTGCCAACTTCAGGCCCATATCGCTGTTGAATTGCGACATAAAAATTTATGCCAAAACAATAGCTCGTAGGGTCCTAAAAATTCTACCCAATATAGTCCACTCAGACCAGGTTGGATTCACGTGCGGAAGACAGGCATCGGATGCGACCAGAAGGATCTTAAATTTGCTTCACAAAAACTCCATCACACGCTCCCCCTCAATTTTGGTCGCGCTCGACGCGGAAAAAGCCTTTGACCGCCTACATTGGGAGTTTGCCTTTTCTACACTCGTGAAGTTTGGTTTTAGTGGCAATATTTTTAACGCAATAACTGCATTGTACACTAATCCATCCGCGAAGGTTTTGGTTGACGGAACCCTATCAAACTCTTTTCCCATTACTAATGGTACTCGTCAGGGGTGTCCTCTGTCACCGCTTTTGTTCACGCTGGTTATGGAACCTTTAGCTGAACACATACGAAGCAACCCTGACATACATGGTATCCACGCAGGTTTCCGCCAACATAAAATTAGCCTATTCGCAGATGACATCTTGCTTTCTCTCACCAACCCCCTACATTCTCTCAGAGAAGTCCATCAAACTCTTACCAGATTTGCAAAAGCATCCTTTTATAAACTCAACATCACCAAATCCCAAATTTTAGGCATGTACATAAAGGACACACTAAAACAAGACATTGAGAATGAATTCCCATTTCAATGGCAAACCAAGTCCATCCCGTATTTAGGAATAAATCTGTGTTGTCATATTTCAGAATTTATAAACGTCAATTATCCCCCCCTACTTAAACAACTACAAGAGGAACTAGATTCCTTTAGTAAAAAGCCTCTTTCGTGGCTGGGTAGAGTGATCTCATATAAAATGATCATTTTGCCCAAAATCCTTCATTATTTCCGTACCCTACCTCTACAAATCCCAAAACACACAATGGAGAGCTTCCAGAAACAGCTATCTAAATATATCTGGCAAAATAAAAAACCAAGAATGACTCTATCCACAGTATCTTTAAATAAAAACCAAGGCGGATTGGGCGTTCCTAATCTAGAATCCTATCGGAAAGCCACGATCCTCAGTCAAATACCCGCTTGGACACGTCATAACCCTCATTTAAGTTGGACATCTCTAGAGCTAGAGTACAACAATCAAAGGCCTCTATTCCTCCTACTTCATGCGCTAACCCTAGCCACATACGCTCCCAGTCTTAAAAAACACCTAATCTTGTCTGATCTCTCTCCTACGATGAAAGCTTCAATAGAAGCCTGGAAAGAGTTCCTCCAAAAATCCGAGAGTAGTTCTTCCGCTCCCTCCTACAACATTCCCCTTAGAACACTGGAATTCTTTATACCTAATCTCAGGCTGAATTCATGGTCTAAAGGTGGAATTCACTTCATCTCAGACTTGTTTTCTGGAATCCATCTGCTCCCCTTTCAAGATCTCAGGTCCAAATATCATATCCCAGAAAACGAAGCCTATAAACACATGCAAATTGCTTCACTTCTTAATGCACAAAAATCTAACTCTCTGAAGATCCCACAAGAAGTGCTTTCAGTACTCAACAACACCCAAATGAACGCCAAAACTAGATTTTTTTATGACATCTTCACTGGCAAGCTGAGAGCTTCAAAAAAGTGCCATCTTTTAAACTGGGAAAAAGATCTAGAGATGGAAGTCCCCAGAGACCATTGGCTGAAAGCCTTCAAATGGGCGGGACAAGCCTCGCGAGGGGCAAATTTAATAGAAACTCACCTGAAGGTACTCACGAGGTGGTATTACACGCCAACCCTCATGAGGAATAGGAAGTTAGCCTTAGACGACAATTGTTGGAGAGGTTGTGGGGGACATGGATCCCTCCTTCACATATTTTGGTCATGCCCACTAGTAAAACCCTTTTGGAAGGAAACCTTCCAATTAGTACGTGATGTGTTCCGGGAAACTCTTCCCTTCAATCCGAAAGTAGCCATCCTTCTGTTGGATCCTGGTGGGATTGACCCCCTCTCCAAAACCCTTATGGGACATATCCTATTGGGAGCGAAATATCTAATTACCAAAAAATGGAGGTCCGAAGTTCCACCAGATCGTTCAGAACTTATTAACTTGATAACTGAACATAGCTCATACGAAAAGATTCTTGCCCTACGTAACGACATGATCTCTAAATTTAACGTGACATGGAACCCGTGGTTAAGAAAATTCTCAAAAACAGAATAAAGTCATGGTGGACCGATTGAGATTTAGGATTTGAGATGTAATCCTCAATATCCAGTTCATGACGTTAAGTCCTTGATTCAGGCCTTGTTTCAAACCTTTCTGCTGTTTAACTTCTTGTTTCACGTTGCATCTAATGTACCCTTCCCCTTGCCCACCCCCCCTTCCCCTCACATATCCCCCCCCCCTTCCCTCTCCCCCCCCTCCATACCCTCCCCCCTCCTATGCTTCCCTACCACTACTTGCCTACTCCTCTCTCTCCTTAAAAATAAAAATGGAAAATGCTTGTATGTCGAGCTCCGTGCAGTGCTCTACAATGTAAATCTCTCATTATACTTATTACTCCTTATCTGAGATTTTATATTGCTACCTATCTTTTTGCAAATTTCCATTGTGCACGTTTTGTCTTGTTTGCAAGCTGTTGAATAAAAACTTATTGTTGAAACTTCAATGTGACCAGCTTATAATTCAAAGAATGGCCTCTATATATAATGCGATATTCTGAGTCGCAATGTGGCCCCTTCAATCAACGTTGGTCTTGAGTGGTGGATTGCTACTGATCAGACATTGAATGCCTATCCTGAGGATAGGCCATCAATTCTTAAAGGCTGGATATAGATGGTTTCACATCTTTGCTAGGGATTTTACTTTCCTTATTCATTTGTGGAGCAGAAAAGGGGAAACCCTGAGGCCAAACAGTTCCGTCTTTGGACATAACCGAACAGCGCCGGGTGGGCCCCATTGACTACAATGGGGTTCGCCGGCTTTCCACACAGCTGGATGGCTTTTAGATTTTCAGCAGCATCTGTGATGGAACCTGCGGCCAAATGTTCTGATGCAAATATGAAACCAGTCTTACCCCTTTAAGACGTTACGGTAAGAAAACAAAATGTGATTGTTATGGAATAGAATAATTAAAGCATAACATTTTACATTCTTTCTCTTTTGCCACTGACTAATCTTAGTCTAGTCCAGTGATACTTCTATAGGAAAATAAATGCTGCATGTAAACATAGATGTCACAGAAGCCTTTCTACGAGAAGTAAGAAGTGTGGCACATAATACATAAAACACAATCCATCATAATTGTATTACCAAATCATTCCTTGATTGAAGACCAGACCCAACACATTACCACTGATATCAAATTCTGCATAGGAAGGCTGTAGGGGAAATGACTACATTAGACATTAATACTGAGAGAAAAACAGTCATTTCACAATTAAGGTTTTCCAAAGCCGGTTGGCTACTGGTTAACTTCTGATGGCAAGCATATGTATGCCGTTTGATTTCAGTTGAGCTAGAAAATCCTAGTCTCTTATTAAAGGTGACGTCTGATGCCAGAAAATCATTTACTGGGGTGTGTTAACACAAAATTAAAAGCACCTTTCTAATATACTTTCATTTTCTGCAGTTCCCTAATAGCCCATTTCAAACCTTCTCATGTCGTCCTGAAAATGGAGCTTCTGCTGTAAGCAAAGGCGTTCTGATAGGTTCCAGTGGCATGTAATTCAACACAGATTTATTGTATTTGTCAATCTTAGGATTCAATAAATGGCATTGCTTGGTATGAGGGCTTCTCTAGGCTCACCTCAGCACCCTATGATCACATCACGGTGAGCCAATGGGATAAAAGAGGGAGCCCTCTTTGTCTAACGGCTTGAATGCTGTCATTAGCATTTACCGCAGCATCTAAGTGGTTGGATAGCCTGAGTTAAATAAGAGTTATTGCTGATCACAGCTACTGTCAGCACCAGCTGTTTGACACAGAATCTATCATATATGGAACATGCTTTGTCGGTTCCATACCCCACTTCAACCTATGACATATATATAGGCCATAGGACATTAAGGAGTTAAAAGGGTATTCTATTGATAGTAATATATAGTATAGCACTAGAGTATGACTTATTGATCAGTCGGAGTATGACTGTTGCTAGTTCTTGTACAGAGGGACACTTGTGCAGGGAACTAAAAGCTCTATTCATTTGAATATCATTGCTGAATTGGTGGTTGAGAGCACCGCTATGCATGGAATAAATCAAATGGACCTCTGCCCCTTCTTTCTTGTTTTCAGTAGGTGTTTAAAAGATTGGACCCTCAGAAATCCTAATATTATGGTATACTCAAGATAGGAATACTCCTTTAACTAATTGCTTGTTGGATATTATATAGAATTTCATTTGCTGGTTGCATTACCTTTAAGATTCATTCTGAAGATACAAATTGATACGCATCTGCATTTAAAAATGCTGTAGTACAACAGAGGATGAGGAGTTTATGAACTGTTTTATGGAAAACACATTAATATTTTTGGATTTTTAAAATCTATTGATTTTCTTTTATATTTCAACCTCATTTAGTTGTGATAGTGTAGTTAGCAGAGTGACCACCGGAGGGCTCTAAAGTAGTCATTCTGCTAACTGATCATAGAGAACACCTGTGTGGGTGTGGCAGGGAGGAAGGTAAAAGCTTCAGTTCCTGCCACACTCAAGAGAGTGGAGTTCCTCAATGCTGGAGAAGACTGCCCTCTCTGGGATGAGGGCCTGTGAAAGAGGAACATACATATATATATATATATATATATATATATATGTGTGCTGCCCTGAGATGCTTCCTGCCAGAACTTCTGAATGGAATATTATTGATGGACTGTGCATAACGGGTATGCAATGACGTGAATAATGGCATGAAGCCTGGATACCTGTCTTATGTTGAGAATAGATAGACTTGCTTTACTTTCACCAAAACTGGCTTGTGTGGGTTTTTCTGAGTGCTGCCAACCATCTCAGAGAAGAAGACGGTAATCCTGAGCGAGTGACAATTCCCCAGATGGTCACACAGTGTATTTGCTATACCACGTTTTTATATCCATCAGGGCACCTTCACACTGGCGAAAAAATTGGGCGATTTTCTTGTGTTGCAAGAGCGAGTGAAAATGCATGATTATGAAACCAATGAATTTTAATAGTTCCGTACTCATTTGCGATGTTTTCACGCTTGTGATGCTGGGTGGAAAATAAATCGCAGCATCTACTTTTTTTCTGCGATATTGACCATTGAAAGCAATGGGAGAAGATCATGATTCCATGCTGCAGCTGTGACAGTTGTGGCAGGGATTTCTTCCTTCAGAGGTTTCACTAAGCTTTTAATGGGATCGGCGGCAGCCCCATTGAAAGCAATGACAGACTATCGCGATCTTCTGTTCTGGCGGGGGATTCCTTCATCCCCCACAGGGAGTCCCCTCATTACTGTACACTGACAGCAGCGGCAGGGTGTTCAGTGATGAGGGGACTCCCTGCCGTGATGAAGGAATCCCCTTCCACAGCTGTCACAGTGTTCAGTGATGATGGGACTGTGCGGGAATTAGGGAATCCCCTACCGCTGCTGTCACAGCTTTAGCAGGGAATCGCGATCTTCTCCTATTGAAAGCGATGGGATGAAGGGAACCCTTGCAGTGATGTGAGGCTGTTTTCACATGAAAATGCCTCACATCCAGGTGTTCCACATGCATTGTGAGGGCGATATCAGGCAGCAAATCTTGCGGTTTTACCGCAGCGAAAACCCGCCAGATTTCTGCGTAATAAGCACAGCTTCAAAACCAGCGGCACTCAGCCATGAGGTTTGAAGCAGCTTCGCCACATGCTTTTCCGTTGCGGCCAGCTCTCCCATAGAGAGGAGTGAGGTCGCAACGAAAGGAAAAAAAGAGAATTGACATGCGGTGTCCCAGGAATTCGCAGCAGCGGCTAATGCTGACTTTGCCGCGACGGACTGTCCGCCCTGTGTGGACGAGATTTTTGACAAATCTCGTCCACGTTGCTGGCTAATCCCAGGATTAGCGGCTGTGGGCGGATTTGCCGCAGGGAAACTCCGCGGCAAATCCGCCCTGTGTGAATCTAGCCTAAAGCTGCTTCCACACAGACGATGGCGATATTGCTGCTACAAAATAGCTGCGATATCGCTACTATGTACATGTAATTTTTGTAGCGTCAGTGATGCTTTTTTTTGTAGGGGAAAATTGCGCGATTTTGTAGCGAGAAAGTTAATAGGACTTTTGTAGCAGGCTATAAAACATCGCTCGTGTTGAAGAGCCTGTAGGAAAATATGGGCTCTACAAACATGTGATTTGTCACATTGAGACAGAATCGCCCGTGTGAAAGCGGCCTAATGTAAATGATAGATTATGAGCTATGTGTTTTCAATGAAGTCATTTAAAAGAGGATAAATATGTGCATTATCTCATAGAGCCTTAGCATCTATATCTGATTGGTGGTTATATGAATGATGAACTGGCAGCATAAACGGATGTATGAAGGTATAAAATCGTTTTATTACCCCATTACAAATGAATGCAACGTTTCGGCACTGTTGTGCCTTCCTCTCCTCTCTATGGTGGTTGTCTGACTCTATGGACCACCGTCAATCAGCTGTTTGCACTCAGTCTCTTCAGTGTTAACAATCTCTGTCTCAGCTGCTATGCTTTTAGTAACGGCCATTCTGAGTATTGCAGCATTGTCCATTGAAGTGAATGAAGCAATATTCAGAATGGTTGCTGCTAAAACTACAGCATTCACTAACTGGACACATATGAACATTGGAGACCCCACTGTGTTTGTATGAGCATGTCGGACCCTTCATTCAGCTGATCAGCGGGGGTACTGATGAGATATTGATGGCCTATCCTGAGGTTACCCCTGATCACCCCTTTAATGGCATGCTAATGCTGGCAAGCTTTCTTTAGTAATTCTTAAGCAATAAACAAATGAGATGCATACAAACTAAACATATAATAAAATAGATGTGATTCCCGAGACATAAAAAACGACTTACAAACCCGGCTTCCAAGTCCCAGCACCAGCAGTAGTTCATGAATCTTACAAAGCAGGCACGGAGGAAGTCTCCAACTAGGATAGTGACATATGTCACCATGATGTCAGATACCGTCAGCCTTACAAACTCCTAATGGGGATACAAGCATTAAAAAACAAAGTAGAGTATGAGACGTTGGCAGATACGGGTACGATTATATTGGGCATCTACAATAATGTACAGACAGAGTCGCAATAGATTAGTAACTCAATGTTCATGTTTAGTACAAATTTCATGGTTTCCCCTTTAGATGCCATCCAGAAGGAAATACAAAGGGAAACTATTACTTTTTGTAAGCCTTAAAAGGGTTTGTCATTAAAAACGAAGCCCGGTGCCCCAGCTGGACCATGCCTAAAATAAAAAAGGAGGGTATACTCCCCTCTCCTGGGGCTTCGGGACGCAGCTGACAGACGGTGCTCCTGGCATCAGCACTCATATCTAGGCCGCCATGATGCCAGGAGTTTGGGACGTGACGCTGTGACATCTGATTGGCTGCAGCGATCTGGAAGTCAACGCCGATGGCAGTGTCGGCTGTCAGCTGCGTCTCGGAGCCACAGGAGAGGTGAGTATACCCTTCTTTGTTATTTTAGGCAGGGCCCAGCTGGGGGACGGGGTTTATTTTAATGATAAAACCCCTTGAGGGCTCAGTCAGACAACGTTTTTTTTAAAATGCATGTTTGGTGCATTTGCGATTCGCATCTATTAAGAACCAATGCTTTTCAATGAAAGCGGTCACATGTGCGTTTTTTACATGCGAATAAAATTCGCACCTGTAAAAAAATAAGGCAGCGATTCGCTAAACGCGCACCTAAAATTCATACATAAAGTGCGGTGCTTGCTATTCCCTGCTGCGGTTGTGACAGCTGCACAGAGGATTCCTTGGATGTGAAATCCCTGGATGCTGTCACATCCAGGGGTATAACTTGTGGCCAATGGGGCCGGTGGCAGCTGCATTTAGGCGTACATTATTAACTGAACATGCTGCCATGTTATAGGTGTAAAATGGCAGCATGTACAGCTAATAATCTAAGCCTTACTGCTCAGACCACCCCTAACCTTAAGGCCTCATGTCCACGGGGAAAAGATTATTTTAAATCCACAGTGTTTTTCCCGCACGCGGATTCGCGCCCCATAGGGATGCAATGGACACCCGCAGGTAGTTAAATACCTGTGGATGTCATTTTTCCCTTCAGGCGCGGATCCAGGTGCGGGAAAAAAATGCGACATGCTCCATTATAGTGCGGGTCTCCCGCGGGGAAGGCTCCCGCAGGCTTCTGTTGAAGCCTATGGAAGCCGTCCGGATCCGCGGAACACCCGTACCTGAATTAAAACTCACCTGTCTGGACGCTGCGGATCTTCCCTCTGTCACTGCCGGATCTTCTTTCTTCGGCCCGGCAGATGTGTCCGGCGCATGTGCGCGACACGCAGCTGGCGTGCCGAGCACAGCAGCCGGGCCGAAGAAAGAAGATCCGGCCGCGACGGAGGGAAGATCCGCAGCGTCCGGACAGGTGAGTTTATTCTTATTTTTAGCCTCATGTCCGCGGGGCAGGAGGGACCTGCTGCGGGATTCTCCATGAAGAATCCGTAGGGGGCCTGATTTTCCCCGTGGACATGAGGCCTAACTGTCCAGCACAGGCTACAATCACTGCAGAAGCTGCAGCAGAAAGCAGGGCGGCCAGGTGGCAACATAACGGCGCCAGGGGCCATGGAGCAGAGGATGAGCATGCAGCTCCCCCCTCTGCTGCATTCTCCGACCTCCCGGCTGACACTACAGATGCAGCAGCAGAGAGCAGGGCGCCCAGGTGGCCGCATAGCAGTGGCACCAGCCACGGAGCACAGGACCAGGATCTAGCTCCCCCTCCGCTGCATCCTCCGAGCTACTGCCTGACACAAATGTGTGTCCGCTGTCATTGAAAAGTTCCGTGTGGCGCTGTCCGACGGCCGGGGAGGACAATCTGAGCCTACGCTGCTCCGGGGAGCATGCGACGGAGGGGTTACATTCACCGCATCCAGCCCTCCACACCTGCTGGACTCCCGCCCAAGCAGAGAACTGAGGCAGATGGCACGGGCGACACTCAGAAACAACTAAGCAGGGAAAGACTGGCCCCATACCTAATGGTACACATGGGCACAGGAGAAGGGGTGACAGCCAGGAGTTAGCAGGAGGCACAGGAGAAGGGTGGGACACAGGAGAGGTACTGCCAGCCAATCAGGTGCTAGGAGAGTGACAGGGGCGTCCCTCCATTGAAGGGCTGTCACACCCCTAGCTTCCGGTGGCATCAAGGTACAATAATACCTGAAAGCAATGGCCTGCCTGCAACCCCTGCAGTGATTTTGGGGGAAGAGATTTAAATATAAAAAACAGTTTGTGGCTGTTTTTTTTTTTTTAACGGACCCATTTAAGAATGTCAATATCTTTTTTTTCTCCATCTTTTTTCTTGGGACCAGGAAGGTCATCTATCCTGCTTTGCACATGCCCAAACAAAAAAACAGATCCACTTAACGGAATAGATAACGAATGCTAACAGATTGCCTTCCGTTATACAATGTTAAAAAAGAATGGATCCGTCTGACTTCCTTTTTTTTCGGATAGAGAAGAAAGTTCCGCAGTCTGCGTTATTTTCTTAGTCAAGAAAACGGAAATCTGATGCGCTGGATGCGAATGGAGCAATACTGAGCATAACTGAAGCCCAATACATTTCAATAGGGAATAAAACGGACATGATGCTTTCCATTTTTCCCCTATGACAGAAGAGACAAAGGCAAGGGAAAAACGCGGCTGTGATCATAGCCTAAAGTGTTCTGTGCGTGGGAGTCACTTTTTTTCTCTCTCTTCAGCTGAGCTGGGTTTCTTATCCCCACTTCTGTGGAGTTTTAGATTTGCCTTTGGTGTCTTTTGCTGGTTACACAGAATTACTTAAAATTTATTCGGAGTGATAAAAGGTCAAGAAATTATAGTGGATTGAATCCCTTATGAAGAGAAGATAAAAGAGCCCATTATATTAGGAGAACAGTAAGTATTCTTACCACTCCAACATTAGTTTCCCAGCAGGGACCCCGGGGGACATCAGCCGGATGTAGTGGCGGGGGGGTGGTATCGCTTCCATTAATGAAGGTGCTTGAATTATAGTAGTTAAATAAAGTCCAATGAGTGATATTCTTTATATTGTCCTCTTGAGCTAGCTGCCACAAAACAAGACAAAAGAATGGTTTCAGGCACGGATGCATATTAGCAGCAGTTTGAGCATTGGGCTATTCACTTCTTACTTTCTCATTAACATCATCCATCAACGCCAGCAGGAATGTGTACAGATTGCCAAGGAACAAAGCGAAGATTCTTCCCAACTGCCACTTTAATGCCACCCGAGGATGGTAATCTTCTAAATTTGCAATTGTTTCAAAAAGTGGAGGACAAAACATTCCAAGCAAAGACATCACTATCTCAACCTGTAAAATGATGATGAGAAAGAACCCCGTCAGTGTGCCAAGATGTCAGCCTTAAAGGAGACCTATAAGAAGTTCAGAAAAGGAACACTTCGTTTTCTAATTTAATGTCTCAATGTTCAAACATAGTGTGATTGTTCTCAGAAAGAGAAACCAGGTAATCTTGTAGATACAACACCCTTTAATGGCTAACAAAAATACATGATGTTACAGCAAGCTTTCGGATCTCCTATGGACCCTTCCTCAGGCTCAATGAAACATTGAGGGTCCATAGGAGATCCGAAAGCTCGCTGTAGCATCATGTATTTTTGTTAGCCAGTAAAAAGTCTCATATCTACAAGATTACTTGGTTTCTCTCACTGAGAACCATCACACTTTGCTCTACTGGCGACACTGGACCAAACCTTTTTTAAAGTTCAGACATATACACACATATTAGTCAGTAAATTAAGGAAGCCTTCAGGCACAATATATACATTGTGTTATGCCAAGAGCAGGGCTTCAACGAGGTGGTGGTGAATAAACAACCACCAAACTGTTAGGGTGGTTTCACATCTGTATTGGGGGTTCCATTTTCCAGCTCCGTTCAGGAAACAGGAAAGGAGAATCCTCTAGCCGAACGACTCTCTTATGATGGAAGTGAACAGCACTGAACGGGCCCTATTGACTATAATTTGGTCCATTTGCTTTCTGCTCAGCTGACCAGTATTTTACCAGAAAAAAAGCACTGTATGCAGTGCTATTTCTACTGGTATTTTGTGCTGGATCTGCAACAGAGCCTCCAACCCGCGGTTCCAACGCAGATGTGAAAGTGGCCAAAAACCCATGTAAAATCCATGTTAAACCCTGCGCCTCCAGCCCTGCTCTCGGAATAACAGTGTCTATGTGTTAGGTTGTGCATCTGTGACCAGTGGTTCTACAGGTTTTCATCAGCACAGCTTCACAGGTGAAGGATAATTGAGCTGACCGGGTGTTTCTCTAGCCAATCGCCTCTTATCTGCTGTACATAAACACCAGCATCTCTTGGTAGTAGCTGCTGGTCATTTTAGTGTTTTACTCTGTTGTAAACCCACTCAGAGCTGGTATTTGCATGCTTGTCTGAAGTGCCTCTCTCACCTTCCCTGAGGACGGTCTGGACATCTGTTGTCCCTCCCCTCCTTGCGTTCTGGGGTGCTTGCATCGAGTGGTGTGTGGTACAGTGACCACATAGGTACATACACCCACAGGTTTCTCCTTATCCCTTTGCAGGTACAGCCTCCAGACGTCTGATGTCTTATGTGTGTGTCAGGTGGGTGATGTCTGTCACTATTCCCTGTTATTTCAGCACGATGGCTGACTCTCTATCACCTTGGTGTGAAGACACTTGGGCTAGCAATGGTTTATTATCTGTAGGCATGGGAGTTCTGGGTGGGTTTCCTGTTCTGTGTGGAATGCATAACTTTGTGTGTTGGTGTGAATAGCAACTTGTGCTGTTGTGTCTGTGCAGGTGGCCAGACATGTGGTGTATGTGCAATCCTGTTCTGTGTGGTATGCATGACCTTGTGTATTGGTGTGAACAGTGATTTGTTCCGTATGTCTGTGCAGGTGGCTAGACATAAGGTGTGAACTGTCATCTTCTGTGTTTAGTGTGTGTGAACTGTGTCGTGTCCCGTGTTTTGTGCATATCTCCAGGTTCCTGATCAGGGACAGCTAGTTTCCAGATGAAGACAGTGGGGCTGTCCTTATGGGGACAATCACCCTGCTTTTAAGGGCGAGCATCCACTGGCGTTTTTTTACCTGCGTTTTGCGTTTTTCCTGCACAGGCATAGAGATAACATGTGTTCCTGTCCACTGGCGTTTTTTTTGCGTTGCGTTTGCGTTTTTAACATAGGAACATGTCAGTTGCATATGTGTCCTTTTTTTTCTCCTAATGCACCCATGAAAGTCAATGGAAATTAACGGAAAAGCCGCGAAAATGCCGCGAAAACGCCGCGAAAAACGCGTGGAAAAATTGCGGGAAACGCGGCGAAAACGCTGCGTTTTTTTCCCGCGGAAAACGCAAACGCCAGTGGGTGCTCGCCCTTAGTCAGAGGTTTGCTACTTTCCTTGATTAGTAAGGTGTCCTTTCATCTATACCTGAAGAGGTGTAATTGGTCTATACAACATTATGATAATTGTTGCAGTTTTATTAGGACACCTTCTTGCATCCGTGCTGAGGCGTCGCGCTTTAGAGCGCTGAATGGACATAATAATATGCTTTGCCCAGTGGTTAATGTAGAGTTTGATTTAACTACCCTGCGTTGAACTAGTACATTGCCACGAGCGAGTTGTTTACTCAAAGCGCCTTAGTATCACTTGTGGTTCCAACAGCCTTTATTAATGGACAGGAATTTTGCCTGCAATACCAAGCCTGACCACTGTATTAAAAATGGAGCTGTCTGCTTCCTGCAGAAATCAGCTCAGTGCACAAGCATGCCAGCATGGTGAACAATTGATTGGTGGAGGTCCCGAGCAGCACCTTTGCCAATCTACTGTTGATGACCTATGCCAAGGACAGGCCATCAATAGTTTACTACTGGACAGTCCCTTTAAATGTGTCATTTTGTGCTGCATTTAGAGAAATACTTACTCATATTAGCGCTAATATAACATGTTTCTTTGCATCATCAGGAGTGTGGACAGAGAACCTGTACCCCCATAAAGAAGCTCAACATGGGCCCACTTCCCTAGTCACAGTTCTGCCATTCATTAAAGTTCACATCCATCATTCTGTTTTTAGGTCTGAAATTGTTTGTGGAATCCTTTTATAATATCTGGGTAAGGCCGAGCTCACACGAGCGGCTCGGATTCCGTGTGCGGATATCCTCGGGAGAAGACCTATGAATGATCGCGGAAGCAAATTGCATACGGTTGCATTTGATTGCATATGCATGCAGTTTTCTTTGAAGATGTAACGCGTATAACAGCGTATCGTCCATGCGGAAGAACTAACACAAGCTGCAAATGACTTCAGAAAGTTGCCCAACCCCTCTGGAAACACCCTTCCATTGCTCAGGTGGCGACCCAGGCGACACTCTTGTGCTGTTATGGTAAGAGCCATGCCTTCAGAATGGGATACTGCTCTCTGGGCATGGCTGGTTTATACTACTTTTTTTGGAAGTAGTATAAACCACTCTAAAAACAAACACTTCTTCTTGTGGAGGAAGAGCCCAGAAGAATAAGCGGAGGTTGCAGACAGCAGTGGTGGTTTCAGACAGCAGTCTGGATGGGTGTTGCTCCCTAAACTCTGTCCTGCAGTGTCTGCCCCACAAACTCCTCCTTTCTTTATACCATTTGTATCTGGTGTCCAAATACGAATTCGCATCCATATGCAACGTTAATTGTGTATGCACTCTGGATCGAATGCATCCGTAGAGATCAATGGAGCCCATCTACGGTAAAATAGAGCATGCTGTGATTTTTCTTCCGTTTATGGAATCTGCAATTTCTACCCGCAAGTATGAGTAAACCGTGAAAGTCAACGCAATTCAATCTGCTCCTGTGAGAGCGGCCAAAGAGAGTTTAGATATCATGTTTCTGCATACATGCAGCCCCGCCAGGTAAGAGATAACGGTATATAGATTTCCACAAGTAGTGCTGTATATATTTCCATGTAGTGAATTCCCATTAGTAGCAGTTGCAGGTAGCCAACATTACCGTACAGCAAGCCGAGGATAGCGGCTGCGAGTTTTGCCTCCTTGTACAATATATGACTGCATGCTAGGACTATTATATGGCAAAGCAATCTTCATTATTTCTGTTTAATTCTAATTCTTAAGAATGAGATTTTATGTAATTAGCATACAAGATTATTGTGGAAACCGTCCTTATTACCTCGTTTCTTTCATACCAGCCCACGTTCTGCATCTTGGAGAATGTCTGTGAGCGTTTAACAACAAAGTAGATAAGATAACCACTTCCACACAAGCAGCATATGATCATTAGGTTGGCCAAGACCCGGAGGAATCTAGTAAGATGAATGTTTTCATCCTTATTGCTTTCCTCTTCATCTACAATAGATTCCTAAGGAAAGGATGCAAAGCACATCAAGTCGTTAGCTCTTGGAGGAGCCTGAACAATCATGTTGTTGTTAGACATTTAGGCTTTTACTACCTTCGGCGACCCTAACGGCGAGCTCGAACAATTATATAATGTGTCGACAAGACTCAAACAGAAAAATACAAAGTCTTTATAGAATGGGTCAGCTCATTGCTGGAATAGAACCATAACATATTACTTAATATCTCAGTTATTATACGGCCAAGTAGTAAGACCTCTAAACTATATACGAATATGGAAGGAGTTTAAAAGGGGTGTTTGGGGACTTTTTAACTTTACGCATTCTTTGGAAGCAGGATGAGGTTTTACAATGTATTTACTGTACCGTTTTTGTGGCGTTTTACTAGCGGCCATCAGATGACCGCATTGAATTGTAATTTCTGTCCTTCTGCTGATGTCATGTCCATTAACATGATGCTGTGCTCTTCCAGTCCATTTTCGGTTTGAATACTCATCTCAAGCAGGCAATCATGATCATGCATGCTCAGTAAGCAATCGCTTCTGAGATTGAGCATATGAGCATAGTCTGCTGCAGCAGGCTCTCTGGCACTCTTAGTGTCAGGGCTCACGACCTCCTGTTTTCCAGTCAGTAGCTCTCCCCAGTGAGCTATCCAGCTTGCTGAACAAGTTCTCCTGTATACCTCAACCTTGTTCCCTGATGCCAGTTCTCTAGCTCCTGCCTCCTGGTCCTGACCCCACCTCTGTCTTTGGTTGCACTTCATATATAAGCCTGGCCCTGCCACTTCTGCACTGGTTATTCTGCTCCAGAGCATTTGATCCAGCTTTTATTTGCCTTCTAGTGCTACAAAACTTCTCAATCTCGACTCCTGGCTTTTCCTCCTGACTACATCGCCTCATTGTTTGTACTGCAACCAAGACTTCCAGTTACCGACTCCTGGCTTTCATCTGACTATTCTCTAGTGCCGTGCACGGCTACTACTCCCACAGCTCCTTTCCAATGTCGGTAAGTCGTTACACTTAGTGAGAAGGAAGTTGGTGCTACTAAGTTGTAGGACCTCTAGCTGTGGGCGGAGCTACAGCGCTGTTAGGGAGACAAGCTCTATGTATGCTGGAAGTTGTAGGTTACAGTCTGTTGCTGAGTTTATTGCGGAAGTGATGCTTGTAAATACAGCAGCAGATCAGGAGCTATGGCATCCAGAGCGGCACATAAAAGGTTCAGGTTTCTGCTACTTAGCTGTACATTCTAGATTTCAGCATTTTCAGAATTTCTATTTTGTTCCCAGAAAACCCCTTTAAGCGCTCGGCAGTCGTCCCAAAGATCAAAGCTCCTGTGCTTTCACTAGGTGAAAAGATATGACTTGCCCTATCTTTCTCATGCATTAATTCTACATGCGAGAAAGTCCTATCTTTTCTCACGCATAGCATTAATCTACGAGAATCCCAATTGTGAAAATGAAACCATTTTGTCCCGTTATGCAGCCGTAATTTTCACGGCCGCAAGATGGGACAAAGTCGCGCCCATGTGTTTAAGCCCTCAAAAGGAGAGCTGAGGGCTTAAACACATCAAGAGGAAAGGAAATGGATGCACTTATTATAGTATTGTGTGATGACTTATGGCTATTTGGGTCTCTGACAACCCATTTAAGTGACTGTCATGCAGTGTTATTTTAAATGGGGTTGTTTAAGTGTCAATATTATTTTAAATGGGGTTGTCCATGAAATTAACTTAAAGGGGTTTTCTGCCATTCTGCCATTTAACTATCTCAAAATAAGTTATCAATAGTTAAATGGTGGGAGTCAGTCGCTCAGGATCCATGCTAGGCACAACGCCATACATTGTGTAGCTGCTGTACTCTGCACTGCAGTTCAATCCCATTCATTTGAATGGGACTGAGTTACTCTCAAGCTATGTGACTGGTAAATGTGATATCACACACTCACCAATCACTGCAGACTCTTCAATCAGCTGATTGGTGGTGATCACAAGGGGCGGACCCCAGCCGATCAAATATTGATTAGCTGAGGATAGGTCATCAATAGTTAACCCCTATTCACAGTATAGGGAATACGTATCTGATGGTAGGGGGTCCAACAACTGGAGCATGGGGGTCCTGAGTGTCCTATAATGGAGTGATGCAGTGCCGCTCTATTCATTTTAATGGGACTGCTAGCGATAGCCAAGGGCATGTCTTATTTTTCCATGAACGGCAATTTATAATAAGGGTTGGCAAGTGCCAGGCTCACACATAGATCGGTTAGTCCTACCAGCATCATGCTGGTCACAGGTGCCTTACTTTCTGTATGGTCCCTTAGAGTTCCAGCTGCTCTCTTCTGTGTTTCACTGCAGCCAAGTGTAGCAGTTGGCTCCCCCTGGTGACCGGAAGCAGCCACAATGCTCAGGAGTGGAGTGGTGCCAGCGGGACTACCCAATCTATGTGTGAGAGCTTAGCACTCGCCAGTCCTTATTGTTTTGGGTCTAGTGGGGTCTTTTGAGTGTAATTCTCTTGGGGCTGTCTGCTTTTCTTAGTGAAGGTACTATCTGTCCTGCTACATTCCATTGATTTTACTTTTTTACATACATAGCTGCCTGGACACTATTTAAATTGACTTTTTTTTAATGAACTGTAATTAGGTCTTATTTTCGGGTTATTTTCTTGAAAAAATGGTATATGTTACTAATTTTGCACATATAGAGATTGCAAATGATTAGAATAATGGGCATCTGCAATTCCAGAAGTGGCACTACACTTCGTTTTTTCTGATTTGTATAGAATCAGATAAAAACCTCTGTGTGCCTGCATATGAAATTGGAGGCCTATGAGGTACAGTAAGGTGCCATGCTCCATGAAGTCCTAAGTCAGTACTACCTATAAGAAAGATTCCAGTAGGCCTTAAGGCTCATTCATATGACCATGATATTGGCGTGTATTACCCCTGCCATGTGACATTCGGTGAATGGAGTCAATGAAAGTACATAGACTATCATTGATCTGCTCACATTAGTGTGTAAACACTGCATGTAGATATGTGTGTGAAAAAGATCGCAGCGTGATCCTTCTCACCATGTACCACGCAGCGTGAGCCCATACGGAATACATTGCGAATGGGCAGTGATACATACGCAACTTCGCTATGAAACAGAGCGGGGAACTTAAAAAAAAAAAGACAAAAGTCACACTGCGCAGGACAGTGTGTGTGTGATACATAATGCACTAGCTGCCATATGCGGGGATAGCTTCTTACACATATGGTCGTGTAAATGAGCCCTTAATACCGGCTACAAGTGCAGCATTATTAATAAATTTTTTTATGAATCTATACTCACACAATGCCATGCCTTAGCAACTCTGTAAACACTGTTCTCTGAGGATGGCCTATAGCATTGCTCATTCTGAGCTAAGACCTAGATTTTACAGTACCAGTCAAAAGTTTGGAAACACTTTTCAGTCCATGTTTTTTTATACTCTATATTGTAGATTCATATTAAAGAGATAAAAACAATTAAGGGACAAATATGTAATTAAGTTGAAGACAAAAAGTGTTAAACCAGAATATGTTTTATATTTTAGATTCTTCATCATAGCCTCCTTTTACTTTGATGATTGCTTGGCACACTCTTGGCATTCTGTTATGACGAATGGTTTTCCAACAGTCTTGAAGGATCTCCCAGAGGTGTTGAACGCTTGTTGGCTGCCTTTCCTTCATTCAGCAGTTTAACTTATCCTAAATCATCTCATTTGGGCTTGGGTCGGGTGGTTGTGGAGGCCATGTCATCTGACACAGCACGGTGGAAGTGAAACAAAAATGGCTCAATGACTCCAAAAAATGGCGACGATGGTACAATAAAATATTTTTATTACATATGGAGTATAACCAGCAGAAAGACTATAACCAGCATCGCTAGGTGATGACGTGGGGACTTGTGACATTTCCGCAATGTCATTGTGACAGCGCTGTGGTTCGGACAACTTCCATTGACTTCAATGGAAGCTGTCCACGCGGAATCAGCGCAAAAATGGAACGTGCTGTAATTTTTTTTCCCCGAGCGGAAATCGTAATTGATTTTCGCTCGTGTACAGAAAGAAGCGCTTTTCTACAGCATGTTATGAATGGTATTTGCTGTGGACCTGCGGTGCAGACGCCCGCCTTGGATTCCAGAATGCAAATCCGGTTGTGTGCAGCCGGCCTAAGTGTGCCTTGAATTTTGAATAACTCACTAACACTGTCACCAGCAAAATAGCCCCACACCGTCACACCTCGTCCTCCATGCTTAATGGTAGGAACCATACATGTAGAAGTCATCAGCTCATCTTTTCTGTGCCTCACAAAAACATGGCTGTTGGAACCAAAAATCTCAAATTCTGACTCAGACCAAAGTATAGATGTCCACTTATCTAATGTCTATTCCTTGTGTATCCTGGCGCAAACAATTCTCTTCTTCTTGTTGATGTTCCTCAGTAGTGGCTTCCATGCAGCAATTTGACCATACAGACCCGATTCTCTCAGTCTCTTATGAACAGTTGCTGTTGAGATGTGTCTGATACTTGATCTCTGGGAAGCATTTATGTAGACTCTAATCTGCGATTTATAAGGTTGGTAACTCTAATGAACTTCTCCTCTGCAGCAGAGATAACTCTAAGGCCGAATGACCCCAGCCGGGTCGGATTCCGACTGCAAAATCTCGCAGAGGAATCAGAGCCTGTGCCCCGGCACTGACCCCTGCATAACTGTCCGGTGTCTTCTCTCTGCTCTGTGGATGTGCAGTCAGAGAGTCGCACCAGCAATGACGTAAATCCGCCACGACTTACAGCAGGACGGACAGAGATCCGCACCAGAATAGTGCATGCTGCGATTTTCCTCGACGAGTGGAAGATCTCAGTTGATTTTCACTCGTGGGCAGGAAAAATCGTTTTCCTTGCATGTCCTATGGGCAGTATTTGCTGCGGGATCCGGAGGCGAATGCTGGCTTCAGACCCCGCAGTGCAAATACAGCCATGGACATTGGGCCTAGATCTTACTTTTCTGTGATTATGCTCATGAGAGACAGTTTTATCATAGTTTTTTATAGTTTTATGACTGTACTTAACCCGTTAATGCCGTTCATTTTTTTTCTCCCCCTTTAGAAAAATCATAACGCCTTTATTTATTCATCAACGTCGCTGTATGAGATCTTGTTTTTTTGCGGGCCGAGTTGTAGTTTTTAATGTTGCTATTTAAAGCACCACATAATGTACTGAAAAACTTTTAAAAAATTGTAAGTGGAGTAAAATGGAAAAAAAAATGACATTTCGGCATGTTTCAGTGCGTCTTGTTTCTACGGCACACAAACTGCAACAAAAACGACATGATAACTTTATTCTATGGGTCAGTACAATTACTACGATACCAAACTTGTATAGTTTTTTTTACTATACTACACAATTATTTTCTGCGGTCATCTTCTGCCTGCAAAAACTTTTCTATTTTTCCGTCAACGTAGTTGAACAAGGGCTCATTTTTTGCGGGATGTCCTGTATTTTCTGTAGTACTAATTCAGAATACATATGACTTTTTGATTGCTTTTTATTGCGTTTTTTTCTGGTAGCCAGGGTGACTGAAAAAGTGCATTGCTGGTGTTCTTTATTTTTTTTTTCAGACGACATTCACCATGCGGGGTAAATAATGTGCTACTTTGATAGATTGGACTTTTACAGACGCGGCGATACCAAACATGTATTTTAATTTTATGATTTAGATATTTTAATTACAGATATGGCAAAGGGGGGTGATTTAAACTTGTATTACTTTTTTTTTTTACAATTAAAAAAACTTTATTGATCTTTTTTTTACCTTACTTTTAAGTCCCCCTGGGGGACTACAATATGCGATGCTTTGATCACTCCTGCAGTATGACGTAATGCTACAGCATTACGTCATACTGCAATTTGATAGGCAGCCTATCAAGCCACCCTATGGGGATGGTTTGATAAGCAGTCTCTCAAGGCAGCCCTGGGGCCTTTCAGAAGGCCCCCGGCAGCCATGACATCTGCATGGCTCCCCCGATCTCACTGCGAGGGGGGGCCATATGGGACCCCCGAACATTGTGGGGATTTAAATGCCACTGTCAAAATTGACAGCGGCATTTAAAGGGTTAATAGCCTCGATCAGACGAACGGTCGGTGTAGCTATTGCCCGCAGGTGTCAGCTGTACTAAACAGGTGATGCCCGCGCTGTATGCAGAGAGGTCGCCCCGCGACCTCTCTGCATATATACCCCGGCGCTCCAGGATGTAAATGTTCATCCTGTAGCAGAAGCGGTTAAGGATACCTTCAAAGTTCTTGACATTTTTCATACTGACTAACCTTCATGTCTTCAAATAATGATGGACTGTTGTTACTATTTACTTAGTTGATTGATTCTTGCCATAATGTGGATTAGAAAACAAATTGAATAAGACTGAACACGGTATGGGATTGTGCTCCAACCCAACCTCTACACAACACAACTGATGAACTCGAACACATTAAGAAGGCAAGAAATTCCCTAAATGAACTCTTGACAAGACATACCTGTTAACTGAAAACCATTCCAGGGGACGACCTCATGAAGCTGATTGAGTAGATGCCAAAAGTGTTAAAGCAAAATGGAGCTAATGTAAAAAATCAAAAATATATTTTGGTTTGCTTAACAATTTTTTATTTTGGGGGGCGGGGCCTGCGACCAAGATGGACGGTCGCACCTAAGTAAAGCTCCGCAGGGGATCCTCTAAAATCCTGCCAAAATCCTGGCCCATCTCGCTCCACTCACCTCCCCGAGGCACCGACAGGACCCACACACCCTGCTGCAGCTGCAGAACAGAGACAGCGGCGCCTCCGAGACCTCACCGGACGGCGTGGACCTTGGGACGGAGCGCGGGAGTGATCGCCCGCCAACGCCCTGCCAGTACTCCCAGCCGTGATCCGACGGTCACCCCGCGATCAGCGAGGATCCACGCAGACCCAGACAAGGGCCATCCCCCTGAACCCGACGGGACACATCAGCAGACGTGCCGGGGACTTGCCGTCCCGCCGCCGGATTCCTCCTGTCACGACCTGCTGACGGAGCCCCTGGCGAACTTTCTCCCTGCAGGCCCCGATCAGACTGCGGGCTGTCCGCCTTCTCCCGCCAGACAGGACTTTACATCAGACTAGCGGCACGCCGACCTGGGCTGCCACCTTGCTGCACTGTGCCAGTCTGCTCGCCGGCACACACGACCTGCGGCGAACTCCATCTACTGCTGAACCCCTGCTCCAGGAGGCCACAAACAGTGAGTAAACCCTGGTGGGTCGACGTCCCCTGGGCGATACTGGAGGAGGGGGTCACCCAGCGCACTGGGAGCATCCACCTGATAAAGCCCCTGGCAGGACCCCCGACTGCGCAAAAGAGGGCAGCGGGAGCAACCGACCCGTTAAGGCACCTACCTGCCTGAGGCCCGAGGGCTATCACCCTGGAGTCACCACAGGACCCCCACCCAGCCTCAGGGGCTTAGTCTTTGTGTCTCCTTGAACCACCACCTCCTGCCAGACTGACCGGACTGTAATCCATGCCCCTACACAGAGCTCTATGGCCCACAACCCACATCCCCAACTGCTGACCGCAACCAGCTAACACCACCAGGTGTCTCAGGCCACCCAGTTCTCCATAACATCACGAGCAGGGTTTCTCTCCCGCCCCATACATTCTCTCTCAATATCATCGCGGAGCAACACTCCTACAGCCTCCATTAACCTCCCCGCTCAACATCTGTTCAACATGAGTACCCGAGCCAAGGGCAGCACTGCAGCCAAAAAACTCAAAGAATTCTCCCGGACAGATACGCCTGAACATACACCACGCCCATCGCGAACCACCCAGGCGAGGGAGAGCGAGACAGACCCTGGGCAGACTCCAGAACCCACTATGCAACAACTTCTTGAAGCTATCAATATCTGCAAATCCTCCCTCACGGGCAAAATAGACAAAATCAAAGCGGGCGTTTCCCTGCTGAGGCAGGATTTACAAAATATGCGAGGCAGGATGAGCGAGATGGAAGACCGCGTTTCTAATATTGAAGACTCCCTGAGGCCACTCCCGGCAGCAATACAAAAAGCTACTAAACAATCAGAATTCTGCCAGTCCAAGATGGACGACTTAGAAAATCGCCTCGGCCGTAACAACCTACGGATAATTGGTTTGCCAGAATGAGGGCTCCCAACCGGAGGTATTCACCGAGAACTGGCTAAAATCTATATTGGGGAACCACATGTTCTCAGCCTCCTTTACCGTGGAGAGAGCCCATCTGTCCCAACCAAACCCCCGCCTCCAGGGGCCCCCCTGCATCCCTTCCTGGCAAGGATTCTAAACTGCAGAGACTGTGACGTCGCTCTGCGTCAAGCCAGGCTTAAAGGCCCACTCAAATACAACAATTCGGTGATCTCCATATTTCCTGATTTTTTTTTTTTTTTCCCCCGAGGATTTACAGAAGCAGAGAGCCACCTTTTATAGAGGTCAAGAAAAAATTCAAGGACAGAAACATCCCTTACTCCATGGCTTACCCTGCCTGCCTGCGCATCGTAGTGGACGGAAAAGTCCTTTTCATGCAGTCTCCAACCGAAGCCATGGAATGGCTCCGTATGCATCCCATACCGCCCGCGGATGCTTGATCTTAAATATGTTGCAGCTATATTCTAAATCTTATTTACAATCTTGCCTCCTATAATTCCCCTGGCCTACTGGGAACAATGCACAATTAATACTTAATAACTCCCATATCGGGACCTCAACACATAATAAATAAGACGCAAAACCTATTAGGCTCAGTCGGTGCCACTACTTCCCTTAAGGCCATAGGAATTTCCCCCACTTGTAACAACCGTTACTCTCTTGATAGAGCGTAGCTTAAAGTTTTCTTTTCTTGACACAACAGTTAAACGGAATATCACATGTTAACTATCTGTGTGATTATAGTTCAGTTTTTGTTAAACTTCCGGAGAGTCTGCGCTGGTGCCATTACCTTACTATCATACGCAAAATGTCGTCGCTCTTAAACGCCCCATTTATGACTTACCATTCTATACTACTTAAATGCCGCTAACATGCTTCAGTTGGGATGTGAGAGGCCTGGGCACCGCCGCCAAGCGCAAAGCTGTTTTCTCGTACATCAAACAATTTAACCCTCACATTGTATGTTTGCAGGAAACTCATCGCACTACAGAAAGAGCCGAATTCCTCAAAAAACCCTGGGTCGAATGGATAAGCCACTCCTTTCACACCTCCTTTTCCAGGGGGTATCACTCCTCATCCACAAAACAGTAAGATGGAACCCGATTAGCGCCCGTAGAGACCCCGAAGGGAGATTTATTTTCGTATATGCGGAAATAGATTCTAAGCCCTATACCATCTTATGTATATATAACCCGCCCCATAACAATGTATATCCTTTACAAGCGGCCATAGCATTCGCCCACCAATACCCCCTGGCAAATGTCATCTGCATGGGGGACTTTAACCAAGTAATGGACTCGAATATAGACAGGTTCCATACATCTTCCACAACCCCTACCACAGCTAAATCCCCCCTGCAACAGCTAACTGACAGTGTGGGTTGGGTGGATCTCTGGCGCATCAATCACCCCACTACCCATGAATACACCTGTCACTCCCTGGGTCACAACACCCTATCCAGAATTGATTATATATTCGGCTCCCCATCTCTGGCAATTTACCTCTCCAACATAACACACTGCCCGCGAGGCATTTTGGACCACTGCCCGATACTATTATCCTTAGAATTCCCCCAATACAAGATCATCCCCACCTGGAAAATACATCCATTCTGGCTCAAACTTATCGATACCGGCGACCAAACACCCGCCCACATATCAACCTTTCTGGACGTCCACAACAACAACACCCACTATGTCCTGAAATGGGATACCCTCAAAGCTTACCTCAGAGGCTGTCTTAAATCTGCCATCACTCACATTAAAAAATCTACATGCCAGTCCGATCGCGACATCGAGGCCCAGGCTGTGGAAGCGGAAAAACTATATATATCTGACGCTACGGACTCCAACAAGGTAGCATGGCTTGGCATGTCCCGCCTACATAGAATTCAAATCCACGAAAAAACCAAACGTAAATTATTTTTCACCAAACAATATTACTTCGAACTGGGGAATCAATCTAGCCACCTATTGGCTAATCTCATCAGGCGGGAGGGCCAGGCCAGCACCATCCTTAAAATGAAAAATCTACAAGGCGAGACGCTTACCGACGCACATTCCATCACAGAGCGATTTAGAGAATTTTATGCCAATCTCTACAGCTCCTCTACTAACAAATCCACTACAGACAGCCTCAGCTACCTTCAAGATTTGGTATTCCCAACACTCAATGCCGATCAAATAGCGCTTCTGGAAGCCCCAATCTCCCTAGAAGAAATCCAACAAACCATCCAAGAAATGGCACTCAACAAATCCCCGGGCCCAGATGGCCTTCCCCTTGAAGTATACCAGATCCTTATCCGGGCTCCTGCCCTCCTCCTCCTCCTCCTCCTCCCCCCTCTATATCTATATCTATATCTTCCCTCTCTCTCATCTCTCTCATTCCTCTCTACATTCCATTCGCATTTCTGATGTACTCCTCACCTCTCCACCAGGCGTTGAGCGGCTGCCCGGCGCGGGCTCTCCGACACTCCCTCCCCCCTTATTGTTATTCAACTGTTCAACATGAAACCAAGCAAAACTAAAAAAGCAATGCCTTTATTGTCCAGTTTATACAGGTACAGACCAGCTCTAGGTGTATTTGTATGCATCTATATTACTCGCATATAAATACTCATTGTCTTATATGATGCTCTCTTCTAAACAATTGTGCTCTGTACCGTGATCTTTGTATTCTGACAAATAAAACAAAGTTAAAAAAAAAAAAAAATGTTATTTATGACTTAATTCCATAAGTGCTCCTTCATAGTTTTTATGTTTCATATGAATCTACTATGTATAAACTAAAGAGAGGAAAAACCATGGAATGGAAAGCTGTGTCCAAACTTTTGACTGGTACTGTACCCATGGTATATTAAACTTTTGCAGCAGCTCACAGAACATACACTTGTTTTATTTAACATGTCCCTTACTGTTAGATACTACTTTGAGGTGTTCTCATTCCTAACAGCTGCCTTTCCTGTTCACATGAAGATTTCTACTAAAAATGGGAAACCTGGCAATAAAAATTGATTTAAAATATGAATTATTGGATTCATTTACATTACAGAAGAATAATAAATGAAGTTCTGAATTGATGCTAAGTAATAGTGCCCTTAAGCATGAAGATCAATCGGCTTTTGTTCCTACCTTAAAGCTGGTAGTTATGGATGCAAACTTGTTATCTGCCGTCTCGGGGTTTCCTATTAAGTAATCCCAGCTAGTGAACATTTTAAAACTGAAATTATAATTCCCATCATCTCCGTCACTGGTGCTCTCATTGGCATTACTCGCCATCCTATAAGACAAAGAATCAAAGTATCATAAGTAACTATAGTAGCTAGAGATGAGCGAGTATACTCGCTAAGGCACATTACTCGATCGAGTAGTGCCTTAGCTGAGTATCTCCCCGCTTGTTTTTTAAAGATTCGGGGGCTGGCGGTGGGCGGGGAGCGGCGGGGGAGAGCGGGGAGAAACGGAGGGGAGATCTCCCTCTCTCCCACCCGCTCCCCCCCACTCTCCGCCACAACTCACCCGTCACCCGCGCCGGCCCCCGAATCTTTAGAGACGAGCGGGAGGATACTCGGCTAAGGCACTACTCGCTTGAGTAATGTGCCTTAGCAAGTATACTCGCTCATCTCTAATAGTAGCCATTTGAAGATAATATTAAAGAAACACACAATATGCAATCAACTCACCGCCTTCGTAGTACGATGTGATGGAATCAATGAATCGCTTGATGCATGCCGAAAGATGTTGAATGGATGAACAGGTAATATATCCCAAAGCACTAATCCCAAAAAGATTTCTCCAGCTTCCTGATGGAGAAATCCTTTTTCGATTTGCACTATTATAGGATTGCATAGAAAAAATCAAAGACTGGCCCTTGGAACGGTTCATCCATCTGCAGCCACCACTAGCTTCATTTATCATTGAGTTCACTAGGGACTCTTTCTAGCACTCTGTAAAAAGCTCCTACAGGCAGCTAGAATATCATAGAAATTCCTCATGTATTTTTCCCCTGTGAATACTTTTTTCAGTGTTTCTTGTTTATTCTATTAATAAGTAAAATTAATAAATACATTTTAATTGAATTAAACCACAAAGTAAAGATTGCACAAAACAAAGAACGGTTTACTTGCTAAAAGGCTTGGAGTATGAATATTTCTGGAGTCTTACATCTTATGCTGTTATTTCTAGCTGCATTTACAATGGTTGCAGTCATACTGACAGCGATTAGATTTGCCGCATACTTTTACTTGTAAACAAATAATTCACGTCCGCCCGGCGCTCTAATATTCAATTCTATTAAAATATTCATAGACAAACGAAACAATTGGAGGGGTTGACCGACAATAGATTTGCTGCTTTTACCGACTTTGAGGTTCAGGTTTTGCTTTTTCGTCTACTTAGAAATGAGAAAATCAGTTAATGAAAGCTGTAGGGAAAGACGTTCTGTGCTGCAATAAATTAGTAGGCAACACATCAATTAGAATTGCAAAACAAAGCTGAGCTTTTAGCAAAATGTACTCTAGGTACACAACGTCAACAACCAGGGGCCGATTCTTGTATGGATTTCCTGTCTAGATTTTACCCACACAAAAAAGTATACAGAAACGTTTATTGAAGTACGAGTACCTGGGTTAAATTACTTAGATGTTGAACCAAGTCACCACAGAATATGTTGGAGGCATAAAAGTAACAGAAACTAATTCTTAGGCATAATTGATCAATAAAGATGTTCCTTAAACATAGGTTGTAAAAAAGCAATCATGCTGGTGCGTTTTCAAAAATGATGCTAACGTTATACACTGGTCCCCCAACTTGTAATGCACGGAAGAGAAGGATATATTTCAATCGCAATGACCTCTCCTGGCTGTAACTTGAATGCATATTTAACTTAGAATGTGCAGCCCATGCGATTGGGTGGACGATTCAGCCTATCAAATGCATGGTTTGACTACAATACTCACAATGACTGGTTGGATCTTCAAGTGTATCTCAGATTAGCACTAACAGCACCTCCACGACATCAGCTGTGCACTGGCCAGCAGGGTGATAAGAAGCCTGTAGATCTCAAGTAATGACAGAACTTTGAAAAGCCCTGAGATGCCTCCTGCATCTCTCCTTTGAGAAGCCCTGAGATGCCTCCTGCATCTCTCCTTTGAGAAACCCTGAGATGCCTCCTGCATCTCTTCTTTGAGAAGCCCTGAGCTGCCTCCTGGATCTCTCCTTTGAGACGCCCTGAGATGCCTCCTGCAGCTCTCCTTTGAGAAGCCCTGAGATGCCTCATGCATCTCTCCTTTGAGAAGCCCTGAGATGCCTCCCGCATCTCTCCTTTGAGAAGCCGTGAGATGCCTCCCGCATCTCTCCTTTGAAAAGCTCTGAGATGCCTCCTGCATCTCTCCTTTGAGGAGCCCTGAGATGCCTCCTGCATCTCTCCTTTGAGGAGCCCTGAGATGCTTCCTGCAGCTCTCCTTTGAGAAGCCCTGAGATGCCTCCTGCATCTCTCCCTTTAGAAGCCCTGAGATGCCTCCTGCATCTATCCTTGCTGACAGAATAAATCACTGGATAATTGTCTACAGAGCTCTATGCTTTTTAAGTAAAACAGCCATTCTTATTCACTTTAAAATAGCTTCATGCTGCAAAAATAGAAAGGTTGTTCAATGGGGTCATTTCATGCCAGATCATCACAGTTCCCAATCATCTCAGATATTCATGACATTTTGTAGGACTGTAGTGGGCATAAAGTGACTCCCATATGTAAAATTGTAGCCTTCAGTCATACACGGTATTCATACAGCAGGGTTGCAGACCAAAAAAAATGTGTGAAACTTATGTTTACAGGTTCAACGAAAGAAATAAAATCAGAACTTTGCTTCTAATTATGATAGAACTTTCATCTTGGGCGTGCTTTGACATTAAGGGAGCACACATTCCATACTAAACTATAATATAATAAAATATCTAGTTCTAGGTCATGTGACGTAACTGGAATATCTAAAAAAATGTATGCTCAATTTTCTGGGAAATAAAGTATTTAATACAGGTAAACACAATCTCTCCTTGGTGCAAATTTTCTTTTGGGATGGCTTTGATAACATGAGTGAAAAAAAAGGGGACATATACACCACATTCAATGAAATAACCTTAGCATTATAATGCTATATACAATTTTGAAGAACAGTTACAAATCAGCATCTTCTCAGCAGGGCTTCTGGTGTGGTTTGGGTGTAGCAGTTAGCATGTAGGTTCGCCCAGTTGCAGTATATGCATCAACCTTAGTGATAACTTGTTGTCTCGGAATGCTTAATATGTTTGGGTGTAGAAAACTGATCAAAATCCCCTGTGATGTTGCACTCACATCCATTATACATACAAGTCTTTCAAAGACAATGATTCATATGAAATACGAACTTCACTGGTTGTCTCCATAGCTCTTCACTCTTAAGCCCTTTGAGAAGCCCTTCCTTGTTCCAGGTATGAAAGCATGAAATGTTTTAGTTCCAGGTACTTGCTGGCTTCTTCATGCCTCTGTGTAGCAATTTCTCATCCTCCATAATTTCTTCCTGACACATATATACCAAGTACCAACTTAATATTCTTGATATTGTCTTTTATCCATAGAATGGTAGGGTTGGAAGGGACCTCTAGGGTCATCGGGTCCAAACCCCTGCTCAATACAGGATTCACTAGATCCAGTCAAAAAACTTCCTCGGCTGGAATCTCAAAATCAACTTTGTGTTGCACTAAGTTTGAAAAGTTTGTTCTGTTTTTGCATTAGGCTGCATATCCATCTTAGAAATAATATATCTTACATTTTTACACATTGGCGCAGAGTGTTTAGACAGCAGAAATGCAGTCCTAAGCTCTCGCTCATGACCTGAAGGTTGCGGGTTCAATCCCCACTTGGGTCTGGTAACATAGTAACATAGTATGTTAGGCTGAATGAAGACAATGTCCATCTAGTTCAGCCTGTCTCAAACTCCTTTTTGATCCAGAGGAAGGCAAAAACCCTAAGAGGCAGAAGCCAATTAGCCCTTTTGGGGGGAAAATTCATTTCCAACTCCATAATGGCAGTCAGACTAATTCCTGTATCAACCTCTGATAGTTCCTACCTGACTGTATGACCCGGATCAACAACCCGCTGGTCACCTAATGTGTATATCCTGTAATATCCTTCCGCTCTAGAAAGACATTTAGTCCCCTCTTAAACCCCTCTATAGATTTTGCCATCACCATGTCCTCAGGCAGAGAGTTCCGCAGTCTCACTGCTCTTACAGTAAAGAACCCCCTTCTGTAATGGTAATGAAACCTGCTTTCTTCTAGACGTAGCAGATTCCCTCTTGTTACTGACGCAGTCCTAGGTAGCCGGCTCACGGTTGACTCAGCCATACATCCTTCCGAGGTCAGTAAAATGAGTACCCAGCTTGGTGGGGGGTAGTAAATAAATTACCCGAAAGCGCTGCGGAATAAGTTGGCGCTATACAAATAACAAGATTTTTTTATTTTAGAAATGGAATGAAATGCTTTTGAAATGTATACACATCTACTGATCCGTGTTGTAAACCATCTGAAATAACTACGAAGATTGTGCATGCCAATTTCCTTAAAGGGGTTGTCCCGCACCGAAAGATGAAATTTTTTTGCCCAGTCCCCCAGTACCTGTAAAGGAAAACCGCTGACATGTGTTATTTAAAAAAAAAATTCCCTTACCTGAATCCCCGTTCAGCAACTTTAAAAAATCTTCTGTCCAAGATGGCTGCCGCTGGTCTTCTCCCACAGTGCACCACGGGTCTTCTCCCATGGTGCACTGTGGATGTTCTTCTGCTGTCTGCGTTCCACTGCCGATTCCAGCCACCTCATTGGCTGATCTGCACCATGTGACGGGGGTGGAGCTACGTGATGACACTGAGAAGGGGGAGGAGCCAGGACGCAGCTCGTGAGCCCGGACCATCCAGAAGAGGATTCCTCTCTGTGCAAGCCCGACTGTTCGTGCGACCAGAGAAGAAGTTTGATTGTCGCCATGGAGACGGGGACGCCAGCACCGGAGGGGGTAAGTGTATAACTTCTGTATGGCCAATATTTAATGCACGATGTATATTACAAAGTGCATTAATATGGCCATACAGAAGTGTATAACCCCACTTGCTTTCGTGGGACAACCCCTTTAAGTTTGTTTCTCTATAGTAAATGGCAATGGGTAAATTGTGGCTTGGCCATTATTCTAGTGAAAACCCTGCACCTTGTTTTGGCGGTGATTTTCTGCAGCCAGCGATTGGCTGCAACAGTCACATGTCCTGGTAAGCAAAGGAAGGACACAGTGGTTGTGAAGCAATTTTAAGTGGTGGGGAAACCCCTTTCATATTTTTTTTACTCCTGCTTCCAAAGTCATCCCAAAATAAAAAACTTACACCAAGTACAGCTTGCATTAATAGTATAACATACTGTAGCCCCCAATGGAACACACACTTTTTACATATTCAATTGTTCTTTTTTAAAAATGGGTTTTAATTGTGCAAAAGTAGTAAACAATAAAAAAATCTCTGTGAAATTGTTAGCGCAGTAATCACGCTGATCCAGATAAGAAAGTTATCATGTTATTTTTACCATCTGGTGAACGCTGTAAAAACAAAACCCAAAAACACTGGCAGAATTTCTGCACATTTTTTCCATCTCCCCCCCAAAAATTAATATGCACCCCAGAGTGGTGCCAATAAAAAATACAAATCATCCCACTGAAAACAAGCCCTCATACAGCTGTGTCAGCAAGTTATGTCTCCTGCAATGTTATGATGAAAATCACTTGGTTATTAAGGCAAAAATAGGCTGGTCCTTAAGGGGTTAAAGTAATTCACGAATGTAATCTTTGCACTGAACTTAATCATTTCATTTAGCTGCATATACAGGGGTGGAAACACCATACGAAATGCATGCCTTTAGTTACATGGGATTATAAATCACATTTCAATAAGACATGAGTGACCGATTTTCAGTGGAGGTAATATAACACAGATGCTGACAGGCAGATGTGAACATCTGCCCGCACAACTAGGTTCCATTGGTCAGGGGTTTGAGTCACTCAGCTGCTGTTACCAGCTAGCTCCCGAAACCATCAGAGCAGGGCAAGAGGTGAAGTAAACACAAGTTTGACAGCCGAGCATGGGTCAAAAGGGCAGCATAGTGCTAATGATTAAAATACCATGCATTTCGTATGGTGTTTCCATATTTTTGTCCACCTCCTGTACATATACATACACATCATGTAGCAGAGTCCTCTGCACATTTGAATAAAGCGACAAGTAATAGCTGGCCATTACTGATATTTGAGAACATAGTTGCCCTTTCACTTAAGCTAAAAGCTCATCAGTTGGGATAACAGAAAACAATTACATGGCAGCCAGCAAATAGCGTTATGACTGGATATAAATAATTCATATCTGGATGGCATTTACGGCGGCTCTTGTGTCACTATAAATAAGACCTTTCGGGAATAATGTTAGAGAAGAAAATGCTGCTTTTCTAATTATAGTCTGTTTGTTCGCGGCCAGATAATTGGTAGATGACACTACTTAGAAATGTAAAACAAAATAGCAGTTAATCACTGAAAGCTGTAGGAAAGACACCCACACAAATCCTCCATAAAGTTATGTGCAATCTGCATGGGAAGCTGGGATTCAATCCTACTCAACTGGAAAAATAGTGCATCATGCAGTGAGGTTTTTTGCCATCAGAACAACAGACATCACATCATAGCCAATCATGGCTGTTAATGCAGCTGCTGACAAGTAATGAAGAAGCCAAGAAGAGTAGAGAGTCATCCTATTGCAAAAAAAGGTGTCCATGCTTAGAGGTTCAGACCTCATGCACACTTCTGGGTGTCCCCACATCCCTTTTGAGTGCTCTCCTTGGGGAGAGACTATACCATCCCCTGACCCACTCACCCGCTAGGTGTCTCCACACACATTTTGGGTGCTGTCCTTAAAGGGGTTTTATCATAAACAAAAATCTATACTAGCCTATTCCTCCTCCCCCTCAGTCTCCTCACCACGTCTTTCTCTGACTGAGCTTCTGCAGTGTCCCAACTCACCTCACCTCAGTCCGCCAGCCAGCTTGTTATGAAGGCTGCATTCCTCACGTTCCTTCCAGCCGGGTCAGTGAAGGTCACGTCCCTGTGCTGTAGCGTTCACTGGCTAGGAAGGCATTCTAATATTTTTCAGAGGCAGCTTGCATGAGCAATCTCTGAAAAAGATAGGCACTCCCTCTGCTGGCCTGTGAGCTGTGACATAACGTACATTGGTTGGCAGGCAGAAGACTGCCAACCAATGTACGTAATCTCACAGGAAGAAGAAGAATCAGGCAGCTGCAGGTGAAGTGACCCCCCTGGACTGCAGGAGACAAGAGAAGATGGGGGAGGTGAAGATCTGGTAAGTAGACTGACGGGGGAGGAATAGGTAAGTATAGAATTTTTTCTTTTTCAATCAAAGAACCCCTTTAAGGAGACACGACACTCCTCCTGTTCTCGATGAACCAATCACAGCCACGGGTCTGATTGGCTGAGCCATGGTGCTCATAAACCAATCACAGCCAACCCTTCTTGCAGGCAGGAAAGGGCTGGCAGAAGACTGAAGACAAGTGCCAGAGGTGAAGAGGAGACCTGCGCCGGAGATGACAGTGCTTCTTAGGTTCTTAAGTGATGTATTATTTTTTTAGTTTTTTTTCTGCAGCTAGGGCTTATTTTCGGGGTAGAGAAAATGCAGTGATATCGCAAGGACCTGCAAACTATATATCACCCTGACAGATTTCTCATGCAGGTTTGTTCACAGTTTGTGCGAATTTTCATGCTTCTATAGATTCTTTTGGGGCCTTTGGTGCGCAATTCTGCACAAAAATAGAGCATGTTGCATATTTCTCACCTAACGTAAATGCACGTGGAAAATAGAGCAATGTGAGGGAACCCATTGAAATCAATACGTTTTGATGGATATCGTTTCTGCGACCGAATGTCTTCACGCAAAAATGCGCACAAAATGTGCAGGAGGCCTCACATAGGGAAGATGACTTAGTTGGAACAAGGATTAGCATGTTGGGATTGCTAATAAATGGTACCGATAAGGCAAGGAGGAGCCTATGAAATGAAATTCCATGCCCAAGGACCTCCACTCTTGTGCAGAGGAGAGAAGCACAAGAGTCACACATTGCAGTGCTGCTGATGCTCCAGATGTGTATCCCCAGCAGATACTGAGGAAGAGGCACCCTAGCCCTGAAACATGTCTTAAATGCTGCTTTTAATGAAACAGAGGAGCTGAGCAAATACCCTGAAGTCTTGTGCTTCTCTAAGATGGTCGCAACTTCAACCATTTTTAAAAAATATCCACTGAACAAATTATATATTATACATTATAAATTATATATACTCCTGAAAGGTTGAGATGATTCTTGGGTTGGCTTCTACTGCTAGATATACTATAACCTCCCTTCTCTTTTGTAGAAATGGAGATGTTCATCACGGAAAAACTTGATCCACCCCCTTTCTTCTTTTCCACTGTCCTCTAACTTTTAATTTTGATGGATTTATTAATTTGTCACCTGGCAGTATATAAATATGGTGCATCACTCTCCCTATGCCGCTTCTCTCTCCCTCTCTCTCCATGCACTTCTCTCTTCTCCTTCTTCCTCTCTCTCCATGCCACTTCTCTCCCCCTTTCCTTCTCCACCATGCCGCTTCTCTCCTCCTCTCTCTCCATGCACTTCTCTCTCCCTCTCTCTCCATGCCACTTCTCTCCCCTTTTACCTTCTCCTCTATGCCACTTCTCTCCGCCTCTCTCTCCATGCTGCTTCTCTCTCTCTCTCCATGCCGCTTCTCTCTCCTTCCCTCCCCTCTTCATGCCACTTCTCTCTCCCTCTCTCTGCATGCCACTACTCTATGAGTTTGTGTATGTGTGAGTACGTTTCTCTCTCTGTCTCTCTTTTTGGCACTTCTCTTTCTCTCATACTTCTCTCTCTAACCAACGCTTCAGCCAGCAGGGACATTCATAGTCACGCGATGGTGAGGACAGAGATGCTGTGAGACTATGAACGTCACTTAGCAACGCCTGAATCTCCATAACGGAGCTCACTGCTATACTTAACATGGGAACTCTGACATGGCCTCACAAAACACTCAATGTACCCACCTCAAATTTTAGGATTTTACACCAGTGGTGGGGATCTGAGGAAGCGAATGACACCAAGATCATCCTCCAAAGGTGAAGCAAAGTGCTCAAAGACTGGTGCAAGAAAAAGCATGTAGGCTTTTTTATATTAGATGTCCCATGCCCATGTGCAAAAATGACAGTATTATGCACAGAAACACACGCACAAGCTCATTGTCACAGCGCAAATGTGCTGTGCTTACACACACGCTTAGCTAGTATACTGCATCTTATGTGACTTCAAGACATAGTGGCTGACCAGCAATGCACTCTGCATATACACTGCTCAGTATCTCTGCCAGCACCATGGACTCATTGTGGGAGCAGCTGCCAGGAAGAATCAGTGGTGGAACGGGTTGAGGTAAGTCCTCGACACTCCTCTAAGGCTGACAGCTTCAGTTAGGTAACACTGGAATTAGTATGTAGTGGTTGCTACCGTACTTACGGGTGCTGTGAAAGATTGGCAGACTCCACCTCCGGTAAATAAATAATAAAAAACGGTCAACTGTATATATTATATAGTAATTGTCCTCATGTGTCAAATTGAGCTACTTACGTTCTGATAACCACCATCAGGCTATATCCAAAGACACCAACCCCAACCAAGAAATAAGAAAGTGGCAGTCTGAACTTCAGCCACCCAACGGTGCGCTGGTCATTGTAGAAGCCGTAGAACAAAACAGAATATTTGGCGTAACCCTGTAACATAGAATGTGAATCGATTAGCGCTTGTACACATCCACTATGGAGTTTCTGTTTTACGGCTCGTTTATGGGAATGCGGAATGCCTTGGATGAACTAATCTGTCTTATGAAGGACACGAGCGTTGCTGAACGGACCCTAATGACGTCCATTCGTTACTATTATGGGATCCGCAGAATCCTGAACAACATATTCTGTATTTAACAGAGTTAATTTATTAATCCTACTAATCTTCCTTTTTGATTTTCAGTTATGTTACATTTCATGGCTTAGAATTCACAGTATTGTATTTCTTTCTATTGACATGTATGAATATTAAGTAAAACACAACGAGACCCGAACATTCAGCCGCATTTATTCGGGGATAAAGGAAAGGGGAATCCCCATGGCCAAATGGCTCCGTCTTAGGACACAGTGAAAAGTGTTGGGCGAACCAATGGGGTCTGTTTGGTTTCCGCTCAGCTGCCCGGCTTTTAATCTGACAGCTATAGCTGAGTGGTGTACAAAGTGACATATATCAAGATGCAATAAATTTATTAACATTGTGCAACATTTGATACATTTGTTGCATTTTAGACTGAAGAAGGCAGCGAACTGCCAGACAAGTTGCATCACCAACTCCATGGATGATGAATCCACCCTCCTCCCCTCCCAATATGTTCTACAGTATTTTATACCTCAAAGTCCCAAAGGACAGAGAAATCCATGGCGGTTTTTTCTTCGCTTCTAGGCACTGTTTTACGTGGTAAACTGCCATATGGTAAACCCATTAAAATCTGATATGGGAAGAGGAAACATGGAGTAAAGCTTGAGGTCATGTAAGAAGTTAGATTAGTAAAATGATTTTCATCCGGTATTGCTGCGTTCCAGATAAGCAAATATTCCGGATTATCTGGCATCATGGAAGCATTTATAATACTCACATAAAATGCTACAAAAATCGCAAACATCACAATGTTTATAAATAACGGAAATGTTCTGGTAGGTTCATGAACGGTAATGTTATATTGCTAGGCCTATTCTTGGTTGAAAACGAATGCCTTTCTAAATTTAGGACCCTTCTACATATTTGCACACGCAAAATTTGCACAATATGCAGAGAATAGAATCCAGTAATTTTCCTCAGCTGTCACGTTACAGTACTGTTAGGTCACAAGTTGCCATCTGACCCCATTTACAATCATTAGATGTAACGTCACATGGAACTTTGCGATCTTCGTTTTCATGACACACACCGCTGTGTAGCCCTAGCCTTATTTAGACATTTATTTGTTTTTTTTTTCATGAAGTTTTCAATCCTATAGATGAATGTGCGAGAAAATGTGAGAAAAAACTTCACTTCTAAAATATTTGAAAAAAAAAACACTAACTAAAAAAATGCACCAAAATAGAAAATGCCACAATATAACTGCACTATTTCTAGTGCATATTTCCCTATTGGCATACAGCTAAGGATGTTTCCACCCAGAGGCGACTTTCATGCAGAAGCTCCATCCAATAACAATAGGGACAGAACTCGTGCGTGTCAAAGACACATTTATTTCAATGTGTTTATTCACATAAGCGAATTTGCGTTCGCAGAAGTGCTGCGAGATTGAAAAATCACAATGTGCCTATTTTTGGGTGATTCCTCGTAGCAAATCGCCCATTTATTTCCTATGGGATCTTTAACAATAATCGCATCACACTCACATGCCATGAGGTTTGCGCACAAGTGTAATACAATTTTTTTACCCTTGAAATCTATTGGAATCGCTTGCAATCTTTTCACGCACATGAAAATTGCAAGTACACAGATGTGAGGTGATGCGTTTGTTAAGCAAAAATGCATTTGTGTGCATCCAAATCGCAAATTTTACAAGAATGATGTCAATATGAGTTTTCCGCATACGCCTATGGACAGGTACCCTCAGGAGTGAAATGTTGTTAATACTGTTGCTGTTCAGTAAAAGTTTTTTTTTTAATGTGCCGCCACCACCTCTGCCTATCATCTCTGCGCCATCACGTACAATAAGACAGGTCTTGGCTGTATAGCTTCATATGTGTTGGGTCAAATAAAGTAACCATGTAACTTTCTTTTTCCCTTTACATATTTATTAGATCTTGCCTGATGCCATGGCTTGCGATAAAGTCTATGATTGGCTGCAGCAGCCTGTGACACCCAGTACATAGGCTGCTGCAGCATCACAGTGGAGAGCGAAGGGTGTGACCAGCTCTGGAGCTGCAGGGAGCCAAGAGAGATGAATATGGGATTGCTTATTATTTTTATGTACGGTGAGCATGATTTTTAAAAAATACTTTAACTCGGACAACCCCTTTAAGAAAAGGTTGAATCAGTTCACTTTTGTGTATTATTTTTTAAGCACTCTTCAGATTATTCACAAACTAAACAGATGGTTCTTTGTGCATGAAAATGATTCCTAAACTGCAGTAATCTGTTATTTAGTTCATTTACTGTAAATCTGACTTTAATTCTTCATTATATATCAGCACAATATTCTTATAGTACAAGTGTGTAATTCCCTATAAAAGGTCCATACCTCAGGAATTACTACAAGCCCAAATATCAGCCCAAAGAGCACCAAGTTCACTCCATACATCCACCTCAAGAATATAAAGTAAGAGGCAACCGACGAACCGAAGTGACCTGAAAAAAGGAAAAATAATATAATTACAATGTCCTTATACAAAGTCACTGCCAAACCTGAGTGTATATATATATATATATATATATATATATATATATATATATATATACTGATACGTGTATAGGAGGCGGCACCCAGAAGAAACGGGAATTCATTCATTAAAAATAACCTATTTAGAGTGGTTTCACCTCTGTGTGGGATCCCCGGTTGAAGGTTCTGTTGCAGATGCGGCACAAAATGCTGGAGAAAAAAGTGCTGCACGCAACAGTAATTTTCCTGCTAAAAGCCGGGAAGCTGAGCGGAAAGTGAATGGACCTCATTATAGTCAATGGGTTCCTTATGGTGCTGTTTGGTTCCGTGACAAGAGGGAGCCGTTCACTGAATGGAGCAGGAAAGCGTGACCCCCGATGCAGATGTGAAACCCCTCTTACTTGTACATTTTGAAACTTCAGCATCCTTCAGAGTTTGACCCGGTGTTACAAACTCTAAGTGCGCTATCCCTCTGCTATCAGAAAAACTATCGAGCCTCGTTTTGCCTTCTGATTTCACTAGTTGTATTAATCCGCCATCACAAAATAGGTAAAGAAAACTAAACAACTTGCTAAAAAGAATTACAGAAGCAGAACGCAAACTTCACCAACAGAATCAGCTGGCATTTCGCCACAGAAGGGTTCCGCAGACGTCCACCCAGCAATGGAAGGCTGTACTAGTAACACCCTGGCCAACAAAGGAAGATTCCTGTTTCTTTTGGGTTCCCCCTCATATAATGAAACATCTTCCACACAATGTAATATTTTCCCTGATGCAGTGTTCTTAGTGGAAACTTTGTAATAAGCCATTATGGATTTATAGAGGAACTAAAAGGAAAATCCCCCATATGCCTCTGCATGAGATCAGCGCCAATTACTCCTTACACGGCTATGGAGCTCTACGCACTATGATGGGTTTCTCCCCTTCCACTTCTTTAGCACTGAGCTTCCTACCTTGGAGGTTGGCTAGGGTGCCCGGGTAGGGCTGGCAGAGCTGTGCCACCACCTGGGAGTTGTTGACCAGAGTGAGGTGTGCCGGAGCTCACAATCCAACATTGCACCCACTCCATGTACTGGCGCCATCCACTCTGCCAATATTTTTTGCAGACAACACCACAATGACCAGGGACCATACGATCTTTCTCTGCCGTCAATCTTCTATGTTTCCATGTGTGAAATCAGAAGGATATTGATGGTTGTTTTATCAGATTCATATGGAATATCAGAAAACTCAAATACTCAAATACTGCATTGAGAGATACTTCTAAGAGATTATACCTCTGTGATATGTTGCTACATAAGGCCACTTTCACACGGCCGAAAAATCATGCAAGATTTGTGTGTTGCAAGAAATCTTCCATGAATCTGAACCCCATTCTTTTGAATGGGCTCATATGAGCAATTTATTTATTTATTTTCCACGCATCACAGTGTGAGAAAAAATGACAGCATGTCCTATTTGGACATTCCCTCGGAACGCATCGCCCATTGTTTTCAATGAGGCCAGAAAACAACATTGCATTGAAAACAATGGGAAACACTTGCCGATCCTTCAGCCGCGCCGGAGGATCGCTACTTCCTTGAAGTGATGGGAGGCATTTTTGATACAAAAATAATTCACATTCACGTTCCTGAGCGTGATATCAGCCTGAGTTTCATGGCCCAATATCAGGCTTGCCCATGTGAAATTAGTGTTAGAGGCACGATATAGTGAAAACGGAGTGTCTTCTGCTTTTTGGTATGTACACACGCTCTACTAGGCGCATGAAGCCTGTATACTACTAAGGGGTAATTTGCTGCAGGTTAAGTATTTTGTTCTGAATGTCATTAAAGCATAACTGCACTTTTGTGAAACTTTTGACATGTCAAAAGTTATTATCACTAGGGGTCCCGCTGCTGAGACCCCCATAAAACCCCCTATACCCCCCTACGAGGCCATCTGCAGCTGCTAGAAGGAGCCAGCAAGTAACAAAGACAGAAGAGGGGGCACAGCGCTCATGTGAGCACTGCAGCTCACTCGTTGTACGGTGGTCTTAGCAGCGGGACCCCTCCTGATCAATACATTTTTCATGCCTCTATAACATGTCAAAAGTTTCACAAAAGTGCAGCTACTCTTTAAAAACTGACAGTAACATGAAGAGTATAGACACACAATGCCATCTGTGTGCGCAGCATATGCAGAATGGCACTTACTTTCCACCTCTTTAATCTTCATTTCCCATGGGATGCAGGCTGTTTTAAAATTCTCAAAGTCCCTTTTAAATTTGATCCATTTCTGTAAGCAAAAACATGTAATTTTATATCTTTTATAATTACCTAACATTTTAGATGACTTTTCAGAATAATCTGCCATGTACATGAGAAATAGCACTATTTTTGAGCATTATATGACTTGTATCCTGCATTTATCACCATCTTCCCCCTCAGCAGACTGTATTTCCAGTTTTCAGTTCTCTGAGCTGCTGGGAGGAGACTGCTCTTAAGCTATGTTCTGTACATTGCACACAGAGGACTACAGTTTCTGCTCTGTATAACACACATAAATTTATCACAGAGGCAGAATTGTCTAATAATCAACCAGAAAGCCCTTCACAGTTTAGACACAAGTAATATAAAATCAATAAACTTTATTAGATATATTTAAAACCATATAACACAAATAGGGCACTACACAAACAAACCTCTATATATCAAGAGGTATACAGGTCTCTATCAAAAGAGACTATCACCACTTCTTTTTAGTACCAGGGGTCCCTAGTGTGTGTACAGGTACTAGTAGAGTGGTGAAGAGAAAAAACGCAGGAACTAGTAGATAAAGAATTCCTTTCTTGTTTAACTTTCCCCGTCCTTATATCTTTCTTTTGAACATATTCATATAGTGTGGAAGTATTTTATTTGGATGAATTGGATGTCATCATCACTCCAGTATTTCTTCTAGTACGTGTTCTAGAGAGATATAGTATGGGAATACATTTATCTTCCCTTTGTTTTGGGATTATAGAGTTACACAGGTGATAGCATGATATGGACCATTGGTATGCAATATTGATATTGAACAATACCCAATTGTCTCAGTACTGCCACCTTATGTTCTCATAAAAAAGAGAAAGGTACAGATGGTAGCCCTCTTTTAGAGAAATTCGTCTTGGGGCGACCACTTTGTGTTTTCTGATAGTGATTCCACTTTATAAGACTCAGTATCAGCTAATAGTACTATGTATACTCTCAGTCTCAGTCTCGGGTGACCACTTTGTGTTTTCTGATAGTGATTCCACTTTATAAGACTCAGTATCAGCTAATAGTACTATGTATAATCTCAGTCTCAGTCTCGACGCGTTTCCCCGTTCATAGAACGGATCATCAGGAGAACTTGTCAATTAGTACCATCTGTGTATAGTTATAACTGATCCGGCATTTTTTAAAACAGTAGCACATATATTATGTCTCACTCCTATATCCTTTTAATTTGAAAGGGCAGAAAGACTAGCAGGTATTTTCCATGTAATGTTTGACTATAAGGTAACTGAGCACCTAGTGCATGAGTGATATCTTAGTTTGTCAGAATATCCTCAGTGAGCTTAAAGAACATTTTATAGTGCACTTTAAAAAAGATATATACTTTCGTGCACGTAATAATCTTTTAGTTTTCTTTGTTATAGCTCACAGGTATGCTCTATTACCCAACAATAGAGTATTCATATGCTATGATGATGTTAAGCATATGTATCTCTTTTATTTTTTGCACCTAGCTGGCACAGGTGCAAAGGCCTAGCAATGAATGCAATAGATGCAACTGATAGTAGGAGTATGTCCCGTATCCCAATGGCATCTCCTTATTGCATCAGTAGCATTCAGTTAACTGTGGGACTGCAAGGTAGATGCAGAGCTCACAGTATGCTAGAAAAACAAACCGAATGCAGAGCTAACATAGATGAATTGGCATTCTAAATAGAGATGCACTTGTGTAGGTGATGTTAATCTAGCTTTCTTTTTTCAAAGATTGCTCTATTACCCAGCAAAGGAGTATTCATATGCTATCATAGTATTGAGCATATGTATCTTTGTTTTCACCTAGCTAGCAAAGGTACAAAAGCCTTGCAATAGATGCGGTTGATATACTATAAAAGGAGTATGACCCATATCTTATTAGCATCTCCTTAGTATATCAATGCAGAATATAGTGGATGAGAACGCGATGACGTGTTGGTGACGCGATGACGTCGTCGCGTCAGCCTGCATCACCTAGTCACGTGACAACGAGGTCCCGGCGGTGTCTATGTTGGACGATGCGCACTAGACGCGTCGTATGACGCGTCTGGGTGACGCGATGACGTCAGCACGTCAGCCCGCGTCGCCTAGTCATGTGACAACAATGTCCTGACCGTATCTATGCTAGGCGACGCGCACTAGACGCGTCATGTGACGCACCGCACTCTCAAGCGGAGCCGGGCTTCAATATCCAACACACGCACATGGGGAGGAGCCATGACGCCGTAGCGTCAGCGTGGTGCATCAGAGACAGCGCCCCCTTAATCCAGCCTATGGGAGGGTTGGAAAATCGGCACAGCCCAATATGGGGACGTATATGCACATAATACAAAGCACGATCAAAGTATTATATGCAATCTAAACAAGGACAAAACGATCAATGTCCATATTTTTCTTCCCTAACGACTAAGCAAACAAGAGGGTTAATAACAAAGTGGCATTGTAGAAGCATACTATGAATAAACATAATAGTTTTAAATAAAAAAAAAAAAATAAAAAATAAAAAAAAAGTTCCCGCCCACTTGCATGACCATTGGCCGACACCTGGGATACCTCCCTTTGAGGAGGGGACAAGTGAGCTTTATAAAGCTCAACACATGCACACCACACAGATAGCTCTGACCTACCATCCAGGCCAGAGGCGCTACCTCTCTGATCCTAAATATATGATGACTCCTATAACATAGCAGAAAAAGACTAACTAAATCCTAGCAAAGAAAACCGCACTTCTATCTAGAATGCTAACTTACTCATATTAGCTCTTGATTCTATTTCCCCCTAGCACACTGTGATCTCTGCATACACTTTGCAATCTCACAGTACAATGGATGCTGATATACTAAGGAGATGCTAATAAGATATGGGTCATACTCCTTTTATAGTATATCAACCGCATCTATTGCAAGGCTTTTGTACCTTTGCTAGCTAGGTGAAAACAAAGATACATATGCTCAATACTATGATAGCATATGAATACTCCTTTGCTGGGTAATAGAGCAATCTTTGAAAAAAGAAAGCTAGATTAACATCACCTACACAAGTGCATCTCTATTTAGAATGCCAATTCATCTATGTTAGCTCTGCATTCGGTTTGTTTTTCTAGCATACTGTGAGCTCTGCATCTACCTTGCAGTCCCACAGTTAACTGAATGCTACTGATGCAATAAGGAGATGCCATTGGGATACGGGACATACTCCTACTATCAGTTGCATCTATTGCATTCATTGCTAGGCCTTTGCACCTGTGCCAGCTAGGTGCAAAAAATAAAAGAGATACATATGCTTAACATCATCATAGCATATGAATACTCTATTGTTGGGTAATAGAGCATACCTGTGAGCTATAACAAAGAAAACTAAAAGATTATTACGTGCACGAAAGTATATATCTTTTTTAAAGTGCACTATAAAATGTTCTTTAAGCTCACTGAGGATATTCTGACAAACTAAGATATCACTCATGCACTAGGTGCTCAGTTACCTTATAGTCAAACATTACATGGAAAATACCTGCTAGTCTTTCTGCCCTTTCAAATTAAAAGGATATAGGAGTGAGACATAATATATGTGCTACTGTTTTAAAAAATGCCGGATCAGTTATAACTATACACAGATGGTACTAATTGACAAGTTCTCCTGATGATCCGTTCTATGAACGGGGAAACGCGTCGAGACTGAGACTGAGATTATACATAGTACTATTAGCTGATACTGAGTCTTATAAAGTGGAATCACTATCAGAAAACACAAAGTGGTCGCCCCAAGACGAATTTCTCTAAAAGAGGGCTACCATCTGTACCTTTCTCTTTTTTATGAGAACATAAGGTGACAGTACTGAGACAATTGGGTATTGTTCAATATCAATATTGCATACCAATGGTCCATATCATGCTATCACCTGTGTAACTCTATAATCCCAAAACAAAGGGAAGATAAATGTATTCCCATACTATATCTCTCTAGAACACGTACTAGAAGAAATACTGGAGTGATGATGACATCCAATTCATCCAAATAAAATACTTCCACACTATATGAATATGTTCAAAAGAAAGATATAAGGACGGGGAAAGTTAAACAAGAAAGGAATTCTTTATCTACTAGTTCCTGCGTTTTTTCTCTTCACCACTCTACTAGTACCTGTACACACACTAGGGACCCCTGGTACTAAAAAGAAGTGGTGATAGTCTCTTTTGATAGAGACCTGTATACCTCTTGATATATAGAGGTTTGTTTGTGTAGTGCCCTATTTGTGTTATATGGTTTTAAATATATCTAATAAAGTTTATTGATTTTATATTACTTGTGTCTAAACTGTGAAGGTATAACACACATAAATACCAGCATCATGTAAGATATTATACAGCAGAACCTCACAGTGTAGATGTAATTCCAGTAGCTGTAACATTAAATAACTCACCATAGCTCCAACAGCACTTCTATGTGAGTCTATTATCCCCTAGCAGAGCCTTCCCCTCTCCTTTCCATAGACATCTATTGGCAGCATGAGCCATCACCCTCCTCCACTTTCTGTTCTTCATCTTGTTCTCTCTGTTACTAGAGATAGCATCACTTCGCCCAGACAGTAAACAGCAAACTAGAAGGAAATCAAGTCCCTTAAGTTGCCCGGGCTATGGGCATCATAGTATAGTGACACATACACTGACTTCAGCAGTCTGTCGCTTAGGGCTCATTCACACAGCCACGCTTTCATTGCGTATTACGCGTGTGAAAAGATTGCAGCATGCTCTATTTCACTGCGTATCATTAAGTGTGAGCCCTATTCTTTTCTATAGGCAGTGTTTGCAATGCCCTCCATATGTAATACAATATGATAAATACTCTATGCCGCTATGAGACAGAGCGGGGAATAAAAATAATAAAAGAAAAAAGTCACAGTGCATGACAGCATGTGTGAGATACGCAGTCATGATCATTTATGCATACGGTCGTGTGAATGAGTGCTTATACTGAGCATCTTAGTGGTTTTGCAAGTCTTACATTTGAAACTTTGCAGGGCTGGATTGGAGATGAGTCCAATGAAGCTTCTGCATATATGTGTATATATATATATATATATATATATATATATATATATATATATACACACACTCCCCTCCCTCTAGATGGGCAGGTCCTTCTGTGTGCACAGTACTGCAGAAGGACCTGCACTCTTGCTTTAAACTGGTATTCTGGTCATGGCGAGAGCGAAAGCAGGCTCATTCACAGGCCGATATCGCACTTTCCACCATGTAACATAGTAGGTTAGGCTGAATGAAGACAATGTCCATCTAGTTCAGCCTGTTTCAACCTAGGGGATGTGAAAGCCCAGTGGATGTGAAGTGTTTTCAAGTGAAAACAGCCCTGCATCACTGCGAGGAATCCCTTCATCAAAGCGGGGCCGAAGGGGTTCCCCTTGCCGTGGCTGAAAGGATTTCCCCCCGCTAGGGCTGAAGGGATTCGCCTCACCGGGGCTGAAGGGATTCCCCCCACCGGGGCTGAAGGGATTCCCCCCCAATGGGGCTGAAAGGATTCCCCTCGCTCGGGCTGAAGGGATTTCCCCTGCCGCGGCTGTGACAGAGGATTGTGGGTTTCTCCCATTGCTTTCAATGCAGTGCCAGCCCCATTGAAAACAATGGGCAATATCGACACTCAGCTATGTAATCACTGGTGTCTAGATCTGCCCTGGCCTGTGATTCCTATTGTGAGCAACACCGCATTGCCATACAGAAGTACGTCAATGCAGTATCATAGCTATCATAGCTTTTATGGTTTAATAGCCCTACAGAGACAAAAAAAATGTAAAAAAAAAATAAAAAGAATGTTAAAAAACATCTAACACCTTTTTGCGCCCTTTCCAATTTGTATAAAAATATTTTTTTAAAACCCACATATTTGGTATAATTGTATCTGTAACAACCTGTACAATAAACCTGTACAAAAAAGGGGGCAGAATGCTTATTTTGTTCTTTTGTCTCCTAAAAAACATAACAAAAGTGATCAAAAAAGTTGTATATACACTCCAATGGTACCAATAAAAACTACAGCGAGTTATGCAAAAAAACAAGCCCTCACAGAGCTCCATCCATGGAAAAATAAAAAGGTTATAGGACTTTGAATGCAACAACGTTGAAAAGAAATATTTCAATAAATGGTTTTTATTGTGAAGAAATGAAGAAACCTGAAAAAAAAATGTTAGTATCATCATAATCATACCGGCGCGAAAATAAAACTATCATGTAATTTATGCTGCATGATTAATGCTATAAAAAATGGCTGAGTTTATGTGTTTTCTCTTCCTGCAAAAAAAATGTCTATCATTTTTACAATACATGATATGTACCCAAATATGGTACCAATAAAAACTACAGTTCGCAGCGCAGAAAACAAGCCCTCATACGTCCGTGTCGACAGAAAAATAAAAAAGTGTTTGAAATGTGGAGAGGAGATGAAAATCCTTAAGGGGTTAATCCCTCTATTCTCCCCCTGTTGTGGGTTTTACTCTCGGAATACAAATGTACAAAGTCTACCCAGTACACTTCAATCACTTAGAACTTTCAGGATGTGAGCCCTGATCCATTCCTTGTTTCTGTCTTGTATTTCCCATTACTTAAGGAATAACAATGAGTTATGAAGACACTTAACAAGATCCAAGGCATATCCTCCTGCATGGATCCATTATCATTCAATGCTCTTAGCAAGAAGTAATTTACCTCTTAGAGTATTAATCACAATCAAACAAGTTACATAGAATGGAATGCAGTTAAGTATACATAACACCCATATCCGGCGACATCTCAGAATCTTAAGGCTTTTTTATTGTTACTTTTTTATTACCTCTACTTAACAAATCTCCCTGTAATTGTGAAAGCTCGGATCGCATTAGAACAGCTCAGTTTGACTTGTCCGTTTGTTTTGCCTGCCACTGTGCGGCCAGTACGATGATTATCTGGGTCAGTGGAGAGCATTACATGGATCACAAATCTGACCTCCGTGTTCGGGTTTTCTTCTGAATCCAATATAACGTATAGAAAACAAGGAAGCCAATGTGCATCAGAAGAAGGTGAGATTTAAAAGCTTTGAGTTAGATTAGAAAAAATGTCAGCTTTTTTTCCGAAACAGTGTCATTCTTGTCTATGAGCTATGTCCGGATCAGTCCTATTTAATGGCTAGGGAATCCTTTGTACATGAAAAATTAATTCACACATATCTTACTGAGTCCCTGCAGAGAGAAACAATTATGCACTTTTTTTTTTTTTTGCATTGACTCTTCATTTTCATGCATTTAAAAATCCTCATACTTGCTGTACCTCAAGTCCTCCATTGAGATGTCTGCCTGGGGGTATTCCCAGTAATCATCAGCAAAAGCTTACCTCCCCCCTCCCCTCTCCTCTGTCAGAGGCTGTGCAGCTATGCCCACTCAATACTACACAAATAATACACAATGCTGTCTCTAAAGCCCCATTTACATGCAACGATTATCGCTCAAAATTTGCTCAAACGATGTCTTTGAGCGATAATCATTGCATGCAAATGCTACCATTGTTTAGTTTTCGGTCAAACAATGATTTTTAGGTGAGCATAAAATCCATTGTTTGGCCGGAGAGCTAATAGCAGGGACTGCACGCTGTGATTCTCCAAGGGAGCTCTGATAACATTGTATTCAGCTGCAGTCCTAGAAGAACAAAGGGGCTGTATGCGGATAACAGACCACCTACTGTTCTCTGCATGCAGTTCAGGGAGGCTCATTTATATGCAAATTAGGCTAATAAGCAGCTAGGGGGCATTAGCTCCCATTAGCAGATTATGGAAAATGATCGCTCAAACTATCATTCTCCCTATCTTTTGAACAAATTTTAAGCGATCATCTTTGTGTGTAAATGGGGCTTTAGTTTACTATTTCCTAGTGGGGGAATGATTGGGGGTTGTGGAACAGATAAGTATTGTGCAGTTGATTTCTTGCTCTCACTGTATAAAGACCCTGGGTGGTCATGTCTCTCAAATCCCTTACTGTGTAATGTGTCCACCTCACAGCATGCTAGTTCAGATGAGAAGGCTAGTGGAAGGCTGAAAAGCAGCCATCAGTTTACTCTCACTGAAGGATTTTGCTAATATGTCAGTCCTCGAATCTGCAGAGCCTTGCAAAACAATACAAGCATAGAAACGAAAAAATCAGACATTTGTAATGAAAACCAATTACAAAAAGTCTTCATTTCCAAAAACATATTGATTAAAGAAAAATAGGAGTGCGAAGTTGTACACAGCCTTTAAGAGAAAAAGTGACCTTGCCTGCGACTTCATTAGGTTATGATTTAATAGGGCTCAGTAGTCTAGGTAAAAGCTTTCAGCTGATTGCGTGCCCTCGCCGACCCTTCTAGGCAGACCTTCCAGCGAATTGCAATACATCAATGTAATACTTAATGGGATCAGCTCTTTTTTCCCTTAAGTCAATGTTAATTAATTACAAAGACCAACAATAAAGGTTAATAAATTTGTCTCTGTATTGGTTATGCGTAACTAACAAAAATAATAGCACATTTGGCTTGCATAACGGTAACTTCCTACTATATCATGTCACTATCGACCTTCACACATTTACAGTAAATGGTCTAGGAGAGTCATTTGTGAAATTACGACGATATTGGAGAAGCAGTTAAATATAAATGACACCATAAACCAAGTTCTTTTTTCTTTGGGCAAATCTACAAAAAGAATGATTTTCACAAAGTAAAAATTAAAAAAGCCTGTTCTCCTTCATGTTTAAACTATTTATCTGTGACCCGACAGAGGTTACTTCCTCCTGGCAGAGAGGGAAAGGCAGGGCAGCACCAAAGCAATGTGTGGGAGACAAGTATTCATTACCACTGGGAGGCAGTAGCTGGCACTTGAGGGCAGGGGCGTATCTAAAGGCTCATGGGCCCGGGGGGGTAAATGCTTATCTTGGAGCCCCCCAACTTCTCTTAACCCCTTAATGCAGAGGCGTAACGTAAAGCTTCTGGGCCCCAATGCAAAACCTTTAACAGGGCACCCAACTATAATGCTTTGTTCATAGTACTGTACTGGGCTCCCTATATGGAGAAGAGAGGCCTTATGGGCCCCCTAAAGCTCCTGGGCCTGGGTGCAACCGCATCCCCCAAATCCCCTATAGTTAAGCCAGTGCTTGAGGGACATTGTGTTTGACAATGGAGGGGAACAGCGGCTGCCATCACTATGGCTGGCACTATGTGGGGCCACACCCTCAGTTGGGCATTCTAAGTCACATTCTCACATAGATACTAGAGACCAGGAGAAGCAAAGCTTATACTATTAAACAGGTAATTGATACTAAGCCTCAGCTTCCTCTCTAAGGGCTCTTTCACATGGGCGCGTTCTGCGCACATTAGCGGCGCGTGAAAGGATCGCATCTAAATAGAAACAATGGTTTCCTATAGAAGCGTTCACTCGAAGGAATTTTAGATGAGCACAATGCTCGCACCTGCAAACAATGGGACATGTGAGGGCAAACTTGCATGCCGGCTGGGAGGTGCACGCAAATAGAGGACATGTCTAGGGATGAGCGAGTATACTCGCTAAAGCACTACTCGCTCGAGTAATGTGCCTTAGCCGAGTATCTCCCCGCTCGTCCCGAAAGATTCGGGGGCCGGCGCTGGGCGGGGAGCTGCGGGGGAGAGCAGGGAGGAAAGGAGGGGAGATCTCTCTCTCCCTCTCTCCCGCCCACTCTCCCCTGCTCCCTGCCGCAACTCACCTGTAAGCTGCGGCGGCCCCCGAATCTTTAGGGATGAGCAGGGAGATATTCGGCTAAGGCACATTACTCGAGCGAGTAGTGCCTTAGCGAGTATACTCGCTCATCCCTAGACATGTCCTATCTTTGCTGCATGCTTTACATAGAGCCTTGGAAGCACGCAGCCGGCACCTCGGATCATATGAATGGGCTACTTCAAGTAACCTGAAGTAGCCGTTCACACGATCTTTTGCATCACTGTAGGCGCGATCTTTTCTTGCGGCTATAGTGCGCCAAAACAGTGCTCGTGTGGAAGAGGCCTAAAGAGCGCTTCTGTAGAGGCTTTTGTTTTGGTTCTGAAGGACCAGATACATTTTAGAGATTTTACCCAGGTGGAGGTTTTACTGCCCTATTTATTTTTCTTCAGCTACCAAAATTATTTTTGCAGCGTTTTTTTCCTGTGACATATAGGGATATTTTTTCACAGATTTTTTTCACCCATTATTTATAATTTTTTTAGGGGTAAAGAGCTAAAAAAAAGATTTTTTTTTTTAATTTAAACTTTTAAAAAAAAATTTGTATATTTATTTACACTAAAATGAAGTACAGGAATGGGTTTCCTTATTTTATTTTGGATGTTTTGTTATATAATTTGTATAGTCTTGGTTTACAGAGCGCATATGGCAACAGTTTTAGTGGCAGTGGGTCACAGTCTTTATATATATATATATATATATATATATATATATATATATATATATATATATATATATATAAAATTTAATTCTGTAACTTTTTTTTACTTACTTTTGTAACCATTTTTTAACATCTATGTACTTTATGACATGAAATTTTAAAAAAAGACAATCCTATAGAACCTTTGGGGGACATTCACGTTGTGTTTTTTTTTCATTTCACACTTTTCCACTGTAGCGGGAGCATCCATAGACATCCTAATTACAGAGGAATTACAGAGTAAAACATCCTCCTATAGTAATAGTAGTCAGTAATACAGCTGAGTCTGCTAGGACCCGGCAGCTCTGCCTAGACATGGAAACCCGCCGGTCACGTGATCGCCGGGTCGAAGAATGGAAGTTTCTCTCTTCACCACATAGCACTCATTGATCGTTATGTAGCTTGCAAGAGGGTAGACAGAAGCAGTTAAAAACCACTTCTGCCTTCTCCTCTGGGTAATTGGCTGTGACTAAGACCCGACCTGCTCCTGCTACATTGCAAGGGTGAAAGTTGTAATTCCACGCCCTATTTCTACTCTCAGGCAGGAATAAAGCCCAGGTCCAAGCGCCGTAAATTTACTGTGCTTGGTCCTTAAGAGGGTAAGGAATAGTGAGACCCTTTCTAAAAAGTATAAAGAATATTGGAACTCATGATTTGCATAAAAGTCATCAGATGGGACTCCTGGTTGTCTGATATTCTTACAATTTTTGTAATAGTTTCAAAATCTCATGTATTGTATCAAGCAAGAAAAGCTATTTTTGTGGTGAATTTTAGTACATTGCATTGCACTGCAAAACACTGCATTGCATGAATGTATTATCTGCCGTTTTTAGATTTCGAGGTCCTGTTCCTGTTACTTTCTCATGATTGGTGCACATTATTAAATTACCAAAATCAGTACAACATCCAAATGCACGTACAGGTTACCGTACTATAAAATAACATATATCTACATGCTTGTTGTGAGACTATGTGGTTCATAGCAAAGTCAATGAGTCAGACATACCTTTAGCATCATGACTTTGTACGCATAGAATTTTTTTCCTTTTCCCTTTCCCATTGCACCTTCAAATTTCTCCACAAATTTCTGAGCGTCCCTAGTAGAAAACAGATCATGATAAGCGCTGCTTACTTCACCGATTGTGTTCAAGAGTCCTTGCAAAACTATTTCATTAATTCGATGATCATATACACTTAGATTACACTTAGTAGTAATAGTCATTAGTTTACTACTAGAGTATGATGCTTTTTACCCTCAAAAATAGTCTGCTGTAGGACCTAGAAAGGTCATGGATGGAGGTCTACACCTAGGAGTTTGACCTAAAGACAATCCAAAATAAGCTTAGTCAATAAATAAGCTAGTTTGAGGCTTCAACACTAGAGATGAGCGAGTATACTCGCAAAGGCACATTACTCGAGTGGGTAGTGCCTTAGCCGCGTATCTCCCCGCTCATCTCTAAAGATTCGGGGGCCGGCGGGGAGCGGCGGGGGAGAGCGGGGAGGAACGGAGGGGAGATCTCTCTCTCCCTCTCTCATCCTGCTCCCTCCCGCTTCCCGCAGCAACTCACCTGTCACCCGCGCCGGTCCCCGAATCTTTAGAGACGAGCGGGGAGATACTCGGCTAAGGCACTACTTGCTCGAGTAATGTGCCTTAGCGAGTATACTCGCTCATCTCGATTCAACACCCTGGATTCACCATAGGAAATTAATCCCTTGGACACACAATCAATACTTTCATATCTGTTAGCCCAAGAAACTACCATATTTAAAGAACCCTATTTGAATGTCTGTTGGTAGGTTTATCACAAAAACTAAGAGCCTCTACTGCACATATAGCATATTCTTCAATCTCATCAAATTCTAAGCACTAGGATGCAAACATCTCTTTGGTTCTTCTTGACTGTTTAATTTTCAAATTTCTGTATTGCTTTTGTCAAACGGAATTTTGTTTATATACCTTATTATACATATTATATGTCAGATTATAGAGAACTGTAGAATATGTTCTTACTGTATGCAAAATGGTGAAATAACCCTTTTTTTTAACTAAAATACAAAATGTCATGATGGGATATGAAACAATTATGTTGTTGAAATGAAACCAAACAACAAGTGAAACATTTATTAAATGCAAGAATTCTGGCTCCAAAAGGTTTTAATTTTGGCACAATTGCCAAAATTGCAACTATTTGAAGGCTTACCTGGGCTCCAACACTGGTTTTTATAAGTGGGTGTGTCCTACCATTGGGGAGTGCTGCCACACTCAGCCCATCAGATATACTACAATCCACACCAGAAAATGGTATAAATTATAAGTGAAACTATGTAACTGGTGTAAGTTTCATTCTGCTGCACTGAGGTACCACCAAATGTGACTAATGTAATAGGAGGCTTGTGCCTCTTAAAATAAGTCATTGTGGGGTATCACAAAATAAAATTTTGTTGTACAGAACATTATACATATTGTTAAGCATGAACTAAATTAAAGAATTAATTTGAAGTTCTATGTGGGCTCAGTCGGTGGCTCTGCAAAAATATTAGCCTCGGCAATATATGCAATGTGGAATTCACCATGTAGACACATGAGGTGGTTGGGTGCTGGCCCGAACTGTTATTGCACCTTTGCCAGACGAGAGGTGGCTTGATGTGAATTCAGGAAGTGAGAGCACAGCTCCCTGCCCTTTTCCAGCAGTGGTTGTAAACTTGTGCAATTGTTTAGGATGTGTTGCATTACCAGATTTATCATATGGGCCAGGCAAGGTATGAGTGTGTGAATTCTGAGGCAAAGGGCTGCCAGCAGGTTGGCCCCTTTGTCACACATGACCTTGCTTGGTTTAAGATTATGTGGGGTCAGCCATGTGTCAGCCTGGGCCTGCAAAGTAGTCAAGAGCTCTTTGGCCGCGTGGCTGCGGCACGCAGCCTTAGGAGTTTTAGGACAGCATATTGTCTTTTTCCATATGCAGCGCTACATGGAGGCCAGGTTTTGCCACGTACGAATATCTGTGCTGATGTGGTGATGTGGAGGGTGTTGAAAAGTGGTACAAAGAGGTGGAGTAAGAGAAAGAGTAAGATGGGGAAAGAGAGGAGGGGACAGACACAAAAAAATATCACGAAAGTCTTGGGGTACTATGAAACTTGGACCACCAAGTTTGGCTTTGTGCCCACCTGCAGGACTTCAGTGAAGCAGTGTGCTGTTAAGGATATGTAATACCCTTGGCCACCCAATGTCCATCCAGTTCAACACATTTCCCCCTCTTTCCCCAACCACACCCCCCAATGTTGGTCCGGAGGAAGGCAAAAAACCCTACCAATGAATTAGAGGCCAATTTTCCCCGTATAAAGGAAAAAGTTCCTTCCTGACTCCAATCTGGCATTTAAAATGATTTCTGGATCACCGACCCTTCCGAAGTAATCAGTGACTATAATATACAATATTGTTGCGTTCAAGAAAGGTGCCCGGGCCCCTCTTGTACTCTTCTAATGAGTTTGCCCTCACCACGTCCTCAGGCAGAGAGTTCCATAGTCTTACTGCTCTTACAGTAAAGAATCCCCTTATATGTTGGTGTAGAAACCTTCTTTCCTCTAGACGTCACAGTCTGGGGTATAAATAGATGGTTGGAGATCTCTGTATTGTCCCCTGATATATTTATACATAGTTATTAGATCGCCCCTCAGCCATCTTTTTTCTAAAGTAAATATAACCCCAATTTTGATAACCTCTCTGGGTATTGTAGTCCGCCCATTCTGTTTATTACTTTATTTGACTGTCTTTGAACCTACTTAAGCCTATGTCAGGCTTTTGGGGATTCTACAACTCCAGGTAATTGTGATCACAGTATTACTTTACAATGTGCCTTTAATTAAAGGAGTAAATGTGATCTGCTTCCGATAGCAGTAGGAGAAAGTCATTGGATGTCATATCTCTAGTTTCACAGATCTATTTAGAATCTCTAAGCTTCTCTTGCAGTTCAGTCTGTGTGACTTTAATGAAGTGTAATTACATTACAGTTTATTTCTACGTAGGCAGCGTAGATGTTAGGGCACATTTCCCTAACATAGCAGCGCTCCGCTTCCTGGTACATACAATAGTTCCGGTCTTCTGCTAAAATATAATTTATGAGATACCACCTCTAATGGTCAGATGTGCAGCCCAACTCAGGTAAAGGCCTGACTCTCACGAATGGGTTGGATTCCGGCTGTGAGCCCGGTTGGTGACCTTGCGTACAACCCTTTCCTATATTGCGTGTGACCGCGGATGCTCACAGGCGGTCATGCGCAGTACAGATTTTTTTTGTCTGTATTTCCTGCGGCATCACTTAGCAATAACACGAGTGCCCCAAGCCCATACACAATATCAATTGCGTATGGGCTGCTGGTCGCACGCCTCTACTGACATTAATGGAGGCCGTCCGTGGATTCCGCAGTAAAATAGAGCATGCTGCGATTTTTCTTACGCTCGCGGAATACTAATTCGTATCTGTGAATGTGAAGGAAAATTTAAAAATGCATGCTACTTTCGTGTCGCAGCAGTCACACTAATCAGAAAGTTATCCCCTATTCTGGGGATAGGCAATAACTTTAAATGTTGGCATAACTCCTTTAAGTACTCAGATATGCTCCATCACAGGAACCATTTGACTTAGGCCTCCTTCCCACGAGCGTGACGGGCTCCGCAGCGTAATATTCCGCTGTGAAGCCCGTCACGGCGCCCCCCAGAGCCCCTATACTTACCTGCGGGAGATAGCGTGAAATCGCTTCCCCGCCCACCACCGCCGCGTCACCGCTCGTCACCGCTCGTCACCGCCCACCGCTCTCGCGTCACCAGCCGTGTCACGTGACGCGGCCGGACCGCGTCATTTGGCGTCATATGACGCTCGGCGGTGGGCGGGAAAGCGTTTTTTCACGCTATCTCCCGCTGGTTACAGCGGGAGATAGCGTGAATGGACGGCTTCCATTGACTGCAATGGAAGCCGTCAGTGCGTACAGCCCGTCCTCACCCGCAGAAAATAGAGCATGCTGCGGGTGAGGACGGGAGAAATCGCGGTGCGTAATTCCGCGGTGGAATTACGCATCGTGAGCATGGAGCTATTAGGTTCAATAGAACCTAATAGCTGCGTGCAACGCAGCGGATTTTCGCCGCGAATTACGCGGCGGAAATCCGTTCGTGGGAAGGAGGCCTTAAAAGGTCTGGCACAGAGCAGTCCACTAGAGGAGCTCGACTAGAGCAAAAAGGACAAAAAGTGGACTGCAGGAAAATGGCCAGTGTCCCATTATAAAAACAGTGACAATTTCATAATTAAAAGAGTACTTCTACATGAGACGTATCTGTGTGTGTGCATTTTCACGTGCGCAGAACAAAGAGAATAGAACCCATTGACTTCAATGGGTTTGTTTTCATTTCATTTTTTTGCCATGCATTTCTCGCCAGCACAAAAAAAATAGGACCTGCTCTATTTTCCTGCATAGTTGCGCACCAAAGAGCCCCATAGAAGTCTATGGGAGGGGCGCAAATGCGGGTGCAATACGTAAGAACATGCGAAAATTGTGATTAAAAGAGCACATCTGGACCAAATTAGGCTAAAGAGTGTTTTAAATCCGGATGACGGGGGGACATATGAACATGCCCGGTGTGCAAAAAAGTTACGTTCTATGCACAGACACGCCCTCAAATCAACCTCGTTCACCGCGCAGATACGTTGTGCTGAGGTGAGCGGATTTGCGCATACGCTCGTCCGCAACCGCTAATCCTCATCAGAATTTAATACATCCACAGCAGCCCACCTACTGCAATCTGCTGCGCAATTCATACATTGAGCCTTGGATTTCTGATTTCTAGCTGAGCGTTGTATAGCTGAGCAGTGCGCTGCATGGCATGGAGTTCATAGAAAGCCAAATTGAGGATCCATCTTTGTTTTCCATAAACTCGCTATTCGTATAGTACCTTAAAATGGAAAGTTTCTTCTTCATGCGCCATGGTTTATTCCTAATGATAGAAATCAGCTTCTTTTTTTCCTCAACCAGTTCCATCAGTTTTTCCATCTCTTCCTCAGTCATTGATTCTTCATCTGACGAAGCTGAGGATTGGGAATCGCTGCAAAAACAAACAAACAAAAAAGCCCTGTTAGGGTGACTACCCACTACAGTTTTTTTTCACTGCGAAATTCGCAGCAGTTTTTTTTCTGCAGGGGTCTATGGGACTTGTAATGTTAAAATCGCGATCGCGCAAAATTGCAATTTACCGTGAAATCGCGATTTTGCGCAGTCGTGATTTTAACATTACAAGTCCCATAGACCCCTGCAGGAAAAAAAAACACAGCCAATTTCGCTGTAAAAAAAAAACTAGTGGGTAGTCACCCTAAAGTTGCTGCAAACATGCAGTAAACCTGCAGTGAAAAAGCTTTTAATGCACCCAGTTGTCTTGTCCTCATCTTCCCTGCAAGGCTGTCCTCCACCTTTGCTTGAGCGCCGCTGTCCAAGTCTCCGCCAAAATAAACCAATTCCAATTTTCTTTCCAAATAAATAATTTTTAAAAATTATATATATTTTTCATTAAGATGACTCTTAGGAAATCTGCAGCTCTTCCTGCTCGCGCGACTCGTCCACAGGGCGGCATTAATGAAAGAATTAAACACGCTGCCTGATGCATACAAGGGAGTGATTTCACCGGACTGTAAGGCCAGAGTCACATGGGTATATTAGTGCGCGTGACATGTCAATGTGCAATACACAGTGAATAGAACCCATTCATTTCAATGCGTTGGTTCACATGCGTGTATCTTTCCTGTGTATTTGGGTTGTGCAAAAAATATGCACTATATTCTACTTTTTTTGTGCATTTATGCAGCAAAAGTCCCCATAAAAGTCAATGAGGGTGGGCCAATGCGCACGCAATATACTAGGAGATGCCCGATATACTGCGTAATTGCACAGGAAAGAGAACTCATTAAACTAAGGGCTCAGTCACACGGGTGTTTTGACGTGCAAATTTTTGTGTGCATAACGCATGCGTTCAAAAATTCGTGTGACCGAAGTGGGTGGCACGCAGGAAAAACCGGACCTGGCTGCGTTTTTCCGCTCAAAAAGTGTGCTGCCCGCTATCCCCTGCTGCGGTTGTGACAGCTGCAGCAGGGGATTCCTTGGATGTCATATCCAGGGGTTTCACCTGTGGTCAATGGGGCCGGCGGCAGCTGCGGCGGCCCCATTGACATACAGAGAACATTGCGATCCTCTGCTACAGCTGTGACAGAGGATTTCTTCATCTCCGCGGGGAGTCCCCTTGTCACGGGACACTGTGGCAGCATTGTCACAGCATTGTCACAGTGTCTAGTGAAAATAGGACTCCCTGCAGAGATGAAGAAATCCTCTGCCACAGCTGTCACTGCTGTGGCAGAGAAGAGCGATGTTCTCCTATTGAATTCAATGGAGTCCGCAATACAGCTGTGGTACAGGAGCGTGATGTTGGAGCGTGATGTTCTCCCATTGAATTCAGTGGAGCCGGCGCTGCAGCCGGCTCCATTGAAAGCAATGGGCTGCCGGAAAGCTCTGGAGTGATTTTTCGGGGAAGGGCTTTAAATATAAGCTCTTCCTAGAAAAACATCCCTAAAATGTGTGAAAAATAAAAAAAATCTATACTCACCTCTCTGCAGCTGCTGGGGCTCAGGCACGTCCAGCCAGCTCTTCTCCTGCACTGCTATTAAGAGCTTTCAGCAGGCGGGGATTTAAAATCCCTTCCTGCTGAAAGGGCTGCCTCTGATTGGCTGAGCACTGTTACCAATCAGAGGCAGTTCTCAGCTATTGAATGACAGCTGAGAGCTGCCTGTGATTGGTCCCTGCGCTCAGCCAATCACAGGCAGCACTCACCCATTAATTTCCGTTCTTCTGATCCGTTATGAAACTGAAGAATGAAAATGAAACAACCGCTGGATCTGTCAAAATAACGGAAACCAACGGAACGCATTGACTATAATGGGTTCCACATTGTTCCATGCAGGGGTTCTGTCATTCTACCAAAAAAATAGCACAGCATGCTGATCAGTTTTTTCCGGCATTTTCAGGATGGTTTTTCCAATTTTAGGCGGGCTTTATACAAACGTAAACATAATTGCGTGTGCCTCAGTCCTCTTTCATACAATGGTATGCATTTTTACAGTCGCCCGTACGCACTGAAAAATCGCATGAATGAAGAATAGCCGCGATCAAGTTCTGATCTTTAGCCGCGTATTTTCAGCGAATCACATGGGCGGCTGCAGCGGATTGGCAAAAAAAATACAATGTGGCGCATAAATCCTTCGAATGGCAGAAATCCTCGGAATGACTGCTAATGCTTTAATAGAGCCGGCTGTCTTTTTTCCCAAACAATGAATGCAGCTAAATTTCCGCCCCCTCCCTTTTTTTCCTGCTCCCATAGGAGTCTAGGGGAGGTTCCAGCGTATCTTGGCAATAGACAGGACAAGACCTATCTTTTGACGCAGCATATAAAATCAGTGACCGAAAGCTAAAAATCGCTCATCTGAATGAAGACGCTGAAATACAATGCTTCAGAATGTCGTGATTTTTGCCCGATTTTTGGATGCAGCTAAATATTTACACACATACGGTCATGTGAATAAGGCCTCAGAGCAATGTTTTTGCACTATGAATAAGGCTTTTTGAGTACTTATCATTGTATTATACTGTACATTTTTTGCACATAAGGCATGTTTATTTGCGCGTAGCACACAAACACACCAATTAAAAAAGACCAATTAGATCCTGATGTGTGCTTTTTCCAGTGGAATTATGCAGTGATTCATGCATCGCCTTGCCTATGCGCACCCCCATTGACTGCCACTTTGTCCTGCCCCCTCCCATTGCAGACATTGCAGATAGCTGGCAAGGGGCGGAGAGGGGGAGGAAGTTTAGCAGAGCTAAGCTCTCTCCTTTCGCCCATACGGTATTCTGGGTGTGGCGTATACACGCCACACTCAGCCGTCTGAACGGGCGCATAAACGGGAGAAAAAGACGTGACTTGGACATGGCTGCCTCTCGTTCATGTGATTTTCAGTTGCGCTGTGGCGGTGTGAAAGAGCCCGCATGCGCAGTACAATATCGCTGCCATATGCGGCGATAGGCTGACTCACTGCTGACTCCATAGCGGTAAAACCTTGTGTTACTTGCGCAGTGTTTTACGCATATGGCCGTGTTAGCTGGGTGGTATGCACACTGTACACTGCTTTCTGATTGGCCAGTGCTGTCCACTTGATCCAATCAGAGACTAGATATAATGCATTAGTAGTCCAATACTAGTCTGAAGATTGCGTTGGTCATCTTGGAAGGTTGACAACAGGACCTGGAACCAATGGTTTGGAAGGACAGCAGAAAGGAACAACTGCAGGTAATACACCCTCCTCACCCTCTGGGCACAATTTTGTACTAAAACTGGACAATTGCTTTAATTCTCATTTCTTATCTTTATCCTCTTGCTTCTAATTATTATGATCAGCATACAGTGGTGCTTACTGAGGATTTTGCTACAATTTATGCTCCATTTATGGCCATTATTGTTACAAAAACTATTATAATTACAAGATATTTCATAGAAAGCAGTCCAGACTAATCAGGAAAAAAGGCAAGAAATGGAAAAAATACGTTGCGATTTTCAGAAGCCAGAAATAATCCTGCAGATTTCAGTTAAATAGCTTTTTGCTATGAACTGATTAAATATTTGCAGAAAGGTTTGCACAGTGGGGGGGAATAATGAGAAAACAAGGAATCACTGATTGTGAAGGAGAGTAACTCTATAGAGCCTAATTTAGAATAATTTAGAGTATGCTTCATGGGATGCCAGGAAATATCAGCTAATATTCCAGTGAAAGGAACTGCACAATCTACATTATTACAAAGTAAGCAACAACTGGAAGATACAGGGAGTGGACAAAAATATGGAAACTACTGTATAAAATGCTTGCCTTAAATTATATGGGATTATAAATTATATTTCAATAAATCAGGTAGAGACTTATTTTAAGTGGAGGTAATATGGCACAGATGCTGCCTGGTAAATATGAACATCTGCCTGGGCAACCATCCAGAGCGGGGCAAGAGGTGAAGTAAAACAAATTTGCTGGCAAATCTCTCAGCCAAACAGATAAAAAGGGCAGCTGAGATTAAAATTCCATGCATTTCATATGGTGTTTCCATATTTTTGTCCACCATGTATCTTTCCGACCATTATTTAGTTGGCTATATTTCGTTAGTTAATACATTCCAAATTAAGACAATGGACAACGTTCTGTCTAAATGAGCACGCACTGGTCATCAGCTGTTACCCCCGTAAGAAACTCTGCTTTGACTAACAGTAAGTGTTCAAGTGGTTTCCTTATGGAATTGTCCCTTTAATTGCGTCTTCAAAAATATTTAATACATTCAGCTTTGTAACACTTTAATGGCTCATTCATATGGACGATTTTGCGCAGCTAAGTTACATGCAAAGAAAAATCGTGACTAATAGAACCATTGATTTCCGATGGAAATGTTCAGATGCGCGATTTTCAGCCACACAATAAAAAAAATCGCACCTAAAAAGATAGAACATAAGCAACTGAGCTTGGCTACTAAAATTCCTTGCTGCGCAAAAAGATAGGTCTTGACCTATGTTTTGACTAAAAAAACGCAACCAGTTGACAAAGAGTGCTAGAGAAGTATATGGGGGGGGGGGGGGGGTGAGATTAGCAATGTTAGCTAAACATTGCCATTGTTTAGGTAACACTGCTAAACAATGGCAATGGCAGGGAAAGGTGCAGCATCCCGTAGGGGCACCCCAGACACAAGCCACACATTGAGGGGCTGGGAGGGTAGAGTGGTCACTTGTCACAGTGGCACTTACCAGGCTCCCTCCTGGAGGGATACACGTAGCCTCGGCCAGAGCAGCGTTGGGCCTCTTCCGGACACCCCTAGGATAGGGATGCCTAATAAATTATATGTTCCGGTATCCTACCCGATGATATGCCAGCCTGGGTTGCCCTAGAACTTACCCGCAACCACTGTCCCTGCCTACTTGCCTCCACTCCTGGATAACCCCAGGCGGGCAACTGGGCGACAGTCCCTACACTCATTAGGGACCGAGGAGGGACGCTGGCGTACCAAAATGGAACAGGGTAGGATACGGACAGGAAGGGTAGGTGAATTAACAACAGAAAATAGCAGCAGACCAAGGCAGATGGTTAACCTGGCAGATATAGCAAAAGCTGAAAACAGGGGACTGTCAGAGGCAGGAACCTAGCACACTCAAACAGAAACCATTAACTGGCAGGGAATGGACCTCACTGATAGCCTTGTAAACAGAAGCCTCCGCCCAGGGGCGGAGAGGGGGAGGTGACGCCTCCCAGCAGAATCTCATGATAGGGACTCGTGCATAGAGCTGCACTCACAGACGCCCGCGCACACGCCGTCACCCGGTCCCACGAGCGCGCACACCGCGCCGACCAACCACCCGCGGCCCCGGCAGCTGTCGCATGGTAACATTATAGAGCAGGGATAGCAGATGTCACGGGTAACGCCACTGTTCCATTACCTACCGGTATGACCCTCGGCAGTAAATAAATGGAGCTGCAGACAGAAGTAATGTACCTCGGGTCCCTGGGAATGGTCAGGGCCTGGCAAAAACTTTACTGGAACAACTTCTTGTATACAAGGCACAAATGACAATGACTTGCAGTGCAGGTATTAGACAGACTTGAGAGTACTTCCACCCGGTGATCCCAGACTTCAGGACGGCCATATGTGAAAAGCAAATGGGTGTGCCTCTACATGGTGATCCCAGACTTCATAACAGCTGCGTAGGCAAAGACGAATGAAGAGTACCAATGCACTAGGCCTTGCAAGTTTCACCTGCTTATTGCTCATGCTCTCTCTCTCTCTTCATTTGGGGCTCACACCTCTCTCATCTTTGGAACATGCACTCTCAGGGAACCTCTCTTCTTCCTCCATTCTTCACCACATGAGGGTTGAAGTTACCGCCATGTGGCTGGCACTCTCTCTCTGGAACCCAGAAGAATCTCTCTTACCCGCTCTCACACACTCCTATTTATACTCTCCCTCATACCACATGACAAGACAAATTGATACATTTACAGGCAATTCCCAGGCTTTTGCAGACACTTAACCCATCATACTCTGCAGCTGTGCAATGCATATAACAGAAAGACACTTTTGCACAGTGCACCACATAAGACATGACATGTATGACATTTATGGAGGGGGCCAAGAATAGATGTACTGGGCCCCTACAGAGGGAGTTTGTGAAACAAAGCTAGAGGGAGGGGAAAAGAGATTAGTAGAAGGGAGTGCTGATAAAGAATGTCACATAGGTATATGTAGTGAGTTGAAGCTTTTCTGCTGCCCAGATGAATTAAATAATCTCTCTCTCTCAGCAGCACATTTTTTTGCAACACGCCGCTCCCGATTACGTGAATGGGCGATTTCCATGCTAATGAGGCTCGGGACTTGATCATGGAAAATTGTCTATTCATGCGATTTTTACGCAATTTTTTTTGCGTTACTATCTTCTGCGTGATTTTCACGTGCATGTGAATGAGCTCTTAAGTGAACCTGTCATCAAGTTCATGCTGCCAATACCATGTACCATGGGCAGCATGAAATAATGGCAGACTCCCACTTTACAAAAATCTTTTACCGTGAAATGCTTTTGGTATTTCAGAGAAAACATAACTTTAGAAGGAGCTGGGTATGGGAAGGAGTGTCTACTGGGTTGCTCCCATGACTTCTACCTCTGGCTTGGCTTGATTGGCAGGTCTTTTCCTATTTGTGTATAGGGAGAGATCTTTCAAGTAAACTGAAAGAGGCAGGGAGCAGCTGGGAAAGCCATTGAGTGGAAACTTTTCCTCTAAGCGCAGGTTTTCTTAAGAGTGTCCCTCTGGACTGCTGAGGTCTAAAACAATATATGGGGCATTTTTTCATTCGCAAATTCACGCACTTTCTTGTCTCTGGCACAATTTCTTGTGACATGATCATCTGCAGGAGTATAACAGGAGATAGAGGAGTGTTTGTTTGTCACCCCTTGCGTGTTGGGGTGTTTCCTGGCTCCATTGGTGGGTGCTTTTCCAGTATGTGGTTTTGACTCTGTACTCAGTTCACTTTATTATAACTTATGCGCAGTATTGCTCTTATTATATGATTGTGAACAACTAGTCTGAGTCTTTGGGACCCATATACTTCTTTGTTACACTGAGATCTGTTATGCACTTTCAATTCCTATTCAATAGATCCATGATTTTATTTTAGTCTTCTTATGTTATTTGTGATACGTATTTTATGTATGTATTCAATAAATAATTGTTTGGCTTCATACTCATTTTTCTTTTTGTGTTGAAATTAAGTGTAAAACAATAGTTTTTTGTAATGAAGGAGAAACAAACAGGAAAGCATATTTTTGGCAGGCAGCTTGCTATACTCATCAGTAGAGCTGTAAACTAAAACAATATGGGAAGGGAAGTGAAAGCCAGGTAGAGATATACAACTAATGAATACAATCAATAATCTTGCTGTTAGAAGTAGGAAAAAAGAACAAAGACGAAAATATTGAAGGAAGGTAGAGGTGCAAGAGACACCAATCACAAACTAAAGTGTTTCAATACAAATACCCATAGCATGGGAAACAGACAAAAAGAATTGGAGCTCCTAACACAGAAAGAGAAATATGATATCATACGCATCACGGAAACTTGGTGGAATGATACACATGATTGGAATACAAGACTTGAAGGATTCAACCTTTTTTTAAGAAACAGACCTAATAAAAGGGCAGGAGGTGTTGTGGTGTATGTTAGAAAAATATTAATCTCCACAGAGATTCAAGCTTCCAAGCATGATAGTTCTGTAGAAACTGTTTGGGTAAGAATACAAGGAGAGATCAACAGAAAGGACACCATTGTAGGCATTTACTGTAGGCCACCTGGACAAGCAGAAGATATTGATGAACTGTTTCTACATCAGATGGCCAAGCTCTCAGAAAAGCACAACATAGTGATCATGGGAGATTTTAACTATCCAGACATTTTTTGGGAATCTCTCTCAGGTAAAAGTAATGGATCCAACAAATTCTTTTCAGCCCTTGCTGACAACTTTATATTCCAAAAGGTAGAAGAGAAAACAAGGGGATCTGCTATCTTGAACCTAACTCTTACTAACAAGGAGGAAAAGGTTGAGGAAGTAAGGGTGGTTGGGACCTTAGGAGCCAGTGATCATGCTATCCTTGAATTTTGGATAATAAGGGGAAGAAGACCTGAGAAAACTCAGACCTCAAGTTTGGATTTCAGAAAGGCAGATTTTAATGAACTCAGAAAGAGGGCTTGATGTTATTAAGACCAGAAATGTCCAGGAAGGTTGAGAAGCTTAGCGGAATGAGATTCTCAAAGCTCAACCATTAACAGTCCCTAAAAGATGGAAGAATGGAAAGCATTTAAAGAGACCAGGCTGGATGAACTCAGAACTTTACATGTTAGAAGAAAAAAATGTTTAGCAAATGCAGTCTGCAGAAACTGTAGGGCAAGTGTCATAAAAGCTAAAGCTAAAACTGAATTGAGGCTTGCAAGAGAAGCTAAAAACAATTAAAAAAAGGATTTGGGGGGTATGTCAAAAGCAAAAGAAAAGTCAAACATGCTATAGGATGTTTACAGAATGAAAATGGTGAAGAATTGGTTAAGAATGCTGTTGAGAAGGACAAACTTTTACATTTCTATTTTGTATCTGTTTTCTTTCAGAAAGTAAATGTAACATCAGCTGATCTTCCCTGTGCTATTGGGGGAATTAAAGAATGCAGGCTACCTATATGCAGAGAGATGGTGAGAGGACACTTAGCTAACTTACATGAATTGAAATCTCAAGGTACAGATGAATTACATTCTAGCATACTGAAGGAAGTGGCAGAGATAATTGCTGAACCACTCACCAAAATCTTTGAAAATTCCTGGAGAACAGAAGTCCCAGAAGATTGTAGAAGGGCAAATGTTGTCCCAATCTTTAAAAAATAAAAGAAAGTGGATCCAAGAAACTACAAGCCTGTGAGCCTGACATCTATACCGGGAAAGATCTTTGAACAAATTATTAAACAACATGTATGCAAGTACTTGGATAAAAATGTAGTAATTAACCAGAGCCAGCATGGGTTTGTAACAAACAAGTCATGTCAGACAATCCTAATTTCCTTCTATGACAGAATTACCGACTGGGTTCCTCAGGGAAATGCGGTGGATATAGTATATCTTGACTTTAGTAAAGCATTTGACAAAGTATCTCATACCATGCTTATTGAAAAAATAACCAAATATGGGATTGACAAGGCAACTGTTAGGTGGATTCACAACTGGCTGAGTGATAGTACTCAAAAAGTGGTCATAAATAGCTGCACATGTAGCTGTAAAAATGTGTCAAATGAGGTACCACAAGGCTCTGTTCTGGGCCCAGTGGTGTTCAACATTTTTATAAATGATCTGAAGGAAGGAATTGAGGTAAAACTGATCCAATTTACCAATGAAACAAAGTTAGGAGGGATAGTTAACATTAGAGAAGAGAGACAAGGGATTAAAAAAGAACTAGACAAGTTGAAGCTGTGAAGCTGACATCACTGAATGGCTGTGATTGGCTCATCGAGCGCCGGCTGTGATTGGCTGGCACTTGATCCAATCACTGCGCTTGCTTTGCTGAGGGCAGGGTATTCAAAGCTCCGTCACCAGAAAGAAAAATATACCTCAGCACAGAGGACACAGCAGTCTGCCGCATCACCACCGGAGACTAGCAGTGCGAGGCACCAGGACGCCGCGGACCAGGTGAGTATAAGCACCACTCCCCCCGAAAAAAAGACACTCTGCCTCTTTTGGGGCAAAAATTAATATAAGACAGTGTCTTATTTTCTGGGAAACATAGTATCCTGAGAATGGGCCATCATTTATTTGCAGTCGCAAAAGACCTTTAAGTACCCTTTTAGTGCTCAATTTTGTACTGCAGAGCATGGATCCTATATTCATACATGCTATGTGTTACAGTCCTGGTGATCCATACAAAGTTGCATACAAGTCCTATGGAACTCAATAGGAGCAATATCACATTTCATAAAAAACCCTCTAGTCAGTGTTCCCAAATTTGTTGCTTTCCAGCTCCTGTAAAAATAACTCTCATCCTGCTTAAAGGCTTCATACTACTGACACCAGTCTTAGTCTGTTCTAGATGGTCCATATCTGTGGACTAGTAATCACAGTGCTCACATGAGGAATGTATTTTATCAGAAACTCTATAGCAATAAATACTGTAAAGGACTGCAATATCAATATAAAGCCACTGCTAAATCAATTGGAAATCAATAAGCCTTTTAGAGAAAATAACTCAAAGCCCCAAGAAGGCACATGCTGTCTAATAGCTCAATAGTAATTACTAGTCACGTAACACAACAAACCCATATAATAAAACTAAAATGTCTCCAGGCACCTGAAGAAGAATGTGATAAAATAGTAATAAATCTAACATATTCTATGTCAACCAATTGATGATTAATTACTTTAATGGCCTCACATCAGTGGCATCTGGCATTTGGGAAAGCTACAGATACCTAGAAAAAAGCCTATAAAGGGGTTTTCCGGGGAACATACTATTGATGACCTATCCTCAGAAAAGGTCATCAATAGTTGATCGTCTGGGGTCCGTCGCTCGGGACCGTGAGCAATCAGCTGATTGTGCGCCTGCTGACTTCAATGAAAACTGCGCTTGCAATTACCAGGGCCAGCCACTACACAGAGGGTGTAGCAGATGCTTCCGCTCTGACCTCTGTGTATTTGCAGCGCTGTCAGCGGGCACACATTTGGCTGATCGTTTGGGATACTGAGCAGCAGACCCCGGCTGATCAACTATTGATGACGTATCCTGAAGATAGGTCATCCACTGGCGTATGGTGAGGTGAAGCAGGGATCGCAATGGCAATCCGGCCCTTGAGCTGAGGGGGCCCAGGGGACCGGCGCTGTCGGACGCATGATGGCTGAGAAGGGAGAGGGGAGGAAGGAGAGGAGAGACGGGAGGTAGTGCCGCAGGTCGGCATTCGCAGAGGGGAGGGCTGTTACACGTGGAGTCGGCAGCCAATTACAGGCTGCAGACCCCCACAGCATGTGGCCCTCCCACTGATAGGCTACAGCTGTGAGTGGTCACAGCTGCAGTCTATCAGTCTCTGATGGCCAGCGCTTACCAGGGGAAGGGGCTAGTGCGGCTCTACTCACCTCCGGAGCACTGGATGCACAGGACCTGAGAGAGGACCTGTGGCTGCAGATCACATCAAACAACAGGGGACTTTCCATTACAGGCTGCCCAGAGACTGCTGCAGAGGTGAGTAGAGAAGGAATTGTAATTACATATGTATGGCTGGTATAAGTTATACAAGCTGTATACATATAATTATATACAGGAGGTACACAGGTTACACCAGCATGGGACTATATACAGGGGGATATGCATCCTGTATATAGTGATATGTACCATGCTGGTGAAACCTGTGTATCTCCTGTATATAATTAAAGCTACTATTACAGAGGGCTGTAATTCGCTCCAGGTGAATTTTCTGCTCTTATCAGCAGTGAGGGGGAACAGGATCAGCAGTTACTCAGAGAAAGGGTGAAAGATAGCTGTGTATTTTTGAGTGGGCATGGTTATGCTACACAGCCTTTAAAAAGAGAATAGGAGGTTGGGAAGTTGAGCTTCTAAGCTTTTATGAGAGACACCAACTAATCAATGCTGGGAATATCCCTGAGCAAGAAACTTCAATGTAGAACAGCCTGCAAACCAAGAATAAGGCTTTCTAAATGCATGACAATGAAAACTCAATGCAAAAACTAACAAGCGCATCATTTTTTTCTGCAGGGACTTGATGTATTGATTTTTCATGTACAATGGTTTCCATGGCATTTAAAGTAAGACAACTTGATCTTTTTGTGACTGACAAATTTCAGTTGAGATGTGGCTACATGAACACAGCGCTAATACACAGGCACGTTTAATGTACATAAGTAGTAGTGATTAAAAAAATAACAAAGTCTCTAGTGATGTATATGCATTTTACAATGTCTAACAATAGACCAAAATAGACCAACCAAGCCAAGTAAGATTGCTACGGGAAGAACTGATATGTTTACATTATAAGAGCGCTCCTGGATCATATATATGGTATCCATGTGAAGCATTGGTTTCCAATGCAGCCGTTTATACGCCGGTAGCGCAAAAAATATAACATATACGCAGCCCGCGCATATACACTCAGCCAAAAGACAGTTCTGGAGCTATCTTTTGGCCAATATACGCTGGTGGGTCTCACAGACTCCTATGGGAGGAGGGAAAGTGAAGGGAGGGGGAGACATTTTTGCAGCATCCAATGCTGCGAAAAGCTTACAGGTGCCTCTATATAGGCATTGGAAGCAATTCCAAGGTTTTTGGCAGAGCGAGGGTTTTCCGGGGTGCGGTGTATTTCTTCGCTAAAAAGGATGCTCGCGGTCGTGTAATTGGACAAGAAAAAGCTGGCCGGGATCGCGGAAAAATGCCCATTTAGATGCTTATATGGAGCAGGCAGGAAAACGTAAAAACGTCATTGCCATATATCCGCTCGTGGGAAAGAGCCCTTATTGACAAATAAGGGGGATACAGAAGAGATGGATGTATCACGGAATTTCCGCAGCACTTACAGTAGCAGCAGAGTGTTTGAGATTCTGAAAATCTCACCCACAAGCTGCAGAAATAATCCAGACAAAAATCGTGAGGAAATTGACATGCGGCGCAGTATTCAGTTCCGCAGCATGTCAATTTTATCGCTGTTTCCGCTGCAGAATTTATCTCTTCTCGAGAAGGGAGTGAAATCCACACAGAAATATGTGATAAAAGCTGATTCAAAATCTGCCCCAAGTGGTGCTGGTTTAGAGGCAGGCTTTCTGCTGCTGATCTGCAGCGCAATGCCCACTGCAAAACAGCCCCGTCTGGACCCAACCTTATGCCTGATGTTCACGGCACACACGGATTTCTGCAGCAAAAGACTTGCGAAAATAATTTTTAAATGCTTGCCGGCGATCGCAGATACAATTTTTTTTTTTCTGCACGGATGTACGCGGCTGCACTGAGGAAAAAATTCACAAGCCCAAAGTGACTGCCTTCGCCCTCCTCCTCACCTCCCTACTTGGTCACCAAGCAACCACAGAGGTGTCTGCCTACAAATCTGCAATGCATCCGCAATTGAATTGCGGATTGCTCGCTTCCATAGAGATTGATGGAGCCCATCCGCACGGAATTCGACGTAAAATGAAACATGCTGCAATTTCTTTTCTGCAAAAAAAGCAAAAGAAATCCACATGTGTGCATGGAGGTGCGGATGCTCCATGCTTTCCTATGGGCAGGTTGAACCGCGGGCCTGTACTATTAACCGTTATCAGAATGTGCAACTTGATAGAAACACACGCTCATAACCTCAGGTCACGCTTTTTACCCGCACATAACCCTCAGGCATCATTTGACGACACATTGCTCATTCCTGCCCCTGCCCCCTCCATCGAACTCAGAAAGATGGCGCTGGCTCTTCATCTGAAAACACGTGATGTCAGACGTTGATGACGACAGCAACTCACATAGGACCGGATCCCAAAAGACCATATTTTGACCACCCAATCCCATGCTTTAATTTCCAACCACGTATTGCTTCCTGCTGCCAATAAAGGGCAATTAACTCATCATGCTATATAAGATGCTATACGCCTACTAATAAACAGAGTCAGGAAGACTTTCTACACTGACAGTCTTGTCTCCGTGTGATCTCTTCCATTGTGCGCACAAACTCTGAACATAAATCTGGAAGGGTGCAAACATTCCTATTGATTACGCCGTAGACCCCAAAATAAATTCACGACAGTAGCGGCACCAATTGTTGATTATTCCATACTGTATGTGATAAAGTTTAGTCAGTACTGTGACCACTTGCTTGTTTGATATGTTTATGGTCAGTAAGAAGAGTGGCCTGTAGAGGGCTTCTGAGCACAGTCACTGTGTTTGACTTAGTTAACCTGCACCTGCAAGGGTGCGGCTGCACAGTTTAAATTTCCCTCCGTCACAAAATCAGGGTCCTTGAAGTTGTGGAGCTTGGGTCCATTGAGGCCCGTGGGGCCTGAGGTCTATGTAGACCTGCTGCTGGTCTGTGAGGGACCTGGAAGCACGGAGCAGACAGGGGGTAGTCGGCCCCTCGGTCACTGCCTGTCGAGGCGAAATCACCTTCCTGGAAGGTCCGCTGAAGGAAGCGGTACGTGTTGCTGTGAGCACTGTGGTGGATAACAGTGTGCATTTGCATGTTGCATATGATATGCTGGACTGTATGTAAACTGAATACGTATGCTGAAATAAATGCTGGAGGAACCAGCATTTGGACTTTACCCTGTTTCTGGACATCATTGCGGTGCTGCCACCCCAGGGCAGGGGAAAGTAAACAGGAGATCCTGGGCAAGTAACCCCAACTTGCCACAGGCCCTCCACAACCAAAGAATAAAGATATGTTGGATAAAGTAGACGTCATTGGGACAAACAATTTTTTGGACTTCTTGTCATTAAGGTCATTAAGGAACGCAGACAGCCTCTGCTTGTTTGAGTTGGTTGATTACAGGAAATAATACACTATATCCAACTGCAACAAATGGAAATAAGATATATATTTTTTAACCCCGTAAGTTTACATCCTGGCTGCAGGGTACTTAATGGAACAAGATGTAAACTTACATTCTATGGATGGAGCGAGTTCAGAAGATGAACCCACCCCATTCCGCAGCAGAAGGTGGCTGTCACGGATAACCAGACTCCTGCTGCAACAGCGGGGATAGATAAGAATAGCAATTCCTGCTGTTAACCCACCTACAACATGCTAGACTTATAGCACTATTGCAAGCAATTATCATAGCGATCATAGCTGTTATGGTTCATGTCCCCTGCAAGGACATTAAAAATGTAAAAAAAAAATGAAAATAGCGTAAAAAAAAATATCAAAAAATTAAATTCCCTTTTTTGTGCACTATTTGTATTAAAAAATTAAAAAATTTTAAAATCCCACATATTTGGTATCATTGTATCCGTAAAGCCATGTGCAATAAATTGATCACAATATTTAGCCAACAAAACTGTAAAAAAAAGAACAACTAAAAACTGGAGGCAAAATTCTCATTTTGTTTGCTTTGTCTCTCGAAAATGCAATAACAGTGATCAAAAAAGCTGTATGTACCCCAAAATGGTACAAATAAAATTACTGCTAATCACATAAAAAACAAGCCCCAAAGTTATAGGTCTTTGAAGGCAACAATTATAAAAAAAAAATCCAAATAAAGGGTTTCTACTGTGCAAAAGTGGAAAAACCAAAAATAATTATAATAACTTTGGCATCGGCATAATTGTACCAACTCGCAAAAAAATGTATCGTGTAATTTATGCTGCATGATTAACGCTGTAAAAAAAAAAGCTGAATTTATGTCTTTTCTCTCGCCGCTCTCAAAAAAAATCCATAAAAGTTATATATTAGATGTACTTAAAATTGGTACTAATAAAAACTACAATTCTATATGCAAAAACACATGATGCCGTCATACGGCCATGTTGATGGAAAAATACAAAAGGTTACACCTTTTGAAAAGTAGAGAGAAAATCCCCCCAAAATCGTTGCGTCCTTATGGCCAAAATAGGCCATGTCCTTAAGGGGTTAATGTCTCTTCAAGAGCATGATGGTAAGTTCAGTAGTTTCTCCAGCCCACAACAATACCTGCCATTCTTCTTTTGCTCATCCTTCTGTTGACCCTTCTTTCCCTTGATCTCGTTATTTTGCTCCTCTTTCACCTTCCTTTTAATCCTGCCCCTGCTCCTTCTCTTACTGGTTCCATTTTCTTCATCTTCCTCCTCCTCATCATCATCATTTGATTTAGCTCTGCTCCTATTCCTTCGGTTTCCTCTCGGTATCTCATCTTCACTATCTTCTTCACTATCGTTTTTCCTTTGAGGTTCTTTTTGCGGTAATTTTCTGCCCGTTATTTTTGGCTTTATGTTCTCCTCCTCTTCTTCATCTATAATATAATATTAAGCAGATAATTGTGATGTTAATAAAAATAGTAAAATTGTTGCAGTAATGTCAGTAAAAAATAGTTAGGGAACTCTGTTATATCTCTGATTCTCAATATGGGTCAGAAAAGTGCAACTTGAATATTGCATGGCCAGCCACAACTTCACTGGGCCAGAGAATGAAGTAAATCCACCCGATCCCAAGTCATGATGAGGAGGCTGAGTAACTTTTCAACACAATATTTCACTGTTGTCATGGACATAGAGACTTGAAAGGTTTCAGACAACGAAACACAGACTGGAGGCTGCCTATTTGTATCACTCTCTCAACTCAGCAACTCTCTTGTCTTCTACTCGATCGGAAGGCAATTACATCTTATGCTCAACTGACCACTTTCTGCAGTGGACACTTTGACTAGGTCCATCTCAGGTCTGTTGATGGATCAGTTCTTCTTCCATACTGTTAACTACTGCTTTCTCGCCACAGTCTGAAAACTGAATGTGTCATTTTGCTGTCCCCTTTTATAGCTATACTCCCACTTACTACACAAAGGCCCAATGTCCATGGATGGAACTGATGTGCGGAATCCACGCTGGTCACCCGCATAGAAGATCGGTAAATCAAGCTGCCCATAGGGAAACATGGGCATCCGCAAATGAAACAAAGCATGTGGATTTGATTTGTGGACCTTTTGGTCCAGAAAAAAAATTGCAGCATGCTCTATTTCAGTGTGGATTCAATTGTGGACAGGCTGCAGTTTCCGCAGGAAAGCAGGAGTTTAAGAAAAAGAAAAAACTTCACTGTGCACGTCCACAGTGAAGATAATGAAGACCCGGAGGGGTAAGTAGAGGACCCGCAGTGCCCTCGGCCATGGGCAGGGTCAGATTCCACTGCAGGCTCCCACATGCGGAATCCGATCAGCCCATGAACATGAAGCCTAAGGGGTTTCTACCCCAGTCCTGGTTAACTAGGGGTCAACCACCAGCCTGAACAACATAAGTGGAAGCATTTTGAGCCTACCTCTTCATGGGCGCCGGTTATTGTCCTGCCAAAATTGTTTGGTGAGGCAACGGACTCCTGTCAGCAAAGTACCTGTGGCTATTTATTCTGTGTGTGGCTTATTCACTTCTACCAAATACTGTTTTATATACATTGTTCTTTCTATTTGCAGTAAACATCTTCCCCCTTCATCTAGGGACAGACTAGGCTCCCTAGTATCCTGACGTGGGGCCGCCCCTATCAGAGTGATCACTCTCCTTTAAGCAATGTCTGTCACACCAAAGTTGGTTAAGGTTGGCATTCCCATACCCTTTTTCTCTGTCTCCATTACTTTCCCTATTTTGTGTTTCCTGTGTTTTAGTGATATAATATATGTCTATATCTGTCTATGGCAGACATTAATAGCATCTTGGTGTGATGTGTTGGTGGCATTCTTAGAGGGCATCGTACTTGCACCCTGCACAAATGTAGCATCTACCTTTTTATGGTAGCTATCTCCATCTACTTATCTATCTACCTATCTCAGTGCTTCCTTAACAGTATTATGGGCCCCTGTGCCAAGCAGTGTACTGGGGCCCCTACGACAACTACTTGCAAGAATAAAAATTTCAATTAAACTTTATGTTTCATTGATTTGTAATGAACTGGAAGTATTACGCAGCTGTAGTGATTTGACTCTATAGAGGCTAATGACTGCATAATTTCATTATGGTAGTTGCTGGACAATGGCATGGTGAAAGATGTGTGTTTTGTTACTTCAGCCAAATGTGGAGTTCTGCTGCATAAGGAAAGAGTTAAATCACAGTGCTATATGTATTGCTTGTGTTCACCTTGGATGTTTCCCCAGCCCTGCCCCCACACAGAAACTTCTTAAATAGCACAGAAACTACTTAAACAATGACTTGTCACGTACACTGAAATTCCTTCAGCTCGACTGCATGCTGAGGGGACAAAGTCCATACTACACTGGACTTGAGAGCAGGAGGAGAAGGAGGCTGGGGATTCTATATGATCCAGCGAATAAGAAAATGTATATGTTACTGATGTAATCTGTTGCACGCCCATAAAGGGCAGGTATCATGTGTTACAATAAAGCCCCGAGGCTCTGTAACTCGAGAGAGAGCTGGTTGAGATTCAAGGCTGATGACTTGTGTCTGGCTGGATTCTTTCATTATGTGTGCACACTATACAATTAGGAAGCTACAGAATACCCTGAAACCTGCTGGAGGAAAATATGATCCAGATCAGTGCCAGGCTACTTTACACTAAAAAGTAACAAGACGATGTACTACGCTTCACAAGATGACCCACACATTCATTCAGCTGTAAATCTGTCTTTTTATTATAGAAATTATGGGTAATTTACAAAAGGAATTATGGGGAATTTGAAAGTGAAACAGAAAGTGACAAAATTAAAGTCTTCACACCCGGCATAGAGAGATTGAAGCCAAGCTCATATCCCGCCACACAACATTATTATACATGATACAAGATGCATTGAAATGTTAACATCCATAGATTAGCATGAGGCCCCTATGCTTGTGGCGCCCCTAAGCAAGTGCCCAGCAGGCTCCTTTATATAATTGCCAACAGTTCAATTAAGTTATTGTCTTTAGGGAAGTTTGTGAGACGTTACTCTTAACCTGAATTAATTACCATATAAATAATTAATAGAAATAAAGTTTTGGAATGCATAAAATGTACTTCTAAGTGTGGTGGAGAGCGGAGTGGTCATTGGAGATAGTATGAGACAGTAGGAAAACGCCCCTGGAAATTATATCAAAATGTTGGTAACAATGGGAAGGTGGTTTCAGAATGCGCTCCATGTCTTCTGTTCTTTCATGTCCTGCAGAGCAGATTCTTTTCTCAAGATATTTTCATGTTTAATCTTGATTTCCTTCCTATTCAATTTTGCAAACTTCTGTAAAAAAGTCTTCAAATTGCCAAAGTAAGAACGCTCCGATTTATCTTAAGAAACTTCTGAAAGGAATGCATCTGACAGCAATTCCCTGAGCCATAACTCAGCTTTGTGCCGTCAAACACCATTTACAGTTTTATAGAGGATTATTTCTTCTTACATGGAAATCTGCTTGTATTATAAGTTGTTAGAAGTTGGAAGGAGAAAGAAGGCGGTAAGTGGTATGTTTTAGTCAAAGCTTAGTTTGACCAGTCTCCTAAACATCTACATTATTACATTCACCTCGGGAATCTTTGTATCTTAAGAAACCACCAGGAAGTATTTATAGAAAATTGAAATGAGATTCTGAATTTTCCTATTTCATTTTCCACTCTTACGCCGGTGAGACTTCGTGTGTTGGTGACCGAACTATTTTGTGCCTTCAGGTTCAATTGAGCCATAACTCATTGGTGTAGCCGTATGAGGGCTTGATTGTTTTTGTAACGAGTTGTATTTTTTAATTGCACCACTTTATGGTACATATAATGTGCTGTAGAACTTTTATTACATTTTTGGGGTGAGGTAGAAAAAAATTCCAGAAATTCCGCCATTGTTTTTGCATTCTGTTTTTACAGCGCTCACCATTCGGTAAAAATAGCTTGATAATTTTTTCGGCTTGATTACTACAATACCATTTTAAAATATTTTTTTTCCTACTTTTGCACAATATTAACACATTTTTAGAAAAAACAATTGAATCTGCATCACCGCAGTCTAAGGGCTTCTAACCAATAGTGTTTTCTTTATCGCTGTGTTTTTTTCAATGGGACTTTCTAATGTTAAAATCGCATCGCAAAAAAGTCACAAAAGCACAAACTTGCGATTTTTGTGCGATGCGATTTTAACATTAGAAAGTCCCATTGAAAATAGCGCAGTGATATCACAGCGATAAAAAAAATGCTGGTGGGTAGAAGCTCAAAGATCAATAGCATTCTTTTTTCTTTGGCAATGGAGCTCTGTGGGGTCTTGTTTTTTGTGGGAAGAGTAGTAGCTTTTATTGGTACAATCTTGAGGTACCCGTGACTGTTGGATTGCTTCCTATTGTGTTTTTTTGGAGGCAAAAAAAAAACAATTATGGCATTAGTTTTTCTATTTATTTTTACAGTGTTCACCATTTAACTAAACATTTTCATTGTCTGGGACCATTACGAATGTGGTAATAACTACTATGTGCCACTTTTTATAAAATTTTCTTTGGTATTTTATCCATTTAAAAACTTTTTTGTGGGGGAAAAACACGTATTCTTTTAAACTGGATTTTTTCCCTTTAATTAAACTTTTTTGACGCTATTTTGTAGTTCCACAAGGGAACTTGATGATGTTATATTTCCACTGCTCGCTAGGATAGCACACTGCATTACTTACCTAGTGCATTTTACTAAGCCTACAACAGCAGCGTGTAAGACTCTCCTGGAGCCAGGGTCCAATAGGCTGAGCTACATGGCAAACATGTAGGCTTTTGTCAGGCTTCTGGCTCAAACAGGAACCTATTGGTACAGTGCAATCACACTGTGTGATGCCAACAGATGACAAAAGGATCCCCATCCTCCTGTCATCTGCTAAAGAGGTGCAGTTGCTATTGATTTGGCATGTAAGGGGTTAAACTGCCAGGATCTGAGGTTTCTCCGCATCTGGCAGTTAGAGCAGGAGCCTGGTTGTCAGTAGTCAGCCAAGCCACCACCTTAAAAAGATGTATGTGCCGGTTAAAAGCTTATTAGTGAGGTCAGTAAAAAGGCATATTGGCCGTCTCTAAGGAGTTGAGAAATAAAAGCAATTAGGTTTATATGCAGAACCTGTAATTTATTACTAATGTAGACATGATATTTTGACTCTGGTCGTGTAAATACTGTAAAGCAATGAGTCCTAAACATTGTATTGTGGCTTGCATTTTTTTCATGAACATTTCAATTCAATCTCTCTATCTCTGTTATTATATGCTTTTTCCAGGACACCAAAAGATGAACCAACGATTTCCATTTGAATACTCACCATCAGTGTCTGAATCAGAATCCAGTTCTCCATCAATTTCAATGCCCGCTGACAAAAAAAAGAACAAGACATGTGAATATTTTGTGTATACTGTGGTAAGAACTAAGAACTTTCCAGTGCCTTTCCTTTCACTTATGTTTCTATGAATCTCTACTGTAATGTCTGTAGACCTTCTGACTTTCAGACATAATTACCGTATATACTCTAGTATTAGCCAACCTGAGTATAAGCCGAGTCAATAAGTTTTACCACAAAAAAACTGGTAAAACTTATTGACTTGAGTATAAGCCGAGCTATACTTGAGTATATACTAGGTTAAAAAAAGCCGCAAAATTCACCTCCCAGCCTGCGTCTGTGTCCCCGGCGCGATGGTCTCCTCAGCGGTGCGGCAAGCTGCTTCAGACTTCTCCCTGCTCTCTTCTCCCTGCACGTTTTTTAATTCCCCTGCCATCAGCACTGTGTAAGTAAGCGCTGTGATTGGATCGAGTGCCAGCCAGTTACAGCCGGCAATCGATAAACCAATCACAGCCATTCAGTGATGTCATTCATTGAATGGCTGTGAATGATCGAGTGCCGGCTGTGTTTGGCTGGCACTCGATCCAGTGACAGCGCTTACTTACACAGCGCTGACAGTGAGGGAATACAAAACTGAGCTAGCATATGACAGCGGGTTTTTTGTTGTTGTTTTTTTTAACCTCACTCAAGTGTAAGCCGAGGGGGGCTTTTTCAGCATAAAAAAATGTGCTGAAAAACTAGGCTTATACTCGAGTATATATGGTATGTTCTAGGTTACAGCACAGTATACTCAAATTTTGCCCCAAATCTGGGCTCCAACTAAGACATCTACATAACAATTCATATACATTAAAACCTCCTGCAAAGACCGCTTCTTCGAGAACACCACCTCTACCCAAGCAAGATTCTCTGTAGCAAATCTTCAGTTCCATCATATACTATGTACACTGGTCATTTTCTTTGAGTTGGAGGAGTGCAAAATCACTCCCCCACACACTCACGCCCATTTAGGTGGTGTGTCTTCTGGTCGGCAGCATCTCTAGAATTTCTCGCACAATTCAAACCTCCACGGCTCTCACCTATATTCTGGGCACTCAGTTCATATGAGTTTTGCTCCACCTGCTTTTTTCTATTGTACATCTATTTTCTTTGAGTTGATCACCCCTCTAAAAAAACTTTTTATAACCCAAATTTGGATGGTAACCTACAAGTGATCTCACTGCACATTGATAATGTATGTTATTGGCTATCCAAAGGAAACATCTGTAAGGATTGCTATGAAGATACGAGGAAGTTCCTTTTCCTTTGAGGTCATAAAACCCAAGAACCACATTTGCAACTAAATTTCAACATAATAAATATTGCAGCCTTAGATTACATTTAATGTGTGGATATATGAGTTAGATATTAAAAAATATATTTTTATTGCAATACTGATTTTTAGTTTTTTTCTGACTTGACTGCCATGTAAGGGCGTCTACTAGAGATGAGCGAACGTGCTCGGCCAAGCCCCTTTTTCGCCCGAATACCGCGATTTCCGAGTACTTCCGTACTCAAGCGAAAAAATTCGGGGGGCGCCGTGGCGGCACGGGGGGTAGCAGTGGGGAGTGGGGGGAGAGGGAGAGAGAGAGGCCTCTCCCCGCCCCCCGGCGCCCCCCGAATCTTTTCACCCGAGTACTGAAGTACTCGAAAATGGCGGTACTCGGGTGCGTAAGTACTCGAAACGAGTACGTTCGCTCATCTCTAGCGCCTACCCACTTGCGATTTTTTTTCCTGTGATGTTTTGCGTTTTTTCTCAAGAGCAATTAGTATAGAATGTGTTCTTGTCCATCTGGGTTTTTTTTTCCGGTTCGTGGGGTTTTTTCACATAGGAACTGTCAGTTGCATATGTCTCCTTATTTTTCTCTTAATGCACCCATGATTGTCAATGGAGGGCTGCAAAAAACGCCGCGAAAAACGCGCAAAAAACGCACGAAAATGCCACATTTTTCACGCGCGAAAATCGGCAACGCAAGTGGGTAGGCGCCCTAAGGGTGAACTTCTAAAGTATATAGAGTGAGACTACTTAATAGCTGAGCCATCAATGTGCAACAATTCCACAATCAGTAATATTTTCATTTTTCTGTTTAGTATTAGAATGTGAGAACAATTGCATAATATTATTACAGTAAAGTATAAATGAAAATACATTAAAGGCATACATATATTTGTATGTGTAGTATGTGTTCTCTGTATGCAAATATGCTGTACACTGGTCAACAAGGGGATAAGATAGATAGATAGATAGATATTACATAGATATGAGATAAAACGATATATAGATGGATATTAGATATATAGATATGAGATAAATATTAAATAGATAGATATGAGATAAATAGATATATAGATAGATATGAGATAGATAGATTGATAGATACATAGATATAAGATAATAATCTTTATTTGTATAGCACCAACATATTCCGCAGCGCTTACATAGACAGGGGATACAGAAAGACAAAAGTACAAACATTACAGAACCACAGTTACATAGTAATCAGTTGATGGAAACAATAGGGGTGAGGGTCCTGCTCCAACGAGCTTACATACTACAAGTAATGGGGGGATACAGGAGGTAGAGGGGCTGGAGATGTGCACGGTATGGTGAGGTGGAGAGTGAGGGGTGATATACACATAAACAATGGTCAGACATTTAGCCGTGTGATGGCAGAATCTGTATGTCTGCAGGAGCGGTTTATGGTAGCTAGCAGGGATTGCAGTCAGTGGGTCAGGGAGCATGTTATCAGGGGGGTACAGAGGGGTTTGTTTAGGGAATGCGTTATGCCTCCCTGAAGAGAAGCGTTTTTAGAGCACGCCTGAAGTTTTTCGAGTCCTGGATTGCTCGGGTAGCCTTTGGTAGTGCGTTCCAGAGGACCGATGCTGCTCTGGAGAAATCTTGGAGGCGGGAATGAGAAGTTCGAATTAAAGGGGCGCTCAATCTGGTTTCGTTAGCAGAGCGGAGAGCCCGGGCTGGGTGATGGATTGAGATGAGGGAGGCAATATAAGGGGCCGCTGCCCTGTGGAGGGCTTTGTGGATGAAGGTGGTGAATTCTAATTGAATTCTGTATCTAACGGGCAGCCAGTGCAGTGACCGGCACAGGGCAGAGGCGTCCGAGTAGCGGCTGGACAGGAAGATGAGCCTGGCTGCTGCATTCAGGATGGATTGGAGAGGGTAGAGTCTGGTGCAGGGGAGGCTGATCAGCAACGAGTGCAATAATCGAGGTGGGAGTGGATGAGGGCAACAATAAGCGTTAGATAGATAGATAGATAGGAGATAGATAGATATTAGATAGATAGATAGATAGATAGATGTGAGATAGATAGGAGATAGATAGACATAAGATAGATAGATAGATAGATATGGGATAGATAGATAGATAGATAGATAGATAGATAGATAGATAGATAGATAGATAGATAGATAGATAGATAGATAGATAGATATGAGATAGATAGACAAGCGATAGATAGATTTTATATAGATAGATAGATGAGATAGATAGATAGATAGAGAGATATGAGATAGATAGATATTAGATAGAAATTAGCTAGATAGATATGAGATAGATATTAGATAGATGGATATGAGTAAGATAGATAGATAGATATGAGATAGATAGATAGATAGATAGATAGATAGATAGATAGATAGATAGATAGATAGATAGATAGATAGATAGATAGATATGGGTAGTATATATAACTAAGTCCAGGCCAGAGTTGTACTTACCATCCTCCATTATAATTGCTAAGCGACTCTTCTTCTTCTTCCCCATGTTTGATGTTCTGAGATGTCTTCTACTGAATGACCCCTCGCAGCAGTCAGTTTCTCCACCAACTGTGGCTAATAATTGGACTTTCTTAGTGTTTTGTTAAAAACACATATTACAACTTTCTCAGTCTGGTTCCTGCATTCAGCTACAGCCTCATATATCTACTGATCTCCTTTTCCTTCCGACCCGTGCTGCACCTGGGCTATTAGATTACATAGCGTATCACTTAAACATGAAGGGAACCGCAGGAGATCAGATGGAGGCGTTGAATGCAGAATTCATGACTTTATCTTTTCACTTTAGTCTTACTATAATGCACTACTATCACTTGTGTTAATAAGCCACAGGTAAAGGCGGCTTCACTCACATGTATTCACTCATGCAAAAATAGCGCGCAATACAGAGAATAGAATCCATTGATGTTAATGGGTTCTTTTACATGAACTATTTTTTGCATGCACTTAACACCAAAAAATAAGACCTGTTCTATTTTCCTGCGTATTCGCACACTAGCGGTCTCCATGAAGTCTATGGTAGGTGCACAAAATCCAAGGACATGTGTAACACACTGCGCAAAACCACAGGGAAAAGAACTCAACTGGACCTCATTAGGCTAAATAGGCTTCTAAATTAGGATGTGGGGTGTTGTGCGCACATATGAACAGGCCCAGCATGCGCAAAGAAGTACAGTTCTATGTGCTGACGTGTGCGCAAATCGATCTTGTTCACTGCACCAATACATTGCACTGAGGCGAGCGTATTTGCACATACTCTCACCTGAAGCCACCCAAAGGGATGGGGTCACATGAACAGATTTTACCATCACGAACATATACATTGAGGCCCCTCTCACACATGCGTTCAGAAAACGCTGCTTGAAATCACGGCATTTTTACCGCGATTTTGAGTTGCGCTGTTGAAAGCACGCGATGGTGTTTGACAGCGCTTTTTAATGCACTCCATTATTGCGATGGGTGATGAGGTGCATTAAAAAGCACTAAAACGCGCAAAAATAGAACAGACAGCATTCGATAATCGCGTTGTTAGAAACGTTGCGTTCGAGTGCTTGTCTGTTAGGCCCCATTGAAATCAATGGGGGTTAGCGCAACACTCAGGACACCGTGGTAATCACGGTAAAAAAGTGGCATGTGTGAGAGTGGCCTTAGGGACCCCCGCTCTTTACACAGTTTTCATTTGCGCTGTGAGTAAGGCCGGTTAGTGTATGCGTATTTGCGCACACAGGAGCACTGCATTTTTGCAGAACCAACAATGCTCTTTTGCATGCGCATTGGCGTGTCTTACTGTACTGTTACAACGCATGGACATTTGCACACAGCAAAGAAATGTGACTGAAATGACTAATTAGTCTAATGAGTTCCAGATGTGTTCTTTTCCCTGTGCAGTTACGCAGTGTGTCCGCATCTCCTAGCGTATTTAGCGTGCAGTTGCGCATTCCTATTGACTTCTATGTGCACTTCTGGTGCGCAATTGCACAGGAAAATAGAGCATGCTGCATTCTTTTATTTTTTGTGCAACTGAAATGCGAAGGAAAAAATGTGCACGTGAATGAACTGATTGAAATCAATGGGGTCTATTCACTGCGGATTGCCCACACAAACTTTGAATACACAAATACGCCAATGTGACAGCGATCTAAATAGGGTTGTCCTTTGGAATGTTTACCATGGTTTGGTAATAGTAATACCTACGTCTGCGCTCACACGGACGGAATCCCTGTTAGAATTTTATGTGCTGATTCCACCTCAAAATCCACAGCAGACATCAATGGCTGATCACCAGATTACTGCTGGGGATTACACTTCAGCTGGGCCTTCTCAATAGGTAATCCCACATGTGGATTTCCCCACACAGAACACACGTCAAGTAGTCACGCTTTTGTTTCTAGGCACAGATATCAAATTTGTCCATGAAAAGAACCCTACAGACTACGACTACTCATTCATATGACTGGAACAAAGTATTGACATTCTATGGTTTGTGCTGTCTTTTAGTATGTTTGGTCATATGTTATAACGGGTATATCAGCACTCTGCTTTCATAATGTTCATTTCTTCTGTACTGCAAGTAACCTTATTGTGTACAACTCTGGTTGTTGATATACCCGCTCTGGTTGTTGATATACCCGCTCTGGTTGTTAATATACCTATCCGGTTGTTGATATACCCGCTCTGGTTGTTAATATACTTTCTCAGGTTGTTAATATACCCGCTCTGGTTGTTAATATACCCATTCTGGTTGTTGATATACCTGCTCTGGTTTTTTAAATACCCACTGTGGTTGTTGATATACCCACTCTGGTTGTTAATATACCCTCTCTGGTTGCTGATATACTCACTCCGGTTGTTGATATACCCATTCTGGTTGTTGATATACCCACTCTGGTTGTTGATACACTCACTCAGGTTGTTGATATACCCACTCTGGTTGTTTATATTTATCCGCTCTGATTATTGATATACCCACTCTGGTTGTTTATATTTATCCGCTCTGATTGTTGATATACCCACTCTGGTTGTTGCTGTACCCACTCTGGTTGTTGATGTACCCACTCTGGTTGTTGATATACCCCCTCTGGTTGTTGATATACTCACTCTGGTTGTTGATATACCCACTCTGGTTTTTTTATATTTATCCGCTCTGATTGTTGATATACCCACTCTGGTTGATGATGTACCCACTCTGGCTGTTGATGTACCCACTCTGGTTGTTGATAATACCTGCTCTGGTTATTGATGTACCCATTCAGGTTGTTGATATACCCACTGTGGTTGTTAATATACCCACTCTGGTTGTTGATATACCCACTCTGGTTGTTGATGTACCCACTCTGGTTGTTGATGTACCCACTCTGGTTGTTGATGTACCCACTCTGGTTGTTGATGTACCCACTCTGGTTGTTGATATACCCACTCTGGTTGTTTATATTTATCCGCTCTGATTGTTGATATACCCACTCTGGTAGATGATGTACCCACTCTGGTTGATGATGTACCCACTCTGGTTGTTGATGTACCCACTCTGGTTGTTGATAATACCTGCTCTGGTTATTGATGTACCCATTCAGGTTGTTGATATACCCACTGTGGTTGTTAATATACCCACTCTGGTTGTTGATATACCCACTCTGGTTGTTGATGTACCCACTCTGGTTGTTGATGTACCCATTCAGGTTGTTGATATACCCACTCTGGTTGTTGATGTACCCACTCTGGTTGTTGATGTACCCATTCAGGTTGTTGATATATTCACTGTGGTTGTTGATATACTCACTCAGGCTGTTGATATACCCACTGTGGTTGTTAATATACCCACTGTGGTTGTTGATATACCCACTCTGCTTGCTTAGAGTAGAGGATCTCCCCCCCTCCTACTCAAGTCCCCTTTGACAAGTGCCACTGTGGATAGATGTTGCTAGATACATCTGCGGCGCTCTTGTGTAGTATGTCGTACATAAACTCTAGGGCAAGAACAATTCAAGCACATAAACAACATGTCATCACACAAAGACAGCAACGTTTCGGCCGTGAGGCCTTTCTCTAGCTTAGCAACCACATTGACAACATGATCATATATAGTAAATCCCATATGCCCAATTAGTGTCGGCCAATTGCAGTGAAGTGGTAGTCAGAACCCACCCGCTGCCACAAATGCTGCAAATTACATGTGGCCATTAAAATGTAGACAACCCATGATAAGTACCTTGAGGTCAGCATCTCTTCCTTCGTCTCATACCGCTCCGGACGTCAACACATGGGTTATCTACATTTTAATGGACACATGTAATTTGCAGCACTTGTAGCAGTGGGTGGGTTCTGATTACCACTTCACTGCAATTGGCTGACACTAATTATTGGGCATATGTGATTTACTATACATGTTGTCAATATGGTTGCTAAGCTTAGGAAAGGTCTCACAGCCAAAACGTTGCTGTCTCTGTGTGATGGGAGAATAAAGAGCACATTTTATATAGCACCTCTACATGCTGCCAGGATTTTCTTCTACCTATCCACTACTTTGTGATCCTGCTTTCAGCTGTCCAAGATGGCCAATGCAATTTTCTATCTACCTGATGCACACTGTGCACTGCTCTCTGATTGGCCAGCACTGATCACATGAGCAGTGCTTGCCAATCAGAGAGCTGGTATAGTACATTGGTAGTCTAACACTACCAATGCACTGTCGGAATTGGATAGTCTGAAAATTGCATCACCCATATTAGACAACTGGACCCCGAATCAGTGGATCAGAGGGTAATCAGCTCAAAAGACCAACAACAAGTGATTTAACTGTTCCCTCCATTTCCAGGACAAAATGTTCTCGTGAAACTGGTGGGTTGCTTTAATATCATTTCTATTGCTTTGCCATTAAACGGTATCCTGTCTACATGATTATTTTCTTCCTCTTACTGAGTGTAATAACATTCAATATACACAGAATACATCCAGAATAAGACAGACAATCCGGTGGAGCACTGATGGAAAAGTGTGTTTTCGCTGGAGTGGCTCTTTAAAGCTGTAATTTGTATGCTACATTGTTTCGGAAGAAATGCATCCATTGTCTGGACATTGATATTTCACTTTTCCACTTCTACATGATAACTTCTTTGTGCCTCATTCTTCCCCTGAGAGGTTGCTACTGAAGGGGTTACATTATTGATGAAGAGAGATAAACAAATTAACCATGTGTGTCAGGCAATAATAAAGACTTGGAGCCAACTCACTTTCATATTGTAGCTTCTCTGCCTGTAAATGAGGAATATTCTGGAATCGTATCATCATTATTTTCTATTTTCAATATCCTTATAACGACAAGTCTTAAATAAAAGGACTTGTACAAAAGGAAAGTGTAACCTAATAAGACAAAAACAGGCAACATGGGTTTTAATTATTGATGCCATATTGTGTGGCCTCCTTTTGTACTTAACACAAGTCCATGAAGTAATCTAGAGGTTATCTCTCTTTCACTATTCGGGAAGGTGTCATGTTAATGTACTTAATGCTACTAATTTGGATTTCAAGTCAATCCTATTTTAAGCTTTAATTTGCTAAAATGAAGAACTTTGCTTCCATATAAGGTAGATAATAAGACATTTGAAACATTAGTGATTACGTACCAGTGATCTATTTCAGTTAACAATGTGCTTGCATTAAGCAAATCGCTCTATAAATTAATTATTGGAAACTTTTGGATATGATATTCAATATTATAAGATTTGTGGCATTACAAAAGAAAATTACAAAGAGTAATTACTAATTAATGAACAATTTTAAATGCTAATTACTAATTAGCATTTAAAGTTGTTCATTAATTTCCTTATATATTTTTGAGTCAGAGTTCCATTTCTGTCTTAGGGTACGTTCACATACTGCTTTGGTCTACGCTGAGCCTTTTCATCCTGGGGTTCTATTTGAATAGCCAAAGAAGGTATTAAAATGGAAAAACTGATTTAATGAGACCAAAAGTGCAAATTTCAGTTTGAGTTTGTTTTGTTTCTGTTCATCTCTCTCAGTTTGGGAGGACACAATAATGTCGTTGACTATGTTTCTGTATTAGAGATGAGCGAGCATACTCGCTAAGGGCAATTACTCAAGAGAGCATTGCCCTTAGCGAGTACCTGCCCGCTCGGAAGAAAAGGTTCGGGTGCCAGCGCGGGGGAGCGGTGAGTTGCGGCAGTGAGCAGGGGGAGCGGGGGGGGGGGGGGGGGGGTTGAGAGGGAGAGAGAGATCCCCTCCGTTCCTCCCCGCTCTCCTCCGCAGCTCCCTGCCCGCCGCCGGCAGCCGAACCTTTTCTCTCGAGCGGGCAGGTACTCGCTAAGGGCAATGCTCGCTCATCACTATTCTGTATCCTTCAAAAATTAAGAAATGAAAATGAACCCTGTCAGACCAGTCTGCACCTTCGGTCTCCATTTGCCTAATAAAGTCAATATTTCTGAGTTCTGTTTGAATGCTGCTTTCTCATTTGTAAAAGCACCATCCATTCTAGATTTAATACCTGAAGAGGTGCACTTTTTTTCCATGATTGGGCAACATTTTGTTTGGCACTTAAGAAGAGAAAATAAGAGAGCAAAATTGAATGTATGTGTGTGCTAGGATTCATGTACAGGTAGAAGGGCAACACAGAGACTGGCCAAAATCCAACTAATACCTCACATTTAGTATGCATTATTCACATGCAGTGCAGCTTTTAGATGTCGGGGAAGCCCAGGGTGACAGTACCAATGTGGTTTACCAAGGTGGGGACAGTATAGCTATATATTACTACAGGTGGCATTGTGGCTATTTATTACTACAAGGGGCGTTGTGGCTATTTATTACTACACCGGACAGTGCACATATTTATTACTATAGGGGGAATTATGGAAATTACTGCTGAGGACATTATGGCTATTTATTACAACAGGAGGACAGTATAGCTCCTTTTTACTACAGGGGGACAGTAAGGATACATATTACTACACAGAGACAGTACACCTATCTAATACTACAGTGCAACAGTATGGCTATTTATTAGTACAGGAGTCAGTATGGATCCTTATTTACTGCAGGGGACAGTGCAGATGATTGTTCATTACAGGGGGTCCATTATTCATTACTCAGAAGACGCTGTGAGTTGCACCATTGTACAGTATGTAGGAGAAATCCTGTGTGGCACTATTAACCCTTTCCAATCCACTGTCTGACGTCTGAAGACATTCTAATTAAAGGCTGTACAGTTCTCATCAGAAGACGTCCGGCAGGGTATTCTTACTGTATATTACTGGCCGCACTGTTGTCAAGGGCCTCTCCAGCATGTCATATACCGCAGTACTGGCTCTAGCCAGCAGATGGCACCATTGTATAATGGCAGAAAGAGAAAGCCCCCTAGAAAACCCTGAATCCAAAATTGGATTGCAAAGTGTTAAAAGCTTATCTTAATATAGGGATTATAGCTATGCAAAAGCAAAGAGTCAAAGTTATCTGTGTGGTAATCTCTTAAGAGATAAATTGTGCCCAGAAGAAGTTGTCATGTCAATCTAGACAAGATGGAGAAGAAAACGACAATGCTAATTAGAGATGATGTCATGTATGAGTAACAACATCATTGATTATTCTGCCACTGGCTGCCTTTAATCAGTCTAGTAATCACTGTATGGTCTGTAGAGTGATGATGGGTAGTAGTAATCTTGTTTGTGAACTGACAAATCCCATCATACTTTTTCTATCGTTAAGATCATATAAGGAAGTATAAACTTAAATAGCAGGGTCTGACTTGACTTTATTCCCAGTTTTTCCCTTCATTGATCTGGGTTCTGATGCTGTATGTACTGAGCTTGGTTCTAGTGCTGTATGCATGTGCAGAGCTTGGTACTGGGGCTGCACTTATGTAATGAACTTTTCTAGTATTAATGATTGCAATATTGTATTGTGATCGTAATTATTGGGTGTGTTGTAATTGTTTTATTGGATTATTAGTTCAGGGATAATTATATATATATATATATATATATATATATATATATATATATATATATAATTTTTCTCTGTCATTAGTGAAGTAATGCTTTTTGACAATGTTTTTTTCTGCCATATTACTTCTTCTTTGCTTTATATCATAGCAACATTGAAGCATAAGATCTATTAGATTACAGGCAAATACTCATACTGTGTTTGTGATTGGATTAGCCCTTTAGAGTCAAGAAATATGGGAAAATTGTAGGTACAGTTTGAGCCAGAAGTAGACTTCTTAAGGGTTCACTTATTTTTTTTACAATAAGTGTTTATGAATAAATTGACTATTGGGGTTACCATATACTTACACTGTTTTATGCAGTCAGCACTAATTGGACTTTATGGTACTGGTACATCTAGTCTCCACTGGAACTAAAGGGTGGAGACATGGGTTGGCCAGAATCAGTGAGAGGTAATGGCCTGCTCATGCCCCCAGGTGTGGATTGGCTGCTGCGGTGCACTACACATGCAACCTTCAGGACGGTTGACTGCCAGCAGCTATGGGGCCTCAGCAGCGAAACAGCTGTTGGGGACACAGAACAAGGAGACATGACACTGGCTGATTGAGGAGCAAGCGTAGCAGGGGCCATAGGAGCACAGCAGCTGGTCGGAACACAGGATGAGCCATGACAGCGGTGGATGGAGGAGTGTGTTTCATGCTGCAGGAGGCACTGCTTGTCACTTCCATGTTGCTGGAGGCACTGCTTGTCAGGATGGAGGACCGAGCATTGAACAGCGGTGCTGTCTTTTGCGGCAGTGCCTCCATTGATGCAGCCATGGTGAGAGGGGGGCCCGTGTAAGCGGCGCTGCAGGAGGACCAGAGCACAGTGCTGGGGAGCCTGACAACACAGGAGCCACAATGCCAGAAGGCAGAGCAGCAGAGTGAGTGACAGGAGCCTGGAGGAGAAATGATGGTATTACAGCTAGGAAAGTTACAAGAGCCGCCAGGGGAACACTTACAGGAGCTGGGAGGGGAGATTATGCTGCACCACTGGGAAAGTTTACTGCGGGGTCGCCAGTGGAGATAGAAGTCTGCCAGGGGGACAATGAACGCGGCCCGGGAGCCTGAACGCGGGCTGGGAACACACCTGCATTAGCCAATCCACTGCTAGGGAGCATCATCTTCCCCGTTACTGAGCCAGCCCAACCCATGTCCCCACCCCTAGTTCCGGTGGAGACAAGATGCTCCAGTAGCGGACATTATGAGAACAATGTAAGTACACCCCACAACTGGCAACATCCAGCTGTCAATTTATTTATAATTTTTCTAGGAGTAGTAACATAATTGCACAATGTGGGATTACAAGGAAAAGTACTACAGAATTGTTATTTTATGAAAAACACAAGTACTTATTAAAACATACCTACATGTCAGAAGAGTTGACAGGTCCCCCTGGATTTTGCGTTTAGAATAATCACTTTTCGTTAGATAAGCTGATCCTACGGTGAGAACACACTCTAGTGATTTTCTATCAGTCATCTGTGAGGGTACCCTGTGTGTGTACAATTTCTCTTTAGCACCACCAGAAAAAAAAATAAAGCATTAGAGTGGTCATTGAACTAGTGCATTGAACTTTTTAAATAATTGATGAATGTGCTAGGTCCTCCAGAATGAGAGATGCTCTTTATAACCACTCTTCCCTCTGGTTCATAGAGTCCTCAATGGGGGATCTTCTTCTTTTCTATTAACTGAGAATTCAGTAATAGGGAGTCAACCTACCAGTTTTGGCATAGAACCAATCCAGGTGAGGTTAGCAGCTGGCCCTTGGCGATCAGAGGCTTTGGTACCAGACGATGAGAAACAGACCAGTGAGAAGCAATATAGATGGAAAACCTTGCCCTTCACTAGTCAGGGAGATGAGAAGCAACCCTGTCTAGAAGCAGGGTAGGCGCTCTGATAAGAACGGCCCCACAGTCTTCCTCTTAGCCCTGACTAACCCTGACTGGACACTGAACACACCAGAAACACATGCCCGGGAATAGAGCAGGGATATGAAGGCAAATGGAGAAGCATACATGGACAAGGATGAGGAACAAGCAACGGGATACAAGACAGGAGACATACAAAGACTGGAGAGCAGCAGACACTGAAAAAGTACAAGATAAGTGAAGATAAGAAGACAGAGATGAGACCTATGCTGGGTATCAGAGGCGTACAAACAACAACAGTGAGGCAAAGAGAGACGGTTCCCCAAATAGGGAGGTCATTACCAATGCCCTACAGCTGAATCAGGAACACTGGAGCAGGTAACTATTGAAGTGCTGGAGAGAAGTATGCAGCAGTTCAAGTTACAGGGAAAGCAGGACGACACCCACGTCTGCCACAAAAAGCAGGAGACAGACAAGTCGGAGTTGCAGACCTAAAAATAAGGGTGGTTTCACATCTGCATTGGCATCTCTGGTCACAAAATGCTGGAAGAAAAAGAACTGCATGCAGCTCCTTTCTTCCGGTAAAATGCTCAGCAGTTGAGCGGAAACCGAACAGACTCCATTATAGTCAATGGGGTACGTTCGGCACTGTTCGGTTCCATCATAAGACAGACACATTCAGCCATGGAATTCCCCTTTCCACGGACGGAGCAGGAATATGCAGGTATGAAACCACCCTTACTGTGGCAAACATGCAAGTGGTTCATTTTTTTCGTCTTGTGTGGGTTTATACAGAAAAAAAATAATATATTTTTCTTAGCAATATTTCCTTCTCCGTAGGATGAATGTTTATGAGTTTCAAAGTAGATTCCACTATATAAGAGATTCTATTCTAGTTCACCAATGACCTTTTAAACAGATTTAATATACATTTTCTAGAAAAAGCAAGGTGCCTAATTATCTACAAGGTTTCACAGGCCTTACTTCCTGTCATTTTACTTAGTATGCTTATCTTACAACTTCCCGTGTTGTGAACTCATCCTTGGGTTTCATTCAGTGATTATGAAAAAATGGTTTTCTTCCCTTTATCTGCTTGAATAGCTTCTTGTAGGCACTTATCTTTTTTATCTCCTCCATAGAATCACTTGGAAATCCATTATAGAAAAGGCAAAGTCCAACTTGTACAGTAATGTTTATCATTGCATGAGCCAAACATGAAATTCAATGGCAGGAAAATAATGAGATTCTATTTAATCTATCGCCTCAATATGCTTTCCACTACAGTATACTGGCCAGTTTCAATTCTTGTGGAATTACCAAGTTTAAGCTGATCCTTTCTTTTGAAATCAAAAACAAAATGTCATAAATAGAGATGAGCGAACGCGTTCGTCCGAGCTTGATATTCGTGCGAATATTAGGGTGTTCGGGATGTTCGTTATTCGTAACGAACACCATGCGGTGTTCTGGTTACTTTCACTTCCTTCCCTGAGACGTTAGCGCGCTTTTCTGGCCAATTGAAAGACAGGGAAGGCATTACAACTTCCCCCTGCAACGTTTAAGCCCTATACCACCCCCCTGCTGTGAGTGGCTGGCGAGATCAGGTGTTCGCCTAATATAAAAGTCGGCCCCTCCCGCGGCTCGCCTCAGATGCGGTGTGAGTTAGATGAGGGACAGTGCTGTTTATACCGGAGCTGCTGTAGGGAAAGAATTGGTAGTTAGTGTAGGCTTCAAGACCCCCCAAAGGTCCTTATTAGGGCCACTGATAGCTGTGTGTTGGCTGCTGTTAGCAGTGGGATTTTTTTTTTTCTCAAAATCGCCTCTGCAGACCGTTGCACCCGGCATTAGGGACAGAAGTGCTGCATAGGCAGGGAGAGTGTTAGGAGTGAGTGTAGCCTTCAAGAACCTCAACGGTCCTTTCTAGGGCCATATTTATCCGTGTGCAGTACTGTCCAGGCTGCTGTTAGCTGTGCTGCATTTTTTTTGGGCTTCTCAAAATCGCCTCTGCAGAGCATTCCACCCTCCATTGATACTGCAGGGAAAGAATTGTATAGGCAGGGCCACAACACAGTTATTATTCATAGAATATACGCAGTGCTGCCTGTTGGTGGGAAAAAACTGAAAACAAATCTATTTGTCCAGCCTCTGTCCGTCCTAACGCCTGTGGACACGTGTGAGCTGCGTGAAAAACATTGCTAAATCATACGCACCCAGCTACGCTTTACTGCTGGCTTCGCCATTTGCTTTCCTTAATTGGGAAAAAAATACCTGCTCTGCCAGAGTTATAATAACTCTGCTACCCTCACGTTCTGTGACACATAAGCAGGGACACAGCACAGTTATTAAACTTCTCATGTTCATTGAATATACGCAGTGCTGCCTGTTGGTGGGAAAAAACTGAAAACAAATCTATTTGTCCAGCCTCTGTCCGTCCTTACGCCTGTGGAGACGTGTGAGCTGCGTGAAAAACATTGCTAAATCATACGCACCCAGCTACGCTTTACTGCTGGCTTCGCCATTTGCTTTCCTTAATTGGGAAAAAAATACCTGCTCTGCCAGAGTTATAATAACTCTGCTACCCTCACGTTCTGTGACACATAAGCAGGGACACAGCACAGTTATTAAACTTCTCATGTTCATTGAATATACGCAGTGCTGCCTGTTGGTGGGAAAAAACTGAAAACAAATCTATTTGTCCAGCCTCTGTCCGTCCTTACGGGCGGTGGAGACGTGTGAGCTGCGTGAAGAACAGTGCTAAATCATACGCACCCAGCTACGCTTTACTGCTGGCTTCGCCATTTGCTTTCCTTAATTGGGAAAAAAATACCTGCTCTCCAAGAGTTATAATAACTCTGCTACCCTCACGTTCTGTGACACATAAGCAGGGACACAGCACAGTTATTAAACTTAGATAATTCATTCACTAGAGGCAGTGGGGCCTTTCGTTTTCCAAAAAGGGCAAAAATTATATTTGGCCTGCAGTCTTGCGCCAATTTATTTCCTGCCTGTGAAATCAAATCACTGGTAATACAGCATGCTGAGGGGTAGGGGTAGGCCTAGAGGACGTGGACGCGGCCGAGGACGCGGAGGGCCAAGTCAGGGTGTGGGCACAGGCCAAGCTCCTGATCCAGGTGTGTCGCAGCCGACTGCTGCGCGATTAGGAGAGAGGCACGTTTCTGGCGTCCCCACATTCATCGCCCAATTAATGGGTCCACGCGGGAGACGGTTATTAGAAAATGAGCAGTGTGAGCAGGTCCTGTCCTGGATGGCAGAAAGTGCTTCGAGCAACCTATCGTCTACCCGCAGTTCTGCGCCGTCCACTGCTGCCAATCCGAATCCTCTGTCTGCTGCTCCTCCTTCCTCCCAGCCTCCTCACTCCACTACAATAACACCTGCTCAGGAGCGGGAGCACTCCCAGGAACTGTTCTCGGGCCCCTGCTTAGATTGGGCAGCAGCGGTTCCTCTCCCACCAGAGGAGTTTATCGTCACTGATGCCCAACCATTCGAAAGTTCCCGGGGTCCGGGGGAAGAGGCTGGGGACTTCCGCCAACTGTCTCAACAACTTTCTGTGGGTCAGGAGGACGATGACGATCAGACACAGTTGTCTTGCAGTGAGGTAGTAGTAAGGGCAGTAAGTCCCAGGGAGCAGCGCACAGAGGATTCGGAGGAAGAGCAGCAGGACGATGAGGTGACTGACCCCACCTGGTGTGCAACGCTTACTCAGGAGGACAGGTCTTCAGAGGGGGAGTCAAGGGCATCAGCAGGGCAGGTTGCAAGAGGCAGTGCGGTGTCCAGGGCCAGGGGTAGAGGCAGGGCCAGACCGAATAATCCACCAAGTGTTTCCCAAAGCGCCCCCTCGCGCCATGCCACCCTGCGGAGGCCGAGGTGCTCTAAGGTCTGGCAGTTTTTCACAGAGACGCCTGACGACCGACGAACAGTGGTGTGCAACCTTTGTCGCGCAAAGCTCAGCCGGGGAGCCAACACCAACAGCCTCACCACCACCACCATGCGCAGACATATGATGGCCAAGCACCCCGCAAGGTGGGACAAAGGCCGTTCACCGCCTCCGGTTTGCACCCCTGCCTCTCCCCCTGTGCCCCAACCTGCCACTGAGATGCAACCCCCCTCTCAGGACACAGGCACTACCGCCTCATGGCCTGCACCCACACCCTCATCTCCGCTGTCCTCGGCCCCATCCAGCAGTGTAGTTCAGCGCACCGTTCAGCCGTCGCTTGCGCAAGTGTTCGAGCGCAAGCGCAAGTACGCCGCCACGCACCCGCACGCTCAAACGTTAACCGTCCGCATCGCAAAATTCATCAGCCTTGAGATGCTGCCGTATAGGGTTGTGGAAACGGAGTCCTTCAAAAGTATCATGGAGGCGGCGGCCCCGCGCTACTCAGTTCCCAGTCGCCACTACTTTTCCCGATGTGCCGTCCCAGCCCTGCACGACCACGTCTCCCGCAACATTGTGCGCGCCCTCACCAACGCGGTTACTGCCACGGTCCACTTAACTACGGACACGTGGACAAGCACAGGCGGGCAGGGCCACTACATCTCCCTGACGGCACATTGGGTGAATTTAGTGGAGGCTGGGACAGAGTCAGAGCCTGGGACCGCTCACGTCCTACCCACCCCCAGAATTGCGGGCCCCAGCTCGGTGCTGGTATCTGCGGAGGTGTATGCTTCCTCCACTAAAGCACCCTCCTCCTCCTCCTCCTCCTCTGTCTCACAATCAAGATGTGTTAGCAGCAGCATGTCGCCAGCAGTCGGTGTCGCGCGGTGTGGCAGCACAGCGGTGGGCAAGCGTCAGCAGGCCGTGCTGAAACTACTCAGCTTAGGCGATAAGAGGCACACGGCCCACGAACTGCTGCAGGGTCTGACACAGCAGACCGACCGCTGGCTTGCGCCGCTGAGCCTCCAACCGGGCATGGTCGTGTGTGACAACGGCCGTAACCTGGTGGCGGCTCTGCAGCTCGGCAGCCTCACGCACGTGCCATGCCTGGCCCACGTCTTTAATTTGGTGGTTCAGCGCTTTCTGAAAAGCTACCCACGCTTGTCAGACCTGCTCGTAAAGGCGCGCCGGCTCTGCGCACATTTCCGCAAGTCCCACACGGACGCTGCCACCCTGCGCACCCTGCAACATCACTTTAAGCTGCCAGTGCACCGACTGCTGTGCGACGTGCCCACACGGTGGAACTCTACGCTCCACATGTTGGCCAGGCTCTATGAACAGCGTAGAGCTATAGTCGAATACCAACTCCAACATGGGCGGCGCAGTGGGAGTCAGCCTCCTCAATTCCTTTCAGAAGAGTGGGCCTGGTTGGCAGACATCTGCCATGTCCTTGGTAATTTTGAGGAGTCTACCCAGGTGGTGAGCGGCGATGCTACAATCATTAGCGTCACCATTCCTCTGCTATGCATCTTGAGAAATTCCCTGCAAACCATAAAGGCAGCTGCTTTGCGCTCGGAAACGGGGGCGGGGGAAGACAGTATGCCGCTGGATAGTCAGGGCACCCTCCTGTCTATTTCTCAGCGCGTACAGGAGGAGGAGGAGGAGCATGAGGAGGATGAGGAGGAGGGGGAAGAGACAGCTTGGGCCGCTGCTGACGGTACACCGGCTGATTGCCTGTCATCCTTTCAGCGTGTATGGCCTGAGGAGGAGGAGGAGGAGGAGGAGGAGGAGGAGGAGGAGGATCCTGATAGTGATCTTCCTAGTGAAGACAGCCATGTGTTGCGTACAGGTACCCTGGCACACATGGCTGACTTCATGTTAGGATGCCTTTCTCGTGACCCTCGCGTTGCACGCATTCTGGCCACGACGGATTACTGGGTGTACACACTGCTCGATCCACGGTATAAGGAGAACCTGCCCACTCTGATTCCTGAAGAGGAAAGGGGTTCGAGAGTGTTGCTATACCACAGGACCCTTGCGGACAAGCTGATGGTAAAATTCCCAGCCGACAGCGCTAGTGGCAGAAGGCGCAGTTCCGAGGGCCATGTTGCAGGGGATGTGCGTAGATCGAGCAGCATGTACATCCCAGGCAGTGCAACAGTCTTTAAGGGCCTGGCCAGCTTTATGGCTCCCCACCAAGACTGTGTCACCGCTCCCCAGTCACGGCTGAGTCGGCGGGAGCACTGCAAAAGGATGGTGAGGGAGTACGTAGCAGATCGCACGACCATCCTCCGTGACGCCTCTGCCCCCTACAACTACTGGGTGTCGAAGCTGGACACGTGGCCTGAACTAGCCCTGTATGCCCTTGAGGTGCTTGCTTGTCCTGCGGCTAGCGTCTTGTCGGAAAGGGTGTTTAGTGCGGCTGGGGGAATCATCACAGATAAGCGTAGCCGCTTGTCAACCGACAGTGCCGACAGGCTAACACTCATCAAGATGAACAAAGGCTGGATTTCCCCAGACTTCTGTTCTCCACCAGCGGACAGCAGCGATACCTAAGCAATACGTAGGCTGCACCCGCGGATGGAAGCTACGTTCTCTCTCACCATCCAAAACGGGGACATTTCTGCTTCATCAATCTGTGTCTAATATTCCTCCTCCTCCTCCTCCTGCTCCTCCTCCTGAAACCTCACGTAATCACGCTGAACGGGCAATTTTTCTTAGGGCCACAAGGCTCACTCAAATAATTTTTCAGAACAATTTTTATAAGTTTCAATTAGCTTAAAAGCATTGGAACTTTAACTTGAACCAATTTTTCGTTACACTGGGCTGCCTCCAGGCCTAGTTACCACTTAAGCCACATTAACCAAAGCGATTCACCTGCCATCTTGGTTGGGCATGGCCAATTTTTACTGAGGTACATTAGTACTGTTGGTACACCAATTTTTTGGGGCCCTCACCTACAGTGTAATCATAGTAATTTCTATGTTCTTCGCCTGCACTCATGGTACAGAAAGGTGTGTGGGGTTGGCCTACACTTTAGCTACATAAATGTCACTTGTGCCTTGGCTATACTAAGGCTACTGAAATGGAACTAAGACTGCGCTCCCGCTATACTGCTGCTTCAGAATTGTTACTGGGGCCTGTCTTGAGTGCTACTATTGCTTACATGGAACGAAGACTGCGCTCCCGCTATACTGCTGCTTCAGAATTGTTACTGGGGCCTGTCTTGAGTGCTACTATTGCTTACATGGAATGAAGACTGCGCTCCCGCTATACTGCTGCTTCAGAATTGTTACTGGGGCCTGTCTTGAGTGCTACTATTGCTTACATGGAACGAAGACTGCGCTCCCGCTATACTGCTGCTTCAGAATTGTTACTGGGGCCTGTCTTGAGTGCTACTATTGCTTACATGGAACGAAGACTGCGCTCCCGCTATACTGCTGCTTCAGAATTGTTACTGGGGCCTGTCTTGAGTGCTACTATTGCTTACATGGAACGAAGACTGCGCTCCCGCTATACTGCTGCTTCAGAATTGTTACTGGGGCCTGTCTTGAGTGCTACTATTGCTTACATGGAACGGACACGTGGAGAGGACACGTAGTGCCTCAAAAACATCCCCCTCCTCCTCCAACAGGGAAAACATTGTTGGCAAATGCCTTTGCATTGGTTCGTCTGGTGGCAGTCCAAGAATTTCACCTTTACCGACACTACAAGAGAGCCCCCCCACCATCCCCCCGCCACGGCCCACTTAATCCTGGCCACATTCCGAAAACCAACAAAATACAACCGTGGTACTAGGTCCGCAGTCACCACCACATTACCACCAACGCGGTTACTGTTAAGGTGCATATAACCACGGACACGTGGAGAGGACACGTAGTGCCTCAAAAACATCCCCCTCCTCCTCCAACAGGGAAAACATTGTTGGCAAATGCCTTTGCATTGGTTCGTCTGGTGGCAGTCCAAGAATTTCACCTTTACCGACACTACAAGAGAGCCCCCCCACCATCCCCCCGCCACGGCCCACTTAATCCTGGCCACATTCCGAAAACCAACAAAATACAACCGTGGTACTAGGTCCGCAGTCACCACCACATTACCACCAACGCGGTTACTGTTAAGGTGCATATAACCACGGACACGTGGATAGGACACGTAGTGCCTCAAAAACATCCCCCTCCTCCTCCAACAGGGAAAACATTGTTGGCAAATGCCTTTGCATTGGTTCGTCTGGTGGCAGTTCAAGAATTTCACCTTTACCGACACTACAAGAGAGCCCCCCCACCATCCCCCCGCCACGGCCCACTTAATCCTGGCCACATTCCGAAAACCAACAAAATACAACCGTGGTACTAGGTCCGCAGTCACCACCACATTACCACCAACGCGGTTACTGTTAAGGTGCATATAACCACGGACACGTGGATAGGACACGTAGTGCCTCAAAAACATCCCCCTCCTCCTCCAACAGGGAAAACATTGTTGGCAAATGCCTTTGCATTGGTTCGTCTGGTGGCAGTCCAAGAATTTCACCTTTACCGACACTACAAGAGAGCCCCCCCACCATCCCCCCGCCACGGCCCACTTAATCCTGGCCACATTCCGAAAACCAACAAAATACAACCGTGGTACTAGGTCCGCAGTCACCACCACATTACCACCAACGCGGTTACTGTTAAGGTGCATATAACCAGTCTGACTGGGGCATGCAGACACCTTGACAGAATGAATAGTGTGTGGCACATAGGTTCCCCATTGCTATGCCCACGTGTGCAGCTCCTGATGGCGGTGGCACAGGATTGTATTTCTCATTGCTTCTGTACAGCATTGTGGGCTATCGCCCCGCCCCTATTAAAGAGGGTCGCTAAATAGCCGTGCCAACCCTGTGCAGTGTGTGCCTGCGGTCCCTCGTCGTGGCAGACGCACTTCTAAATAGACATGAGGGTGGTGTGGCATGAGGGCAGCTGAAGGCTGCGCAGGGACAGTTTGGTGTGCGCTGTGGGGGGGAGGGGGTGCGGTTGGGCAGCATGTAACTCAGGAGAAGTGGCAGTGGAGTGTCATGCAGGCAGTGATTGTGCTTTGTTGGAGGTAGTGTGGTGCTTAGCAAAGGTATGCCATGCTAATGAGCGCTTTTCAGAAGTAAAAGTTGTTGGGAGGGGGGGGGGGCCCACTCTTGCCGCTATTGTGGCTTAATAGTGGGACCTGTGAACTTAGGATGCAGCCCAACATGTAGCCCCTCGCCTGCCCTATCCGTCACTGTGTCATTCCCATCACTTTCCTGAATTGCCCAGATTTTCACACATGAAAACCTTAGCGAGCATCGGCGAAATACAAAAATGTTCTGGTCGCCCATTGACTTCAATGGGGTTCGTTGTTCGAAACGAACCCTCGAGCATCACGGGAAGTTCGTTACGAATAACGAACACCCGAACATTTTGGTGTTCGCTCATCTCTAGTCATAAACAATATGCACTAGAGATGTCTTATCTGTTACACCCACATGTGGTTACATTGCTACAACCAATAAATCCCCAGTGCCCTAGCTGTAGTTTGCAGTGGAACCTATCAGCAATAGAGATGAGCGAACGTACTCGTCCGAGCTTGATACTCGTTCGAGTATTAGCGTGTTCGAGATGCTCGTTACTCGAGACGAGTACCACGCGATGTTCGAGTTACTTTCACTTTCATCTCTGAGACGTTAGCGCGCTTTTCTGGCCAATAGAAAGACAGGGAAGGCATTACAACTTCCCCCTGCGACGTTCAAGCCCTATACCACCCCCCTGCAGTGAGTGGCTGGCGAGATCAGGTATCACCCGAGTATATAAATCGGCCCCTCCCGCGGCTCGCCACAGATGCATTCTGACAGAGATCAGGGACAGTGCTGCGGGTGCCGGAGCTGCTATAGGGAGAGCGTTAGGAGTTATTTTAGGCTTCAAGAACCCCAACGGTCCTTCTTAGGGCCACATCTAACCGTGTGCAGTAGTGTGGAGGCTGCTTTTTGCAGTGTTGCACTTTTTTTTTTTTTTTTCTGTATATCGGCCGTGCAGAGCATTGCGTCCTGCAGTAATTTTACATTGTCCAGGGCCAGTAGTGGTGAGGCAGGGACAGAAGACATATTTAGTGTATATGGGCAATGGGCCTTTCCAAAAACATTTGGGAAAAAAAATCTATTTGGGCTGCCTGTGACCGTCCTCAGTGTACTGGGTCTCTGCTGGGGGTAGTTGTCCTCATTCATACGCAGCCAGCTAAGTGTTACAGCAGGCTTGCGCAAAATTCTTTCCTGCCTCTGTGTTGCCTCTTACATCACCGCTGTATTCCTGTCCACAAGTGTACTGGGTCTCTGCTGGGGGTAGTTGTCCTAATTCATACGCAGCCAGCTAAGTGTTACAGCAGGCTTGCGCAAAATTCTTTCCTGCCTCTGTGTTGCCTCTTACATAACCGCTGTATTCCTGTCCACAAGTGTACTGGGTCTCTGCTGGGGGTAGTTGTCCTAATTCATACGCAGCCAGCTAAGTGTTACAGCAGGCTTGCGCAAAATTCTTTCCTGCCTCTGTGTTGCCTCTTACATCACCGCTGTATTCCTGTCCACAAGTGTACTGGGTCTCTGCTGGGGGTAGTTGTCCTAATTCATACGCAGCCAGCTAAGTGTTACAGCAGGCTTGCGCAAAATTCTTTCCAGCCTCTGTGTTGCCTGTTACATCACCTCTGTATTCCTGTCCACAAGTGTACTGGGTCTCTGCTGGGGGTAGTTGTCCTCATTCATACGCAGCCAGCTAAGTGTTACAGCAGGCTTGCGCAAAATTCTTTCCTGCCTCTGTGTTGCCTCTTACATCACCGCTGTATTCCTGTCCACAAGTGTACTGGGTCTCTGCTGGGGGTAGTTGTCCTAATTCATACGCAGCCAGCTAAGTTTTACAGCAGGCTTGCGCAAAATTCTTTCCTGCCTCTGTGTTGCCTCTTACATCACCGCTGTATTCCTGTCCACAAGTGTACTGGGTCTCTGCTGGGGGTAGTTGTCCTAATTCATACGCAGCCAGCTAAGTGTTACAGCAGGCTTGCGCAAAATTCTTTCCTGCCTCTGTGTTGCCTCTTACATCACCGCTGTATTCCTGTCCACAAGTGTACTGGGTCTCTGCTGGGGGTAGTTGTCCTAATTCATACGCAGCCAGCTAAGTGTTACAGCAGGCTTGCGCAAAATTCTTTCCTGCCTCTGTGTTGCCTCTTACATCACCGCTGTATTCCTGTCCACAAGTGTACTGGGTCTCTGCTGGGGGTAGTTGTCCTAATTCATACGCAGCCAGCTAAGTGTTACAGCAGGCTTGCGCAAAATTCTTTCCTGCCTCTGCTGTGCGTTCCGTAAGCGAAGTCAGCCTCCAACCACAGGCCAATAAGTGGCACATTTAATTACAGCGTTCTGTTTCTGCACTACTGGTAATATACCATGCTGAGGGGTAGGGGTAGGCCTAGAGGATGTGGACGCGGCCGAGGACGCGGAGGCCCAAGTCAGGGTGTGGGCACAGGCCGAGCTCCTGATCCAGGTGTATCGCAGCCGACTGCTGCGGGATTAGGAGAGAGGCACGTTTCTGGCGTCCGCACATTCATCTCACAATTAATGGGTCCACGCGGTAGACCTTTATTAGAAAATGAGCAGTGTGAGCAGGTCCTGTCGTGGATGGCAGAAAGTGCATCCAGCAATCTATCGACCACCCAGAGTTCTGCGCCGTCCACTGCTGCAACTCTGAATCCTCTGGCTGCTGCTCCTCCTTCCTCCCAGCCTCCTCACTCCATTACAATGACACATTCTGAGGAGCAGGCAGACTCCCAGGAACTGTTCCCGGGCCCCTGCCCAGAATGGCCAGCAATGGTTCCTCTCCCACCGGAGGAGTTTTTCGTGACCAATGCCCAACCTTTGGAAAGTTCCCAGGGTCCGGGGGATGAGGCTGGGGACTTCCGGCAACTGTCTCAAGAGCTTTCAGTGGGTGAGGAGGACGATGACTATGAGACACAGTTGTCTATCACTCAGGTAGTAGTAATTGGAGTAAGTCCGAGGGAGGAGCGCACAGAGGATTCGGAGGAAGAGCAGCAGGACGATGAGGTGACTGACCCCACCTGGTTTGCTACGCCTACTGAGGACAGGTCTTCAGAGGGGGAGGCAAGTGCAGCAGCAGGGCAGGTTGGAAGAGGCAGTGCGGTGGCCAGGGGTAGAGGCAGGGCCAGACCGAATAATCCACCAACTGTTTCCCAAAGCGCCCCCTCGCGTCATGCCACCCTGCAGAGGCCGAGGTGCTCAAAGGTCTGGCAGTTTTTCACTGAGAGTGCAGACGACCGACGAACAGTGGTGTGCAACCTTTGTCGCGCCAAGATCAGCCAGGGAGCCACCACCACCAGCCTCACCACCCCCAGCATGCGCAGACATATGATGGCCAAGCACCCCACCAGGTGGGACGAAGGCCGTTCACCGCCTCCGGTTTGCACCGCTGCCTCTCCCCCTGTGCCCCAACCTGCCAATGAGATCCAACCCCCCTCTCAGGACACAGGCACTACCGTCTCCTGGCCTGCACCCACACCCTCACCTCCGCTGTGCTCGGCCCCATCCACCAATGTCTCTCAGCGCACTGTCCAGCCGTCGCTAGCGCAAGTGTTGGAGCGCAAGCGCAAGTACGCCACCACGCACCCGCACGCTCAAGCGTTAAACGTGCACATAGTCAAATTTATCAGCCTGGAGATGCTGCCGTATAGGGTTGTGGAAACGGAGGCTTTCAAAGGTATGATGGCGGAGGCGGCCCCGCGCTACTCAGTTCCCAGTTGCCACTACTTTTCCCGATGTGCCGTCCCAGCCCTGCACGACCACGTCTCCCGCAACATTGTACGCGCCCTCACCAACGCGGTTACTGCCAAGGTCCACTTAACAAAGGACACGTGGACAAGCACAGGCGGGCAGGGCCACTATATCTCCCTGACGGCACATTGGGTGAATTTAGTGGAGGCTGGGACAGTCAGAGCCTGGGACCGCTCATGTCCTACCCACCCCCAGAATTGTGGGTCCCAGCTCGGTGGTGGTATCTGCGGCGGTGTATGCTTCCTCCACTAAACCACCCTCCTCCTCCTCCGCAACCTCTGTCTCGCAATCAAGATGTGTCAGCAGCAGCACATCGCCAGCAGTCGGTGTCGCGCGGCGTGGCAGCACAGCGGTGGGCAAGCGTCAGCAGGCCGTGCTGAAACTACTCAGCTTAGGAGAGAAGAGGCACACGGCCCACGAACTGCTGCAGGGTCTGACAGAGCAGACCGACCGCTGACTTGTGCCGCTGAGCCTCCAACCGGGCATGGTCGTGTGTGACAACGGCCGTAACCTGGTGGCGGCTCTGCAGCTCGGCAGCCTCACGCACGTGCCATGCCTGGCCCACGTCTTTAATTTGGTGGTTCAGCGCTTTCTGAAAAGCTACCCACGCTTGTCAGACATGCTCGGAAAGGTGCGCTGGCTCTGCGCACATTTCCGCAAGTCCCACACGGACGCTGCCACCCTGCAACATCGGTTTCATCTGCCAGTGCACCGACTGCTGTGCGACGTGCCCACACGGTGGAACTCTACGCTCCACATGTTGGCCAGGCTCTAGGAGCAGCGTAGAGCTATAGTGGAATACCAACTCCAACATGGGCGGCGCAGTGGGAGTCAGCCTCCTCAATTCTTTACAGAAGAGTGGGCCTGGTTGGCAGACATCTGCCAGGTCCTTGGAAACTTTGAGGAGTCTACCCAGATGGTGAGCGGCGATGCTGCAATCATTAGCGTCACCATTCCTCTGCTATGCCTCTTGAGAAGTTCCCTGCAAAGCATAAAGGCAGACGCTTTGCGCTCGGAAACAGAGGCGGGGGAAGACAGTATGTCGCTGGATAGTCAGAGCACCCTCCTGTCTATATCTCAGCGCATTGAGGAGGAGGAGGAGGAGCATGAGGAGGATGAGGAGGAGGGGGAAGAGACAGCTTGGCCTACTGCTGAGGGTACCCATGCTGCTTGCCTGTCATCCTTTCAGCGTGTATGGCCTGAGGAGGAGGAGGAGGAGGAGGAGGATCCTGAAAGTGATCTTCCTAGTGAGGACACATGGCTGACTTCATGTTAGGATGCCTTTCTCGTGACCCTCGCGTTACACGCATTCTGGCCACTAAGGATTACTGGGTGTACACACTGCTCGACCCACTGTATAAGGAGAACCTTTCCACTCTCATACCCGAAGAGGAAAGGGGTTCGAGAGTGATGCTATACCACAGGACCCTGGCGGAGAAACTGACGGTAAAATTCCCATCCGACAGCGCTAGTGGCCGAAGGCGCAGTTCCGAGGGCCAGGTAGCAGGGGAGGCGCAGAGATCAGGCAGCATGTACAGCACAGGCAGGGGAACACTCTCTAAGGCCTTTGACAGCTTTCTGGCTCCCCAGCAAGACTGTGTCACCGCTCCCCAGTCAAGGCTGAGTCGGCGGGAGCACTGTAAAAGGATGGTGAGGGAGTACATAGCCGATCGCACGACCGTCCTCCGTGACGCCTCTGCCCCCTACAACTACTGGGTGTCGAAGCTGGACACGTGGCCTGAACTCGCGCTGTATGCCCTGGAGGTGCTTGCTTGTCCTGCGGCTAGCGTCTTGTCAGAGAGGGTGTTTAGTGCGGCTGGGGGAATCATCACGGATAAGCGTATTCACCTGTCAACCGACAGTGCCGACAGGCTTACACTCATCAAGATGAACAAAGCCTGGATTTCCCCAGACTTCTCTTCTCCACCAGCAGACAGCAGCGATACCTAAACAATACGTAGGCTGCACCCGCGGATGGAAGCATTGTTCTCTATCACCATCAAAAACGTGGACCTTTTAGCTTCATCAATCTGTGTATAATATTCATCCTCCTCCTCCTGCTCCTCCTCCTGAAACCTGACGTAATCACGCCGAACAGGCAATTTTTCTTAGGCCCACAAGGCTCAGTCATATAATTTTTGTAAACAATTCTTATACGTTTCAATGCTCATTAAAGCGTTGAAACTTTCACCTGAACCAATTTTTATTTTAACTGGGCTGCCTCCAGGCCTAGTTACAAATTAAGCCACATTAACCAAAGCGATTAATGGGTTTCACCTGCCCTCTTGGTTGGGCATGGGCAATTTTTCTGAGGTACATTAGTACTGTTGGTACACCAATTTTTTGGGGCCCTCGCCTACAGTGTAATCCAATTAATTTTTTGCCCACCTGCATTAAAGCTGACGTTACATCAGCTGTGCTGGGCACTGCAATGGGATATATTTATGTACCGCCGGAGGGTTCCAGGGAGCCACCCATGCTGTGGGTCTACAGGGAGTTGTAACTGCATGTGTCTACTTCTAAAGAACCCCAGTCTGACTGGGGCATGCAGTGTGGGCCGAAGCCCACCTGCATTAAACATGACATTACCTCAGCTGTGCTGGGCAATGCAATGGGATATATTTATGTACCGCCGGTGGCTTGCTGGCACCCACCCATGCTGTCGGTCCACACGGAGTTGTAACTGCATGTGTCTACTTCTAAAGAACCCCAGTCTGACTGGGGCATGCAGTGTGGGCAGAAGCCCATCTGCATTTAATCGGACGTTACCTCAGCTGTGATGGGCACTGCAATGGGATACATTTATGTACAGCCGGTGGGTTCCAGGGAGCCACCCATGCTGTGGGTGCACACAGAATTCCCATTGCGGAGTTGTACCTGCCTGTGACTGTTTATAAAAAACCGCGGTCTGACTGGGGCATGCAGACACCTTGACAGAATAAATAGTGTGTGGCACATAGGTTCCCCATTGCTATGCCCACGTGTGCAGCTCCTGATGGAGGTGGCACAGGATTGGATTTCTCATTGCTTCTGTACAGCATTGTGGGCTATCGCCCCGCCCCTTTTAAAGAGGGTCGCTGCCTAGCCGTGCCAACCCTCTGCAGTGTGTGTCTGTGGTTCCTCCTCATGGCAGACGCACTTATAAATAGACATGAGGGTGGTGTGGCATGAGGGCAGCTGAAGGCTGCGCAGGGACACTTTGGTGTGCGCTGTGGACACTGGGTCGTGCGGGGGGGTTGGGCAGCATGTAACCCAGGAGAAGTGGCAGCGGAGTGTCATGCAGGCAGTGATTGTGCTTTGTTGGAGGTAGTGTGGTGCTTAGCTAAGGTATGCATTGCTAATGAGGGCTTTTCAGAAGTAAAAGTAGTTGGGGGGGGCACTCTTGCCGCTATTGTGGCTTAATAGTGGAACCTGGGAACTTGAGATGCAGCCCAACATGTAGCCCCTCGCCTGCCCTATCCGTTTCTGTGTCGTTCCCATCACTTTCTTGAATTGCCCAGATTTTCACAAATGAAAACCTTAGCGAGCATCGGCGATATACAAAAATGCTTGGGTCGCCCATTGACTTCAATGGGGTTCGTTACTCGAAACGAACCCTCGAGCATCGCGATAATTTCGTCCCGAGTAACGAGCACCAGAGCATTTTGGTGCTCGCTCATCTCTAATGAGCAACATGATCAGGAATTACTCTGCAGTGCCACCACAGGGCAACCAAAGTATTACATAGTGCTCATTGAAAGCAAAAGGTTTACCGTGTAATCCACAAATCCGTGGAGTTCTCCAGAGTCGAAACGCTCTTTGCAGCTCTGATTATATTATATAATAATATTATTAACTCAGAATGTCTAATAGGGTCTGTTGAAATTTGGTCTCTAAACCAGACAACTCCCTTAAGGACGCGGCCCTTAATTTATTTATTTATTATTTAGTTTTTTTCTCTCACTATTAAAAAATCATAACTCTTTTACTTATCCATCAACATAGCTGTCTGAGGGCTTCTTTTTTTGTATTTTTCAATGGTATTATTAAATGTAAATAGAATTTTATAAAAGTTTTTCAATATATTTTTAGTGGAGTAAAATGGAAAAAACACACAATTTCGCCATCTTTGGGAGAGTCTTGTTTATACAGTGTACGCACTGCAGCAAAATGACAAGGAACTTTATTTTATGGGTCAATACAATTACTACGATACCAAATTTATATAATTTATTTTGCTGTACTAATTTCCGCTTGATAGGAAATCTGTAATGGCAGCCTCGGGGGCTTTCAGAAGGAAATACTTCTGGATGTAAAAACTGTTTATTTTCAATCATGCAAACATTTAACTTTTCATTATCCATCAGTTAAAATTTATTTACATAAAACCAGAAAGCTTACTTAATGTGAAAATAAAAATTATGGGAGCAATTTATGGTATGTGGACATTATTAAAGTGGTATTTTGGTCAGAATCTCCTGTTTAAATGCCCGTTCAGACGGCCCGGGTTCGGCGAGTATACTGCTAAACTCCCTCCCCTTTCCCTCCCCCTCTCTGCCCCTTGCCAGCTCATGGCAATGGGAGGGGGCGGGAGCTACTATGCTAAACTCCCGTCCCCTCTTCACCACTTGCTGGCTGCCAGCAAGGGGAGCGGGCGGGACAGAGCAAGATCTAGTGTGCTAATCTCCCGTCCCATCCCGTCCCCTCCTCTTGCTGGCAGCTGGAAAAGGGCGGAGAGGGGGAGAGAAAGGGAGCGAGTTTAGCAGAGCCTCTGCTAAACTCCTTCCCACCTCCCTTTTTCAGCTTCTCCCATGGGCCTTCATAGGAGTCTATGGGACCAGCCGCCATATTCCGGCAGAAAAGATAGGTCCAGACATAAAAATGGCCACCGAAAAGCGCACCGTATGCCCTATCTTTTTATGCATCGGAAAATCGTGCATATAAACTGATGCATTGGAATCCAATGCATCATATGGTTGGGATTTTCGCCCAGCGATTTATTGCGGCAAAATTACCACGATAAAATGCTCGTGTAAAACCAGCCTTAGGTAGTACAGGTAGCGGAGAAATGTGTGGCTGTGTAGCAGAGTAGAGGTAGCAGAGAAATGTGTGGCTGTGTAACAGTCTAGTGCAATATGTCAGGAGATAAGCATTATGTTTAGGATATAGGGGGTGTGGTTCATTATGAGAAACTAAGGAAGTTGATGTAAATATAACAATTAACATAAACAAAACCGTGCAGTGGGTCAGACTTCACAAACTTGGGAAGAATTTGCAGAATTGGTGTGACTAAACCTGTTCTTGTAGCATCTGAGTCCAGTAGTTCAGGGTTCTCTGCCTGCGTTTCTCCATTCCTGGGTGATCTTGGGGGAAACATTGTTCTCCCGGGCTCTAGCTTGATTTGGTGGCATCGGCAGAGGGATACTCCAAATCTCCAGCAGTTCCATTCCTTTGTCGAGCATAGCAAAGGTATGAGTTTTCCCTTTTCTTGCAACGATGACTTTAGTTGGGAAGCCCCATCTGTATCTTATGGGATGGTTTCTCAAAGCCGAAGTTATGGGTGCCAGCTTCTTCCTTGCTGCTATTGTGGCTTGGGAAAGGTCATAGTAACATAGTAACATAGTTCGTTAGGCTGAATGAAGACAATGTCCCTCTAGTCCAGCCTGTCTATCCTCCTGTGTTGATCCAGAGGAAGGCAAAAAACCCCAAGGGCAGAAGCCAGATAGCCCTTTTGGGGAAAAAAATTCCTTCCTGACTCCCTAATGGCAATCAGACTGTTCCCTGGATCAACCCCTAATAGTTCCTACCTGCCTGTATACCCGGATTAACAATTAACCTTAGATTTATAACCTATAATATCCTTCCTCTCCAGAAAGACATCAAGTCCCCTTTTAAACTCCTCTATGGATTTTGCCATCACCACTTCCTCCGCAGAGAGTTCCACAGTCTAACTGCTCTTACAGTAAAGAATCCCCTTCTATGTTGGTGATGAAACCTGCTTTCCTCTAATCGTAGCGGGTGTCCTCTTGTTACCGTCGCGGTCCTGGGTGTAAACAGATCCTGGGAGAGATCCTTGTATTGTCCCCTCATGTATTTATACATAGTTATTTGGTCACCCCTTAGCCGTCTTTTTTCTAGAGTAAATAATCCCAATTTGGATAGCCTCTCTGGGTATTCTAGTGCCTTCATTCCATGTATTAGTTTAGTTGCCCTTCTTTGAACCCCCTCCAGTACTGTAACATCTTTCCTGAGCACCGGTGACCAGAACTATACGCAGTATTCCATGTGAGGCCTGACTAGTGCCTTATATAATGGAAGGATAATGTTCTCGTCCTTCGCCCCTATACCTGTTTTAATGCAACCCAAGACTTTATTTGCCTTTGCAGCAGCTGACTGGCATTGGTTACTCCAGTTTAGTCTACTATCCACTAATACCCCTAGATCCTTTTCCATATCACCTTTTCCTAGCGGTACTCCATTAATTGAATATTGGTGACATCCGTTTCTCCTGCCCATGTGCATAGTCTTACATTTTTCCACACTGAACTTCATTTGCCATTCTTCTCCCCAAGCCCCCAGCTTATCCAGGTCCATTTGTAGCTGCACATTGTCCTCCGTTGCATTAATTATATTGTATAATTTTTTGTCATCTGCAAATATTGATATTTTGCTGTGCAGCCCCTCTATCAAGTGGTTGATAAATATGTTGAACAGAGTGGGGCCTAATACCGAACCCTGTGGCACCCCGCTAGCGACTGTGGTCCAATCAGAGTACGAACCATTTATTACCACCCTCTGCTTTCTATCATTGAGCCAATTTTTTACCCATTTACACACGTTTTCGCCCAGTCCGAGCTGCCTCATTTTGTATATTAGCTTATTATGTGGCACGGTGTCAAAGGCTTTAGAGAAGTCCAGATATATGAGATCAATAGATTCACCTCGGTCCAGCTTAGAGCTTACTTCATCGTAGAAAGTGATCAGATTTGTCTGACATGAGCGACCCTTCATGAAACCATGCTGGTGAGGAGTTATTCCCTTGTTCTCCTTGAGGTACTCATCGATGGCGTCTCTCAGAATCCCTCGAAAATTTTTCCCATTACTGAAGTGGCCTGTAGTTACCAGGCTCACTTTTGCTCCCTTTTTTGTAAATTGGAACCACGTTGTCAATGCGCCAATCCAATGGTACTACATCGGTCTTGATAGTGTCTAGAAATATTAGATATAGCGACCTAGCTATCTCATCACTTAGTTCCCTTAGTATCCTTGGGTGTAATCCATCTGGGCCTGGCGATTTATCAATTTTAGTCTTCTTTAGTCGCTTCCGCACCTCCTCCTGCGTTAGGTATGAGATATTTTGTGATGGGTTCATTTTATTCCCCTGCATCTCGTGTGGCATTTCCTTTTCTTTTGTGAATACACTTGAGAAGAAACTGTTTAGTAGATTTGCCTTCCCTCCGTCATCTTCAATGATCTCTCCTGCATTATTTTTTAAAGCTCGACAAAGAGTGTAACATTCTGGAACAGAGCTGGCAAGATTGCTATTTTCCATGAGGCCTGCATAAGTTGCTCTTTGATGTAGAAAAAAATGGATTCTGGTGATGGTATCTTGAGGAGTGGAGGCCAGTATGTTTAGGGCTATTGGCAGTCAGTGCGCCCGGTCAATAGTGAAATCCAGGGGGGAACAGTTTGGAAGACCAGCTTGCATCAGGCTCTGTAGAAATGCCATCAGTTCAGTTGGTGCCTTTGATTCAGGAATGCCCCTAAACCTGACGTTATTTCTACGGTTTCCATCTTCAATATCCAGCAACTTGTTTTGTAGAATCTCCACTTCTCCCTCCAGGTTGTTGTGGGAGTCTACTAGCGAGTTGTGGGCTGAATCGAATTCTCCCATCTTCCGCTCTGTTAGGTTGACATGTTCCCCCAACACCTCCATCAATGCATTTGTGCTCGCGAGGCCATTGGCAATGTCCCTTTGTATTGAAGTATGTAGCGCCACCATTGCTTCTTTCAGAAACATTTCAGAAGCTGCTTAGTTGTTAGCCAGGATGTCTTCTAGGGTTAGTTCGTCTGTGTTGTTATGGTGAGAGGAGAAGTAGCAAACTCGTTGCTTGAGTGGACTAGCGGTGCTTGACTTGGTGGCCTCGTCATTGCTGCGAGGAAAGTAATAGTAGGTGCGCATCTTTTATTGCTTATAGGAAGAATTTCTCGGGTATCTGGAGTAATGCTGTTCACTGAAAGAGCCTCTTTATTTTGCATAGACTTCTTTTCTCCGTGATTTGGAGGATGCTGGGGATATTGATCTTTGATATAAATGAGCGAGTATACTCGCTAAAGCAAGTATCTCCCCCGCTCGAGACTGAAGGTTCGGGTGCCGTCAGCAGGCACGGAGCTGCGGGGGAGAGCGGGGCGGAACGGAGGGGAGATCTCTCTCTCCCTCTCCCCCCCCCCCCCCACGCTCCCTCCTGCTGACAGATGCTACTCACCGCTCCCCCGCGCCGGAACCCGAACCTGCAGTCTCGAGCGGGGGAGATACTCGCTAAAGGCAATGCTCGCTCGAGCAATTGCCTTTAGCGAGTATACTCGCTCATCTCTAATCTTTGATGTTCTCTGTGCACTGTGGATTTAGTGTGGGTTTCTATCGAGGTGTGTTTGGTGGGTTCCAGTGAAAGCGAGCTACTGCTTGGGCATGTTTTTGCCAACCACGGGAATTCCCATCTCCCAGAGATGCAGGGGTTTCAGTAGATGATGGTGCATACTTGAGTGCACTGGGGTTGCCACTGAGGGCATGCATACTGTGGGAGCCTGTTGCATAAGATCTATCTTTTGCACCTTATTTTATATAGCCTTTATTCAGGCTTTCTCCCTCTCTTCCAGGTATCATTGTTGATGAGGTCTGAACCACTGTCTGCACTGTCAGCAGTGGTTACAGCAGGGGAAGCACCGAGAGGGGACCCGCTCCTACCTGCCAAAGATTCGGGTATCTGCTGTCCATGGTCTCTACCTCCACCACCTGCAGTGAGGGCAGTGAAGGTACTCACCAATACTCACACGTCGAGTGGAGAGGCTCAGGGCAGCCATCTTTGGGTTCTTTTCCTCATCATGCACCGTAGAAATCTCTTAGCTTGTTAGGAGAAGCTCTCTTTGCCCATTTAGGCATGTTGAGGTGTACAGGAGACTCCTAGGAACGGAATTGGCTGTGCTAAAGTGGTCGCAGCGTCATTCTGTTAGTCGCTGTACAGGGTAGGAAAAGAGCTGATCTAAAATGCGTACAGTACTGCATTGCATTATCATAGTGATCAGAGCTTTAATGGTTCAATTTCACTACAGAGACATAAAAAATGTAAAGCAAAATGTAAATGGTGTAAAAGAAACACAAAAAATAACAATAAAATCTATTTTGGGGACTTTCCCGTTTGTATAAAAAAAAACAACCAAGCCACATATCTAGTATCATCGTATTCATAATGACCTGTACAATAAATTGAACACACTAAGTGGTTTCATGGCAAAAAAAAAAACAATAAAAAAACAGGCAAAATGTTTATTGTGTGCATTGTACCTCCTCAAAAAAACGCAATAAAAGTGATCAAAAAAGGTGTATGTACCCCAAAATGGTACCAATAATAAGTACAGCTCGTAATGCAAAAAAACAAGCCCTCACAGAGTCCGTCAAAGTAAAAATACAAAGGTTATGGTACTTTGAATGCAATACTGTAAAAAAAAAAAAATTAAAAAAAAGGGTTTTATTGGGAAAAAGTGAAAAAAGAAAAAAAATGTACAGAAAAAATGTATCATGTCATTAATTCTACATGATTAATGCTGTAAAAACAAATTTAAAACAATGAAAGAATTCAGGTATTTTCTCCCTGCCCTCCAAATAAAATGTATAGAAGTTTTTTTTACAATACATCATACGTACAAAAAATGGTACCAATAAAAAACTACAGTTTACTGTGCAAAAACAAGGCCTCGTATGGCCGTGTCAACGGAAAAATACAAAGGTTATGGCCGCCTGCAGACGGGCGGAAATTCTGCGGTGGGATTTCCCGCGGAATTTCCGCCCTTGGAAGCTGCTATAGGATTGCGTTAGCAAATGCAATCCTAGGCAGACGCCTGCGGTTTGTCCGCGCGAAATCTCGTGTGGCAAACAAACCGCAGCATATTTTATTTCTGTGCGGGACTCGCAGAGCCCCACACAGAAACGTCATTCACCAGCCGCCGGCTCCGGTCTGCGCATGCGCCGGCTGCCCGGCAGCCGACACATGAAAGATCCGGAGCTGCGGGGCGCGGGTGAGTACACGCTGCTCTCTGCAGGCGCTCAGGTCGGGTACCGCGGCGAGAATTCTCGCTGCCGGATCCGACCCGGCCGTCTTCAGGCGGCCTATGGGTTTTAAAAAGTGGAATCCCCCAAAAATAGTCGCATCCTTTTGGCCAAAATAGGACATGTCCTTCCTTAACCCATTTAGGACCAGACACTGTAAATTTACGGCGCCTGATTCTGGGCTTAAAGCTTAGCCATATGTATAATTACGGTGGCGCTTTAAGCCTCCTGTCTCTGCAATCAATCAGAAGCATGTTTCTGTTAGTGACAGACGATAACTCGGAGAAGGCAGGAGTGGTTTTTAAGCCTTTCTGCCTTCTGCTTCCCTGAGTATACAGCGCACAATGAGTGCAGTGTACTAGAAAGTTAAAGTAAATGTGTAACTTTCACTACGGGAGCCTGGGGGGAAGGAGTGTGGGGGTCATGTGACCGCCGGGATTCCCTGCTACAGCAGAGCTGGAGGGTCATACTAGACCCTGGCCAGCTCTGACAGTGACTAATGTATAATGTATTAGAAAATAACACAAAGCAGACGCCAACCAAAAACATCGCTATAAGCGCCCGGTAATACAAAACCATACATATTATATATCAAAACATCCGAAACAAATAGAGGAATCTGTTCCCATACTTTATTTTAGCATAAATATACTAATTTAAAAAAAATAACTAGAAATGTTTTTTTTAGCAGTTAAAAAGATATTTTTAAAAATCGCCCTATATGTCACGGGAAAAAAACGCAGCGAAAATAATTTTGATAGCTAAAGGAAAAAAAATAGGGGAGTAAAACCACCACATGGGTAAAATGTCTAAAAAGTGTTTGGTCCTTAAGGTACAAAACAGCCTGATCCTTAAGGGGTTAAAGGGTCAAAAAGTTATTGCAGCACAGAAATAGAAACTGAGTGCAAGCTCTATCTTTTAGGCTTCATTCCCACAAACGTATATCGGCTCGGTTTTCACGCCGAGCCGATATACATCGTCCTCATCTGCAGGGGGGGGGGGAAGGATGGAAGAGCCAGGAGAAGGAAATGAGCTCCCGACCCCTCTCTGCCTCCTCTCCGCCCCTCTGCACTATTTGCAATGGGGAGAGGCAGGACGGGGGTGGGGCTAATTCTCGGAACTTAGCCCCGCCCCGCCTCCTTTCATTGCAAATAGTGCAGAGGGGCGGAGAGGAGGCAGAGAGGGGGCGGGAGCTCAGTTTCTGCTCCTAGCTCTTCCATCCTCCCCCCACCTGCAGATGAGGAGGACGTATATCGGCTTGGCGTGAAAACCGAGCTGATATACGTTCGTGGGAATGCATCCTAAGACTGCGTTTGCAAGGATGGTCCTGTTCATTAAAATGAAGCCTGTACAGCAAGACTCCCATACTATAGACCTAATATATCTGTGGGTTAAAGTAATTGTGTCAAGTTTTAAAGTCATCACCTATCCAGAGGATAGGGAATAATATTATGATCTTCCGGTTCCGACCTCAGGGACCTCCATTGATCCTGAGAACGGAGGTCTGGTCAGTCTCCAATTGAATGGCGCGGTGGTCGCACAGCCACACCTCTGCTCTATTCACTGCAATGACAGCATCAGGCATTACTGAGTACAAGCACTTTTGCTATTTCAGGCGCTGTCACTGAAGAGAATGGAGCAGCGATGAGGTTGATCGACCTCTGCTCCATTCACTTAAGAACAGACCAGACCCCCATTCTCAGGAATGGTGGGAGTCCCAGCAGTTGGACCCCCACCGATCATAAAGTTATTCCTCATTCTGTAAATAGGGGATAACTTTATAACTTGGCACAATCCCTTTATGGCATGCGCATGTCTATAGCCATAACTGTTACTATGGGCCTATAGCCCAAGAGGTACATTGTAAAGAGACTGTCACCTACGTTTAGATCTATAAGCTAGGCTTATAGGTGATCCACTGAGTCTCTGGGGATGTTAGTGTTATACTTACCTCCATCATCATCCTCTTGGTGTCAGCGCTGAAAGCTGCTTCTAAATGCATTGTGTGGCACTGCTAATTAGTCCTCCAATTGTAAAATTACTATTAATTATTAGGAAACTATAGTACCAGTGTTTCTGGTGGTGCAATGTGCCACACAGCTCTGCTACATGCATGTCACACACACACAGCTCTGCTACGTTGCTTTCGCATATGAGCTGCACGTGACTTACGAACTTCAGCAGGGACATGTTCACTCGTAGCTTTTGCATATCTACTGCATGGGATTAACAAACTTCAGCTACTCGCTGAAGTGAAATCGTGGCTTGCCACTGTGTCATGTAACCTGCATTAGCTTCACCACGACATTGATTCCTCTGTGGTGACATGTTGGCATGACAGCGGCGGTTTGTTTCAACACTGGACAACAGTTCACGATTAGATGAAAGCTGGACTAGTGTTGGCAGCATTAGCACTTGAGATGACATGATATCACATTCAGGAGATGTGAAGATAGTGGTGAAGGACTATGCTTCAATGTTGTTTGTCAATATGCACCGCCAGCTATGTATGTGGACATTTGTGAGGTTTCATTTATTGGGTTCTCCACACAGGTGTCCAGCTGTCTCACAACCAGCTAAAAGCAGGCAGACGGAGTACTGCTGTATCCATAGCAACTGTGATGATGTCACCGTCATGTGATCAGGGGCAGAGCTAAGAGACTGTAACTGACATCACAGGTGCTGTCAGGCTTTGCATGTAACTCACACATCACACACGTAATGACGAACAAGTGGTCGTTAGCAATTTGATAATGTGCAAACTACTTAGCATGCTGGTCATTGCATTGAATCGCGGATTATGGTGCAAAAAATAGGACCTGTTGTATTTTCCTGCGCAGTTGTGCAGCAAAGGTCCCCATAAAAGTCTATGGGAGGTGCGCAAATTCCCGCTCAATGTGCATGCAATGTGAAATACGCTGCTCAATACTGCTGGAAAAAGAACACATCTGGACTTCATTAGGCTAAATAGCCATTTAAATTGGGGCATGTCTGTCTGCCGTGTGCAAATGAACCTGCCCTGCATGTGCAAAAAGTAGATTACAAAGCACCAATATGCATGCAAATCTACCTCATTCGTAGCGCGAATGACACATTTGCGCATACAGTTGTGTGAAGGGGCACTTAATGTTTGGTTAGATTACTATCAGCAAGGCAGATGCCCATTTCTTCCATTACTATGGGAGCATGTCAATTCTGGCTGTACCTCTAGAAGGAACAGCATGGTAGTGACCACTAGATTAAGCCACAGTTGTTTGGGTTCATATGCAGATTATAAGTGTCTCACAAAAGCAAAAACTGTGGAAGGAAAAAAAAAAGAAAGCAGAACATGTGACGAGACCGGACATGGCAGGATCATTCTTAATTAGCGAACAGACTGGTAAGGCAATGGCATGGACTGAAAGAGCGCAGCAGGCAAGTCAGGACAGCATTCTGAGATAATTAGGAAAATCCTTAGAATTGGCAACTACTGCAGGGATGCTTCTATGTGCAGAAGTTTGTTCTTCAGTGTGATGCTAGGACTGATCATTACAAATGCCGGCACATTAGAGACTCAGCCTTTTATAATGAATTTCTGCACTGTCAGGTAATGGAGAATGCGTTGTTCGCCTTGGTGCTCCTGGCAACACTTTGTACTTTGTACAGAATCTTCCACATCATAAAATCAATCCAAGCTGCCCGGCTTAATACATTTTATACTATTATTGAAATCTGAAATATTCATAATCATCTGAAATATTAACCAGGCTCTACCACTTCTGCTGATTGGCTTATGAATATTACATCATACATTTTCATATCATAAATCCACTTCCTTCTGTAATATAAGGTTTTAAAAACAATTACTGTTTTCTTGTAGCTCTATCTAGAAAGATAAGTTAGGTTAAAGCACCGACTAGTTAAAGACCCTTTTACACTTAACAAACATCGTTAATAGAGATGAGTGAGTATACTCGCTAAGCCACATTACTCGAGCGAGTAGTGCCTTAGCCGAGTATCTCCTCGCTCGTCTCTAAAGATTCGGGGGGGCGGGGAGCAGCGGGGGAGATCTCTCTCTCTCTCCCCCCCCCCCCCCCCCCGCCGCAACTCACCTGTCACCGGCGCCGGCCCCTGAATCTTTAGAGACGAGCGGGGAGATACTCGGCTAAGGCACTACTCGCTCGAGTAATGTGCCTTAGCGAGTATACTCGCTCATCTCTAATCGTTAACAAAAAAATTGTTCAAACAAGCAAAAATGAACGATAATCGTTAAGCGTAAACGCAGCCAACGATCGGACAATGTGGGGTAATCCATTCAATTTTCTTTCGAAGTTCATTTTATGCAGCATAAAAATCATCGCTGGCTCGTTCACTTATCATTTGGGTTAAATAGCGATCGGTCAGTCGTTCTCAGACACTTGTACAGCGAATGTGAAAGACTGAACGATTTCTCATTTAAATGATCCAACGATATATCACCCTGTATAAACAGAAATTCCAGAGGTGAGGGAAAAAACAAAGACATTTTTCACAGAAAAAGCCAAAAATACAATACCTGAAGGTCTGCAAAGACACGGTCGCCATAGGCACGATCGCCATAAGGCAGGCACAATCGCCATCGGCACAATCGCCGTAGGGCAGGCGCAATGGCCGTAAGCCCTGGAGATATGCAGTCAGCCAGACAATAAAGTGGAGGAGCAGCTTGTTCTTGGCAGGCTAATATGCAGTCACCCACTCAACCCAGCCCAGATTGGGGAGGAGTGACTGCATATACTAATAGCCTGCACATGTGAACGATACCAAAGATGCCAGCCATAGATGGATGGTGACCCACCATACAGGATATCAACCCTGGCTGATATAACAGCGGGTTGCCCTGTATCTCTAAAGTGGGCCACACTGGCTGACATCTTGGGCTCCCCCAACAACTAGCAAACTACATACAAAAGTACTAATGCATACTAATAAAATGCGGGTGTTAGTACTGCATTTTGGCCAAAACGCATAGGCTGACGGGCCGCGCCGAGGCCACACCGCTTCAACAATGTATCACCCTGTATAAACAGAAATCGGAAAGTCCAATGAAGATAAGCATATTGTAGTTAGCAGATAACAAGGGGATATAATTTATCTCATTCATTTAACTGGGATAGCCAAGTTTTGAAATTTGATGCCATCAATATTTGATCACTGGGGATTGGACTCTTAACTGAACTCAGTGGGGATTGGACTTGCAATAAGTGGGCCAATGGTGCAGTACTCAGAATAACTGCTTTGAAAACTATGGCTTTCTAAGTACAAGCATGACCTTGGGCAGATGTAAAGAAGTAATTATTACGGGGGACTTTAATTATCCAGATATAGCATGGGAAGATGAAACCTATGAATCTCACAAGGGCGATAGGTTCTTGAGAACAATTAAAGATAACTACCTTGCCCAACTTGTGCAATAGCCAACTAGACAGAGGGTCACTCTGGACTTATTATTAATCAAAAAAACAGACAGAATCATGAGGCTGCAGGTTGAGCGAAACTTGTGAAATAGTGACCACAATATAATCAATTTCCAGTTGTCATTTAATAGAAAGCCTTATCATGGAGTGGCATAAAAACTGAACTTTAGTCAAAATTTGATCAGCTCAGAATTACTATTGGCAACATTTAATGGGAGGGACATTGTCCTCAAAGATAACAGTATCGGTGACAAATGGGAGACGTTTAAAAACATCCCAATTACCTCATCTCAGCAGTTCAAACCTTTCAAAAATAAAAGAACTACAAGTAGAAGGAAACCAATGTAGCTCAACAAGACTGTAAGGGGGGGGCAGTAAGTGAAAAAAAGAAAGGGTTTAAATTATTAAAGCAAGGCAGTGAAATAGCACTAAAAACGCACAGGAAAAAAAACAAATTATGTAAGTTAAAGAAACTGACAAGGAGGAGGCAGAGAGACTGATTACCAAAGAGAGCAAAAATAACCCTAATTTATTTCTCAATTATATAAATGGCTTCTGCACTGAAAGTACTGGCCCTTTAACAAATAATGCATGAGAAATCATAGAAGACGATGAGGGAAGGCGAATGTATGTAAGTTTTTTTTCAAGTGTATTCATGAATGAAAAAGAAATGTCATGTGAGATACAAGGGGATAAGGTGAACCCCTGTCCCTATAAATATCACCTGCTTAATGCAGGAGATAGTGCAGTCATTAAAAAAAGATTAAAATCGACAAATTGCCAGGCCCAGATAGAATACACCCAAGGGTTCTAAGGGAATTAGGTAATGTGATAGCTAGACCACTATTTCTTATATTTAGGGACTCCACTGAGACCGGGGTTGTACCACTCGATTGGTGTATTGCCAATGTGGTTCCAATATACAAAATATAGCAAAATCATTATGACAGTTCATTTTTATGTGTTTCTGTTGAGTAATTCCAAGGAATCCACAATTGTCATACCCACTGAAAATAAATAAGAGCTAGGGAGTGTATGGGTGGCATGGAAATTGGATTGGAAAGGGTTAACTTCAAGAACTGACTGTTCACTTGGTACCTAAGTGTGCATGCTGTTGTGCAGTTTTTAATCAGGTTTTTGACATTAAAACCAGAAGTGGATCCAGAAAAAGAGACATTGTATCCATTCTTTATTCTTTTTATCCTTCTATGATCCTTAACTGGTTTTGGCTTCAGAAACTCCATCAAGAAACATGAAAAAACCTAAATGTGTCCTAGCATATCTCACCCAGAGGAAATTGTAACAAGATAATCAAAGTTATTCACTTCAGCTGTCAGTAGTTTTAGTGCTACGGCTGATCGGCGGATGAATGTTTTACTTTTCTGATTGCTATGTTGACTATTGTGACAGCTGAAAAATATTTGAGCAATTTATCATGATGGATGTTTTACACAGAAATGAGAAACAAAAGCAGTTACATTTTGCTAGCTGAAAATGCGTTGGCCCTTCAGCTCAGGTCAGTGAGTCAGAACTTGAGAGTAACGGCATGAATGCTAAATCAACTATTTATTTTCAGCCAAACAACTTTTCTTTTCTGTGGTGAAATATTTTGTGGTGTCAGCAAGGAAATGTTCTTTATGGCTATTTGCATGAACATTTCTATTATAAAAGTAGCTCAAGAATATTGGGTTAAAAGTCCATCATTCCTTTAGCCAGTTTATATCCTCAAAAAGTGATGGAAAAATACAATTTATAATAATGACTTCTTTAACCCCCTTCCCACTCCAGGACGTACATTTACGTCCTGGAGCGTCGGGGTATATATGCAGAGAGGTCGCGCAGGCAACAGCCGCGATCGGACAAACGGCCGATCTCGGCTATTAACCCTTTAAATGCTGCTTTCAATTCTGATAACGGCATTTAAAGCCCCCAAACAATGTTCAGAGGTCCCGTACGCCCCCCCCCCCGCGGTGAGATCGGGGGAGCCGTGCAGGTGTCATGGCTACCGGGGGCCTTCTGAAAGGCCCCAGGGTTGCCTTGAGAGGCTGCCTATCAAGCCATCCCCGTGGGGTGGCTTGACAGGCTGCCTGTCAGAATGCAGTATGACGTAATGCCATGGCATTACGTCATACTGCAGAAGTGATCAAAGTATCGCATATTGTAGTCCCCCAGGGGGACTTAAAAGAAAAGTTAAAAAAAGAGCAATAAAGTTTTTTTAATTGTAAAAAAAATAAAGTAATAAAAGTTTAAATCACCCCCCTTTTGCTATATCTATAATTAAAAAGTCTAAATAATAAAATAAAAATACATATTTAGTATCTCCACATCCGTAAAAGTCTATCAAAGTAGCATATTACTTACCCCACATGATGAACACTGTCTGAAAAAAAAAAAATAGAGAACACCAGAAATGCACTTTTTCAGTCACCCTGTATCCTAGAAAAAACGCAATAAAAAAGTTGTATATATTCCGAATTAGTACTAACGGAAACTACAGGACATTCCACAAAAAATGAGCCCTCGCTCAACTACGTCGATGGAAAAATAAAAAAGTTATTGCGCGCACAAAATGATCGCAGAAAATAATTGAAAAAAATGATATGTCTTTGAAAAAAAAAAGAGCAGTATAGTAAAAAAAAACCTATACAAATTTGGTATCATAGCAATCGTACTGACCGATAAAATAAAGTTATCATGTCGTTTTTGTTGCAGTTTGTGCGCCCTAGAAACAAGACGCACTGAAAGATGGCGGAATGTTTTTTTTTTTTTTTCATTTTACTCCACTTAGAATTTTTTAAAAGTTTTTCAGTACATTATATGTTACATTAAATAGCACCATTGAAAAATACATCTTGTCCTGCATAAAACAAGACCTTATACAGTGACGTCGATGGATAATTAAAGGAGTTATGAATTTTTTAAAGGTTGGAGGAAAAAACGAAAATGGAAAAAAAAAGGGCCACGTCATGAAGGGGTTAAAAAATGTGTTCATAATTATGCTTCTAAATAGTGTGGCATTATTCTTGGCTTATGTACTGAGTGTCTTTTTTCAGGGATTATTTTCCTTGCAATGGAATAATTTGTATACAAATTCTCTATTCTTCCACAGCTAAGATGCATGAATATGCAGGGGGCTGTAACCTTTCTATGATTCGCTATGAAATGCTTATTAGATTTTGATTGGATGTTGACGGGGCGAGGAGAACTCGAGGAGAGAAACTATGCAGTAATAAAGTGCTTCAGAAGAGCTTTGGGAACATCACTTGGATGTTTCTCACTGTATTCCTCTCCAATGCATTAAATAATAATTAGGCATTAGAGATGAGCGAGCACCAAAATGCTCGGGTGCTCGTTACTCGGGATGAAAATTTCGCGATGCTCGAGGGTTCGTTTCGAATAACGAACCCCATTGAAGTCAATGGGCGACCCGAGCATTTTTGTATATCGCCGATGCTCGCTAAGGTTTCCATTTGTGAAAATCTGGGCAATTCAAGAAAGTGATGGGAACGACACAGCAACGGATAGGGCAGGCGAGGGGCTACATGTTGGGCTGCATCTCAAGTTCCCAGCTCCCACTATTAAGCCACAATAGCGGCAAGAGTGTGCCCCCCCTCCCAACAATTTTTACTTCTGAAAAGCCCTCATTAGCAATGCATACCTTAGCTAAGCACCACACTACCTCCAACAAAGCACAATCACTGCCTGCATGACACTCCGCTGCCACTTCTCCTGGGTTACATGCTGCCCAACCCCCCCCCCACACGACCCTGTGTCCACAGCGCACACCAAACTGTCCCTGCGCAGCCTTCAGCTGCCCTCATGCCACACCACCCTCATGTCTATTTATAAGTGCGTCTGCCATGAGGAGGAACTGCAGGCACACACTGCAGAGCGTTGGCACGGCTAGGCAGCGACCCTCTTTAAAAGGGGCGGGGCGATAGCCCACAATGCTTTACAGAAGCAATGAGAAATATAATCCTGTGACACCGCCATCAGGAGCTGCACACGTGGGCATAGCAATGGGGAACCTATGTGCCACACACTATTCATTCTGTCAAGGTGTCTGCATGCCCCAGTCAGACTGCGTTTTTTTATAAATAGTCACAGGCAGGTACAACTCCGCAATGGGAATTCCGTGTGCACCCACAGCATGGGTGGCTCCCTGGAACCCACCGCTGTACATAAATATATCCCATTGCAGTGCCCTGGACAGCAGAGCTAACTGCAGATTAAATGCAGGTGGGCTTCGGCCCAAACTGCATGCCCCAGTCAGGCTCGAGTTTTTTATAAGTATACACAGGCATGTACATCTCCCTAATGGGAAGTCCATGTGGACCGACAGCATGGGTGGGTCCCAGGAAGCCACTGGCGGTACATAAATATATCCCATTGCAGTGCCCAGCACAGCTGATGTAACGTCAGCTTTAATGCAGGTGGGCAAAAAATTAATTGGATTACACTGTAGGCGAGGGCTCAAAAAAATTGGTGTACCAACAGTACTAATGTACCTCAGAAAAATTGCCCATGCCCAACCAAGAGGGCAGGTGAAACCCATTAATCACTTTGGTTAATGTGGCTTAATTGGTAACTAGGCCTGGAGGCAGCCCAGTTAAAATAAAAATTGGTTCAGGTGCAAGTTTCAACGCTTTAATGAGCATTGAAACGTATAAAAATTGTTTACAAAAATTATATGACTGAGCCTTGTGGGCCTAAGAAAAATTGCCCGTTCGGCGTGATTACGTGAGGTTTCAGTAGGAGGAGCAGGAGGAGGAGGATAAATAGAATACACAGATTGATGAAGCAAAAAGGTCCCCGTTTTTGATGGTGATAGAGAACGATGCTTCCATCCGCGGGTGCAGCCTACGTATTGCTTAGGTATCGCTGCTGTCCGCTGGTGGAGAAGAGAAGTCTGGGGAAATCCAGGCTTTGTTCATCCGTAAGCCTGTCGGCATTTTCGGTTGACAGGCGGGTACGCTTATCTGTGATGATTCCCCCAGCCGCACTAAACACCCTCTCTGACAAGACGCTAGCTGCAGGACAAGCAAGCACCTCCAGGGCATACAGCGCGAGTTCAGGCCACGTGTCCAGCTTCGACACCCAGTAGTTGTAGGGGGCAGAGGCGTCACTGAGGACGGTCGTGCGATCGGCTACGTACTCCCTCACCATCCTTTTACAGTGCTCCCGCCAACTCAGCCTTGACTGGGGAGCGGTGACACAGTCTTGCTGGGGAGCCATAAAGCTGGCAAAGGCCTTGGAGAATGTTCCCCTGCCTGTGCTGTACATGCTGCCTGATCTCTGCGCCTCCCCTGCTACCTGGCCCTCGGAACTGCACCTTCTGCCACTAGCGCTGTCGGATGGGAATGTTACCATCAGTTTGTCCACCAGGGTCCTGTGGTATAGCATCACTCTCGAACCCCTTTCCTCTTCGGGTATGAGAGTGGAAAGGTTCTCCTTATACCGTGGGTCGAGCAGTGTGTACACCCAGTAATCCGTAGTGGCCAGAATGCGTGTAACGCGAGGGTCTCGAGAAAGGCATCCTAACATGAAGTCAGCCATGTGTGCCAGGGTACCTGTACGCAACACATGGCTGTCCTCACTAGGAAGATCACTTTCAGGATCCTCCTCCTCCTCAGGCCATACACGCTGAAAGGATGACAGGCAAGCAGCATGGGTACCCTCAGCAGTGGGCCAAGCTGTCTCTTCCCCCTCCTCCTCATGCTTCTCCCCCTCCTCCTCAACGCGCTGAGATATAGAAATGAGGGTGCTCTGACTATCCAGCGACATACTGTCTTCCCCCGCCTCCGTTTCCGAGTGCAAAGCGTCTGCCTTTATGCTTTGCAGGGAACTTCTCAAGAGGCATAGCAGAGGAATGGTGACGCTAATGATTGCAGCATCCCCGCTCACCATCTGGGTAGACTCCTCAAAGTTTCCAAGGACCTGGCAGATGTCTGCCAACCAGGCTCACTCTTCTGTAAAGAATTGAGGAGGCTGACTCCCACTACGCCGCCCATGTTGGAGTTGGTATTCTACTATAGCTCTACGCTGCTCATAGAGTCTGGCCAACATGTGAAGCGTAGAGTTCCACCGTGTGGGCACGTCGCACAGCAGTCGGTGCACTGGCAGATTAAACCGATGTTGCAGGGTCCGCAGGGTGGCAGCGTCCGTCCTGGACTTGCGAAAATGTGCGCTGACCCGGCGCACCTTTACGAGCAGGTATGACAAGTGTGGATAGCTTTTCAGAAAGCGCTGAACCACCAAATTAAAGACATGGGCCAGGCATGGCACGTGCGTGAGGCTGCCGAGCTGCAGAGCCGCCACCAGGTTACGGCCGTTGTCACACACGACCATGCCCGGTTGGAGGCTCAGCGGCGCAAGCCAGCGGTCGGTCTGCTCTGTCAGACTTTGCAGCAGTTCGTGGGCCGTGTGCCTCTTCTCTCCTAAGCTGAGTAGTTTCAGCACGGCCTGCTGACGCTTGGCCACCGCTGTGCTGCCACGCCGTGCGACACCGACTGCTGGCGACGTGCTGCTGCTGCTGACACATCTTGATTGCGAGACAGAGGTTGCGTTGGAGGAGGAGGAGGAGGAGGGTGGTTTAGTGGAGGAAGCATACACCGCCGCAGATACCAGCACTGAGCTGGGGCCCGCAATTCTGGGGGTGGGTAGGACGTGAGCGGTCCCAGGCTCTGACTCTGTCCCAGCCTCCACTAAATTCACCCAATGTGCCATCAGGGAGATATAGTGGCCCTGCCCGCCTGTGCTTGTCCACGTGTCCGTTGTTAAGTGGACCTTGGCAGTAACCGCGTTGGTGAGGACACGTACAATGTTGCGGGAGACGTGGTCGTGCAGGGCTGGGACGGCACATCGGGAAAAGTAGTGGCGACTGGGAACCGAGTAGCGCGGGGCCGCCGCCGCCATCATGCTTTTGAAAGCCTCCGTTTCCACAAGCCTATACGGCAGCATCTCCAGGCTGATCAATTTGGCTATGTGCACGTTTAACGCTTGAGCATGCGGGTGCGTGGCGGCGTACTTGCGCTTGCACTCAAACAGTTGCGCTAGCGACGTCTGGATGCTGCGCTGAGAGACATTGCTGGATGGGGCCGAGGACAGCGGAGGTGAGGGTGTGGGTGCAGGCTGGTAGGCACTCGTGCCTGTGTCCTCAGAGGGGGGTTGGATCTCAGTGGCAGGTTGGGGCACAGGGGGAGAGGCAGTGGTGCAAACCGGAGGCGGTGAACGGCCTTCGTCTCACCTTGTGGGGTACTTGGCCATCATATGCCTGCGCATGCTGGTGGTGGTGGCTCCCCAGCTGATCTTGGCGCGTCAAAGGTTGCACACCACTGTTCGTCGGTCATCAGGCGTCTCTGTGAAAAACTGCCACACCTTAGAGCACCTTGGCCTCTGCAGGGTGGCATGGCGCGAGGGGGCGCTTTGGGAAACAGTTGGTGGATTATTCGGTCTGGCCCTGCCTCTACCCCTGGCCACCGCACTGGCTCGGCCTGTGCCCACACCCTGACTTGGGCCTCCGCGTCTTCGCCCGCGTCCACGTCCTCTAGGCCTACCCTTACCCCTCAGCATGCTGTATTACCAGTAATGCAGAAACAGAACGCTGTAATTAAATGTGCCGCTTATTGGCCTGTGGTTGGAGGCTGACTTCGCTTACGGAACGCACAGAAGAGGCAGGAAAGAATTTTGCGCAAGCCTGCTGTAACACTTAGCTGGCTGCGTATGAATTAGGACAACTACCCCCAGCAGAGACCCAGTACACTGAGGACGGTCACAGGCAGCCCAAATAGATTTTTTTTCCCAAATGTTTTTGGAAAGGCCCACTGCCTATATACACTAAATATGTCTTCTGTCCCTGCCTCACCACTACTGGCCCTGGACTATGTAAAATTACTGCAGGACGCAATGCTCTGCACGGCCGATATACAAAAAAAAAAGTGCAACACTGCAAAAAGCAGCCTCCACACTACTGCACACGGTTAGATGTGGCCCTAAGAAGGACCGTTGGGGTTCTTGAAGCCTAAAATCACTCCTAACACTCTCCCTATAGCAACTCCAGCAAGACAGCACTTTCCCAGAACTATGTCAGAATGCATCTGTGGCGAGCCGCGGGAGGGGCCGATTTATATACTCGGGTGTCATCTGATCTCCCCAGCCACTCACTGCAGGGGGGTGGTATAGGGCTTGAATGTCGCAGGGGGAAGTTGTAATGCCTTCCCTGTCTTTCTATTGGCCAGAAAAGCGCGCTAATGTCTCAGAGATGAAAGTGAAAGTAACTCGAACATCGCGTGGTACTCGTCACGAGTAACGAGCATCTCGAACACGCTAATACTCGAACGAGCATCAAGCTCGGACGAGTACGTTCGCTCATCTCTATTAGGCATACATGATTTGGCTCTGTGCTCAGTAGGAAAACGGTTATTTAAAGTTCATAAATTGCCAAAAGAGACAAAAATGGAGTCTAAATAATCATATATTCAATCAGCATATTCCTGACAATCCACCCTTGATTATTATTTAGAGTAACTACGTGGAATCATGGATTACGATTCCACAAATTATATGTTAAACAACAATTCCATAATGTAAGTAAAATACATAAAATTAATACAATTATTATGCAATTTAGAGTTTGAGAAGAAGTAGGAGACCATCCAGTAAATATATCATATCAATGGTATCCTCTTTCTGCTTGAATTTTTGTCCCTATACCTATCATTGCTTTTGACGTAACTATAGTTTGTTTTTCAAATTCTATTAATGATTGATTAGTAACTTCCAATTCTTTCTTTAAGTGTTCTGTATTCTTTCATAAGATTAATAATCTTCTCAAAAGACATTGAAAGATGATAATTGTTCTGCATCAGGCAAGAAAGTATAGGTATCATGAAATCAATGTAATAGTGACATGTTTCATAAATAACCAGAAACAGGGGAAGTTAAATTATACATTTCAGTTGTATTTAATTGATTTCTGTTATATATTTTAAGATATTTATACATAATTGCTCATTATTCGTCTTATTTGTCATTACATTTGTGCATTACCTTTTTTTCATGCAGAATATATATATATATATATATATATATATATATATGTTAGGTTGTATTATAAATTTTCAGGAGCACAGCTTCACACATGTGTGATAATTGAGCTGGCCGGGTGTGGAGTTTTCTCCAGCCAGCCAATCCCCGATGGTCTGCTGCCCATAAATACCAGCTTCTCTGATTAGAGGATGCTGGTCATTTTACTAATTCTGTGTTATTCCCACTCAGAGCTGGGTGCTATGCATGTTAGTCTGTAGTGTCTCTCTAATCTTCCCTGAGGATGGTCTGGACACCTGTTGTTCCCATCTGTATCTTATGCAGACCCCCTCTCCCTTCCCCTTTAACAGGTGTGGCCTCCAGATGTCTGATGTCACGTATGGTCAGATGGGTGATTCCTGACCTGGTTCCCTTTATGTCAGCATGGTAGCTGACTCTCCTTTCCCTTTCTGTGGGGACACTTGGTCTAGCTATGGTTTGCTACTAGTTTTTACATGCCAGTTCTGAGTGTGATTTCTGTTCTGTGTGGTATGCAATACCTGGTATGTTGGTGTGAAGAGCGACATGTTTTGTATATCTGTGCAGGTGGCCGGGCATGTGGTGTATGAACCATCCTGTTCTGTGTGGTATGCATTACCTAGTGTGTTGGTATGAACAGTGACATGTTCTGTGCAGTTGGCCAGACATGAGGTGTATGAAGTGTCGTGTCCTTTGTTTGGTGCATCTCTCCAGTCTCCTAATTAGGGATAGCCAGATGAAGACAGTGGGGCCGTCCTTATTAGGGCGCCTTCCCCACTTTTAGGTAGACATGCCTCACTTTTCCCGATTAGTAAGGGACAGTTGTCCTTCTATCTTTGCCTGGAGTGGTGTAATATGTACTTGCAGATACTGTGAGTGTTTTTGGGTTTTCTAGGAAACCATCTTCCTTCTGTGCTGAGGTGTTGGTGCTTTGTGCGCCCGGTAGACATAAAGAAATATATATATATTGCAGGCTGCATTAAATATAATTAACTAAAGCACTTACATTAGCAAATAAATCATATTGTAAGGCAAAACTTAAATTCAGCAACATCAATAAATCCTTATCATAACCTAAGGAGAGACATTGAGGGAGGAATGATAATGACATCCACTGTGCCTGTAAATTGATTAATTGGGAAACATCCCTTCCCACTCTTGACACTTTATTTTTCTTCATTTCCATATCAATAGAATCTAAAACGCCTACTCTGGTTCCAATTCCTCCCAACAATGTATCATAGCATGCGCTTTTTTGCCTAGTACACTTCTTTATCTCCGGTAAGGAAATATTGAAATGTATTACCTTTTCTGTAATTTGGTGGATACATTTTGACACATAGCAGCTGTCTTTACCAAATTATCATTATGTACAATAGTTATGATTAGTATCCAATCAGTCTGGCTTTGAATTTCACTTGTATTTTGACATCATATGGTATAACTATTTTTCAAGGTAAGGGTGACTACGCACTAGCGTTTTTTTTTTCTGCTGCGAATTTGCTCCTATTTTTTCTTCCAATTGTCAATGGGACTTCCTAATGTTAAAACCGCAACGCGACACATCCCGACGCAACGCAACTTTGCGTTTTTAACATTAGAAAGTCCCATTGACAATTGGAAGAAAAAATAGGAGCAAATTTGCAGCAGAAAAAAAAACGCTAGTTGGTAGTCACCCAAATAGTAGTATTAAAAAGATTAGCTCCACACCAAGTTTATGCCACTCCTAACAGCCATATCTGAAGGTTTTCTCTCCGGAGCAACCATACTTGTTTCATTTATAGCGCAACATTTAATACTTGTTCTGTTGTTGTGTAACACTATACGCGGGTCATCTCCTTCTCTTTGTGCATAAAGTCGTCCAGGTTGTCCTTTACCATTGAAAAATTGTGATATTCCACCAAAAGTCCCATTCATGATTATACATCTTTGATTCGCTTTACCTGTAAGATTGTCCCATTGTCTTTGTTTTGTACTATTAGTCCATGTCTCATTTCCGTGAAACGACTGTGCATCTGTTAGTTCTCCACTCGGGGTACAAAATGGACTTTAAGTAACAGCACACCGATGGCCAGGATGCATAACCAGATCTAAACAACACATAATTATTTTCTGAGATAAACTCTTTCTCTGGGAACATATTTCATTACAATTAGATCTCGTTCAGGCGGGCGCTGTTTTCACGCTGTTAGCAGCAAGAAAAGAGTGCTGCTACAGTGCTGAAAACATTGTGTGAACGGGCTACTTCACGATACTTGAAGTAGCCCATTCACACGATCCGAGGTGTATGCTGTGTGCTTTCAAGGCTCTCATAGGCACCTATGGAAAGCACACAGCAAAGATAGGGCAGGTCCTATCTTTGTGCGCACCACGGATCCGACTTGTGAGTTTGCACTTGAAAGTCCTATCTTTGTTAGATGCGCTAATTCAGCATGTCTAACAAACACGCATGTGAATGCTTCTATAGGAACCCATTGGTTCCTATAGAAGCGCTCTTTTCCCGTGCCTCTCAAGTGCTAAAACAGCGCTCGTCTGATCAAGGTCTTACAGTATTGTCTTTCACCCAAGCAATCACATCTGCAGGTTCAGGAGGCGTTTTCTCACCCGGAACCTATACCCATACTGTCATGGGCTCCCATAGGAGCCCATGCAGCAGCTGACATATTCCGGCCCAAAAGATAGTTCCAGGACTATCTTTTGGGCCAGACGTAAAAACGCCCGGCGCTATATTGGCCGGCCGGGCGCTTTTACGTCACGAGAATACGGCCATGTGATCTGATGCATTGGAAACCAGTGGAATCAAGCCTAACTTACATAGATGTTCTTTCAGTAACCCATTCATTCTCTCTATTTACCCAACAGCCTGCAGGTAATAGGGAATATGAAATATCTATTTTATCTTATTCTGATTGCAACATGCCCATATTTTAGAATTCTTAAAATGTGATCAATTATCTCTCTGAATTTGCAAGGGGCCACCATAATATAATATTAGGGTTTGTAATGTCTTTATTGTACTGTTTGCACTAACTACTTCACATAGATGTGCTATCAAATATCCTCAGAATGCATCTACAGATACACATACAGAATTCCATCCACCATCAGATATAGTGGCCCAACAAAATCTACTTGCCAAATCTGACTTGGTGACTTTCCTCTCACTATTTGCCTCCTTCTTGTATGCGGTATTTGTCTTTGCTGCACATGCTGACAAACAGGGCAGTTTCATATCATTCCTTTTACCAATTCTAACCTGATGGGCACCCTTCTTGAGACTGCCCACTGTTAAGCGGCTTATACTCCAAGATGTCCATTTTAGATTTTTCACGTATGCACGCTTGTGCAAAACTGCGCGTCCATGCATGTGTCAAAGCACGCGTGAACAAGGCTCCATACCCATTGCTTTCAATGGGGTCACGGATGCTACCCATGGCCCCATTGAAAGCAATGGGATGCCGACATTCCCTGCAATGATTTTCGGGGAAGGGCTTTAAATATAAGCCCTTCCCTGAAAATCAACCCTAGCTTGTGTTAAAATATATATATATATATATATATATATATATATATATATATATATATATATATACATACACTCACCTCTCTGCCACTTTCGGTGCTCAGGCACGTCTTCTCTGCTTGGTCCCTGGCACTGTAGTGAAATGCTTTTTAGCAGGCGGGGATTTAAAATCCCCGGCTGCTGAAAGTGCTGTGTCTGATTGAATTCAATGAATGGCCGAGCGCTGCCTGTGATTGGCTGAGCGCTCAGCCAATCAGACACAGCCCTTTCACCAGGCGGGGATTTTTTTATTTTGTACACAAGCTAGGGTTGATTTTTCAGGGCAGGGCTTATATTTAAAGACCTTTCACGAAAATCACTGCATGGGATCCTGGCATCCCATGGCTTTGGAATCAATGGAGGAGCTTTGCAATCCTCTGCCACAGCTGTCACAGCCATGGCAGGGGATTCTTTACTCCCCGCAGGGAGTCTCTTTGTCACTGAACACTGTGACAGTGCTGTCACAGTGTTCAGTGATAAGGGGACTCCCTGCGGGGAATATTTACGCGCAGCATGGATATTCCCGGTGCATGCATGTCTGATCTTCTGCAGGTGTGCGCGTTTGCACGCCTGTAAAACGTAGACATGTGAATACACCACCAATTGTTCTAATAGATGCACGGTTTTTGCACGAACATCTGTACATGCAAATACACGCTCGTGTGAATGATGCCTAAGGGCTTGGCCTACAAATCACTGATGTTAATCTTCCTCTGAATCATCTTCCGATCTCTGAGTCAAATGCCTCCGATCAGAAGGTCAATCTTGTTTCTTCAAATATGTCACAAATCCTCATACCCTAATGTGGGCACATCTCTTTGTGACGATCAGGGTATGAGCCCTTCCCTGGACCAGGCTCCTGGAATGTCTTCCCACGTTGGAACATTTGGAGTTCTATCAAGTAGTTTGATAACATAATATATGGGAAAAAAAGTAACAAACACTTCAAGTCACGTCAATCACGATTACAACATAATAACAATAATCATCATCACTACCGTCACTTATTTATCTCATCCCATTCTTAGATTTGTCAGAACACATTTGCAATGTATTCCTATAATTTTCGTACTTTTCTCCCAAAACAACACCCGAATATATATACTATAAATCCAATTCATGCAAATGAATTTGTAAATAGCAATATGCCAGCATGATAAAAGCACAGTTATCAGTCATGTGGGCCTCACACATATACTTCCCCTGCCTTCACTAATCCATTAATCCAATATGCAGGAAAGTTTCTTATTTAGGATTGGGTCACACGGCCATGATTTTGCACGTTTTTGCGCACGCAAAATCTGCGTGTGCTGAACACAGAGAATAAAACCCATGGATTTCTATGGGTTCGTTCTTATAATGCGTGCACAAAAAAATAAGACCTGCTCTATTTTCCTGCATTTTGCGAGTGAACATGCCATAGAATTTTATGGCAGGTTTGCGAATATGCAACGGGAAGGGTTTAAAGGCTAGAACTTATTAGGCTTAAATAGCCACTAAAAATCACAAAAATGTGTAAACACTGATGTGTTGCTGCCATCAGATTCTAAATGAGTTCATTTTTCAACATTTTTTTTTTACTTCACCCAGCAGCAAAGTTACATGCATCAAAAAATCACATGTAATAGAACCAATGGTTTCCTATGGAAACCTTCAGATGGCTGATTTGTAGCCGCGTCAAAAAAATCGCACCAAAAAAGAAAGGACATCAGCGGCAGAATTCAGCGAGTGAAATTCCCTGCTTTGTGACAAAATATGCCTTGACCTATCTTGTTGCAGAAAATCGCAGAAGCCTCCATAGACTCCTATGGGAGACTATGCAAACCGGACGGCAAAGGGTGAATAATTCCTCAGCAGCGGCAAAACCGGGGTTTTTCTGCAGGGGGGAAAAAAGGAATCCCCCAGCAGCGGCGAAAGAGGGGTTCCTCTACAGAGAGACCCTGGTCTCGCCGCTGTTGGGGGATTCCTCCAGCCCTGCTAAGATGCAGGGAAGTCCTACGGAGAAGAGCTCAGGACTTGATAGCGGGAAATCGTCCATCCACCCAACTTTCTGCAGCGCTAGCTGCAATTTTTTTTAGCGCAGCTAGCTTTTGCGTGATTCTGTAGCCTATGTGAAGAAGCCCTTTAGTAGAAATGAAGAGCATTCCCTCTGAAAGCGCAGATTTACTGCCTAATTGGTAAAGGGGTTGACAACATGAGAAGAAGATAGATGAGAAATTATTAGGGAAGTCTTGAACTTTGTACAACGACAAGTCTTCTTGCATTGCTTCAATATTTACTTAGACTTTCAGTTTATTCTTTGCAATAGATGTTTTTTCTCAATTGAAGTTAACCTGCTTTTTCATACGGGAGCTTTGGGAGTTGATCTTCATGGATTTATGTGTTATTTTTTATTCCTCATAACTAGATGTGAGAGAATGCAGTAATTACTCTGCTGAAATGCAAACAGCCTAGTGAGCATTTCTTCAGTCAGTTTTTATAAATTGTAGCATATTACTACTACCCAGCAAATCCTGACATAAAAGCACAATGAAGATTTACCGCTGTGCAGTTTGCCTGCCAAGAATATACCATTTATATTTATTTGGCTTCCTTCCAAAAATTTTGGACTCTTTTTTTTTTCTTCCAGTGAATCAAATGTAGACTCTCTGTTCACTTTTTTTGGTACAAAGGGAGGGGAATATTTCTTCTTTTATCACTGCCAATAAAGAGTATCTTCTAAGCGCTGATCTTTTAAGCTTTCATGTGAAGTTGGTGGAATCAAATACATAAATCGATATCTTCAAGACAGAAATATTACGCCGTAGTACGGATTATAGCGAGAAGGCTACACAGGAGACAAATGTGTCATTTTGCTGTTTACTTTTTATAGGCCCCTTAATATTGCGATTCATATCCTGTTTCTAAGGCTATAGCTTAAAATTAAAGTTTCACTGTAAAGGAGTTTTTCAAGAAAGTCATAGAAAGTTATTTAAAAGTTTTTGCTCACCTCAAGGAAATAGATTCCAGATTTCTGATTGTTTTCATCTTGAGGGATTTGATTTACCCAAAAGGATTCCACTTACAACATAAGAACCATCACATAGTAAAATACAGGACACACTTTTTATTAGCATTTGTCATAAAAGCTAGAGAAAAATGAAGATGTTGCCTAAAGAACTGTTAACATTTTGTAACCTGCTATAGGGAAGAGATTGCAGGAATATGTCTGTCTGTACATGGTTATCTTTTCCTTCCGGAGAAGACTCTGGCTTTGGCTTATTTATATTCCTAGTCATTATTCTAAGGTCAGTGAGGTCTGACATTGACTTACAGGTCTAATAAGTGGTGCTGTGAAGGCCTTCTTCCATCTTCTCATTTTAATTACTGAATAGTAACACCTCCTTCTTCTTCTTTCCAGAGTATTACTTGGTTGGCTTGAGAATAGAAGACCTGTGAGAGGGAAGAGGGGTGAAGCAGGCCCAATGGTATCAGGGGCTTGAGTCCCAGATGAAACCAAAAGCCTTAGCCAAGGTTGAAAAAATGAGATGTATTGTGGAGATGCTACCAACCAGAAGAACCCACCAACGTTATATATACAGTCTCGATTAAAAGTAGTTTGCTATCTGGGGTATTCAGCATCTTTACAGACCTATAGTATGAGTCTTAGGAAAAACAAAAAAGGCAAACCCTGTATGTAGTCTGATACTGCAGTCATGTTACTTCTCTCTCTGAAGTGGTAGAAGGTGGAGACAAGTAATACAACTGCATGATGATCAGACTACAGAGTTTGTTTGTTATCACATAGGTTTGCATAGGAGCTGTATACTTTATATGGTAGGACATTTTTTAATCAATCATTAGCAAATTTGCTTTATTTCTATTTTAGATGAACTGGACCAATAAAAAAAGATTTGGTTGCATAAGTACACATATCCTTATGGATCTATACCCCCATATATATAACAGCTGATACTACCTTGGCTAGTTATTGCTTTCCATCTGAAACTCCTGGTCTCTTTCTCCTCGAGTAGTCATGTGATCATAATTCTGGCCAGCTCTGATTTACTTGGGTTTATGTATACTCAAACTAGTCAGTATTCATATCAGCATAACTCCTGTATGATGATATTACATGGGGTGTAGCATACATGTTCTTCAGAAAAGAATGCAGATACTCCTATTACAGTCACTGATAGTGACCATATAGCTCCTGTCACACAGTTATAATAGAGGAGATCACATTTCATCCTGCTGACTGTCTACTTATGGTCTGTACCTTATTTAGGTGAATAGAGAATGCAATGGCAGTGTCTTCCTTGCAGCATAGATAGTACAGTCTCTAGCTGCTCATGCAATGTTGTCTTAAGGCATCATGGGATTGATAGCATAGAGTAGTGGAAGTGAAAGCAGAAATCTCAGCATCTAGATGGTGTCCGATAAGCATCAGACAGGAAACAGCACAGCATGGAAGTGACTGCAATATACATAGGAGAACAATGAGTCCCAGAAGTGATGATTTGGCCCCACAGAGCTCTGATCTCATCATCATCCAGTCTGTCTGGGATTACATGAAGACACAGAAAGATTTGAGTAACCTGACATCCACTGAGGATCTGTGGTCAGTTCTCCAAGATGTCTGCAACAACCTCCGTGCCAAGTTCCTTCAAAAACCCTGTGCAAGTGTACCTAGAAGTGATACTGTTCTGAAGGCAAAGGGTGGCCACACCAAATATTCATTTGATATAGATTTCTCTTTTGCTTATTTACTTTACATTTTGGTGGTTGACTAAAAACTATTAATACTTCTATTTTTGAAAGCATTCTTACTTTGCAGCATTTTTCCACAACAGCCTAAAACCTTTGCACAGTACTGTAGGTGCTATTCCTAAAATGCTTGCTGGTTGTTGCTCGTCTCAGAATGTTAACTGCAACACAAGTTCACGAGGAAGTGATGTAAATCCAATAGGTGCAGGCACAGATGATTAATTCAAGACCCCAGTATAGGTTTTCGACGCATTGTTGAGATCATATGCCCATGATCATATATGTTGTCCATAGTACAGATTTAATACTTTGTTAGATGTTGGTGCTGGGGGAACACTGTCGCTGGTATTCTATGAGAGCTTAGTCACACGGGCGCATCGGCACCCGTACACGGGCGCCGATGTGCCTGTTTGACTGAGCCCTTACTGCAGGAAGAAGACGGCCGTACTTCAAGACGGACGACTCCCCGCAGCGCTGAAGAAAGAAGACATGACCGGCAATGAAGCCGGTCACATGTTCTTTCTCCCGGCGCTGCAGAGAGACGTCCGTCTTGAAGTACGGCTGTCTTCTTCCTGCAGTAACACGTGACTAAGCCCTGAGGGAAAAACTGTTGCTGGTGTGGGGGGTGACAGAAAAATTACAAATAGGTTTGTATTTCACTTTAGATCTGCTTATGGCCGCCTGCAGATGAGCGGGTCGGATCCGGCAGCGAGAATTCTCGCCGCACAATCCGACCCGAGCGCCTGCAGGGACGAGCGCGTACTCACCCGCGCCTGGCGGCCCCGGCTCTTTCATGTGCCGGCTGCCGCGCAGCCGGCGTATGCGCAGACCGGAGCCGGCGGCCGGGTGAGTGCGTGCCCCGCAGAAAATTAGGACATGCCGCGGTTTGTTTGCCGCGCGAGATTTCGCGCAGCCAAACCGCGGCCGTCTGCATAGGAGTGCGTATTTTAATGCACTCCTATGCAAACTTTCAGCGGCGGAAATCCCGTGTGCAGGCGGCCTGTGTCAGCAAGCATCCTCCATACACAATGAGTGAGCAATGTATTGTTTACATAAACAGGAAAAAAAGGATTTTTGTCAGGCACATAAATCCAGAAAAGAGTCTTCAAAAGACAAGAATACAATAGAGATAGCAGACTGGACCAGAGACGAGTCAGCAGGAACCTATCATTCTTTGCACTTTGAAAACCAGCTTGAACCAAATGTTAACTTTGTCATGTGGCAAGATCCTACTGAGCATGTCTTCTTATTTCCCTCCCTTTTTGATTACCTCATGAATACACCCCATGAGAATGACCTATTAGCACACAATATGTTGTAATGTATCCGAATGTAACACCTTCTGTTTGAGTTACAATTTAGGCTCTTTTCGCCAAAATTAAAGTAGATGTCCTTTGGTTTACATACTATACTGGGTGTTATTCATTGGCTCCTCCAAACTCATACCAACCATATCTAATATGGCACCCACAGTAAATCTAAGAGCTATTTGCGCTAGCAGAAATTGGCACCCAACGTGGAGCACAGATGCCGTTTTCACCTTTTCCGGACCACAAGGGGACTTCTATTCAGAGATGGACAGATTATAAGGAGCTCCAAAAAGGTAAGCAGTTTTTCTTACTTCTGTCCCTCTCTGGAATGATCTTCCCCATATCCAGGTAAATTGAAAATATTATAAGTCTGTGTCAAAAAATCTATGAAGTAGATTTACTGTGTGTTTTGTTATGTTGTCTGTGAATAATGTCCTGATTTGTGTAAATGTTGATGTCCTTAGGTTTACACACTATACTGTGTGCTATTCATTGCTTTTTTGAGCTCGTACCAACCATATCTAATATGGCACCCACAGTATATCTAAGAGTGCATTTGCGCTAACACTGACACTTTATAAGTGGCACACTGTGCCTGGCACTTTAATATCAACCTCAACTGCAATCATTTTATATATATATATATATATATATATATATATATATATATATATATATATATATATATATATATATATTGTAGTGGTGCAGAACACAGAATGACCTGCAGAGTGTGCTAGTCAGGCATTCTAATACCTGCAAGAGGGAAAGAAAGGATTAATACCCTAGGTGTAGCCAGAGTTAGGTACAAAAGGCAGGTTGTGCATGAAGCAGGGGGAGAGGACCAGTGCAGCAGGGCTTAGGTGCTGCAGGCTGGTGGCCTACAAAGGCCAGAGTCCGACAGGAACGACGACCCTGGACTCACACCCAAGTTGAGAGAGACGTTGGCTGAGAGAGAGCCAGCTTCACGGAGCTGGTAGGGCTGTTAGCCCAGGGTCTAGTGCAGACCACGAGTTTGACAGGGAAGACGACCCTAAACTCCACACCCAGGTGGGGTGCTTATTTTCACTTTGTATATTGACGTTGTATGATGTGCTGTAAAATAAAGGCTGGGAGAGGCCAGACAAAGAAATCCACATCTCCTGTGCAGTTTCTACATGTGTGGTGCGCCATTTCCATGTAAGAGAGGTCAGCAATCCCAAGGCACATGACCCCAACTTGCCACATCTGGTGGAGAATGCGCTGGCATGATCTGGAGTGGCGCACAAAACTGCAGGAATAACACGTGGATGTCTGCTGGGAGCAATGCTGCTGTATGCAGAGTTTAAAGGGCCAGGAGGCTGAAGCTGCGTTTAAAGGGCCAGGACGCCGAAGTTTGCAATTGCTGTGGGAGAAACAGAGGACCAGGCAGAGGAAGTCTGCGAGGCAAGTTTGTGAACTTGTTTGTTTATGTTGAACTGAGAACTCAAGATGGCGAGTGGTGCGGGGGGCAACAAACAAGAGCCATGCTGGGGGTGTTTGCAGATGGACTGGTGCATGTATGGATGTTCAGTGGCAAAGTGGCCTGTAAAACCCCACTGGTCTGTATTGGAGGCTAACAGCAGGGCTTTGAGGGCACAACAGGAGGTGTCCCCACCAAAGGACTGTGTCAAACATTCGGAGAAAACTCCATGGAGTGGTGAGGCCACTAATAGAATGTTTTCTGTGCATAATGATACCGTGAAAGCCACACAGTGTGAATGAACATTTGTCTGAGAACTGTGTTGCTGACCCGGTGGTGCAAGAAAAAACCATTAACCCTGAAGTGTCATGTGTGGGAGATGGTGGGATGTACAGTATTCTGTGCCTAATATGTGTAGGTTAAGGCCACAGTGTGAACAGGTTGCAATAAGGGCAGCAAATGCCCATGTGGGAATCAGGGCAAATATACCTCTAGTGAAAGAGGGAGGAAATAACGAAGATAGTGTGTGTAGGACTAGAAAAGCTGGAGTTATTAGTACTATGCCTTTAGAGAGAGAAAGGATAGATCGTACTAAATCTGCAAAAAAGAGAAAAAAGAAGAAAAAGACTGCTGCAAGGGAGTCAAGTGAGGTTGTCAGTGCAGATCCTGAGGTCCAGGGTGAGACAGCAAGAGAACAGTTGTTTAAACTTCAGGAGGGATTTGCACCAATGCAAGCTTATATAAAGTTTCTGGAGGAAGTATGTCAGACTGCTAATAAAAGGTATGACGCGCAGTTTCTGGAGTCTTAAACCCACTAACCACTTCACGGTTCCTTGCGTTGTAGTGGTGTTGCAGCCATTCTGAGGCCTGCACTTTGCTTGCAGGCCAGACCAGGTTTTGGGTGTGCCCTTGCTTCTCCTAGAGCTGAGAGGTGTGGTAGTTGCAGGAGTAACGTCAGTCAGGACCTGGTGCTGAGTAGCTTGGCTCCTACTTAAACAGTGCCAGCATTATCTCCTGTGCTGGTCAATCCTTCAGTTACCTTTGAACAGCGATGGAGGAACATACCTTGACTGAAGCTCCTAGCTAAGTACTTTTATGCTTTGTTTGGTTTTCTGTTTTTTCCTTTCTGTTGTGCTAGGGCTCCCTGACAGGGACTGGTCAGTGGCCCAGGCACGAGTGTGGGCTCGCACTTGTCAGCGCGGTCGGTCCGCTGAGTAGGCCGGGCCCCCTCCCAGGTTAGGGGACGATAGGGAGAGAATTCCCCTTAGCTTTTGTTTCTTTTTGCACAGTTGTGCCTTTTGTTTGTGTTTTTGAGGTTGCATGTCCGGAGGACGCAACAAGTGGGTCCCTACACTAATATAAATGCATCACAGAAAGGGAAATAAAACGTTAAAAACAATCACAGAAAATGGCTGTTACTTACTGAGTGAGGAGTGCATATAGATGCATCCTCCTCTCACCATGCAGGTAGCTGACTACCAAATTGAGGAGTGAATAACACCTGTGCAGGACACCGATAAGACAGCCACTCACACTGCCTCCTGATAATGAGGGGGGTGGCTGCTTGGCGTTTACTCCCACACATAGTGGATACAGGGTGGCAGACCATTCTGATATATGTAGTTCACCATGCAGATGAGCAACCTATTAATGACGCCATGATAATTCGACGGGTTGCCCTGCATTTCCATCAGTGAACCACATTGGTACTGCCACCATGGGCTCCCCCTGGAGTCTTAAAGAGAAACTGGATGAGAACCCTGCCTGCTGGGTTATGGTTGAAGAGCAAGACAGTGAAATCCTAGAAGAAGTGGAAGCGATAAATCAGCTGTTTTGTCTTCAAACTGATGTCTATGATAAACTTGAGAAGTTTACAGTGAGTCTTCAGCAGGAAGTAGAAGACATTAGTGTGGAGCTTGGCTACCAATGTCAGATGGTGTCCAACTGGGAGAGGAAACAAAAGATGTATGAACAGTGGCTTGCGGAAGAGAAATCAGTGTCTCCTAAAGATGCAAAAGAACTGGTGAACAAGCGGGTGCGCACTGAAATGCAAAACTGGATTGTCGCCAACACAGACTCTGAAAAGAGAACCCTGATATGGGAAAAGCCAAAACGTGTGTTCCAACAACCGGTAGAAGGAATGGAGACCTTTTTGGAGAAGATTAAGAAAGAGACAGAAGCGCTAACCTTGACGCGCCCCCTGCAGGTGGTATTGCAAAGGTCCGCTAAGAAGTTAAATGCAAAGGTGAAGCTCTGGGAGGCAAAGGGTCAAATTGCTGAAAAGAAGGTTCAGAGACTAGAGAGGTCTAGGGCCCAGTTCAGACTAGTGAAAAGAAAGAAGACCCTGTTGAATTCTAAAAAGGAGATAAAAATTGTGAAAGGCATTGAGAAAGTGAGAGCTGAGCTACAGATGGGAGGTGAGTAATCCTCTGAAGCTCAGGTGACCAAAGAGAAGGCAGAAGGTGAAACTGCTGAAGCAGAGAAGGCCACGAAGGTAGCAGAGACTCGGGAAAAGGCCTCAGAAATTACTCCTGTCCTGGATAAGGAAGTTGTGCAAATGAATGGAAGTGTCTCTGTGGTAGAGGGCACACAGATGGAAATAAGTGCATATGCCGCTACTGAAATGCTGGGAACACTGTACAGAGTGCATGCCTTAAGTTACATAGGATTATAAATCATATTTCAATAAGACATGTAGAGACTGATTTTATGTGGAGGTAATATTACACAGATGCTGCCAGCTCAATAAGGCTCCATTGGCCAGGGGTTTCAGCCACTCAGCTGCTCTTACCAGCTAGCTCCCCAAACCACCCAGAGCAGGGCAAGAGGTGAAGTAAACACAAATTTATCGGGAAAGCTCTCAGCCAAACTGGGGTCAAAAGAGGAGTTAATGGTTAAAATCCCATGCCTTTCGTATGGCGTTTCCATCCATATTCTTGTCCACCCCCTGCTTGTGTGTGTGTATATGTGTATATATATATAATTTTGGACTACTCATCGTCTCACAACAAAAGTTACTTTATCTTTGAACTGCACCTGCTTAGAGAGTTTACTTTACATTTTCCACATTGAAGTGTGCAAACCAAATAAAGCAGATCACTACCTGATATTTTCATCCTCCTCATACTGTATTCTGCTAAATGCTTATTTTGTTGGAGCTACTATATCAAGCTGAGAACATACATGGAGGAACACACGAGGGTGACGATAGCTTAGTATGACGGGATAATGGATCCTGACTTATAATTGTAATTGCACCGCTCTCTGCAAGTCATTCCATTCTGCCGGACTTATTTTGTAAACATATTTATAGCAGATACAAAAAATTGAATGAGGTTAAATATAATTATCGCATTTCTTCTAACCTTTCAGGCCTCTCTCAGACAGCGATTATCTGTAACTGTAGTTTTTTAACCTGTGCTCTTTCAATCTATTTTCCAGCGGAAGGCTGGATCCAAATTAGTCACATTGAAACAATATGCTATCTGCGTAATGCGCAATGTTACCGCGCTCCTAAATATAGTCACAGAATCACCTGCTCGCCGGCGGCAGGAAAATGTACAGTGTATTTGATTAAATAAACCAAATGTCATTAAATTTTCAATAGAAGATACAAAGGGACACATCGCCTGTGTTCTGCAAATCCTACTGTGATATTTACCCCATTTGATAAGTTTTACAGTTAGAAAATACTGTGATAGTGGCAACTAATGCAGGGTTTTTATCAAAGTGATAGCATCAAAAATGGCGTACATGAAAATCAGACTCAAGCTGTTGTGTTAGCTTCCCGTGTAATAACATGGTATTTCATAGTGAGTCTGAACTGTAGGTGTGTGTCATTGTGCTTACTGCAGATCAACAATGAAAGCAACAATTGTCCATAAGCCTCTAGTTTCTACAAGTGACAAACTCAACTCAAAATCATCTATTAAGTCTGCTCTTTCCTTAACTTTGAGTCAACAAAAATGCTAGTGTATGCCCCCATCATCTCCCACCTAAACTACTGCAACATTGCCCTCTGCGGTCTTCTATCCAACACTCTTGCACCCCTCCAATCTGTCTCTAACTCTGCTGACCAGCTAATCCACTTCTCCCCTCTGCCAGTCTCTACACAGACTACCTATTGTCCAGAGAATCGAATTCCAAATATTAATAATGGGCTGTCCACAACCCATCCCCTCCATACATCTATATCCTAATCTCCTGATAACACTCCACATGGTGTCTTTGCTCCTCACAAGACCTACTTCTTTGTTTGTTCTTGCATGCTCCTTACAGTTGTCTTCAAGATGTGATCCCCATACCCTGAAACTCACAACCCCAAATGATCAGATTCACCCCACCTTCAAAATCTTTGAAAGCAACCTTAAAATCCACCTGTTTAGAAAACTCTACATCCTACAGTAAACCTGGTCCCACTACACCACCATGATAGCAGCTTCTGCCTTCAACTACTGTCTCCATCCCCATCCCTTGTAGATTGTAAACCCCTCATGGGTAGGTGTTACATCCACCGGGCCACCAGGGCACCAAGCTTCAGCACAAACGTAATATGGTGTTCATACAATCACCATAAGCACAAACAAAATGCATACTGAACACCCAGGAAGGACTGCGAACTGGTCTCACAGGCAGACATAACATATTCCTACTCTAACGGGACAACCATCACATGAAAACCTGCCTGCAAGCAGAGCAATTGTCCTGATAAGGACGGCCCTGCGCTGGAACCTAAGGACCTATCTATCCCTAGATAGCAAACAATCCACACCAACTCAGAGAACAGGACTGTTCACATCTGATGTCTGCAAACCTACACAGGCACTGATCATGTTGCTGTTCACACCAACACCCCAGGGACTCGCACACAAGATAGAACAGGACTGTTCATACACCTTGTCTGGCACCTGTACAGACCCAACAAACACAACACTGTTCACACACATGTCTGGCCACCTGCACATCATGCATAAAAGCAAAACCCTAGGGTGATAGAGAAATCCAACACAAAAACACCACTCAAAGCTCACGTGCATACAGATAAACCATTGCTAGTGCAAGTGTCCTCACACTAAGAGCAAAGAGTCAGACACCGTACTGACATACAGGGTACAGTGTCAGACATCACCCACCTGACACACACATAAGACATCAGACGTCTGGAGGCCGCACCTGTGATTAACACAGCACGCATAAACAGGATAAAATGACCAGTATTCTCTGGAAAGAGAAGCCAGTATTTATGTGCAGCAGACCAGAAGGATTGGCTGGAGAATACCACACCCAGCCAGCTCAATTAACCCTCACCTGTCAAGGTGTGCTCATGGAAACCTGTGTAACCACAGGTCCCAGCGGCACAACTAACAGCTGGGTTCTCTCTCCCTCTTGCCACTCATTTTGTCATCTTTAAGCCAGGCTCACTGAATGGGTCGGATTCTATATGTGGATTTCCACAGCTGAAGACCTGCGATCATTTGTGGAAAGTAGTTGCGAATGGTTGCGGAAGATCGCGAATGCAAGCGTTTTTCCACACAGACAAACGTGTATACACAGCATATCATCTGTGTGGAAGAAAGATCTGTCTCCCCTCCAGCCAACATTCCGGCTTTTCTATCTAGTTTCCTATAAAGTTGCGAGCGCTTAATTGCATATGGGCTGCGGATCACTCTTGCCCATAGACATTTATTCAGGTCGCTGGTGCGGAATCCGCGTTAAAATAGAGCATACTGCCATTTTTCTTCCTCTCACAGAATATGCAATTTGTATCTGAAGTGTGAAGAAAAATTGGAAAATACATTCTTTTCAATGCCGCGTTTTACTGCTGATATTCCGCGTGGACAGCGATTACAGAATCCACAATTAAAATCTGTTAGTGTGAGAAAGTGAAAATGTCTTCATACAGTATGATAAAACTCCGAGCTTTCAAACCCCTTAAGGACTCGGACGATTTTGACCTTAACAGCGCAAAAAGTCGCGCGTTTCTGCGCTTACGCCAGTGTGAGACCGCCCTAAGACTAATGTGACATTTCATGCGCTGCGCCATTATATGTTGCACACAAATGAACATGCCTTGCAGGCGTAAAAAGTACAGTAAAATATACGGATGCTCCGCAAAAAACTCTATGCCTAGCTGTGTGCAAATACGCTTATGCTTGTGTGAAGCCGGCCTTAATCTCCAGATCTCTGATCTGATCCAACTATAAGTTCACACATACATACATCGCAGACAAAGCGTATTATAAATGTAACTAAAGCATAATGATTAGAGATGAGCGAGCATACTCGCTAAGGACAATTACTCGATCGAGCATTGCCCTTAGCGAGTACCTGCCCGCTCGGGAGAAAAGGTTCTGCTGCCGGCGGCGGGCAGGGAGCGGGGAGGAACGAAGGGGAGAAGGGGAGATCTATCTCTCTCTCCCCCCCCCCCCCCCGCTCCCCCTGCTCATGGCCGCAACTCACCTGTCACCCGCGCCGGCAGCCGAACCTTTTTTTCCGAGCGGGGAGATACTCGCTAAGGGCAATGCTCGATCGAGTAATTGCCCTTAGCGAGTGTGCTCGCTCAACTCTAATAATGATTTATCCATAAATTAAAAAAATAATACATTTTGTTTTATTCTATTTATTTTTTAGTATTCTGTATTTTATGGGGCCTTAACACTTACAATAAAATCGCTCGATTTTCAGGCGATGGGAGAGTGAAAACGCAGAATTATGAAATCAATGATTTTCAATAGTTTCGTTCATATTTGCATTGTTTTCACTTATGCAAAATCGCGGCATGTCGTATCTTTCTGCATTTTGCTTTTTTTATAACCTCCCATATATCTCTGTGGAGCCTCCTTTTTATCACACCACAAAGCACAAACTTGTGATTTTCATGCAATACGATGCGTTTTTAACATTAGAAAGTCCTAAAATCGTGGTAAAATCGCACAAGAAGAATGCGTAAGTAATTGCAAGTCGCTTTTGCAAAAGAAAAAGCAGATTGCCAGTGTGAAGGAGCCCGTAGAATGGTTGCTTTGTTAAGTGCTTTTCATAAAGGGCTTGGAATAAAGACTATTTGCAACAACGTTATCAGTCACCAGATGGCGGTAGAGAGTAGATGCACATTGCTCTGAGCTCAGTTACATTTACCAGGATATTTTGTGTGGCTGCTTAATGTACTGTGTGTTGTAAAAAAGTAGAATCCAAAGTTGGCACAAATTTACTAAAGCGGTAATGGTGGCACATACTGGAACTAAGTGGCATCTGGGATATGCAGAATCCAAATTCTTGTAAGGCGACCTGATACTTTGCCATACGATAGTTGTGTTACGCTTCTGTAAACTAAAACTCCATTCTTAGTCAATTATAAATATTTTTTTTTTTTGCTAAAACTGTTTAATCTCTGAAAGCCTTTACATCCAACTTAATCATTGTAAGGGAATTAGAACGTAACTTTTATTAGATATGTATTAAAATGAAGAGCTGATATGAATAATATATTCATATAGCTTCCAAGCTAAGGCTGCTTTCACACCTGCGTTAGGGTCAGCTCAGGATTTCCGTCTCTCACCTCCATTTTTGGAGCAAACAAACTGAAAGAAATAGAAAAAATAGATCCGTTTCTGCCTATTGATTTTAATGGGGTTTTAAAAAACGGAAAGCAAATGAAAAGGCATCATTTGTCTTCCCTTCTGTTAGGTCTCCGCCCTGATTTAAATGGCTAATTAGCGTAATGTTGTGCCGGTGATCGTGGGCATGCGCAGCATTTAGCACATACCCGCGTGGCAGATGTGCGTGTTTGCACACCTCCCATAGACCTCAATGTGGCTCTTTGGTGCACAAACGCATGCAAGATAGAGAAGGCTCTATACTTTTGCACAAAAAACAAAGGGTGAAAATGAACCCGTTGAAATCAATGGCTTCTATTCTCTGCATGATGCGTGCTGGAAAACGAGTAAAGACGCGCTTGTCTGTTTAGGTCCTTAGTCAGACTTGTTGCCTGTTTTCTTCATTAACGCAGCAGTCTCAGGGTTAGTTCACATCAGCTTTGTAGGTTTCATCATCACTGATTACTGCTGGAAAACAGGACGAAATAACGCAGCAAGCAGCACTATTTCATCATGTAGATTCCTACACAATTCTGGCCAGAAATCAGACGGAACCCATTATAGTCAATGGGGGGTCTGTTTGGTGCCGTTGTGATAAGATAAAACCATTTGGCCAGGAGGTGCAAAAGTTGAGTATGACGGCCCTCCCACAATTTTCCTCTGCATCCTTGGGTTTCTTAAGAAGCCCATTGATGCAACAATAGCAGGATCTTAAAAGATTAGACAGAGGCTAAATGTCAGGGGCCCGATGCAAAATCCATAATATGGCCCCCCCCAAAACCATCCATGTGCCATTAATAATACTAGTGTTTTCTAATAGGATAGGGGGGCCTTTGGGCCCCCTAAGGCTCCAGGGCCCGGTAGTGACTTCTACCTCTGCATCCCCTATAGCTATGCCCCCGCCTAACACTGATGTGCATGAGCCATGAGCTAGTTAATAAAGAGAGGAGCGACCAGGTTGTAAATACAAAGGACCTCAGTACATCAAGGCTCGATGTCTATTTCTTTCATTTTCCTTTATTTCAATTTTGATGCTTGTTCTGTAGGAATAGATTCAGAGCGCCTGATGAGGCAGGAAGACAATAGACTGTTGAGACACCTAGAGAGTGTATTTAGATTCTTAGAATCAGAATGACAGCAGGTTCTGAAAATCTATATCGGTATGAATCAAACTGAGAAGACGTATGAGCAATGAAATGACAGAATGACAGTAAGTACGAATTTACTATCAGCAGAAGAGCCGATTCAGAACATCAACTGGGAATCGCTCAGAGAATACTTAGAACAGTCTAGTAGAATGAATGAAAGAATTGGTGTGTGCTCAGCAACAGGGCAAATACGTAGAATTCAGGGTGGTGATATATGTGTCTAATGGGGGTTGCCGGGGGGACTTTTCCAGCATTTCATTATCCCTTTCCCAACCTACACAAACTATGCCACTAATTAGATGCCTGTTGCTGCCATATCTGCCCCTATTACTGAGGTACAGTGTCGGCAAATACTGTGCTTCAAAAAATAACTGGACTTGTTAAAACTATAAATACCTACCCAAAATAGAGTGCCACACAGTTCGTACTCCTAAACAGTAGTGCCAGATAGTGCCCATAATTGTCCCACATGTAATAATAGTGTACCACACAGTAAAAGTAATAGTGCCCCACTTAGTGTCCCACACAGGAATATTTCCCTCTTCGTGCTCTTACACAGTAATACCCATTTTGTGCACCCCATATAGTGACCCCAAGTGGCCCCCTAGTAGGAATATTGTACTTTAAATTCTAAGTGTCCCCAAGTGCTCCCTTACTAGTATTTATAGTGGCCCCTTAAAAAAGTTTTCTGGGACTTAAAAAGTTTTTATTGGCTTAAAAAATGGTATAAAATAAAGAAAAATGACCCCTGGTACCAACTGGAAGAAGGCTATCATAAGCCATACGTTGTGCGCATAACTGTTCAGTCAGTCATGAAAGAATAACCACCGAAACCTGTGATTGGCTGGACATGAATGGCACTTGACCGCCTTCCGGTATCTCCCAGGTTCTGAACAATGGGCACCAGGGCAGGATGGGGAGACACTGGAGCAGTGGAGTATTCATTTTTTTCTATATTTTAAGCCTATAAAAATGTTTAAGTCTCCCTTAATAGTATTTATAGTCCCCCCTTAATAGTAATAACGCCCCTGCAAATGGCCCCTTGGTAGTAATATTGCCTCCTTAAAGGTACATTTGAGGATACTATTAATAGTTATAGTGCCTCAAATAGCCTCGTGTCCTCAACATTGTAAGTGCCCTTCTAATTATAACAGTGCCCAAAAGTGCCACTATATTAGTTATGCTGCCTAGACACATAGATAGTAATAGTGCCCCTATGCCCCCCAAGTGCCAATATATATATATATATATTCAGTGGTACCTTGGTTTACGAGTGACTCAGCTTGCAAGCTTCATGACTTCAAGTCAAGAAGCTCGCAAGCTAGCTGGGGAAGGGTTCTAATACTCACCTACTGCCGGCGTACTGGTCCTCGCGATGGTCTGCGGTGATGTTATTGAATGGCTGTGATTGGTTAACCCAGCGCCAGCTTTCATTGACTGACGCAGCACTGGATGAACCAATCAGAGCATTAGCTTGCTGGAGGCGGGGTATTCAAGCTCTGCTTCCAAGAAGAAATGCAGTGTCGGCGTGAAGGAGGGATGCGGCAGGCTGCAGCAGCAAAGGAGACCCGCGTTTGGTTTTTTTATATGTAGTGTAAAATTTTCCCAATTGAAATGAACTGGAACAGATTAATGGCAATTCAGTATATTTCAATGGGGAAAATTTTTTACGAGTGTTTTGGTCTTAAGAGCTTCGTCACGAAACAAATTAAACTCTTAACCCAAGGCACCACTGTATATATTTAACTAAACATGAGTGGAGCCGAGTCCTCTTCTGCCCCCAAGTACCAGATGCAGACATCTGACGCAGGACGCCATGACACTGAAAGTCCCGTTTGTGGTGTCTGCCCTGTTGTAGCCTGCAGGGCCGTCTGAGGTACTAACTTTCGCTGCAGCCACTGAAAAGAAAGTGATGGCAGCACAAGCCAGCAGAAAAGCAGAAGAAGCAGCAGGCCACAACAAGATGCTGGCGCTCAGCAGAAACAAAATCCGGGCCACCCAAAGCATCTGCTCAGGTCAGGCTCAAGAGGTTCCTGTCACCCTGCTAATAATTTAGTACTGCGTATCTTGGAGAGAGGGAATGTGGAATATGAAGGACACTTACAAACTTTGAGTTCATCTAGCTCCCTCTTAGGATGAGTTCACACATTACAAAAATTGCTGCAAGCTTTTGGCTACAGAATGTGAGCCACAAATTCCACACCAACATACAGCACTGTGTAAGTGAATGGGCTTTAAAGGGTCACTCCAGCAAAAGCACCTTTTTCCATCACTGCACCCCTCACCTGATTGCCTGTCATACTTTGGAATTCCCTTACATGTATTGCAGTTACTTCGATGCAGTGCAGCCTCCTGTGTAATGCTAAGCAGGCACCATCCTAATGCTGAGCCTCCTCATGGCCCAAATTGGAAGAATTTATCTTGCGGCAACAACTTGATGCTGCAGTATAGAAAATATGCAGAACGAGTCTATTTACACAGACCTGCCCACATTGGATACTCAAAAATTAGGTGAAAAAAACATTAGATGGCACACGGATCTCTTACAATGAATGGAATGAAAAATCACATGTGTGAATGGCCTAATTGACTATTATGGGTTTTGAATACATGTTAAAAATATATACTGGCCAGAATCATATATAGAATGGATTCCACTGACTTGAGAAGGAACAGTGTTGAATTTTGTCAAGTTAACAAAAATTACCCAAAAATTGCTGAATAAGGTCAGATTATCTATTCAATTGTCAGTTAGGCCGGTCTCACACAATCATATTTCGCGATTTCCATCTGCGTGGACGATCTGCAGTAATATGCAGGCATTGCAAGGCATGTATTTTCTAAATTTCCTTCATATATGCAGGTATGAATTGTGTATTCCATGATTGGAAGAAAAATCGCAGCATGCCCTAGCATGGATTCTGCACGGACGGGCTCCATTGATGTCCATGGTTTCGTGCAACCCACAGCCTATACACAATGAACATTGTGTATGAGCAGCGGAATTGGTCGAACTTGCTAGGAGACAAAATAGAAAAGCTGGAGAGCCGGAGAAGAATAGGATATTTCTCTCGGCCGGTACAATGCTACTTTCTGATTTCGTTCACTGCTTGCGAGTTTTCTTCTGCGCGAATCGTATGCTGTCCATACGCGTACATCCACGCGGAAAACTGCACGCATACACGACCATTCGCAATTCCTTTCAGCAATCACTCACAGGTCTCCTACTGTGGATATCTGCAAGCAGAATCCGACCCATTTGTGTGAGCCCAGCCTTAAAGGGCTTGTCCATGTCTGATCTATTGATGACCTATCCCCAGGATATTCAGTTCAATGGTTAACAGTCCCAGCTGTTTATTCCTGGCTCCATACAGACTGACAGCCACCCAAGATCAATTGATTCTAGAGGCGATCAGGAGTAAGGGACCAGCACCGATCAATTTTTGATGACCTATCCTGAGATAATCAACAGTTCAGAGGTAGACAACCCCTTTAACTCCTTGAGTGGCAGGTTTATTACTGCCATGTCAGTGCAGCAAGCCCCAGAGATTTTCCTGAGGTAATTCGACGTGGCAAACGTGTACAGTGGCACAATAACTGTGTGTCCTGGCCAGCATTTCAGCACTAGAGCTGTCCACAGAAATCTTCTGGGGTTTAACTGCATGGTCAGTGCAGCAAGCCCCGGAAATTTTCTGGGCGTACCACTAAAGGGGTTAATGGACCCATAGAATACAATATGCTCCAATTTTTGTGTACATTCTTTTGCTTACACCTTAATTTTCCATTTTAAGAATTGCATTCTTCACATCAGTTATTAAGAATGAAACAAAAAGCGGCTTCTGTTCTTTATTATAAGACTACAGAACTATTCCATGCAAACACACATTTTCTCTGTAGGTAACGCTTCGAGCTTTTGTACACAACTCCAAGAAAATCTCTGATCTATTTTTAAGAATTATAATGGATGGGATTTAATTAATTAGCTGTAGGCTTGTAATCCTGCCAGCACATTCTGCACGCATTGCTAAGTAATCAAGAATTATGGCAGTAAGTAAGAAACCATTAGTCCTGTAATCTCTATGTATATGTAGCTGTCTACATGAAGCAGAATGTACATTATGTTTCCGTTTCTATAGATACCTACACAATAGACCTACAAGCTGCGTGATTTGGTAGATACAACGTATTGCTTATATTTTTAAAGCCGCTTTTAGAATTCTGTTGCTTTTGACCAAAAGCCGTCATTTTGAAACCCTTAAGGACACGGCATATTTTGGACATGAGAGACGCAACAATTTTTGGGGGGATTTTCAGCGCCGCCTTTCAAAAGCCATAACCGTTTTATTTTTCCGTTGACATGGTCATACGGGGGCTTGTTTCCTGCGGGGCGCACTGTAGTTTTTATTGGGACCGTTTTGAGGTACATATAATGTAATGTATAACTTTAATTATTTTTTTGAGGGCAGGGAGAGAAAACACATCAATCCTGACGTTGTTTTTATAGCATTAATTATGCAGGATACATGGCATGATCATTTTCTTACTGTTGGTACAATTATGGCAATACCAAATTCATTTTTTTGGCTTTTCTACTTTTGCACAATAAAACCCCTTTTTTATTTTTTAAAGTTGTTTTTTTTTTTACATTGTTGCATTCAATGTCATACAGTATTTTTATTTTTCTATGAACGGAGCTCTGTGACGGCTTGTTTTTCGTGTGATGAGCTGTAATTTCTATTAGTAGCATTTTGGGGTACATACAGCTTTTTTGATCACTTTTATTGCATTTTTTGTGAGACAAAATGAACAAAATAAGAATTGTTCCAGTTTTTTTTTTAGTTTCTGCCATGCAGGATAAATAGTATGTTCAGTTTATTGTACAGGTCGTTATGGATACGGTGATAACAAATATGTTTGTTTTTTTTAATTTATACCGAAAGGGTGATTTTTTTTTTAATATTATTTTTTTATGTCCCTGTAAGGGACTTGATCCACAAAAGATCTGATTGCTATGATAATGCATTGTATTATTTCTGTACTGCAATGCATTATCGCTCACGGTAGCAATCACAGGCCATGGCCAGCTGGACACCAGTGTATGGCGTCCAGCTGCCATGCCAACCCATCAGCCCTCTCCGATTACAAAACATAGGGCCCATGCGCACTCCCTCTGTGATCCCTTTAAATGCCGTGATGTACATTGATTGCTACGTGTAAGTGGTTAAGATTGGGGTTGGATGTACTCATTGATCCCTGCTGTTGCCATGAGTGGCTGGCTATCAGTTACAGCTAGCTCCTGCTGCCGGGATGGTGCGGTCTCACTTTTAGGCCCATGCCATCCACAGGTCAAAAGTTTGCATCCTGTTGTGTTAAGTACCATGTACCCAGGATTTTAACTTACATCCTGCAGCCATAAGGGGTTAACTGAGCTTCCATAGTGGGCTGTTAAGTTTTTCCATCATCATATGAATGGCCTTTTGAGTCTCCTCATTCACCGTCTAGGTGCTCTCCCTAAGGAGAAAAGACGTAGTTTCTGACCCCCATCCCAGGCCTCTCACTAGCAAAGCCAGACTCCTACTGTACACTGATGAAGGGCAAATACCCTGAAACAGCTGTCTGTACATGGAGTCTGGCTTTGCTTTTAATTTCTTGTCATTGTTACAAGGCTTGTATGAAGAGTCTAACTTTGGCTTGAAGGAATGCTGCCTTCCTATAGGTGGCACTGTGGAGGTAATTTTCCATCTTCCTTATTTGCATATTATCATATAATAGTGTAAATGTGGACTGTGTGATGTACACCCAGGTCTTTAGCAATGCTTTTGTAGTATTTTCTCCAACAGGGGCCTAATTATGATGAGTGCAAAAGAAACAGTCACATCCAGGCCCTGGAGCGTTAGGGAGCCAATAATGTCTCTTTTCCCCATATATGGAGACAAGTACTATCAATGAAGCATTATACTTACAGATTTTGCATTGGGGCTCAGCAGCTCAGGTTCTGTCTCAATAACGCATCTTCTGAAGTCTTCTGAAAACTGTTTGCATTCTTAAGAAGAGCAGATTTGTCAGTAATCAGGCTTTGTGTGCCTTTATTTAATGGGGAAAGCTCATGTGAAATTCACACTCCAAATCTCCTCTCCTTAAGTGAAACACAGTTTGCCAAACATCTCTTGGAGAAGCCATTAATACAGCAGTTCTCTTAACCTTTCGTGGATCTGCTCAATAAAAGACATGAAGGGTACAACTATTTGTGTTATTAGTTTAGATTGTGCTTGGCTATAGTTGTGGCTTACAGAACAATCAGACGACATTTTATTAGTGATCAATGCAGAAATCAAGGTAGTTCCAAAGGGTTGTTTTTTCAACTGTACCTGCGTGACAAAATCCTATCTAAACATCAGCACTGATGGCTCATTTCCACGGGCGGATTTGAATTCTGGGATCCATGTGGGGCACCCACGCGGATGATCCGGAGTTCAAGCCGCCCATAGAAAATCGACAGCATGCTCCATTTTGCCGTGAATCCCACAGGGATGGCTTCTATTGAAGTCAATGGAAGCCGTCCGATCTGCGGCACACCAGCATTGCACGTGTGCGGGAGGCGTGCCACCCGGCGGGCATGCCCACATGCCGGCGTGCCCACCCACATGCACAGAGAAGAAGACTGACGCTCCGCACACATCCGGACTGGTAAGTAATGTCCTCATATCGTGAGCAGGGTGGTATTCCGCGGCTGGGCTCCCGCCCACAGAACCCGACCCACCCGTGGACATGAGACCTAAGTGTGATAGGAGTTTGTGCCCCCTGGCATATGTCCCAGTATGATATCTAGCGTTAGAAGCAGCAAGAAAAAATACAGGTAAGAGACTGACACATGGAATTCCTTAGGACTATGTTTACATGTAGTGGAAACACTGCAGAATTTCCGCTGTAAATTCTGCAGCATTTCAGCATCCAAAACAGAGTCGAAATGCGTACGATTGATATAATAATAATAAACTTTATTTGTATAGCGCCAACATATTCCGCAGCGCTTACATAGACGGGGGATACAGAAAGACAAAAGTACAAACATTACAGAACCACGGTTACATAGTAATCACTTGATGGAAACAATAGGGGTGCGGGTCCTGCTCCAATGAGCTTACATACTACAAGTAATGGGGTGATACAGAAGGTAAAGGGGCTGGAAATGTGCACTGTATGGCGAGGTGGAAAGTGAGGGGTGATATACACATAGACAATGGTCAGACATTTAGCCGTGTGACGGCAGAAACAGTATGACTGCAGGAGCGGTTTATGATGGCTAGCAGGGATTGCAGTCAGTAGGTCAGGGAGCATGTTATCAGGGGAGTACAGAGGGGTTTGTTTAGGGAATTCGGTATGCCTCCCTGAAGAGGTGCATTTTTAGAGCACGCCTGAAGTTCTGCGAGTCCTGGATTGCTCGGGTAGCCTTTGGTAGTGCGTTCCAGAGGACCGGTGCTGCTCTGGAGAAGTCTTGGAGGCGGGAATGAGAAGTTCGAATTAAAGGGGCGCTCAGTCTGGTTTCGTTAGCAGAGCGGAGAGCCCGGGCTGGTTGATGGATTGAGATGAGGGAGGCGAAATAGGGAGGCGCTGCACTGTGGAGGGCTTTGTGGATGAAGGTGGCAAGTTTAAATTGAATTCTGTATTTAACGGGCAGCCAGTGCAGTGACTGGCACAGGGCAGAGGCGTCCGAGTAGCGGCTGGACAGGAAGATGAGCCTGGCTGCCGCATTCAGGATGGATTGGAGAGGGTAGAGTCTGGTGCAGGGGAGGCTGATCAGCAACGAGTTGCAATAATCAAGCCGGGAGTGGATGAGGGAAACAGTAAGCATTTTTTGCGTGTCCACAGTGAGAAAAGAGCAGATTCTTGCGATGTTCTTGAGGTGCAGCTGACATGTTCGGGCCAGAGATTGGATGTAGGGGGTAAAAGAGAGATCAGAATCAAATATGACTCCAAGGCAGCGGGCATGTTGTCTAGGAGTTATGGTGGCGCCACACACTGAGATGGAGTTGTCAGGAGGAGGTCGGTTAGTGGAGGGTGGAAATACCAGCAGGTCAGTTTTAGAGAGGTTTAGTTTTAGGTAGAGAGAGGACATGGTGTTAGAGACAGCGGACAGACAGTTAGTGATGTTTTGGAGTAAAGGTGCAGAGATGTCACGGGAAGAGGTGTACAGCTGGGTGTCATCAGCATACAGGTGGTATTGGAGGTCAAATCTCCTGATGGTTTGTCCAATAGGGGCTGTGTAGATAGAGAAAAGAAGGGGGCCGAGGACAGAGCCCTGGGGGACCCCAACAGCAAGGGGAAGAGGAGGGGAGGTAGAGCCAGCAAAGGAGACACTGAAAGAGCGGTCAGATAGGTAGGAAGAGAACCAGGAGAGGGCAGTATCCTTTAGGCCAATGGAGCGAAGCATACTGAGGAGGAGTTTGTGGTCAACAGTGTCAAATGCTGCGGAGAGGTTGAGGAGGATCAGTAGGGAGTAATCGCCCCTCGATTTGGCTGTCAGTAGGTCATTGGATACCCTTGTAAGGGCAGTTTCTGTCGAGTGTTGAGGTTGAAAGCCAGACTGTAGGGGGTCTAGGAGAGAGTGCTCTGATAGGTAGCTTACAAGGCGGGAGTAAACCAGGCATTCTAGTAGTTTGGAGATGAAGGGGAGGTTTGAGATGGGTCGGTAGTTGGCAGCATCAGTCGCGTCCAGAGTCGGCTTCTTTAGCAGTGGGGATATGATGGCGTGTTTGAAAGAAGAGGGAAAGATGCCAGAGGTCAGAGAGAGGTTGAATATAGTGCTGAGATGGGAGATGACCACTGGGAAAAAGGAACGGAGGAGGTGTGAAGGGAGGGGGTCGCTAGCGCAGGTGGTGGGGCGAGCAGAGAAGAGCAATTTGGAGACTTCTTCCTCTGTCGCTGGTCTGAGTACAGACAGTGAGCAGGAGCTAGATGCAGTGCTAACAAGACTAGGGTCAGGGCTAGTCTGGGGTTGGGAAGTTATTTCCTGACGGATGTCATCAATTTTCTTTTTGAAGTAAGCAGCCAGCTCTTCGGCACTGAGATCCGTCATCGGGGGCTGTGGTTTAGGGCTGAGAAGGGAGTGAAAAGTATCAAAGAGCCGTTTAGGGTTGTGGGATAGTGAGGAGACTAGAGAGGTGAAATAGACTTGTTTGGCATGGTGGAGGGCAAGGTTGTAGGTTCTGAGCATGAATTTGTAGTGGAGGAAGTCTGCGGACGTTTGCGATTTCCTCCACAGCCGTTCAGCACTTCTAGAGCACCGCCGGATTAAGCGCGTTTGAGGCGTGAGCCAGGGTTGCCGTGGTCTACATCGGATGGCTCGGGTCCTGGGGGGCGCCGCTTCATCCAGGGCATGTTTGAGAGCGGTGTTGTAGTGAGCGGCAGCCAGGTTGGGGCAGGCGAGGAGAGAGATGGGGGACAGAGAGGACTGTAGGGATTCAGCAAATTTCTGGGTGTGAATGGCCTTAAGGTACTGTAGGTAGGTGAGTCTGGAGAGATGTTAGGGAGCGTGACAGAGAAAGAGAGGAGGTTATGATCCGAGAGCGGGAGAGGGGAGTTAGTGAAGTTGGCAGCAGAGCAGAGCCGGAGGAAGACCAGATCCAGAGTATTGCCATCCCTGTGAGTGGGAGAGGCTGTTAGTTGAGAGAGACCAAGGGAGGAGGTGAGTGAAAGAAGCTGAGAGGCAGATGGGGAGTTGGGGTCATTAGTGGGGATGTTAAAATCACCTAAGATGAGGGTTGGAATTTCACAGGATAGGAAGTGGGGGAGCCAGGCAGCAAAGTGGTCCAAAAACAGGCGAGCAGCACCTGGGGGGCAATAGATAACTGCTACTTGCATGGACAGTGGGCGGAAAAGCCGTAGCATATGTACCTCAAATGATGGAAAAGTGAGTGAGGGTACAGGGGGGATGACCTGGTAGGTGCATTTTGGGGAGAGAAGAGCACCTACTCCTCCGCAACGCCTGTCATCTGGTCTCGGGGTATGGGAGAACTGCAGGCCATTGTAGGACAGTGCAGCAGGGGAGGCCGTGTCAGACTGCTGTATCCACGTTTCTGTGAGAGCTAGCAGGTTTAAAGATTTAGCAGTAAAAAAGTCATGGATGGTGGGGAGTTTATTACATGCTGACTGGCAGTTCCAGAGTGCACATTTAAAGGAGTCAGGGGAGGGTATGCATGGGCTAGCAGTTGGGCTTGGGGATTTTATTAGTGAGTCAGGTAGGGGGTAATAGCTAGGAGCAGTGGAGGGTGGGCCAGGATTGGGAGAGATATCCCCAGCAGCTAGTAACAGCAGAATAGTTAGGGTTAGCAGATGGTTAGGAGATTTATGAGGATGACTGTTATTTTTGTTAGTGGCATTAGGGGGTTTGAGGCTAAGCAAGAAGGTAAAGAGTGCATGCGAGCTGTGCATAGGTGAGGACAGGAGAGAGGGGCTAATGTGAATAGAGTGCCCCAGAGGTTGGCACTTGAAAGAAGTTCTGAAACTGAGAGCAAGAATGAGAACAGAAGTGACAACATTAGTGATAGCTTTTAAGTGTAAAGCATTAAGGCAGAGTTTGTGGCCTACCTGTCGCCTACCCTGTCGAACTGCCATGATGGAACTGTATCATACTTTCCCCAGCTCATACTTTAATACAGCTCATATTTGCGTGGCAGCCACCCGCGTGGCATGTAAGCTTACACTGATATTATAGTGAAAGTTATATAAATTTTGAATCAAAATCGGTTACATATCCGCAGCTGATTTCGGAAGATACAGCACTCCCCTCACCTCTGAAGTCTTTGGCTGTCAGGCAGCCTATAGTTTAAACAGCACCGCTGGTCAGGTGACACCGCTTCCACATGATCTGACCAGTGGCACTGTGCTTGCTACAGGCCGCCGGGTGCCGGGGAGTGCTGACAGCCAAAGACTTTGGAGTTGAGGGGGGCGCCGTATCTTCCGAAATCAGCTGCTGATATGCAACTGATTTCAAGTCAAAACCCGCAACATCTTGGCCAATCCTTACGTACTTAGAAAATTAAACCACTTTTCATGAAAGGGATAGGTCATTGAGGGCAGGTCATCAATAGTCCCGGACAACCCCTTTAAATATGTATAACAGTCTACTTTGGTGCAGTGATATATTCCTAGATTTTCTATGCAAAGTACTTTCAGAAGTGAATTATTGAAGTCATTTTGCTAAATCTCCTATTTCTTTATAGAGGCTTAAGTGCGATATTATGAAGATGTATTGGTCTATTTAATATGTGAATCTCCACACTTAATATACAGTACATCTAACTGAAGCAGTTGGGAGGAGACCACGGCCTTGTTATTCACAAGACACTTGTCTGACATTGATTTTTGCCTTGGCTTTATACTGGCTTTATACTCTATTGCATATGGCTCTAGAGGAAAGTGAATCCTAGATAAATAGATATTACAGATGTATAAAGGACACAACACAACTGTAAGTAGAGATCGATCTGTCTATGTCTTCTCTATGGAATAGATATACAACCAGTGACTACTTTCTATATTTTCCATACTACTTGTACCATCATTGTATTCCCGTAATATAAAATGGTCCCAGCTTGTCTTAGAAGGTGACAGGCAATGTGTTTCATTGCCCGTCATGGATCACCGAGTACAACATGTCAACATGGATGTAATTCAGCCCAAAGCAAGCCAACCTTTAAATGTTATATTATACGAATAATTAACAATTAATACAAAATAAAGTAATTCAAAGTGAAACGGTGACCAGCATTTCATTGATGTCCCCCGAGGCACAGACCCAGCAAGAATTGTTCTGTTCATTATTCTTTCTTTGGCAGCACCTTAAAGCCACATATAATACATCTTAATGGGAATCTGTCACCACCTTTATATAAAGAAGTAGTGTGGTGGTTCAGTTGTTACCCCTGCTGCCTTGCAATGCTGGCGTACAAAGTTAAAATATGGTCAAGAGGAAAATCTGGATGGGGTTTTTATGTTCTCTTTGGGTTTATTCTTGTTGTTGTTCTCATCTTCGTCTGTAGCAGAACAGATGCGTGTGGTTGCAAAAAGAAGTAGGGTGGTGGCTCAGTTGCTAGCACTGCGTAGTGCCCTGAAGTAGGGCCCCCCCCCCCCCCCATTATTTATGTGACTAATCTCATGTGGTGTGTGTTTGTCTGTCTGTGTGTATTGTTCTATGTGTATTGGCCTAGCCATGTCATATACAGGTCATTGTCTGGTGTCAGTATTGTCTAACTTGTGTCTGTCAGTATATTAATCACCCTAACCCACTCTGTGTCCTGTCAATCACCCACTTATCGGGGATCAGTGGAAGTGAGTATTGATTCTTAACCGTAATTTTTTTTAATGCTCGATAATCAATACAAGGCCGGAAACTACCATCCTTCTTTTCAACAAAGAAGAGCCCAGCCCCCGCAGGAGACTCAGAGGGACGAATATGCCCCTTGGCCAAACTCTCAGTTACATACTCCTTCATGGTCTCCCGTTCAGGGACTGTAACATTGTAGATTTCCCCCTTGGGAATCTTACCCCCAGGAACAATTTTGTAATCCCATTCTCTATGAGGGGGCAACGCTTCAGAAAGTTTCTTAGAAAATACATCAGCGAACTCCTTTAGGTATTTCGGCAGGCCAGGAACCTCACAACTGGAAGAATGCAGTTGGACAGATGTTAAATGATCTCCACAACCTGCTCCCCACTGTATCAACTAAGAGGCTACCCAATCAATAACGGGGTTATGAAGACATAACCATGGTAACCCCAAAACAATATTGACAGATAAACGCTCCTACTGAGAACGTTAGTTCAGGTGTGATCTAGGTTCCAGTGTCAGCCGAGCTAAATACAGGGGTCCCCACCTAGGGCGGGGCGGGACGTAATGATGCGCCGGCCGGTGATACAATAAACTCGGCCTGCCTCCAGCCACGCCTCCTAACAGGGGAACCCAAAGTCCGGCCGGTGCAGACACACCCGCCCGCACGCGCGGCGGGACCTGCATCACCGATCAGCCCGAGTGCCCACCAGTACGGGGGAACCCAAAGCAGCACCGCCCGCCCGACCGCTGACGGCACCGGGAAGGCCAGCACGCCCACGCCGGGAACGAACGCCCCCAACGGTGAGCCTCCTCCTAACAATATGACTTTGTAAAGTACTGTTGGAGTTTCTCCTGTCTGAAAGAACTGTTTTGTGTATGTAATCTTCATCACCCTACAAGAGATAGTAAAACTGTGTGCCTCTAGTTTTGCAGAGATTATTTGGCTTGTATTCTTTATTTGCTAATGACATTTCTCTCAGAGGCACTGGCGTCACATGACAATTGCTCTAACAACCTTTTGTTTCTTTTGGGTAATCCGCCTGCTGCGCGAGCCCTAGTCAAAGGTAGAATAGCCATTAGTCATTTAATTGCTTCTAGAATGTACAGTGCAAGGAGAGAACATAATGGGGGAAAAGTATAACTAATAAAACTTAAAGGCAGATATTTTATTATAAGAAGTGTTCTATGCAAGCTGATGTGCCGGCACCAGAGATAACAGTGCAGACGGGAGCTCCCTGTTTAGCTATGCAGTTAACTGAAGACAGATTTCTCAGCAACGTCTTCCCCTATCTACATAGCTGAATAGGGATTTTCTATGAAAAGTGTACAGAATTGGCTGATTAAACATATTGTAAAATACTTGTAATTGCATATTCTGCACATTTTAGAAAAAAATAAATAAAATGTGGTTACTCTTTTACTTAACCAATTAAAGGTTAGTGAAAAAGAATCAGTATACATATACAAGAGAATGGGAAAAGGATTGCATGAAACATAGTACTACAATTTAATAAACTTGCTCAACTAACAAACAGCTGAGTGTGGTTAATCGAGTATGAAAATTGTCCAGTAGAGTTTATTTAAAGAGTACATTTAAGTAGGACAGACACCCAGAAGACAGCCTATATGATAGCCATCCTGTAATTAAAGGGGTTGTCTCGCGAAAGCAAGTCGGGTTATACACTTCTGTATGGCCATATTAATGCACTTTGTAATATACATCGTGCATTAAATATTGGCCATACAGAAGTTATTCACTTACCTGCTCCGTTGCTAGCGTCCTCGTCTCCATGGCTCCGTCTAATTTTGCTTTCTTCTGGCGTTTTTAGACGCGCTTGCGCTGTGCGGTCTTCTACCTGGTGAATGGGGCCGCTCGTGTCGGAGAGCTGGTCATCGTAGCTCCGCCCCGTCACGTGTGCCGATTCCAGCCAATCAGGAGGCTGGAATCGGCAATGGACCGCACAGAGCCCACGGTGCACCATGGGAGAAGACCCGCGGTGCATCGTGGGTGAAGATCCCAGCGGCCATCTTGGTGAAGGAAGAAGTAGGAAGAAGTCGCAGAGCGGGGATTCGGGTAAGTAATATATATTTTTTTTTTTAACACATCCCTTGGGTTTGTCCTGCGCCGAACGGGGGGCCTATGGGAAAAAAAAAAAAACGTTTTTGCGTGAGACAACCCCTTTAAGGGCAGGCCTAGGGGATCTGTACCAAAGTAGTACAATAAAAAGGGGGAGTAATACATTCAGGAAGGTGTCAAGCAACAAGTTTGGAGGTGTTCCTGCCATTGTGGTTACTCTTTAAATACATGGTAGACTTGGGAGTCATCACAAATCTTTCACTTCCACAGTTCAACACCAGCTGCAACTCCTTTTTAGGAGTTGCTCATGTATGTTATTGCTGTTTTCTTGTTAGCCGTTTAGTCGTTTGGTGGCCAGGTCTTCTTTCGCCACTGATCTGTCCAAAAATTATAGATTTTTCTAGCGACTTGTCTCGCATTACATGGCCAAAATACGTGAGCCCTGAGCTATGCGATCTTGTCTTCTGTAAGTCTGAGCCAGGCCATCTTGTCCTCCTTGAGTCTGAGCTGGGCTATCTTGTCCTCCGTGAGCCTGAGCCTGGCTATCTGTGGGCCGGGCCATCGCAACGCTGTGTAAATGGAGCCTTATAGAGTATATGAGGAGTCTAGAAAGGGATAATTAATTGAGTGACCAAAGTCAGCCATCAAACGTATAAACTGCAGATGAAAAGTAGCTCTGGAACACAAACTGCTGTGAGCCTGAGCCTGGCTATCTGTGGGCCGGGCCATCGCAACGCTGTGTAAATGGAGCCTTATAGAGTATATGAGGAGTCTAGAAAGGGATAATTAATTGAGTGACCAAAGTCAGCCATCAAACATATAAACTGCAGATGAAAAGTAGCTCTGGAGCACAAACTGCTGCTACGATAAGCAAAATGCTATACAGACTAGTAGAAGATAAACTTTTTGCATTTTATTCTTTGGTTAATGACACGATTTAAATGGGTTGTCCAGGGAATAACATTTTTAGTCTAAGTACAGTGACTCCTTATAGAATAACTAGTAATTATTAGGAAATTATAGTACCAGTGTTTCTGGTGGTGCAATGCACCACACAGCTCTACTACATTCACATCACACTCACACAGCTCTGCTACGTAGCTTTCACATATGAGCTGCATGTGTTTTAAGAACTTCAGCTGGTGGCTGGGGTGAAATCGTGGCTTGTCCCTGTGTCATGTAAGCGGCGTTGAACCCTCTGTGGTGATATGTTTATGCAGTGGCCCAGCACCACTCCCAGGTGCTGGGGCTGGATGGCAGGGTAAAGAACTTACTCTGTCATGGGTGTCTCTACTATCCTTTTCCTATAGGCCCCAGGCGTAGGCATCCCAGTCGCGTACAGGCAACGTAAATATTATCTGTGCAAGGAACCACTTGATACCTGTTTCTCTTCGTGACGCCAGTGCGCCTTTCCAATGTTTGGTGCAAATTATTGAGTCCACAGACGAATTAATAACTTTTCAAAAACTGGAGGCACTCGGTTTTCCTTTACTTATAAATGCAACTTGTGCAATTCCAATACACCCCATAAACAGTCTTAAGTATTAACTAGAGATGAGCGAGCACCAAAATGCTCGGGTGCTCGTTACTCGGGACGAAATTTTCGCGATGCTCGAGGGTTCGTTTCGAGTAACGAACCCCATTGAAGTCAATGGGCGCCCCGAGCATTTTTGTATATCGCCGATGCTCGCTAAGGTTTCCATTTGTGAAAATCTGGGCAATTCAAGAAAGGGATGGGAACGACACAGCAACGGATAGGGCAGGCGAGGGGCTACATGTTGGGCTGCATCTCAAGTTCCCAGGTCCCACTATCAAGCCACAATAGCGGCAAGAGTGGGACCCCCCCTCCCAACAACTTTTACTTCTGAAAAGCCCTCATTAGCAATGCATACCTTAGCTAAGCACCACACTACCTCCAACAAAGCACAATCACTGCCTGCATGACACTCCGCTGCCACTGCTCCTGGGTTACATGCTGTCCAACCTCCCCCCCCCCCCGCGCACGACCCAGTGTCCACAGCGCACACAAAACTGTCCCTGCGCAGCCTTCAGCTGCACTCATGCCACACGCTGGCCTCATAGCCACACCACCCTCATGTCTATTTATAAGTGCGTCTGCCATGAGGAGGAACCACAGGCACGCACTGCAGAGGGTTGACACGGCTAGGCAGCGACCCTCTTTAAAAGGGGCGGGGCGATAGCCCACAATGCTGTACAGAAGCAATGAGAAATATAATCCTGTGCCACCGCCATCAGGAGCTGCACACGTGGGCATAGCAATGGGGAACCTATGTGCCACACACTATTCATTCTGTCAAGGTGTCTGCATGCCCCAGTCAGACCGCGGTTTTTTATAAATAGTCACAGGCAGGTACAACTCCGCAATGGGAATTCCGTGTGCACCCACAGCATGGGTGGCTCCCTGGAACCCACCGGCTGTACATAAATGTATCCCATTGCAGTGCCCATCACAGCTGAGGTAACGTCCGATTAAATGCAGGTGGGCTTCAGCCCACACTGCATGCCCCAGTCAGACTGGGGTTCTTTAGAAGTGGACACATGCAGTTACAACTCCGTGTGGACCGACAGCATGGGTGGGTGCCAGGAAGCCACCGGCGGTACATAAATATATCCCATTGCATTGCCCATCACAGCTGAGGTAATGTCATGTTTAATGCAGGTGGGCTTCGGCCCACACTGCATGCCCCAGTCAGACTGGGGTTCTTTAGAAGTGGACACATGCAGTTACAACTCCATGTGGACCGACAGCATGGGTGGCTCCCTGGAACCCACCGGCTGTACATAAATGTATCCCATTGCATTGCCCATCACAGCTGAGGTAACGTCCGATTAAATGCAGATGGGCTTCGGCCCACACTGCATGCCCCAGTCAGACTGGGGTTCTTTAGAAGTGGACACATGCAGTTACAACTCCGTGTGGACCGACAGCATGGGTGGGTGCCAGGAAGCCACCGGCGGTACATAAATATATCCCATTGCATTGCCCATCACAGCTGAGGTAATGTCATGTTTAATGCAGGTGGGCTTCAGCCCACACTGCATGCCCCAGTCAGACTGGGGTTCTTTAGAAGTGGACACATGCAGTTACAACTCCGTGTGGACCGACAGCATGGGTGGCTCCCTGGAACCCACCGGCTGTACATAAATGTATCCCATTGCAGTGCCCATCACAGCTGATGTAACGTCAACTTTAATGCAGGTGGGCAAAGAATTAATTGGATTACACTGTAGGCGAGGGCCCGAAAAAATTAGTGTACCAACAGTACTAATGTACGTCAGAAAAATTGCCCATGCCCAACCAAGGGGGCAGGTGAAACCCATTAATCGCTTTGGTTAATGTGGCTTAATTTGTAACTAGGCCTGGAGGCAGCCCAGTTAAAATAAAAATTAGTTTCAACGCTTTAATGAGCATTGAAACGTATAAAAATTGTTTACAAAAATTATATGACTGAGCCTTGTGGGCCTAAGAAAAATTACCCATTCGGCGTGATTACGTCAGGTTTCAGGAGGAGGAGGATGAATATTATACACAGATTGATGAAGCTAGAAGGTCCACGTTTTTGATGGTGATAGAGAACAATGCTTCCATCCGCGGGTGCAGCCCACGTATTGTTTAGGTATCGCTGCTGTCCGCTGGTGGAGAAGAGAAGTCTGGGGAAATCCAGGCTTTGTTCATCTTGATGAGTATAAGCCTGTCGGCACTGTCGGTTGACAGGCAGGTACGCTTATCTGTGATGATTCCCCCAGCCGCACTAAACACCCTCTCTGACAAGACGCTAGCCGCAGGACAAGCAAGCACCTGCAGGGCATACAGTGCGAGTTCAGGCCACGTGTCCAGCTTCGACACCCAGTAGTTGTAGGGGGCAGAGGCGTCACGGAGGACGGTCGTGCGATCGGCTACGTACTCCCTCACCATCCTTTTACAGTGCTCCCGCCGACTCAGCCTTGACTGGGGAGCGGTGACACAGTCTTGCTGGGGATCCAGAAAGCTGTCAAAGGCCTTAGAGAGTGTTCTCCTGCCTGTGCTGTACATGCTGCCTGATCTCTGCGCCTCCCCTGTTACCTGGCCCTCGGAACTGTGCCTTCGGCCACTAGCGCTGTCGGATGGGAATTTTACCATCAGTTTGTCCGCCGAGGTCCTGTGGTATAGCATCACTCTCGAACCCCTTTCCTCTTCAGGTATGAGAGTGGAAAAGTTCTCCTTATACCGTGGGTCGAGCAGTGTGTACACCCAGTAATCCGTAGTGGCCAGAATGCGTGTAACATGAGGGTCATGAGAAAGGCATCCTAACATGAAGTCAGCCATGTGTGCCAGGGTACCTGTACGCAACACATGGCTGTCCTCACTAGGAAGATCACTTTCAGGATCCTCCTCCTCAGGCCATACACGCTGAAAGGATGACAGGCAAGCAGCATGGGTACCCTCAGCAGTGGGCCAAGCTGTCTCTTCCCCCTCCTCCTCATCCTCCTCATGCTCCTCCTCCTCAAAGCGCTGAGATATAGACAGGAGGGTGCTCTGACTATCCAGCGACATACTGTCTTCCCCACCTCTGTTTCCGAGCGCAAAGCGTCTGCCTTTATGCTTTGCAGGGAACTTCTCAAGAGGCATAGCAGAGGAATGGTGACGCTAATGATTGCAGCATCGCCGCTCACCATCTGGGTAGACTCCTCAAAGTTTCCAAGGACCTGGCAGATGTCTGCCAACCAGGCCCACTCTTCTGTAAAGAATTGAGGAGGCTGACTCCCACTGCGCCGCCCATGTTGGAGTTGGGATTCCACTATAGCTCTACACTGCTCATAGAGCCTGGCCAACATGTGGAGCGTAGAGTTCCACCATGTGGGCACGTCGCACAGCAGTCGGTGCACTGGCAGATGAAATCGATGTTGCAGGGTGCGCAGGGTGGCAGCGTCCGTGTGGGACTTGCGGAAATGTGCGCAGAGCCGGCGCACCTTTCCGAGCAGGTCTGACAAGCGTGGGTAGCTTTTCAGAAAGCGCTGAACCACCAAATTAAAGACGTGGGCCAGGCATGGCACGTGCGTGAGGCTGCCGAGCTGCAGAGCCGCCACCAGGTTACGGCCGTTGTCACACACGACCATGCCCGGTTGGAGGCTCAGCGGCGCAAGCCAGCGGTCGGTCTGCTCTGTCAGACCCTGCAGCAGTTCGTGGGCCGTGTGCCTCTTCTCTCCTAAGCTGAGTAGTTTCAGCACGGCCTGCTGACGCTTGCCCACCGCTGTGCTGCCACGACACGCGACACCGACTGCTGGCGACGTGCTGCTGCTGACACATCTTGATTGTGAGACAGAGGTTGCGTAGGAGGAGGAGGAGGAGGAGGAGGGTGGTAGTGGAGGAAGCATACTCCGCCGCAGATACCACCACCGAGCTGGGGCCCGCAATTCTGGGGGTGGGTAGGACGTGAGCGGTCCCAGGCTCTGACTCTGTCCCAGCCTCCACTAAATTCACCCAATGTGCCGTCAGGGAGATATAGTGGCCCTGCCCGCCTGTGCTTGTCCACGTGTCCGTTGTTAAGTGGACCTTGCCAGTAACCACGTTGGTGAGGGCGCGTACAATGTTGCGGGAGACGTGGTCGTGCAGGTCTGGGACGGCACATCGGGAAAAGTAGCGGCGACTGGGAACTGAGTAGCGCGGGGCCGCGGCCGCCATCATATCCCTGAAAGCCTCCGTTTCCACAACCCTATACGGCAGCATCTCCAGGCTGATAAATTTGGCTATGTGCACGTTTAACGCTTGAGCGTGCGGGTGCGTGGCGGCGTACTTGCGCTTGCGCTCCAACACTTGCGCTAGCGACGGCTGGACGGTGCGCTGACAGACATTGGTGGATGGGGCCGAGGACAGCGGAGGTGAGGGTGTGGGTGCAGGCCAGGAGACGGTAGTGCCTGTGTCCTGAGAGGGGGGTTGGATCTCAGTGGCAGGTTGGGGCACAGGGGGGGAGGCAGCGGTGCAAACCGGAGGCGGTGAACGGCCTTCGTCCCACCTTGTGGGGTGCTTGGCCATCATATGTCTGCGCATGCTGGTGGTGGTGAGGCTGGTGGTGGTGGCTCCCCGGCTGATCTTGGCGCGACAAAGGTTGCACACCACTGTTCGTCGGTCGTCTGCACTCTCAGTGAAAAACTGCCAGACCTTTGAGCACCTCGGCCTCTGCAGGGTGGCATGGCGTGAGGGGGCGCTTTGGGAAACAGTTGGTGGATTATTCGGTCTGGCCCTGCCTCTACCCCTGGCCACCGCATTGCCTCTTCCAACCTGCTCTGCTGCTGCACTTGCCTCCCCCTCTGAAGACCTGTTCTCAGTAGGCGTAGCAAACCAGGTGGGGTCAGTCACCTCATCATCCTGCTGCTCTTCCTCCGAATCCTCTGTGCGCTCCTCCCTCGGACTTACTCCAATTACTACTACCTGAGTGATAGACAACTGTGTCTCATCGTCATCGTCCTCCTCACCCACTTGAGACAGTTGCCGGAAGTCCCCAGCCTCATCCCCCGGACCTCGGGAACTTTCCAAAGGTTGGGCATCGGTCACGACAAACTCCTCCAGTGGGAGAGGATTTGGAACCATTGCTGGCCATTCTGGGCATGGGCCCGAGAACAGTTCCTGGGAGTCTGCCTGCTCCTCAGAATGTGTCATTGTAATGAAGTGAGGAGGCTGAGAGGAAGGAGGAGTAGCAGCCAGAGGATTCAGAGTTGCAGCAGTGGACGGCGCAGAATTCTGGGTGGTCGATAGATTGCTGGATGCACTTTCTGCCATCCACGACAGGACCTGCTCACACTGCTCATTTTCTAATAAAGGTCTACCGCGGGGACCCATTAATTGTGAGATGAATGTGGGGACGCCAGAAACGTGCCTCTCTCCTAATCCCGCAGCAGTCGGCTGCGATACACCTGGATCAGGAGCTCAGCCTGTGCCCACACCCTGACTTGGGCCTCCGCGTCCTCGCCCGCGTCCACGTCCTCTAGGCCTACCCCTACCCCTCAGCATGCTGTATTACCAGTAGTGCAGAAACAGAACGCTGTAATTAAATGTGCCGCTTATTGGCCTGTGGTTGGAGGCTGACTTCCCTTACAGAACGCACAGCAGATCCAGGAAACAATTTTGCGCAAGCCTGCTGTAACGCTTAGCTGCGTATTAATTAGGACTACTACCCCCAGCAGATAGATACTGTAGGCAGCGTATAATATTATGTATACTGTTTCCCTCTGGCGGGATGACGGCGCTGATGTAACAGAGACAGCAGATCCAGGAAACAATTTTGCGCAAGCCTGCTGTAACGCTTAGCTGCGTATTAATTAGGACTACTACCCCCAGCAGACACGCAGTAAACTGAAGACGGTCACAGGCAGCCCAAATATAGTATTTTTCCCCAATTTTTTGGAAAAAGCCCACTGCCTATATAGCCTGAATATCTCTTTCCCTGCCTCACCAGTACTGGCCCTATACTCTGTACAATGACTGCAGACTGAGGACGCAATGCTCTGCACGGCCGATATACAAAAAAAAAAAATGTGCAACACTGCAAAAAGCAGCCTCAACAGTACTGCACACGGTCAGATGTGGCCCTAAGAAGGACCGTTGGGGTTCTTGAAGCCTAAAATCACTCCTAACGCTCTCCCTATAGCAGCTCCGGCATCAGCAGCACTTTCCCTGATCTCTGTCAGAATGCATCTGTGGCGAGCCGCGGGAGGGGCCGATTTATATACTCGGGTGACACCTGATCTCGCCAGCCACTCACTGCAGGGGGGTGGTATAGGGCTTGAACGTCGCAGGGGGAAGTTGTAATGCCTTCCCTGTCTTTCTATTGGCCAGAAAAGCGCTCTAACGTCTCAGAGATGAAAGTGAAAGTAACTCGAACAACGCGTGGTGCTCGCCTCGAGTAACGAGCATCTCGAACACGCTAATACTCGAACGAGTATCAAGCTCGGACGAGTACGTTCGCTCATCTCTAGTATTAACATGCAAACTTATTCTGAGAATTTTTCCCTCAACAAGTTTGTATCCAGTAGTCACTCTCTTTCTTTTGAACATCTACAATGTCTGACAATGACAGGAGACAAACAAATACACATCACAGGGACAAACACAACTTTCACACTTAACTCTGGGCCACTACATTTACAACAGTTGACGATTAGATGAAGGCTGGACTGGTGTTGGCGGCATTAGCACTTGAGATGACATGATATCACGTATAGGAAATGTGAAGATTGTGGGGAAGGACTATGCTTCAATGTTGTAGGTCAATATGCACCGCCTGCTATGTATGTGTAAAGGAACTGCGATGACGTCACTCTCATTTGATCAAATTTTTGAGGTGCCATTTATTGGAGGTGTGCAGCAATCTGACAACCAGGTACAAAGTGGCAGACTAAGTAGTGCTGTATCCATAGCAACTGAGGCCCAGGGGTTTGTGGAGGATGTAGTCTGCCCATTATTCCTCATTAACTGCAGAAGGAGGATAAAGGAGCTGTGATAACATCACAGTCATGTGATCAGGGGGCGGAGCTAAGAGCCGGTAACTGACATCACAGGTGCTGTCAGGCTCTGAATATAACTCACAGGTCACATATACAAACTGGATGGACAAGTGGTCATTAGTAGTTGGATAAACCAGACTATGCTCACCTGTTTTGTCACCTCTGGTGCTAAGATCCCTGCCGCTCTGGTTCCATTTTCCACTTACTTAGGTGGATTATTGTCATGAGGCCATCTAAGCACATGACAGTTTGGGCCAATCATTGGTCTCAGCTGTACGTACCACTGCTGAAGCCAGGGATTGGCCGCAGTGGCCACATCCGCAGATGGCACGAGTCTGAGCTACTTGAAAGTGAGTGGAAACCATGAGGGACTGGAGCAGCGGGCATTTGAGTACAACCTCCACTCCATTCAATCATCTCTTCACTGCAGTGAGCACGCAATGAGGAGGACAGTGGGATATGGCACACTCATTCTCGGGATCTGAGTGGTGAGACTCCCACCAATTATACTTTTATCACCCATTCTATGGACAGGTGATGAAAGTCTATTCTGGTACAACCCCTTTAAGTACATTTTTTTTATTCCATGTTGCTACCTGTTACTGCTGTCATGAAGCCCTGTGGCAAATGTAATATTTTAAGAGGGGTGTTAATAAGTGAATTGGTGTTGATAGATTAAGGAAAGTTTACTTCCTTCCACTTCTACTTCAGTGGTTATTTTGTTAGTATTCTACCTTTATTACTATATATATCAATTTTTTTCATTATGTGGATTAAGGCCAATGACAGTATTCCTGTAATATCTCTTGAGTCTAGAGTGGCTTAGCAGTTAATACATAGTATCTGTGGTTATGATGGGGTTACTAATTATTATCCATGATGGTCTAGAATGGTTACGGGTGAATATCTAATATTCCTGAAGGACTTAAGTTGGTTAAGTGTCAAAAATGTATTATTATAGAATTATAACGTTTCTTACTATATGGCTAAGGAGAAGAGGTTAATGATGGTGGTCTAAAGCAGGCAACTACTGTATACCTAGCATTACATTTTACTGGATGTAAATGTAATGAGATTTTAAAAAGAGTCACTCAGTGAGCGCATGTTTCTATGGCGTACAAACTGCAACAAAAATTACCTGATAACTTTATTCTATGGGTCAGTACCATTACTACGATACCAAACTTATGAAGTTTTTGTTTTTTGCAGTACTACTTTTATTTTTTTCAAAGACATTTAATTTTTTTTAAATTATTTTTTGCCACCATCTCCTGCATGAGATAACTTTTTAAATTTTCCGTCCACATAGTTGAGCAAAGGCTCATTTCTTGCAGGATGTCCTGTAGTTGGTGTTAGTACCATTTTGAAATACATGCGACTTTTTGATGACTTTTTGTTGCATTTTTTCTAGGAGACTGAATGACCAAAAAAAGTGCATTTCTGGCATTCTTAATTTTTTTTTGTTGATGACGTTCACTGTGCAGGGTAAATAATACATTATTTTGGTAGTTCTGACTTTTATGGATGCAATAATACCAAACATGTATTTTTGTTTTATGATTTTGATTCTTTTATTTAGTCTAACTAATGACTCAATGTAAAAACACAGTTCATTAATTACATAAAAACTTACTGGTGGATGGTCCGCAGTGTTTCCACCACGTTGAAACATACCCTATATGTTACATAAACCTACCCTTATAGTGTTCAGTCAGCATGCGGTGTGTAACAGTGATTGAAAAATTGTTGCGCAATCACTTTTGTTCTTTTTATTAACCAGGTTAATGGTGAGCCTGCTAGATTAATTGTATAGGCATACAATACAATACAGCAATTGGATTACATTATTCCCCATAATTGGAAAACCTTACGTAGCAAAAAAAGACGAACATCATATTTGAATTCAGCGCACTAAAGTTACTATAAACTGCCTATCTGCTTATCAGTTACAAAAATTGTGTTGCACAGTGTAATCATTACAGTCTAAACGCGAGCCAATGACTGAGGGATGAAAGAAAATCGGCTGAACAAGAGGGAACGAGCTAGTGGTGACGTCACGCACTCGTGCGAACAAGAATCATTCCATCTAAAGGGAGCTGAAAACTGTTGCAGTAGACAAAGATAAGAAAAGATGAATATGAGAAGAAACAATGAATCACCCAGATGAGTCCATACAAGCAGAATATCAAAAGTCACAAAGCATAAAAAGTTGTGTAACAAAAATGTATTATGTACTAATCAGACATGTACATCAGAAGGTAAAACACAAAGGGAAATTCTACCTACAGATGGTTACATTGATTCTTATTATCTTATTTCTCTCAACTAATAGAAATTTGCTCTTACTCCTACCATATGTAATTTATATGCAGCAACTACATTAATCCAGCCTTGTGCAGAATTATTGCTGCACTGTGTCTCAGAGTAGAAAATATGATGTGAGCAGATGTGATTTGCTAATATAAGAACACTTGTTTTACATCATTTGCAGTTGGCGCAATAGAATTTAAATTAACGTCTTTGTAAATTCTCCACACTAGAAATATGTTTAAACTTTATTTATGCCAACCTTATTCCACAGTAATTTACCCATTAATGATTATAATACAACGGCATGGACCCACTGTGTCACTGACTGATTTGACTTTGGGCTACTCTTGGTCTACTACTCAGGCACTTTCCAGTAGATTAGGTGACTTAAATAACCAAGGGAAGGGTTTGGATAAGCTGGGGATGGGAGAATTAGGAGTGCATTGTCCGTTTACAACTGGACAAACCCTTAAACCCCTGCTTTCCTGGTGGTCCAGGGTGGTGGTGGGGTTAACAACCGCTTATCTGCTAGTTTAGAATAGTGTATGGGGTCATTGACTGCTTCCTTGGTGGTTTAACATGGTAACAACCAGGATAAAGGGGTTGTCTGGTTGTAAACTATTGATGATCTACCCTCAGGATAAGTAATCAGTAGAAGATTGGTCCATTTGCGAGACCCCCTGCCAATCAGCTGTTTGCAGGCTGGCATGCTTGTGTACTCAGCTGATTTCTGCAGGAATAAGAAAGCTCCATTCTTAGTGTGGTGGCCAGGCTTGGTATTACATGAAAAGTTCCCATTCATTATGAAGGGACCCTTCTGTTCAATCGCACCCCTAGGCACAACACTCGCCTCCAGAGCCTAGAAACAGCCCTGCTGTTAACGGTGTGTGTACTGCATCCATCTAAATGAGGCTTAAGAATATAAGGAGAGTAGAGTCCCTAAAAATTGTCAAGAGACTCCTTTAGTCAATTTAGGGCTATGATGGGACTTTATGTAACTGGACTTTCTGTAGATTATTCATAACATAAAAAGTTTCTGGAAAGTTAAATGTATTCTTCTGTAAGGTTTCTCTTACTGATGTGGTAAGCCGGGGTTACTCACCTGCGGATCGCCCACCTCTCGGACCAGAATGGACACCACACATATAGAAATGGCTCAGGAGACTTGGAATGTCTTTAAAATCTGGCGCCTGTCAGTTTTATTCCCCACACAGCAAAGCAAATGTACATAGCATACAGTCCTTTAACCAGGGTGCATAACTCCCAGGGTCTCCATCACTAACCCCACCTGGGGTGTCTAGAGGGCGTCTTCTTCTTTCAGACTAAGTGATGAGCCCAAACTGGTCCACACCGGAACTCAGACTCCCAGTTCCTGATGTGGCTCCTCAGACTGCCTCTCACTCTGGATAGCAGCCAGCTTTCTTCCACCTGAACGTGCCCTCACACTGGCAAGAAAGTTGCGCGATTTTTGCGTGATGAGAGAGCGAGTGAAAAATTATGAAAAATTATGAAACCAATGATTTGCAATGGTTTCATCCCATTTGCAATGTTTTCACTCAGACAAGTGAATCGCAGCACGTCCTATCTTTCTGTGGTTTGCGAATTTTTTATATTGGCCTTGTTTCCCTATGGAGCCCCCTTTTTATCACAACGTACGATGTGATGCATTTTTAATAGAGATGAGTGAGTATACTCACTAAAGGCAATTGCTCAAGCGAGCATTGCCTTTAGTGAGTACCTGCCCGCTCGAGACGAAAGGTTCGGGTGCCGGCGTGGGGGAGCTGTGAGTAGCGGCAGTCAACAGGAGGGAACGGGGGGGGGGGGGAGAGGGAGAGAGAGATCTCCCCACCGTTACGCCCCGCTCTCCCCCGCAGCTCCCTGCCCAGCGCCGGCACCCGAACCTTTTGCCTCGAGCAGGCAGGTACTCGCTAAGGGCAATGCTCGCTCGAGCAATTGCCTTTAGCGAGTATACTCGCTCATCTCTAATTTTTAACATTAGAAAGTCCTATTGACTTTTGCGCTATAAAAAGCACATGAGAAAACTTGCAAGCAGCTGCAATATTTTTGCGAGAAAAAGCAACGATGACACTCAACAATCACTGGAACAAAGACACGATTCTAGCAGCGATATGGCAATCTCCCATGTGAAGGAGCCCTGAGTGTGGCAGGAACTGACCTTTTTTATCTTCCTTCCTGCTACACCCACCAGGTGTTCTCTCTCTCTCTATTAGTACCAGCAGTCCTGTCTGCAGCCCCCCACAGGCTCTTCTATGTACTGCATTCCTACACTGAATAGAAGAAGTGCTACTCTCTGAAATTACTTATAAAAATGCTATCAGTGACTGCAGAAAGTTTAAGTGATTCAATATATTATTATGGAAAGAAACTTTTGGAATAGAGTGATTTTTAGAGTTTCAGTTTAGCAGTAGCTTTACAAGGGACTGGAAAATAGGTCTTTATCAAACTACTTACTATATGTAATATTTCATATCTCTAGAAAACAATCTAGTTCACAAATGCCATTTTCTTCATGGTAATAATTGTCAAATCCCTTTTAAAATTTAGCCTATAACCACCTTTGTGTTTTGCGTTGCATCCACTCAGTATTGACTTAAAGGAGATGTCCCGAGGCAGCAAGTGGGTCTATACACTTCTGTATGGCCATAATAATGCACTTTGTAATGTACATTGTGCATTAATTATGAGCCATACAGAAGTTATAAAAAGTTTTTTACTTACCTGCTCCGTTGCTAGCGTCCTCGTTCCCATGGAGCCGACTAATTTTTGGCCTCCGATGGCCAAATTAGCCGCGCTTGCGCAGTCCGGGTCTTCTGCAGTCTTCTATGGGGCTCCGTGTAGCTCCGTGTAGCTCCGCCCCGTCACGTGCCGATTCCAGCCAATCAGGAGGCTGGAATCGGCAGTGGACCGCACAGAAGAGCTGCGGTCCACGGAGGAAGAGGCCATCTTCAGCGGTGAGTAGAGAAGTCACCGGAGCGCGGGGATTAAGGTAAGCGCTCCGGTGAGCTTTCTTTACCTCCCTGCATCGGGGTTGTCTCGCGCCGAACGGGGGGGGGGTTGAAAAAAAAAAAAACCCGTTTCGGCGCGGGACAACCCCTTTAAGGTCATACTGCATAAATGTTAACATGACTAATTTTATTAATCTGCAACAATGTACTTGAAGTTTTCTATTAATTTCTTGGTACTCCATTAGATTGCAATGTTAATTAGACACATTGTATTATTAAGCTCTCTGCTTATAAGGGTTTTCTGGGACTTAAATATTGATGACCTATCCTTAGGATAGGTCATCAATTTCAAATCATTGGGATCTGACCCCCTGACCCCCAATGGTCTACTGTTTAAAGTGGCCACAGAGCTCTGGTCAGTGTTTAATTGTCTTCTTTGTACGAGGGTCTGCTGATAAGTCTTTGGCTTTACCCAGAAAGAAACAAGATAGGAAGATGAAACTTTACATTTATTCCACATACACTCCACTGATGCCAACACACTTCTTACATTGGCATTCTAAGTTCTATAAGCCTTGTAAAAAGAAGGATTTCGGTTGTGCCTCAAACCAGTCATCCGTAGCAGCCATGGCATCAGAAATGGTGTGAAATGTGGTACCCTTGATGGGTTTCTACAGGTTTGGAAACAGATGATAGTCGGAGGGAGCTAGATATGGTGAATAAGGTGGGTGGTCAACCAGCTGGAAGCCTAGCTCCACCAGTTTTGCCGTGGTCGCTTGTGCAGTGTGAGCGGAGGCGTTGTCTTGCAGGAACAAGATTCCTTTGGACAGCTTGCCGCGCCTTTTGGCCTTCAGAGCTGCCTTCAATTGGTCCAAAAGTTCAATGTAATACCTTGCGTTGATGGTGGAACCATTTTAAAGGTACAGATAGTCCCCGACATACGAACATTCGAGTTACGAATTTCGGTACATACGAACAAGGTCGTCCTCAAGCTCCTAAGGCTAATTCACATGGCGGCAGAGTGGTGGCAGCAGCGAGCAGGAACCGCGCCTGCCGCAAACAGTAGCTCTTTCTTACTGTACCCACGTGGTTTCAGTACAACGAGTGTTGTGAACTCCAAACATGTCGGGTGCCAAGCGCAAAGGAAGTGGTGATGCTGGAATTTCTAAAGAACGCCAGGCCATCACGATGCAAACAAAGGCTGACATCATAAAAAGAGTGGAGCGCGGTGAGAAGATGTCTGATGTTGCTCGCTCATACCAGATGAATCGTTCTACCATCGGTACCATTCTGAAGAGCAAGGATAGGATCATGGAACATGTGAGAAGTTCAGTGCCTATGCATTCTACTATTATTAGTAAGAAACGTGGAAAAGTGATAGAAGAACTTGAAAACCTTCTGAGCATTTGGTTGGAGGATTGTCATCAGAAAAGAAAGCCACTAAGCTTAATGCTGATTCAAGAGAAGGTTTTAAGTCTTTTTGAAGATGTAAAGACAAAATATGGGGAAGAAGCAGCAGATGTAACCTTTACTGCAAGTCATGGATAGTTTAACCGCTTCAAGGCACGTCATAACCTCCATAACATAAAAGTGACAGGAGAGGCGGCAAGTGCAGATATGGTAGCAGCCCAGGAGTTCCCCGCTACACTTAAGGAAATTATCAAAGAAGGTGCGTTTTCACCTCAGCAAATATTTAATGTTGACGAAACAGGCCTTTATTGGAAAAAGATGCCAGACAGAACCTACATCAGTAAGGAAGAGAAGTCTATGCCTGGCTTCAAACCCGCAAAGGACAGACTGACACTACTGCTTGGCGGAAATACTGCAGGAGATATGAAGATCAAGCCATTGTTAATGTATCATGCTGAAAACCCAAGAGCCCTGAAAAATATAGCTAAGGCCTCACCTCGTGTTGTTTGGAAGAGTAACCAAAAAGCCTGGGTCACTCTTGCTATGTTTCAAGACTGGTTTTATCACCTTTTCGTCCCCGAGGTGGAACGATGCTGCCGGGATAAGAACATTCCCTTCGATATTCCTCTCCTGTTAGATAATGCACCGGGCCACCCTCCTTTCCTAGATGACTTTCATGCAAATGTGAAGGTAGTTTTCCTGCCACCCAACACTACCTCCCTACTCCAGCCAATGGACCAGGGGGCCATTGCAACCTTCAAGAAATACTATCTCCGTCGCACGTTTCGTCAGGCACTGAAGGCAACAGAGGGTGAATCTGGGATGACATTGCGTGAATTTTGGAAGAACTTCACTATCTATAATGCCATAAATAACATTGATGCTTCATGGCGTGAAATTACCATGGCCACCATGAATGGGGTTAGGAAGAAACTGTGCCCCATGTTTGTCCACGACTCCCCTAGTTTAGCGAAGCGACAGGCAGAAGAACAAAATGTAGTCGACATCTTAGTGAGCATCAGCGAGAAGCTTGACCTTCATCTTGAGGAACAGGACTTCCATGAATATTTTGCTGTGCACAACCAGGAGCTGACAAATGAAGATCTCATGGAACTGGAAAACCAGAGGAAGGAGGAAGAAAAAGAGGACGAACTGGAAGTGGAACCAGCACCGAAGCATTTCCAGACCAAGATGATGGCGAAGGCATTTCAAATAATTGAAGACTCTCTGGCACTCTTTGAATCACAGGACCTAAATGTGGAACGGTACACCAAGGTTGCAGCATCTGTCCACGATGCACTTCATTGCTACCAGGCCATATACGATGACAAAAAGGCAGCTACCACCCAGGCATCCTTAGACCGGTTCTTTAGGAGGATGGAAAGATGCGATGAGTCTCATCATGACACTGAACCAATGCCATCGACGTCAGGTGTTACAGCATCCACGCCAACATCTTCTCACCCTCCCTCTAATGTTGATGTCCCATTACCACTGAGTGCTGATGACTCATCCTCTCCAATTCTTGATGCATCAGTGTCTCCCATTTCTGCTGCTCCACCATCGCCCAACGTCTCCTCCAGTTCCAGTCTGTAATTTCCCACAGAAAGCCAGTCCACGTACTCCAGCTGTGTCACCTTATCAAGGTAAGATTCTATTTTTGTTACTATTTTTACACCCAACGATTCTATTACTTGAATGTGCATTCAAGTAATAGAATCCGACATACGAACAAAACAGACTTGCGAACAGGCTCCTGGAACGGAACCTGTTCGTAAGTCGGGGACTACCTGTAGTCCACTAGCAGCATGCTCTCCTTATCCCACAGACGCCATCACCTTAGTGTCTGAACTTCTTTGGGCGAGGAGAACCACTGTGCCTCCACTCTTTAGACTGCTCCTTGGTTTCAGGGTCATACAAATAAATCCAGGTCTCATCCATAGTGACCAGTCGATCCAGGAAGTTCTTATCAGTCCGGAAACGCTGACAAATGGACCGGGAAGTTTTCACTCGCATGCTTTTCTAATCTGTTGTCAAGCATTTGGGGACCCACTTTGCAGATAGCTTCTTCATGTTCAGATGTTCATGGATAATGACACAAACACTTTCACCAGAAATCCCCATGATGTCTGCTATTCCTGCAGCTGAAATTGGCCGATTCTCCAGTATGGGGTTGTGCACAGCATCGGCGATCTCCAGAACAACAACCTCTCTCGGTCGTCCAGGATGTTCCTCATCATTGGTGCTGAAGTGGCCCGTCAGTTCTTACCTGTAGAATATGAAGGGCATTGATCCCCCAATGTCTACCACATATCACCATGAATATCCTTCGCGGACTTTCCTTGCAGAAACAAGAATTGTATCACTCCTCTGCTCTCATTTGCTGTGAATATCGCCTTACACTCTGCAATTTTGTTTTTCCGTGTGCCTAGATCACTGTTGCCATAATCTACAAACACAAAATTTTGAAAACATATATTAGACACATAAGGCTTTCATGTGATGTAACATTCGTTACCAAAGAAACAAAAAAAGAACACAAAGCCAAAGACTTAGCAGCAGCCCCTCGTATATCAGGCACAGCACCATACATTGCCAGGTGGCTGTTCCTGGTATTGCAGCTTAATCCCATTCATGTCAATGGGACATGGGACTGAGTTGCAGAAAGGCCATGTAGCAGATCATTTCATCACAGTACCATGACCCCTACAAACAACTGATCAGTGGGTGTGTTAGATGTCAAAGCCTTACCAATCAGATATTGATAGGCCATCCATATTTAACCCCTGAACGACACATGTCACAAGGCTACGTCCTGCATGTTTTGGTTGTGTATGGAGGGAGATTGTGGGGTGATTTCCATCCATGCAACGTGGGCATCAGCTATTTTTTACAGCCGATACCTGTCCGCAACAGCTCCAATAAGTCGCGCGGTTCATAGGAGCTGTTATCCCTTTTAATGCTCCCATCAATTCTGACAGTGGCATTTAAATCCCTGACCAAAGTTCTAGGGTCCCGTACGGGGTCCCCACAATGAGATTGCGGGTGGCTGTGTGGGTGTCATGGTAGCCAGGAGCCTTCTTGAGAGACCTCAGGGCTGTCTCAGTAGAATGCCTATCAAGCCATGCCCGTGGGAATGCCTGTCAGACCGAGGTATAATGTAATGCTATGGCATTACATCATACTGTAGGAGCGATGAAAGCATCGCAAGTTCTTGATCCTCTGGGAACTTAAAAAAAAGTAAAAATTAAGTTTAAAAAAGTTTTACAAAAAATGAGCCCGTGCAGTACTATGTCGACAGAAAAATTAAAAAGTTATTGCTCGCAGAAGATGGCAACAGAGAATAATTTTAAAAAATTAAATATCTTTAAAAAAAATACAAGTAGTACAGAAAAAGAAAACCTATGTAGTTTGGTATCGTAGTAATCGTACTGACACATAGAATACAGTTATCATGTCATTTCTGTTGCACCGAAAGATGGTGGCATTTCATTTTTTTTACACTTTACTCCAAAATTTTTTAAAAAGTTTTTCAGTACATTATATGGTACACTAAATGGCACCATTGAAAAATGCAACTCGTCCTGCAAAAAACAAGCCCAGCGACGTCGATGGATAAATAAATGAGTTACGATTCTTTAAAAGGGGGGAAGAAAAGACCGAAAATGTAAAAAAAAAAGGGCCATGTCCTTAATGGGTTAATATATGCTATTTTTGATCGCAATGAGCATGAAAATAGAACTTGCAGCATATTTTTTGTGTGAACAAGATGCACTCACAAAAGTCGCTAATTTAAACGAATCCATTACAATCAGCGTATTACGCAGCACAAATGCGTTCATGTGAATAAGCCCCAAGCCTAAAACATTTAATCTGATTGTTTTTGAACGAGCCGCGTAGAACAGATAAACTGTAAATGTAACCAGTTTTTCGGGGAGTTCTAACTATATAACATCAATTCATTCTACATCTCATAATTGTGTCAGGCTGTCAAACATCAGCAATCGCTTGGCATCGTGACGCATTTATGGCGCGGCGTACAGGATGCATCATGGAAAATCTTGTTTCTCATTCTCTGTGACTGTAATGAATCCTGTCTCTTTCAGGAAGCTTCTTGGTCAGTGGGATTATTTCTTTGTGACATGAAGATGGCTGGTTATGGGCGGTGAGTGGCATCAGACTAAAACAATCAGGATGGAAAAACATTTTCATCCATTTTTCACCAATGTCTATTTAATGGAGCAACACTGAACGCTCCATAAAGCTTTACAGCTGATCTGTCGTTAGTGGATCTATAAACCTAACATTTTATATGTTCTTTAGGCCTCTTTCACATGGGCGACAGCAATATAGCGCAAGAAAATCGCAGCGATATTGCAGCTGTGCTCTGTGCTATATGGCTGTGTTTTCGCTGTGATTTTGTGGCGCTACAAAGTCGTGTGACTTTTAGCACTCTTTTGCCAGGATTTTCAGGGGTGAGGGGGTCTTAAAATATTATCCATATCCTGAAAATAAGCCCTGGCTGCACTAAAAAAAAACAAAAGAAGCGAATACATTACCTAACAGGCCGCAATTCTTCTCCGGCAGTTCCGCCGTACTTGCTTGTAGTCTTTAGCCAGCACTTCCTGGTCAATGGGTTCAAAAATCCAGCATCCGGGAAGCGCTGGCTCTGATTGGTTCTCAAGCACCGCAGCTCAGCCAATCACTACAACACTTGATGAACCAATCACAGCCATTGTGATTGACTCATCTAGCACTGCAGTGACTGGCTAAGCTGCGGTGCTCAAGAACCAATCAGAGCCAGCGCTTCCTGGAGGTGGGATTTTTAAGACTCCTGACCAGGAAGCCCTAGCTGAAGACTGCAGAGAAGTGTGCTGGAGTTTCAGGAGGAGAAGTGCGGCAAAGTCTCTCCAGAGGCTGGGCGAGTCTCTGTCTAGAGGCCGGGCAAATCTCTCCAGAAGCCGGGCGAGTCTCTCCAGAGGCCTGGCGAGTCTCTCCAGAGGCCGGGCGGGTCTCTTCAGAGGCCGGGTGAGTCTCTCCAGAGGCCGGGCTAGTTTCTACAGAGGCCGGGCGAGTCTCTACAGAGCCTGGGCGAGTCTCTCCAGAGGCAGGGCGAGTCTCTACAGAGGTCGGGCGAGTCTCTCAGAGGCTGGGCGAGTCTCTACAGAGGCCGGGCGAGTCTGTACAGGGCGGGGCGAGTCTCTTCAGAGGCCGTACGAGTCTCTCCAGAGGTCGGGCGAGTCTTTCCAGAGGCCGGGCGAGTCTCTCCAGAGGCCGGGCGAGTCTCTCCAGAAGCCAGGTGAGTCTCTCTAGAGGCCGGGCGAGTCTCTCCAGAGGCACGGTGAGTCTCTCCAGAGGCCGGACGAGTCTTTCCAGAGGCCGGGCGAGTCTCTACAGAGGACGGGCGGGTCTCTCCAGCGGTCGAGAGAGATTCTCTAGAGGCCGAACAAGTCTTTCAAGAGGCCGGACGAGTCTCTCCGGGGGCCAGGAGAGTCTCTACAGAGGCCGGGCGAGTCTCTCCAGAGGCCGGGCAAGGATCTCCAGGGGCCGGACGAGTCTCTCCAGAGGCTGTGCGAGTCTCTCCGGGGGCCGGGAGAGTCTCCCCCGGGGCCGGGCGAGTCTCTCCAGGGGCCGGGCGAATCTCTCCAGAGGACGGGCGAGTCTCTGCAGGGGCCGCGCAAGTCTCTCCAGGGGCCGGGCGAGTCTCTCCAGAGGCCGGGCGAATCTCTACAGAGGCCGGGCGAGTCTCTCCAGAGGCCGGGCGAATATCTCCAGAAGCCGGGCGAGTCTCTCCAGATGCCGGGCGACTCTCTCCAAAGGCCGGGCGAGTCTCTCCAGAGGCAGGATGAGTCTCTCCAGAGGCCGGGCGAGGATCTCCAGGGGCCGGACGAGACTCTCCAGAGGCCGGGCGAGTCTCTGCAGGGGCCGGACGAGTCTCTCCAGAGGCCGGGCGAGTCTCTCTGGGGGCCGGGAAAGTCTCTACAGAGGCAGGGTGAGTCTCTCCAGAGGCCGGGCGAGTCTCTCCAGGGGCCGGACAAGTCTCTCCAGAGGCCTGGCGAGTCTCTCCGGGGGCCGGGAGAGTCTCTCCCGGGGCCAGGTGAGTCTCTCCAGGGGCCGGGCGAGTCTCTCCAGAGGCAGGGCGAATCTCTACAGAGGCCGTGCGAGTCTCTCCAGAGGCCGGGCGAATCTCTACATAGGCCGGGCGAGTCTTTCCAGGGGCCGGATGAGTCTCTCCAGAGGCCGGACGAGTCTCTCCACAGGCCGGGCGAGTCTCTACAGAGGCCGGGCGAGTCTCTGCAGAAGCCGGGCGAATCTCTCCAGAGGCAGGCCGAGTCTCTCCAGGGGTCGGGCGAGTCTCTCCAGAGGCCGGGCTAGTCTCTCCAGAGGCCGGGCGAGACTCTTCAGGGGCCAGGCGAGTCTCTCCAGAGGCCAGGCGAGTCTTTTCCACAGGCCGGGCGAATGTCTCCAGGGGCCGGGCGAGTCTCTCCAGAGGCCGTGCGAGTCTCTACAGGGGCCCGGCGAGTCTCTCCAGAGGCAGGGCGAGTCTCTCCAGGGGCCGGGCGAAACTTTCCAGAGGACGGGCGAGTCTCTCCAGGGGCCGGACGAGTCTCTCCAGAGGCTGAGCGAGTCTCTCCCGAGGCCGGGCGAGTCTCTCCAGAGGCCGGGCGAGTCTCTACAGAGGCAGGGTCAGTCACTCCAGAGGCCGGGCGAGTTTCTCCAGAGGCTGAGCGAGTCTCTCCTGAGGCCGGGTGAGTCTCTCCAGAGGCCGGGCGAGTCTCTCCAGAGGCCGGGTGAGTCTGTTCAGAGGCAGGGCGAGTCTCTACAGAGGCCGGGCAAGTCTCTCCAGAGGCCGGGAGAGTCTCTCCAGAAGCCGGACGAGTCTCTCTAGAGGCCGGGCAAATCTCTCCAGAAGCCGGGCGAGTCTCTCCAGAGGCCGGGCGAGTCTCTCCAGAGGCCAGGCGAGTCTCTCCAGAGGCAGGGCGAGTCTCTCCACTGGCCGGACGAATCTCTCCAGAGGCCGGGCAAGTCTATCCAGAGGCCGGGCGAGTCTATACAGGGGCCGGGCAAGTCTCTCTAGAGGCCGGGCGAGTCTCTCCAGAAGCCGGGCGAGTCTCTCCAGAAGCCGGGCGAGTCTCTCCAGAGGCCAGGCGAGTCTCTCCAGAGGCCGGGCGGGTCTCTCCAGAGGCAGGGCGAGTCTCTCCTGAGGCCGTGCGAGTCTCTCCAGAGGCTGGGCGAGTTTCTACAGGGTGGGGCGAGCCTCTCCAGAGGCCAGGCAAGTCTCTACAGAGGCCTGGTGAGTCTCTCCAGAGGCCGGGCGGGTCTCTCCAGAGGCCGGGTGAGTCTCTCCAGAGGCCGGGCTAGTTTCTACAGAGGCCGGGCGAGTCTCTACAGAGCCTGGGCGAGTCTCTCCAGAGGCAGGGCGAGTCTCTACAGAGGCCTGGCGAGTCTCTCAGAGGCTGGGCGAGTCTCTACAGAGGCCGGGCGAGTCTGTACAGGGCGGGGCGAGTCTCTTCAGAGGCCGATCGAGTCTCTCCAGAGGTCGGACGAGTCTTTCCAGAGGCCGGGCGAGTCTCTCCAGAGGTCGGGCGAGTCTCTCCAGAAGCCGGACGAGTCTCTCTAGAGGCCGGGCAAATCTCTCCAGAAGCCGGGCGAGTCTCTCCAGAGGCAGGGCGAGTCTCTCCACAGGCCGGGCGAGTCTCTCCAGAGGCAAGGCGAGTCTCTCCAGAGGCCGGGCAAGTCTATCCAGAGGCCGGGCGAGTCTATACAGGGGCCGGGCGAGTCTCTCCAGAGGGCGGGCGAGTCTCTCCAGAAGCCGGGTGAGTCTCTCCAGAAGCCGGGCGAGTCTCTCCAGAGGCCGGGCGAGTCTCTACAGAGGCCGGGCGGGTCTCTCCAGAGGCAGGGCGAGTCTCTCCAGAGGCCGTGGGAGTCTCTCCAGAGGCTGGGCGAGTTACTACAGGGTGGGGCGAGCCTCTCCAGAGGACGGGCAAGTCTCTACAGAGGCCTGGCGAGTCTTTCCAGAGGCCGGGCGGGTCTCTCCAGAGGCCGGGTGAGTCTCTCCAGAGGCCGGGCTAGTTTCTACAGAGGCCGGACGAGTCTCTACAGAGCCTGGGCGAGTCTCTACAGAGGCCAGGCGAGTCTCTCAGAGGCTGGGCGAGTCTCTACAGAGGCCGGACGAGTCTGCACAGGGCGGGGCGAGTCTCTTCAGAGGCCGAGCGAGTCTCTGCAGAGGTCGGGCGAGTCTTTTCAGAGGTCGGGCAAGTCTCTCCAGAGGCCGGGCGAGTCTCTCCAGAAGCCAGGTGAGTCTCTCTAGAGGCCGGGCGAGTCTCTCCAGAAGCCGGGCGAGTCTCTCCAAAGGCCGGGCGAATCTCTCCAGAGGCAGGGTGAGTCTCTCCAGAGGCCGGACGAGTCTCTCCACAGGCCGGGCGCGTCTCTACAGAGGACGGGCGGGTCTCTCCATAGGTCGAGAGAGATTCTCCAGAGGCCTGGCGAGTCTCTCCAGGGGCCGGACAAGTCTCTCCAAAGGCCGGACGAGTCTCTTCGGGGGCCGGGAGAGTCTCTACAGAGGCCGGGCGAGTCTCTCCAGAGGCCGGACGAGTCTCTCCAGGGGCCGGGCGAATCTCTCCAGAGGCCGGGCGAATCTCTATAGAGGCCGGGCGAGTCTCTCCAGAGGCTGGGCGAGTCTCTCCAGAAGCCGGGCGAGTCTCTCCAGAGGCTGGGCGAGTCTCTCCAAAGGCCGGGCGAGTCTCTCCAGAGGCAGGATGAGTCTCTCCAGAGGCCGGACGAGTCTGTCCACAGGCTGGGCGAGTCTCTACAGAGGCCGGGCGGGTCTCTAGAGAGGCCGGGAGAGTCTCTCCAGAGGCCGGGTGAGTCTCTGCAGGGGCCGGACGAGTCTCTCCAGAGGCCGGGCGAGTCTCTCCGGGGCCGGGAAAGTCTCTACAGAGGCAGGGTGAGTCTCTCCAGAGGCCGGGCGAGTCTCTCCAGGGGCCAGACGAGTCTCTCCAGAGGCCGGGCGAGTCTCTCTGGGGGCCGGGAGAGTCTCTCCAGAGGCAGGGCGAATCTCTACAGAGGCCGTGCGAGTCTCTCCAGAGGCCGGGCGAATCTCTACATAGGCCAGGCGAGTCTTTCCAGGGGCTGGGCGAGTCTCTCCAGAGGCCGGACGAGTCTCTCCACAGGCTGGGCGAGTCTGTACAGAGGCCGGACGAGTCTCTCCAGAGGCCGGGCGAATCTCTCCAGAGGCAGGGCGAGTCTCTCCAGGGGTCGGGCGAGTCTCTCAAGAGGCCGGGCGAGTCTCTCAAGAGGCCGTGCTAGTCTCTCCAGAGGCCGGGCGAGTGTCTCCAGGGGCCAGACGAGTCTCTCCAGAGGCCGTGCGAGTCTCTACAGGGGCCCGGCGAGTCTCTCCAGAGACAGGGCGAGTCTCTCCAGGGGCCGGGCGAAACTCTACAGAGGACGGGCGAGTCTCTCCAGGGGCCGGGCGGGTTTTTCCAGAGTCAGGGCGAGTCTCCCCAGTGGCCAGGCGAGTCTTTCCAGAGGCCGGGCGAGTCTCTCCAGAGGCCAGGCGAGTCTCTCCAGGGGCCGGGCGAGTCTCTACAGAGGCCGGGCGAGTCTCTCCACAGGCCAGGCGAGTTTCTACAGAGGTCGCGCGAGTCTCTCCAGAGGCCGGGCGAATCTCTCCAGAGGCCGGGCGAATCTCTCCAGAGGCCGGGTGAGTCTCTCCAGGGGTCGGGCGAGTCTCTCCAGAGGCCGGGCGAGTGTCTCCTGGGGCCGGGCGAGTCTCTCCAGAGGCCGTGCGAGTCTATACAGGGTCCCGGCGAGTCTCTCCAGAGGCAGGGCGAGTCTCTCCAGGGGCCGGGTGAAACTCTCCAGAGGCCGAGCGAGTGTCTCCAGGGGCCAGGCAGGTCTATCCAGAGGCAGGGCGAGTCTCCCCAGTGGCCGGGCGAGTCTTTCCAGAGGCCGAGCGAGTCTCTCTAGAGGCCGGTCGAGTCTCTGCAGAGGCCGGGCAAGTCTCTAAAGGGGCTAGACGAGTCTCTCCAAAGGCCGGGAGAGTCTCTACAAAGGCCGGGTGAGTCTATCCAGAGGCCGGGCGAGTCTCTTCAGAGGCCAGCCGAGTCTCTCCAGGGGCTGGACGAGTCTCTCCAGAGGCCGTGCGAGTCTCTACAGGGGCCCGGCGAGTCTCTCCAGAGACAGGGCGAGTCTCTCCAGGGGCCGGGCGAAACTCTCCAGAGGACGGGCGAGTCTCTCCAGGGGCCGGGCGGGTTTATCCAGAGTCAGGGCGAGTCTCCCCAGTGGCCGGGCGAGTCTTTCCAGAGGCCGGGCGAGTCTCTCCAGAGGCCAGGCGAGTCTCTACAGAGGCCGGGCGAGTCTCTCCACAGGCCAGGCGAGTTTCTACAGAGGTCGCGCGAGTCTCTCCAGAGGCCGGGCGAATCTCTCCAGAGGCCGGGCGAATCTCTCCAGAGGCCGGGTGAGTCTCTCCAGGGGTCGGGTGAGTCTCTCCAGAGGCCGGGCGAGTGTCTCCTGGGGCCGGGCGAGTCTCTCCAGAGGCCGTGCGAGTCTATACAGGGTCCCGGCGAGTCTCTCCAGAGGCAGGGCGAGTCTCTCCAGGGGCCGGGTGAAACTCTCCAGAGGCCGAGCGAGTCTCTCCAGGGGCCAGGCAGGTCTATCCAGAGGCAGGGCGAGTCTCCCCAGTGGCCGGGCGAGTCTTTCCAGAGGCCGGGCGAGTCTCTCCAGAGGCCGGTCAAGTCTCTGCAGAGGCCGGGCAAGTCTCTAAAGGGGCCGGGCGAGTCTCTCCAGAGGCCAGGCTAATCTCTACAGAGGCCGGGCGTGTCTCTCCAAAGGCCAGGCGAGTCTCCCCAGTGGCCGGGCGAGTCTTTCCAGAGGCTGGGCGTGTCTCTCCATAGGCCGGGCGAATCTCTCCAGGGGCCGGGCGAGTCTCTACAGAGGCCAGCCGAGTCTCTCCAGGGGCTGGACGAGTCTCTCCAGAGGCCGGGCGAGTCTCTCCGGGGGCCGGGCGAGTCCCACCAGAGGCCGGGCGAATCTCTACAGAGGTTGGGCGAGTCTCTCCAGAGGCCGGACGAATCTCAACAGAGGTCGGGCGAGTCTCTCCAGAGGCCGGGCAAGTTTCTCGAGGGGCCGGGCGAGTCTCTCCAGAGGCCGGGCGAGTCTCTCCAGAGGCCGGGCGAGTCTTTCCAGAGGCTGGGTGAGTCTCTCCAGGGGCCGAGCGAGTCTCTCCATAGGCCGTGCAAGTCTCTACAGGGGCCTTGCGAATCTCTACAGAGGCACGGCGAGTCTCTCCAGAGGCCGGGCGAGTCTCTTTAGGGGCCGGGCGAGTCTCTCCAGAGGCCGGGCGAATCTCTCCAGAGGCAGGGCGAGTCTCTCCAGGGGCCGGGTGAAACTCTCCAGAGGCCGAGCGAGTCTCTCCAGGGGCCAGGCAGGTCTATCCAGAGGCAGGGCGAGTCTCCCCAGTGGCCGTGCGAGTCTTTCCAGAGGCCGGGCGAGTCTCTCCAGAGGCCGGTCGAGTCTCTGCAGAGGCCGGGCAAGTCTCTAAAGGGGCCGGGCGAGTCTCTCCAGAGGCCAGGCTAATCTCTACAGAGGCCGGGCGTGTCTCTCCAAAGGCCAGGCGAGTCTCCCCAGTGGCCGGGCGAGTCTTTCCAGAGGCTGGGCGTGTCTCTCCATGGGCCGGGCGAATCTCTCCAGGGGCCGGGCGAGTCTCTACAGAGGCTGGGCGAGTCTCTCCAGAGGCCGGGCGAGTCTCTCCAGGGGCCAGGCGAGTCTCTACAGAGGCCGGGCGAGTCTCTCCACAGGTCGGGCGAGGCTCTACAGAGGCCCGGCGGGTGTCTCCAGGGGCTAGACGAGTCTCTCCAAAGGCCGGGAGAGTCTCTACAAAGGCCGGGTGAGTCTATCCAGAGGCCGGGCGAGTCTCTTCAGAGGCCAGCCGAGTCTCTCCAGGGGCTGGACGAGTCTCTCCAGAGGCCGTGCGAGTCTCTACAGGGGCCCGGCGAGTCTCTCCAGAGACAGGGCGAGTCTCTCCAGGGGCCGGGCGAAACTCTCCAGAGGACGGGCGAGTCTCTCCAGGGGCCGGGCGGGTTTATCCAGAGTCAGGGCGAGTCTCCCCAGTGGCCGGGCGAGTCTTTCCAGAGGCCGGGCGAGTCTCTCCAGAGGCCAGGCGAGTCTCTACAGAGGCCGGGCGAGTCTCTCCACAGGCCAGGCGAGTTTCTACAGAGGTTGCGTGAGTCTCTCCAGAGGCCGGGCGAATCTCTACAGAGGTTGGGCGAGTCTCTCCAGAGGCCGGACGAATCTCAACAGAGGTCGGGCGAGTCTCTCCAGAGGCCGGGCAAGTTTCTCGAGGGGCCGGGCGAGTCTCTCCAGAGGCCGGGCGAGTCTCTCCAGAGGCCGGGCGAGTCTTTCCAGAGGCTGGGTGAGTCTCTCCAGGGGCCGAGCGAGTCTCTCCATAGGCCGTGCAAGTCTCTACAGGGGCCTTGCGAATCTCTACAGAGGCACGGCGAGTCTCTCCAGAGGCCGGGCGAGTCTCTTTAGGGGCCGGGCGAGTCTCTCCAGAGGCCGGGCGAATCTCTCCAGAGGCAGGGCGAGTCTCTCCAGGGGCCGGGTGAAACTCTCCAGAGGCCGAGCGAGTCTCTCCAGGGGCCAGGCAGGTCTATCCAGAGGCAGGGCGAGTCTCCCCAGTGGCCGTGCGAGTCTTTCCAGAGGCCGGGCGAGTCTCTCCAGAGGCCGGTCGAGTCTCTGCAGAGGCCGGGCAAGTCTCTAAAGGGGCCGGGCGAGTCTCTCCAGAGGCCAGGCTAATCTCTACAGAGGCCGGGCGTGTCTCTCCAAAGGCCAGGCGAGTCTCCCCAGTGGCCGGGCGAGTCTTTCCAGAGGCTGGGCGTGTCTCTCCATGGGCCGGGCGAATCTCTCCAGGGGCCGGGCGAGTCTCTACAGAGGCTGGGCGAGTCTCTCCAGAGGCCGGGCGAGTCTCTCCAGGGGCCAGGCGAGTCTCTACAGAGGCCGGGCGAGTCTCTCCACAGGTCGGGCGAGGCTCTACAGAGGCCCGGCGGGTGTCTCCAGGGGCTAGACGAGTCTCTCCAAAGGCCGGGAGAGTCTCTACAAAGGCCGGGTGAGTCTATCCAGAGGCCGGGCGAGTCTCTTCAGAGGCCAGCCGAGTCTCTCCAGGGGCTGGACGAGTCTCTCCAGAGGCCGTGCGAGTCTCTACAGGGGCCCGGCGAGTCTCTCCAGAGACAGGGCGAGTCTCTCCAGGGGCCGGGCGAAACTCTCCAGAGGACGGGCGAGTCTCTCCAGGGGCCGGGCGGGTTTATCCAGAGTCAGGGCGAGTCTCCCCAGTGGCCGGGCGAGTCTTTCCAGAGGCCGGGCGAGTCTCTCCAGAGGCCAGGCGAGTCTCTACAGAGGCCGGGCGAGTCTCTCCACAGGCCAGGCGAGTTTCTACAGAGGTTGCGTGAGTCTCTCCAGAGGCCGGGCGAATCTCTCCAGAGGCCGGGCGAATCTCTCCAGAGGCCGGGTGAGTCTCTCCAGGGGTCGGGTGAGTCTCTCCAGAGGCCGGGCGAGTGTCTCCTGGGGCCGGGCGAGTCTCTCCAGAGGCCGTGCGAGTCTATACAGGGTCCCGGCGAGTCTCTCCAGAGGCAGGGCGAGTCTCTCCAGGGGCCGGGTGAAACTCTCCAGAGGCCGAGCGAGTCTCTCCAGGGGCCAGGCAGGTCTATCCAGAGGCAGGACGAGTCTCCCCAGTGGCCGGGCGAGTCTTTCCAGAGGCCGGGCGAGTCTCTCCAGAGGCCGGTCAAGGTTCAGCAGAGGCCGGGCAAGTCTCTAAAGGGGCCGGGCGAGTCTCTCCAGAGGCCAGGCTAATCTCTCCAGAGGCCGGGCGAGTCTTTCCAGAGGCTGGGTGAGTCTCTCCAGGGGCCGAGCGAGTCTCTCCATAGGCCGTGCAAGTCTCTACAGGGGCCTTGCGAATCTCTACAGAGGCACGGCGAGTCTCTCCAGAGGCCGGGCGATTCTCTTTAGGGGCCGGGCGAGTCTCTCCAGAGGCCGGGCGACTCTCTACAGAGGCCGTGCGAGTTTCTCCAGACGCCAGGCGAATCTCTACATAGGCTGGGCGAGTCTTTCCAGGGGCCGGGCGGGTCTCTACAGAGTCCAGGCGGGTCTCTCCACAGGCCGGGCGAGTCTCTACAGAGGTCGGGCGAATCTCTCCAGAGGCCGGGCGAGTCTCTCCAGGGGCCGGGCGATACTCTCCAGAGGCTGGGCTAGTCTCTCCAGAGGCCGGGCGAGTCTCTCCAGGGGCCGGGAGAGTCTCTCCAGAGGCCGGGGCGAGTCTCTCCAGAGGCAGGGCGAATCTATACAGAGGCCGTGCGAGTCTCTCCAGAGGCCGGGCGAATCTCTACATAGGCTGGGCGAGTCTTTCCAGGGGCCGAGCGAGTCTCTACAGAGGCCGGGCGAGTCTCTCCACAGGCCGGGCGAGTCTCTACAGAGGTCGGGCGAATCTCTCCAGAGGCCGGGCGAGTCTCTCCAGGGGTCGGGCGAGTCTCTCCAGAGGCTGGGCTAGTCTCTCCAGAGGCCGGGCAAGTCTCTCCAGGGGCTGGGCGAGTCTCTCCAGAGGCCGGGCGAGTCTCTCCGGAGGCAGGGCGAATCTCCCCAGAGGCCTGATGAGTCTCTCCAGAGGCCGGGCGAGTCTTTCCAGGGGACGGGCGAGTCTCTCCAGAGGCCGGACGAGTCTCTCCACAGGCCGGGCGAGTCTGTACAGAGGCCGGACGAGTCTCTCCAGAAGCCGGGCGAATCTTTCCAGAGGCAGGGCGAGTCTCTCCAGGGGTCGGACGAGTCTCTCCAGAGGCCGGGCTAGTCTCTCCAGAGGCCGGGCGAGTGTCTCCAGGGGCCGGGCGAGTCTCTCCAGAGGCCGTGCAAGTCTCTACAGGGGCCCGGCGAGTCTCTCCAGAGGCAGGGCGAGTCTCTCCAGGGGCCGGGCGAAGCTCTCCAGAGGACGGGCGATTCTCTCCAGGGGCCGTGCGGGTGTATCCAGAGGCAGGGCGAGTTTCCCCAGTGGCCGGGCGAGTCTTTCCAGAGGCCGGGCGAGTCTCTCCATAGGCCGGGCGAGTCTCTCCAGAGGCAGGGCGAGTCTCTCCAGAGGCCGGGCGAGTCTCTACAGAGGCCGGGCGAGTCTCTCCACAGGCCAGGCGAGTTTCTACAGAGGTCGCGCGAGTCTCCCCAGAGGCCGGGCGAATCTCTCCAGAGGCCGGGCGAATCTCTCCAGAGGCCGGGCGAGTCTCTCCAGAGGCCGGGCGAGTCTCTCCACAGGTCGGGCGAGGCTCTACAGAGGCCCGGCGGGTGTCTCCAGGGGCCGGACGAGTCTCTCCAGAGGCCGGGAGAGTCTCTACAAAGGCCGGGTGAGTCTCTCCAGAGGCCGGGCGAGTCTCTTCAGAGGCCAGGCGAGTCTCTCCAGGGGCCGGACAAGTCTCTGCAGAGGCCGGGCGAGTCTGTAAAGAGGCCAGGCGAGTCTCTCCAGAGGCTAGGCGAGTCTCTCCAGAGGCCGGGCTAGCCTCTCCAGGGGAAGGGCGTGTCTTTCCAGAGGCAGGGCGAGTCTGCCCAGTGGCCGGGCGTGTCTTTCCAGAGGCCGGGCGAGTCTCTCCAGAGGCCAGGCAAGTCTTTCCAGAGGCTGGGCCAGTCTCTCCATGGGCTGAGCGCGTCTCTCCATAGGCCGTGCAAGTCTCTACAGGGGCCATGCGAGTCTCTACAGAGGCCGGGCGAGTCTCTACAGAGGCCGGGCGAGTCTCTTTAGGGGCCGGGCGAGTCTCTCCAGAGGCCGGGCGAATCTCTCCACAGGCCGGACGAGTCTCTCAAGAGGCCGGGCGAATCTCTCCAGAGGCAGGGCGAGTCTCTCCAGAGGCCAGGCGAGTCTCTCCAGAGGCCGGGCGGATCTCTTTAGGTGTCGGGCGAGTCTCTCCAGAGGTCGGGCGAATCTCTACAGAGGCAGGGCGAGTCTCTTTAGGTGCCAGGCGAGTCTTTCCAGAGGCCGGGCGAGTCTCTAAAGAGGCCGGGCGAGTCTCTCCAGAGGCCAGGCGAATCTCTAAAGAGGCCGGGCGTGTCTCTCCAGGGGCCAGGCGAGTCTCTACAGAGGCTGGGCGAGTCTCTCCAGAGGCCGGGCAAATCTCTACAGAGGCCGGGCGAGTCTCTACTGAGTCCGGGCGAGTCTCTCAAGAGGCCGGGCAAATCTCTCCACAGGCCGGGCGAGTCTCTCCAGAGGCCGGGCGAGTCTCTCCAGAGGCCGGGCGAGTATCCCCAATGACCAGGCAAATCTCCCCAGTGGCCGGGTGAGTCTTTCCAGAGGCCAGGCGAGTCTCTCCAGAGGCCGGGCGAGTCTCTGCAGAGGCCGGGGCGAGTCTGTAAAAAGGCCGGGCGAGTCTCTACAGAGGCCGGGCGAGTCTCTCCAGAGGCCAGGCCAGTCTCTCCAGGGGCCGGGCTAGCCTATCCAGGGACAGGGCGAGTCTTACCAGAGGCAGGGCGAGTCTCTCCAGGGGCCAGGCAAGTCTCTTCAGAGACGGGGCGAGTCTCTCCAGAGGCCGGGCTAGTCTCACCAGGGGTCGGGCGAGTCTCTCCAGGGGCCAGGCGAGTCTCTTCAGAGGCCGGGCGAGTCTCTCCAGGGGTCGGGCGAGTCTTTCCAGAGGCCGGGCTAATCTCTACAGAGGCCGGGCGAGTCTCTCCAGAGGCCGGGCGAATCTCTTCAGAGGTCGGGCGAGTCTCCCCAAAGGCCGGGCGAGTCTTTCCATAGGCCGGGCGAGTCTTTCCAGAGGCCGGGCGAGTCTGCCCAGTGGCCCGGCGAGTCTTTCCAGAGGCCGGGCGAGTCTCTCAAGAAGCCGGGCGAGTCTCCCCAGTGGCCGGGCAAGTCTTTGCAGAGGCCAGGCGAGTCTCTCCAGAGGCTGGGCGAGTCTCTCCACAGGCCGGGCGAGGCTCTACAGAAGCCCGGCGGGTCTCTCCAGAGGCCGAACGAGTCTCTCCAGGTGTCGGGCGAGTTTCTCCAGGGGCCGGGCGAGTCTCTACAGAGGCCGGGCGAGTCTCTCCAGAGGCCGGGCGAGTCTCTCCACAGGTCGGACGAGGCTCTACAGAGGCCCGGCGGGTGTCTCCAGGGGCCGGACGAGTCTCTCCAGAGGCCGGGAGAGTCTCTACAAAGGCCGGGTGAGTCTCTCCAGAGGCCGGGCGAGTCTCTTCAGAGGCCAGGCGAGTCTCTCCAGGGGCCGGACAAGTCTTTCCAGAGGCCGGGCGAGTCTCTCCGGGGGCCGGGCGAGTCCCACCAGAGGCCGGGCGAATCTCTACAGAGGTCGGGCGAGTCTCTCCAGGAGCCGGGCAAGTCTCTCCAGGGAACGGGCGAGTCTTTCCAGAGGCTGGGTGAGTCTCTCCAGGGGCCGAGCGAGTCTCTCCATAGGCCGGGCGAATCTCTACAGGTGCCTTGCGAGTCTCTCCAGAGGCCGGGCGAGTCTCTCCAGAGGCCGGGCGAGTCTCTCCAGAGGCCGGGCGAATCTCTACAGAGGCCGTGCGAGTCTCTCCAGAGGCCGGGTGAATCTCTACATAGGCTGGGCGAGTCTTTCCAGGGGCCGGGCGAGTCTCTACAGAGTCCAGGCAGGTCTCTCCACAGGCCGGGCAAGTCTCTACAGAGGTCGGGCGAATCTCTCCAGAGGTCGGGCGAGTCTCTCCAGGGGCCGGGCGATACTCTCCAGAGGCTGGGCTAGTCTCTCCGGAGGCAGGGCGAGTCTCTCCCAAGGCCTGATGAGTTTATCCAGAGGCCGGGCGAGTCAATCCAGAGGGCGGACGAGTCTCTCCAGAGGCCGGGCGAGTCTCTCCAGGGGCCGGGCGAGTCTCTCCGCAGGCAGGGGGAATCTCTCCAGAGGCCTGATGAGTCTCTCCAGAGGCCGGGCGAGTCAATCCAGAGGCCGGACGAGTCTCTCCAGAGGCCAGGCGAGTCTCTCCAGGGGCCGGGCGAGTCTCTCCAGGGGCCGGGCGAGTCTCTCCAGAGGCCGGGCGAGTCTTTCCAGAGGCCGGGCGAGTGTCTCCAGGGGTCGGGCGAATCTCTACATAGGCCGGGCGAGTCTTTCCAGGGGACGGGCGAGTCTCTACAGAGGCAGGGCGAGTCTCTCCACAGGCCGGGCGAGTCTCTACAGAGGTCGGGCGAATCTCTCCAGAGGCCGGGCGAGTCTCTCCAGGGGTCGGGCGATACTCTCCAGAGGCCGGGCGAGTCTCTCCAGGGGTCGGGCGAGTCTTTCCAGAGGCTGGGCTAATCTCTACAGAGGCCGGGCGAGTCTTTCCAGAGGCCAGGCGAATCTCTTCAGAGGTCGGCGAGTCTCTCCAAAGGCCGGGCGAGTCTTTCCAGAGGCCGGGCGAATCTTCCCAGTGGCCGGGCGAGTCATTGTAGAGGCCAGGCGAGTCTCTCCAGAGGCTGGGCGGGTCTCTCCAGAGGCCGGGCGAGTCTCTCCAGGGGTCAAGCGAGTCTCTCCTGGGGCCGGGCGAGTCTCTACAGAGGCCGGGCGAGTCTCTGCAGAGGCCGGGCGAGTCTCTCCACAGGTCAGGCGAGGCTCTACAGAGGCCCGGCGGGTGTCTCCAGGGGCCGGACGAGTCTCTCCAGAGGCCGGGAGAGTCTCTACAAAGGCCGGGTGAGTCTCTCCCGAGGCCGGGCGAGTCTCTTCAGAGGCCAGGCGAGTCTCTCCAGGGGCCGGACGAGTCTCTCCAGAGGCCGGGCGAGTCTCTCCGGGGGCCGGGCGAGTCCCACCAGAGGCCGGGCGAATCTCTACAGAGGTCGGGCAAGTCTCTCCAGGAGCCGGGCAAGTCTCTCCAGGGGTCGGGTGAGTCTCTCCAGAGGCCGGGCGAATCTTTACAGAGGTCCTGCGAGTCTCTCCAGAGGCCAGGCAAATATCTACAGAGGCCGGGCGAGCCTCTCCAGGGGCCGGGCGAGTCTCTCCAGGGGCCGGGCGAGTCTCTCCAGAGGCCGGGCGAGTCTCTCCAGGGGCCAGGCGAGTCTCTCCAGAGGCCGGGCTAGCCTCTCCAGGGGAAGGGCGTGTCTTTCCAGAGGCAGGGCGAGTCTGCCCAGTGGCCGGGCGTGTCTTTCCAGAGGCCGGGCGAGTCTCTCCAGAGGCCAGGCAAGTCTTTCCAGAGGCTGGGCCAGTCTCTCCATGGGCTGAGCGCGTCTCTCCATAGGCCGTGCAAGTCTCTACAGGGGCCATGCGAGTCTCTACAGAGGCCGGGCGAGTCTCTACAGAGGCCGGGCGAGTCTCTTTAGGGGCCGGGCGAGTCTCTCCAGAGGCCGGGCGAATCTCTCCACAGGCCGGACGAGTCTCTCAAGAGGCCGGGCGAATCTCTCCAGAGGCAGGGCGAGTCTCTCCAGAGGCCAGGCGAGTCTCTCCAGAGGCCGGGCGGATCTCTTTAGGTGTCGGGCGAGTCTCTCCAGAGGTCGGGCGAATCTCTACAGAGGCAGGGCGAGTCTCTTTAGGTGCCAGGCGAGTCTTTCCAGAGGCCGGGCGAGTCTCTAAAGAGGCCGGGCGAGTCTCTCCAGAGGCCAGGCGAATCTCTAAAGAGGCCGGGCGTGTCTCTCCAGGGGCCAGGCGAGTCTCTACAGAGGCTGGGCGAGTCTCTCCAGAGGCCGGGCAAATCTCTACAGAGGCCGGGCGAGTCTCTACTGAGTCCGGGCGAGTCTCTCAAGAGGCCGGGCAAATCTCTCCACAGGCCGGGCGAGTCTCTCCAGAGGCCGGGCGAGTCTCTCCAGAGGCCGGGCGAGTATCCCCAATGACCAGGCAAATCTCCCCAGTGGCCGGGTGAGTCTTTCCAGAGGCCAGGCGAGTCTCTCCAGAGGCCGGGCGAGTCTCTGCAGAGGCCGGGGCGAGTCTGTAAAAAGGCCGGGCGAGTCTCTACAGAGGCCGGGCGAGTCTCTCCAGAGGCCAGGCCAGTCTCTCCAGGGGCCGGGCTAGCCTATCCAGGGACAGGGCGAGTCTTACCAGAGGCAGGGCGAGTCTCTCCAGGGGCCAGGCAAGTCTCTTCAGAGACGGGGCGAGTCTCTCCAGAGGCCGGGCTAGTCTCACCAGGGGTCGGGCGAGTCTCTCCAGGGGCCAGGCGAGTCTCTTCAGAGGCCGGGCGAGTCTCTCCAGGGGTCGGGCGAGTCTTTCCAGAGGCCGGGCTAATCTCTACAGAGGCCGGGCGAGTCTCTCCAGAGGCCGGGCGAATCTCTTCAGAGGTCGGGCGAGTCTCCCCAAAGGCCGGGCGAGTCTTTCCATAGGCCGGGCGAGTCTTTCCAGAGGCCGGGCGAGTCTGCCCAGTGGCCCGGCGAGTCTTTCCAGAGGCCGGGCGAGTCTCTCAAGAAGCCGGGCGAGTCTCCCCAGTGGCCGGGCAAGTCTTTGCAGAGGCCAGGCGAGTCTCTCCAGAGGCTGGGCGAGTCTCTCCACAGGCCGGGCGAGGCTCTACAGAAGCCCGGCGGGTCTCTCCAGAGGCCGAACGAGTCTCTCCAGGTGTCGGGCGAGTTTCTCCAGGGGCCGGGCGAGTCTCTACAGAGGCCGGGCGAGTCTCTCCAGAGGCCGGGCGAGTCTCTCCACAGGTCGGACGAGGCTCTACAGAGGCCCGGCGGGTGTCTCCAGGGGCCGGACGAGTCTCTCCAGAGGCCGGGAGAGTCTCTACAAAGGCCGGGTGAGTCTCTCCAGAGGCCGGGCGAGTCTCTTCAGAGGCCAGGCGAGTCTCTCCAGGTGCCGGACAAGTCTTTCCAGAGGCCGGGCGAGTCTCTCCGGGGGCCGGGCGAGTCCCACCAGAGGCCGGGCGAATCTCTACAGAGGTCGGGCGAGTCTCTCCAGGAGCCGGGCAAGTCTCTCCAGGGAACGGGCGAGTCTTTCCAGAGGCTGGGTGAGTCTCTCCAGGGGCCGGGCGAGTCTCTCCAGAGGCCGGGCGAATCTCTACAGAGGCCGTGCGAGTCTCTCCAGAGGCCGGGTGAATCTCTACATAGGCTGGGCGAGTCTTTCCAGGGGCCGGGCGAGTCTCTACAGAGTCCAGGCAGGTCTCTCCACAGGCCGGGCAAGTCTCTACAGAGGTCGGGCGAATCTCTCCAGAGGTCGGGCGAGTCTCTCCAGGGGCCGGGCGATACTCTCCAGAGGCTGGGCTAGTCTCTCCAGAGGCCGGGCGAGTCTCTCCAGAGGCCGGGCGAGTCTCTCCGGAGGCAGGGCGAGTCTCTCCCAAGGCCTGATGAGTTTATCCAGAGGCCGGGCGAGTCAATCCAGAGGGCGGACGAGTCTCTCCAGAGGCCGGGCGAGTCTCTCCAGGGGCCGGGCGAGTCTCTCCAGAGGCCGGGCGAGTCTCTCCGCAGGCAGGGGGAATCTCTCCAGAGGCCTGATGAGTCTCTCCAGAGGCCGGGCGAGTCAATCCAGAGGCCGGACGAGTCTCTCCAGAGGCCAGGCGAGTCTCTCCAGGGGCCGGGCGAGTCTCTCCAGGGGCCGGGCGAGTCTCTCCAGAGGCCGGGCGAGTCTTTCCAGAGGCCGGGCGAGTGTCTCCAGGGGTCGGGCGAATCTCTACATAGGCCGGGCGAGTCTTTCCAGGGGACGGGCGAGTCTCTACAGAGGCAGGGCGAGTCTCTCCACAGGCCGGGCGAGTCTCTACAGAGGTCGGGCGAATCTCTCCAGAGGCCGGGCGAGTCTCTCCAGGGGTCGGGCGATACTCTCCAGAGGCCGGGCGAGTCTCTCCAGGGGTCGGGCGAGTCTTTCCAGAGGCCGGGCTAATCTCTACAGAGGCCGGGCGAGTCTTTCCAGAGGCCAGGCGAATCTCTTCAGAGGTCGGCGAGTCTCTCCAAAGGCCGGGCGAGTCTTTCCAGAGGCCGGGCGAGTCTGCCCAGTGGCCCGGCGAGTCTTTCCAGAGGCCGGGCGAGTCTCTTCAGAGGCCGGGCGAATCTTCCCAGTGGCCGGGCGAGTCATTGCAGAGGCCAGGCGAGTCTCTCCAGAGGCTGGGCGGGTCTCTCCACAGGGCGGGCGAGTCTCTCCAGGGGTCAAGCGAGTCTCTCCTGGGGCCGGGCGAGTCTCTACAGAGGCCGGGCGAGTCTCTGCAGAGGCCGGGCGAGTCTCTCCACAGGTCAGGCGAGGCTCTACAGAGGCCCGGCGGGTGTCTCCAGGGGCCGGACGAGTCTCTCCAGAGGCCGGGAGAGTCTCTACAAAGGCCGGGTGAGTCTCTCCCGAGGCCGGGCGAGTCTCTTCAGAGGCCAGGCGAGTCTCTCCAGGGGCCGGACGAGTCTCTCCAGAGGCCGGGCGAGTCTCTCCGGGGGCCGGGCGAGTCCCACCAGAGGCCGGGCGAATCTCTACAGAGGTCGGGCAAGTCTCTCCAGGAGCCGGGCAAGTCTCTCCAGGGGACGGGCGAGTCTCTCCAGAGGCCGGGCGAATCTTTACAGAGGTCGGGCGAGTCTCTCCAGAGGCCAGGCAAATATCTACAGAGGCCGGGCGAGCCTCTCCAGGGGCCGGGCGAGTCTCTCCAGGGGCCGGGCGAGTCTCTCCAGAGGCCGGGCGAGTCTCTCCAGGGGCCGGGCGAGTCTCTCCAGAGGCCGGGCGAGTCTCTCCAGAGGCCGGGCAAGTATACCCAGTGGCCAGGCAAATCTCTCCAGTGGCCGGGTGAGTCTTTCCAGAGGCCAGGCGAGTCTCTCCAGAGGCCAGGCGAGTCTCTGCAGAGGCCTGGTGAGTCTGTAAAGAGGCCGGGCGAGTCTCTCCATAGGCCGGGCGAGTCTCTCCAGTGGCCGGACGAGTCTCTCCAGAGGCCCGGCGATTCTCTCCAGGGGCCGGGCTAGCCTCTCCAGGGGCAGGGTGTGTCTTTCCAGAGGCAGGGCGAGTCTGCCCAGTGGCCGGGGGAGTCTTTCCAAAGGCTGGGCGAGTCTCTCTAGAGGCTGGGCGAGTCTCTCCACAGGCCGGGCGAGGCACTCCAGAGGCAGGGCGAGTCTCTCCAGAGGCCGGACGAATCTCTCCGGGGTCCGGGAGAGTCTCTACAAAGGGCGGGTGAGTCTCTCCCGAGGCCGGGCGAGTCTCTTCAGAGGCCAGGCGAGTCTCTCCAGGGGCCGGACGAGTCTCTCCAGAGGCCGGGCGAGTCTCTCCGGGGGCCGGGCGAGTCCCACCAGAGGCCGGGCGAATCTCTACAGAGGTCGGGCAAGTCTCTCCAGGAGCCGGGCAAGTCTCTCCAGGGGTCGGGTGAGTCTCTCCAGAGGCCGGGCGAATCTTTACAGAGGTCCTGCGAGTCTCTCCAGAGGCCAGGCAAATATCTACAGAGGCCGGGCGAGCCTCTCCAGGGGCCGGGCGAGTCTCTCCAGGGGCCGGGCGAGTCTCTCCAGAGGCCGGGCGAGTCTCTCCAGGGGCCAGGCGAGTCTCTCCAGAGGCCGGGCTAGCCTCTCCAGGGGAAGGGCGTGTCTTTCCAGAGGCAGGGCGAGTCTGCCCAGTGGCCGGGCGTGTCTTTCCAGAGGCCGGGCGAGTCTCTCCAGAGGCCAGGCAAGTCTTTCCAGAGGCTGGGCCAGTCTCTCCATGGGCTGAGCGCGTCTCTCCATAGGCCGTGCAAGTCTCTACAGGGGCCATGCGAGTCTCTACAGAGGCCGGGCGAGTCTCTACAGAGGCCGGGCGAGTCTCTTTAGGGGCCGGGCGAGTCTCTCCAGAGGCCGGGCGAATCTCTCCACAGGCCGGACGAGTCTCTCAAGAGGCCGGGCGAATCTCTCCAGAGGCAGGGCGAGTCTCTCCAGAGGCCAGGCGAGTCTCTCCAGAGGCCGGGCGGATCTCTTTAGGTGTCGGGCGAGTCTCTCCAGAGGTCGGGCGAATCTCTACAGAGGCAGGGCGAGTCTCTTTAGGTGCCAGGCGAGTCTTTCCAGAGGCCGGGCGAGTCTCTAAAGAGGCCGGGCGAGTCTCTCCAGAGGCCAGGCGAATCTCTAAAGAGGCCGGGCGTGTCTCTCCAGGGGCCAGGCGAGTCTCTACAGAGGCTGGGCGAGTCTCTCCAGAGGCCGGGCAAATCTCTACAGAGGCCGGGCGAGTCTCTACTGAGTCCGGGCGAGTCTCTCAAGAGGCCGGGCAAATCTCTCCACAGGCCGGGCGAGTCTCTCCAGAGGCCGGGCGAGTCTCTCCAGAGGCCGGGCGAGTATCCCCAATGACCAGGCAAATCTCCCCAGTGGCCGGGTGAGTCTTTCCAGAGGCCAGGCGAGTCTCTCCAGAGGCCGGGCGAGTCTCTGCAGAGGCCGGGGCGAGTCTGTAAAAAGGCCGGGCGAGTCTCTACAGAGGCCGGGCGAGTCTCTCCAGAGGCCAGGCCAGTCTCTCCAGGGGCCGGGCTAGCCTATCCAGGGACAGGGCGAGTCTTACCAGAGGCAGGGCGAGTCTCTCCAGGGGCCAGGCAAGTCTCTTCAGAGACGGGGCGAGTCTCTCCAGAGGCCGGGCTAGTCTCACCAGGGGTCGGGCGAGTCTCTCCAGGGGCCAGGCGAGTCTCTTCAGAGGCCGGGCGAGTCTCTCCAGGGGTCGGGCGAGTCTTTCCAGAGGCCGGGCTAATCTCTACAGAGGCCGGGCGAGTCTCTCCAGAGGCCGGGCGAATCTCTTCAGAGGTCGGGCGAGTCTCCCCAAAGGCCGGGCGAGTCTTTCCATAGGCCGGGCGAGTCTTTCCAGAGGCCGGGCGAGTCTGCCCAGTGGCCCGGCGAGTCTTTCCAGAGGCCGGGCGAGTCTCTCAAGAAGCCGGGCGAGTCTCCCCAGTGGCCGGGCAAGTCTTTGCAGAGGCCAGGCGAGTCTCTCCAGAGGCTGGGCGAGTCTCTCCACAGGCCGGGCGAGGCTCTACAGAAGCCCGGCGGGTCTCTCCAGAGGCCGAACGAGTCTCTCCAGGTGTCGGGCGAGTTTCTCCAGGGGCCGGGCGAGTCTCTACAGAGGCCGGGCGAGTCTCTCCAGAGGCCGGGCGAGTCTCTCCACAGGTCGGACGAGGCTCTACAGAGGCCCGGCGGGTGTCTCCAGGGGCCGGACGAGTCTCTCCAGAGGCCGGGAGAGTCTCTACAAAGGCCGGGTGAGTCTCTCCAGAGGCCGGGCGAGTCTCTTCAGAGGCCAGGCGAGTCTCTCCAGGTGCCGGACAAGTCTTTCCAGAGGCCGGGCGAGTCTCTCCGGGGGCCGGGCGAGTCCCACCAGAGGCCGGGCGAATCTCTACAGAGGTCGGGCGAGTCTCTCCAGGAGCCGGGCAAGTCTCTCCAGGGAACGGGCGAGTCTTTCCAGAGGCTGGGTGAGTCTCTCCAGGGGCCGGGCGAGTCTCTCCAGAGGCCGGGCGAATCTCTACAGAGGCCGTGCGAGTCTCTCCAGAGGCCGGGTGAATCTCTACATAGGCTGGGCGAGTCTTTCCAGGGGCCGGGCGAGTCTCTACAGAGTCCAGGCAGGTCTCTCCACAGGCCGGGCAAGTCTCTACAGAGGTCGGGCGAATCTCTCCAGAGGTCGGGCGAGTCTCTCCAGGGGCCGGGCGATACTCTCCAGAGGCTGGGCTAGTCTCTCCAGAGGCCGGGCGAGTCTCTCCAGAGGCCGGGCGAGTCTCTCCGGAGGCAGGGCGAGTCTCTCCCAAGGCCTGATGAGTTTATCCAGAGGCCGGGCGAGTCAATCCAGAGGGCGGACGAGTCTCTCCAGAGGCCGGGCGAGTCTCTCCAGGGGCCGGGCGAGTCTCTCCAGAGGCCGGGCGAGTCTCTCCGCAGGCAGGGGGAATCTCTCCAGAGGCCTGATGAGTCTCTCCAGAGGCCGGGCGAGTCAATCCAGAGGCCGGACGAGTCTCTCCAGAGGCCAGGCGAGTCTCTCCAGGGGCCGGGCGAGTCTCTCCAGGGGCCGGGCGAGTCTCTCCAGAGGCCGGGCGAGTCTTTCCAGAGGCCGGGCGAGTGTCTCCAGGGGTCGGGCGAATCTCTACATAGGCCGGGCGAGTCTTTCCAGGGGACGGGCGAGTCTCTACAGAGGCAGGGCGAGTCTCTCCACAGGCCGGGCGAGTCTCTACAGAGGTCGGGCGAATCTCTCCAGAGGCCGGGCGAGTCTCTCCAGGGGTCGGGCGATACTCTCCAGAGGCCGGGCGAGTCTCTCCAGGGGTCGGGCGAGTCTTTCCAGAGGCCGGGCTAATCTCTACAGAGGCCGGGCGAGTCTTTCCAGAGGCCAGGCGAATCTCTTCAGAGGTCGGCGAGTCTCTCCAAAGGCCGGGCGAGTCTTTCCAGAGGCCGGGCGAGTCTGCCCAGTGGCCCGGCGAGTCTTTCCAGAGGCCGGGCGAGTCTCTTCAGAGGCCGGGCGAATCTTCCCAGTGGCCGGGCGAGTCATTGCAGAGGCCAGGCGAGTCTCTCCAGAGGCTGGGCGGGTCTCTCCACAGGGCGGGCGAGTCTCTCCAGGGGTCAAGCGAGTCTCTCCTGGGGCCGGGCGAGTCTCTACAGAGGCCGGGCGAGTCTCTGCAGAGGCCGGGCGAGTCTCTCCACAGGTCAGGCGAGGCTCTACAGAGGCCCGGCGGGTGTCTCCAGGGGCCGGACGAGTCTCTCCAGAGGCCGGGAGAGTCTCTACAAAGGCCGGGTGAGTCTCTCCCGAGGCCGGGCGAGTCTCTTCAGAGGCCAGGCGAGTCTCTCCAGGGGCCGGACGAGTCTCTCCAGAGGCCGGGCGAGTCTCTCCGGGGGCCGGGCGAGTCCCACCAGAGGCCGGGCGAATCTCTACAGAGGTCGGGCAAGTCTCTCCAGGAGCCGGGCAAGTCTCTCCAGGGGACGGGCGAGTCTCTCCAGAGGCCGGGCGAATCTTTACAGAGGTCGGGCGAGTCTCTCCAGAGGCCAGGCAAATATCTACAGAGGCCGGGCGAGCCTCTCCAGGGGCCGGGCGAGTCTCTCCAGGGGCCGGGCGAGTCTCTCCAGAGGCCGGGCGAGTCTCTCCAGGGGCCGGGCGAGTCTCTCCAGAGGCCGGGCGAGTCTCTCCAGAGGCCGGGCAAGTATACCCAGTGGCCAGGCAAATCTCTCCAGTGGCCGGGTGAGTCTTTCCAGAGGCCAGGCGAGTCTCTCCAGAGGCCAGGCGAGTCTCTGCAGAGGCCTGGTGAGTCTGTAAAGAGGCCGGGCGAGTCTCTCCATAGGCCGGGCGAGTCTCTCCAGTGGCCGGACGAGTCTCTCCAGAGGCCCGGCGATTCTCTCCAGGGGCCGGGCTAGCCTCTCCAGGGGCAGGGTGTGTCTTTCCAGAGGCAGGGCGAGTCTGCCCAGTGGCCGGGGGAGTCTTTCCAAAGGCTGGGCGAGTCTCTCTAGAGGCTGGGCGAGTCTCTCCACAGGCCGGGCGAGGCACTCCAGAGGCAGGGCGAGTCTCTCCAGAGGCCGGACGAATCTCTCCGGGGTCCGGGAGAGTCTCTACAAAGGGCGGGTGAGTCTCTCCAGAGGCCGGGCGAGTCTTTCCAGAGGCCAGGTGAGTCTCTCCAGGGTCCGGACCAAACTCTCCAGCGGCCGGGCGAGTCTCTCCGTAGGCCTGGCGAGTCTCAGCAGAGGCCGGGCGAATCTCTACAGAGGCCGGGCGAGTCTCTCCAGGAGCCGTGCCAATCTCTCCAGGGGACGGGCGAGTCTCTCCAGAGGCCGGCCGAATCTCTTCAGAGGTCGGGCGAGTTTCTCCAGAGGCCGGGCAAATCTCTACAGAGGCCGGGCGAGTCTCTAAATGGGCCGGGCGAGTCTCTCCAGGGGCCGGGCGAGTCTCTCCAGAGGCCGGGCAAGTCTCTCCAGGGGCCTGGCGAGTCTCTTCAGAGGCCGGGCGAGTCTCTCCAGAGGCCGGGCAAGTCTTTCCAGAGGCTGGGCGAGTCTCTCCAGGGGCCGAGCGAGTCTCTCCATAGGCCGTGCAAGTCTCTACAGGGGCCATGCGAGTCTCTACAGAGGCCGGGCGAGTTTCTTTAGGGGCCGGGCGAGTATACCCAGTGACCAGGCAAATCTCTCCAGTGGCCGGGTGAGTCTTTCCAGAGGCCAGGCGAGTCTCTCCAGAGGCCGGGCGAGTCTGTAAAGAGGCCGGGCGAGTCTCTCCATAGGCCGGGCGAGTCTCTCCAGTGGCCGGACGAGTCTCTCCAGGGGCAGAGCGTGTCTTTCCAGAGGCAGGGCGAGTCTGCCCAGTGGCCGGGCGAGTCTTTCCAAAGGCCAGGCGAGTCTCTCTAGAGGCTGGGCGAGTCTCTCCACAGGCCGGCGAGGCACTCCAGAGGCCGGGCGAGTCTCTCCAGAGGCCGGACGAATCTCTCCGGGGGCCGGGAGAGTCTCTACAAAGGCCGAGTGAGTCTCTCCAGAGGCCGGGCGAGTCTCTTTAGGGGCCGGGCGAGTCTCTCCAGAGGCCGGGCGAGTCTCTCCAGAGGCCGGGCGAATCTCTCCACAGGCCGGACTAGTCTCTCAAGAGGCCGGGCGAATCTCTCCAGAGGCAGGGCGAGTCTCTCTAGAGGCCGGGCGAGTCTCTTTAGGGGCCGGGCGAGTCTCTCTAGAGGCCGGGCGAGTCTCTCCAGAGGCCGGGCGAATCTCTCCACAGGCCGGACTAGTCTCTCAAGAGGCCGGGCGAATCTCTCCAGAGGCAGGGCGAGTCTCTCTAGAGGCCAGGCGAGTCTCTCCAGAGGCCGGGCGAGTCTCTCCAGGGGCCATGCGATACTCTACAGAGGCAGGGCGAGTCTCTTTAGGTGTCGGGCGAGTCTCTCCAGAGGCCGGGCGAATCACTACAGAGGCAGGGCGAGTCTCTTTAGGTGCCAGGCGAGTCTTTACAGAGGCTGGGCGAGTCTCTCCAGAGGCCGGGCAAATCTCTACAGAGGCCGGGCGAGTCTCTACAGAGTCCAGGCGAGTCTCTCAAGAGGCCGGGCAAATCTCTCCAGATGCCGGGCGAGTCTCTCCAGAGGCCCGGCGAGTCTCTCCAGAGGCCGGGTGAGTATCCCCAATGACCAGGCAAATCTCCCCAGTGGCCAGGTGAGTCTTTCCAGAGGCCAGGCGAGTCTCTCCAGAGGCCGGGCGAGTCTCTGCAGAGGCCGGGCGAGTCTGTAAAGAGGCCAGGCGAGTCTCTCCAGAGGCCAGGCGAGTCTCTCCACAGGATGGGCTAGCCTCTCCAGGGGAAGGGCGTGTCTTTCCAGAGGCAGGGCGAGTCTGCCCAGTGGCCGGGCGTGTCTTTCCAGAGGCCGGGCGAGTCTCTCCAGGGCCAGGCAAGTCTTTCCAGAGGCTTGGCCAGTCTCTCCATGGGCTGAGCGCGTCTCTCCATAGGCCGTGCAAGTCTCTACAGGGGCCATGCGAGTCTCTACAGAGGCCGGGCGAGTCTCTACAGAGGCCGGGCGAGTCTCTTTAGGGGCCGGGCGAGTCTCTCCAGAGGCCGGGCGAATCTCTCCACAGGCCGGACGAGTCTCTCAAGAGGCCGGGCGAATCTCTCCAGAGGCAGGGCGAGTCTCTCCAGAGGCCAGGCGAGTCTCTCCAGAGGCCGGGCGAGTCTCTTTAGGTGTCGGGCGAGTCTCTCCAGAGGCCGGGCGAATCTCTACAGAGGCAGGGCGAGTCTCTTTAGGTGCCAGGCGAGTCTTTCCAGAGGCCGGGCGAGTCTCTAAAGAGGCCGGGCGAGTCTCTCCAGAGGCCAGGCGAATCTCTAAAGAGGCCGGGCGTGTCTCTCCAGGGGCCAGGCGAGTCTCTACAGAGGCTGGGCGAGTCTCTCCAGAGGCCGGGCAAATCTCTACAGAGGCCGGGCGAGTCTCTACTGAGTCCGGGCGAGTCTCTCAAGAGGCCGGGCAAATCTCTCCACAGGCCGGGCGAGTCTCTCCAGAGGCCGGGCGAGTCTCTCCAGAGGCCGGGCGAGTATCCCCAATGACCAGGCAAATCTCCCCAGTGGCCGGGTGAGTCTTTCCAGAGGCCAGGCGAGTCTCTCCAGAGGCCGGGCGAGTCTCTGCAGAGGCCGGGGCGAGTCTGTAAAAAGGCCGGGCGAGTCTCTACAGAGGCCGGGCGAGTCTCTCCAGAGGCCAGGCGAGTCTCTCCAGGGGCCGGGCGAGTCTCTGCAGAGGCCGGGGCGAGTCTGTAAAAAGGCCGGGCGAGTCTTACCAGAGGCAGGGCGAGTCTCTCCAGGGGCCAGGCAAGTCTCTTCAGAGACGGGGCGAGTCTCTCCAGAGGCCGGGCTAGTCTCACCAGGGGTCGGGCGAGTCTCTCCAGGGGCCAGGCGAGTCTCTTCAGAGGCCGGGCGAGTCTCTCCAGGGGTCGGGCGAGTCTTTCCAGAGGCCGGGCTAATCTCTACAGAGGCCGGGCGAGTCTCTCCAGAGGCCGGGCGAATCTCTTCAGAGGTCGGGCGAGTCTCCCCAAAGGCCGGGCGAGTCTTTCCATAGGCCGGGCGAGTCTTTCCAGAGGCCGGGCGAGTCTGCCCAGTGGCCCGGCGAGTCTTTCCAGAGGCCGGGCGAGTCTCTCAAGAAGCCGGGCGAGTCTCCCCAGTGGCCGGGCAAGTCTTTGCAGAGGCCAGGCGAGTCTCTCCAGAGGCTGGGCGAGTCTCTCCACAGGCCGGGCGAGGCTCTACAGAAGCCCGGCGGGTCTCTCCAGAGGCCGAACGAGTCTCTCCAGGTGTCGGGCGAGTTTCTCCAGGGGCCGGGCGAGTCTCTACAGAGGCCGGGCGAGTCTCTCCAGAGGCCGGGCGAGTCTCTCCACAGGTCGGACGAGGCTCTACAGAGGCCCGGCGGGTGTCTCCAGGGGCCGGACGAGTCTCTCCAGAGGCCGGGAGAGTCTCTACAAAGGCCGGGTGAGTCTCTCCAGAGGCCGGGCGAGTCTCTTCAGAGGCCAGGCGAGTCTCTCCAGGGGCCGGACAAGTCTTTCCAGAGGCCGGGCGAGTCTCTCCGGGGGCCGGGCGAGTCCCACCAGAGGCCGGGCGAATCTCTACAGAGGTCGGGCGAGTCTCTCCAGGAGCCGGGCAAGTCTCTCCAGGGAACGGGCGAGTCTTTCCAGAGGCTGGGTGAGTCTCTCCAGGGGCCGAGCGAGTCTCTCCATAGGCCGGGCGAATCTCTACAGGTGCCTTGCGAGTCTCTCCAGAGGCCGGGCGAGTCTCTCCAGAGGCCGGGCGAATCTCTACAGAGGCCGTGCGAGTCTCTCCAGAGGCCGGGTGAATCTCTACATAGGCTGGGCGAGTCTTTCCAGGGGCCGGGCGAGTCTCTACAGAGTCCAGGCAGGTCTCTCCACAGGCCGGGCAAGTCTCTACAGAGGTCGGGCGAATCTCTCCAGAGGTCGGGCGAGTCTCTCCAGGGGCCGGGCGATACTCTCCAGAGGCTGGGCTAGTCTCTCCAGAGGCCGGGCGAGTCTCTCCAGAGGCCGGGCGAGTCTCTCCGGAGGCAGGGCGAGTCTCTCCCAAGGCCTGATGAGTTTATCCAGAGGCCGGGCGAGTCAATCCAGAGGGCGGACGAGTCTCTCCAGAGGCCGGGCGAGTCTCTCCAGGGGCCGGGCGAGTCTCTCCGCAGGCAGGGGGAATCTCTCCAGAGGCCTGATGAGTCTCTCCAGAGGCCGGGCGAGTCAATCCAGAGGCCGGACGAGTCTCTCCAGAGGCCAGGCGAGTCTCTCCAGGGGCCGGGCGAGTCTCTCCAGGGGCCGGGCGAGTCTCTCCAGAGGCCGGGCGAGTCTTTCCAGAGGCCGGGCGAGTGTCTCCAGGGGTCGGGCGAATCTCTACATAGGCCGGGCGAGTCTTTCCAGGGGACGGGCGAGTCTCTACAGAGGCAGGGCGAGTCTCTCCACAGGCCGGGCGAGTCTCTACAGAGGTCGGGCGAATCTCTCCAGAGGCCGGGCGAGTCTCTCCAGGGGTCGGGCGATACTCTCCAGAGGCCGGGCGAGTCTCTCCAGGGGTCGGGCGAGTCTTTCCAGAGGCTGGGCTAATCTCTACAGAGGCCGGGCGAGTCTTTCCAGAGGCCAGGCGAATCTCTTCAGAGGTCGGCGAGTCTCTCCAAAGGCCGGGCGAGTCTTTCCAGAGGCCGGGCGAATCTTCCCAGTGGCCGGGCGAGTCATTGCAGAGGCCAGGCGAGTCTCTCCAGAGGCTGGGCGGGTCTCTCCAGAGGCCGGGCGAGTCTCTCCAGGGGTCAAGCGAGTCTCTCCTGGGGCCGGGCGAGTCTCTACAGAGGCCGGGCGAGTCTCTGCAGAGGTCGGGCGAGTCTCTCCACAGGTCAGGCGAGGCTCTACAGAGGCCCGGCGGGTGTCTCCAGGGGAAGGGCGTGTCTTTCTAGAGGCAGGGCGAGTCTGCCCAGTGGCCGGGCGTGTCTTTCCAGAGGCCGGGCGAGTCTCTCCAGAGGCCAGGCAAGTCTTTCCAGAGGCTGGGCCAGTCTCTCCATGGGCTGAGCGCGTCTCTCCATAGGCCGTGCAAGTCTCTACAGGGGCCATGCGAGTCTCTACAGAGGCCGGGCGAGTCTCTACAGAGGCCGGGCGAGTCTCTTTAGGGGCCGGGCGAGTCTCTCCAGAGGCCGGGCGAATCTCTCCACAGGCCGGACGAGTCTCTCAAGAGGCCGGGCGAATCTCTCCAGAGGCAGGGCGAGTCTCTCCAGAGGCCAGGCGAGTCTCTCCAGAGGCCGGGCGGATCTCTTTAGGTGTCGGGCGAGTCTCTCCAGAGGTCGGGCGAATCTCTACAGAGGCAGGGCGAGTTTCTTTAGGTGCCAGGCGAGTCTTTCCAGAGGCCGGGCGAGTCTCTAAAGAGGCCGGGCGAGTCTCTCCAGAGGCCAGGCGAATCTCTAAAGAGGCCGGGCGTGTCTCTCCAGGGGCCAGGCGAGTCTCTACAGAGGCTGGGCGAGTCTCTCCAGAGGCCGGGCAAATCTCTACAGAGGCCGGGCGAGTCTCTACTGAGTCCGGGCGAGTCTCTCAAGAGGCCGGGCAAATCTCTCCACAGGCCGGGCGAGTCTCTCCAGAGGCCGGGCGAGTCTCTCCAGAGGCCGGGCGAGTATCCCCAATGACCAGGCAAATCTCCCCAGTGGCCGGGTGAGTCTTTCCAGAGGCCAGGCGAGTCTCTCCAGAGGCCGGGCGAGTCTCTGCAGAGGCCGGGGCGAGTCTGTAAAAAGGCCGGGCGAGTCTCTACAGAGGCCGGGCGAGTCTCTCCAGAGGCCAGGCCAGTCTCTCCAGGGGCCGGGCTAGCCTATCCACGGACAGGGCGAGTCTTACCAGAGGCAGGGCGAGTCTCTCCAGGGGCCAGGCAAGTCTCTTCAGAGACGGGGCGAGTCTCTCCAGAGGCCGGGCTAGTCTCACCAGGGGTCGGGCGAGTCTCTCCAGGGGCCAGGCGAGTCTCTTCAGAGGCCGGGCGAGTCTCTCCAGGGGTCGGGCGAGTCTTTCCAGAGGCCGGGCTAATCTCTACAGAGGCCGGGCGAGTCTCTCCAGAGGCCGGGCGAATCTCTTCAGAGGTCGGGCGAGTCTCCCCAAAGGCCGGGCGAGTCTTTCCATAGGCCGGGCGAGTCTTTCCAGAGGCCGGGCGAGTCTGCCCAGTGGCCCGGCGAGTCTTTCCAGAGGCCGGGCGAGTCTCTCAAGAAGCCGGGCGAGTCTCCCCAGTGGCCGGGCAAGTCTTTGCAGAGGCCAGGCGAGTCTCTCCAGAGGCTGGGCGAGTCTCTCCACAGGCCGGGCGAGGCTCTACAGAAGCCCGGCGGGTCTCTCCAGAGGCCGAACGAGTCTCTCCAGGTGTCGGGCGAGTTTCTCCAGGGGCCGGGCGAGTCTCTACAGAGGCCGGGCGAGTCTCTCCAGAGGCCGGGCGAGTCTCTCCACAGGTCGGACGAGGCTCTACAGAGGCCCGGCGGGTGTCTCCAGGGGCCGGACGAGTCTCTCCAGAGGCCGGGAGAGTCTCTACAAAGGCCGGGTGAGTCTCTCCAGAGGCCGGGCGAGTCTCTTCAGAGGCCAGGCGAGTCTCTCCAGGGGCCGGACAAGTCTTTCCAGAGGCCGGGCGAGTCTCTCCGGGGGCCGGGCGAGTCCCACCAGAGGCCGGGCGAATCTCTACAGAGGTCGGGCGAGTCTCTCCAGGAGCCGGGCAAGTCTCTCCAGGGAACGGGCGAGTCTTTCCAGAGGCTGGGTGAGTCTCTCCAGGGGCCGAGCGAGTCTCTCCATAGGCCGGGCGAATCTCTACAGGTGCCTTGCGAGTCTCTCCAGAGGCCGGGCGAGTCTCTCCAGAGGCCGGGCGAATCTCTACAGAGGCCGTGCGAGTCTCTCCAGAGGCCGGGTGAATCTCTACATAGGCTGGGCGAGTCTTTCCAGGGGCCGGGCGAGTCTCTACAGAGTCCAGGCAGGTCTCTCCACAGGCCGGGCAAGTCTCTACAGAGGTCGGGCGAATCTCTCCAGAGGTCGGGCGAGTCTCTCCAGGGGCCGGGCGATACTCTCCAGAGGCTGGGCTAGTCTCTCCAGAGGCCGGGCGAGTCTCTCCAGAGGCCGGGCGAGTCTCTCCGGAGGCAGGGCGAGTCTCTCCCAAGGCCTGATGAGTTTATCCAGAGGCCGGGCGAGTCAATCCAGAGGGCGGACGAGTCTCTCCAGAGGCCGGGCGAGTCTCTCCAGGGGCCGGGCGAGTCTCTCCGCAGGCAGGGGGAATCTCTCCAGAGGCCTGATGAGTCTCTCCAGAGGCCGGGCGAGTCAATCCAGAGGCCGGACGAGTCTCTCCAGAGGCCAGGCGAGTCTCTCCAGGGGCCGGGCGAGTCTCTCCAGGGGCCGGGCGAGTCTCTCCAGAGGCCGGGCGAGTCTTTCCAGAGGCCGGGCGAGTGTCTCCAGGGGTCGGGCGAATCTCTACATAGGCCGGGCGAGTCTTTCCAGGGGACGGGCGAGTCTCTACAGAGGCAGGGCGAGTCTCTCCACAGGCCGGGCGAGTCTCTACAGAGGTCGGGCGAATCTCTCCAGAGGCCGGGCGAGTCTCTCCAGGGGTCGGGCGATACTCTCCAGAGGCCGGGCGAGTCTCTCCAGGGGTCGGGCGAGTCTTTCCAGAGGCTGGGCTAATCTCTACAGAGGCCGGGCGAGTCTTTCCAGAGGCCAGGCGAATCTCTTCAGAGGTCGGCGAGTCTCTCCAAAGGCCGGGCGAGTCTTTCCAGAGGCCGGGCGAATCTTCCCAGTGGCCGGGCGAGTCATTGCAGAGGCCAGGCGAGTCTCTCCAGAGGCTGGGCGGGTCTCTCCAGAGGCCGGGCGAGTCTCTCCAGGGGTCAAGCGAGTCTCTCCTGGGGCCGGGCGAGTCTCTACAGAGGCCGGGCGAGTCTCTGCAGAGGTCGGGCGAGTCTCTCCACAGGTCAGGCGAGGCTCTACAGAGGCCCGGCGGGTGTCTCCAGGGGAAGGGCGTGTCTTTCTAGAGGCAGGGCGAGTCTGCCCAGTGGCCGGGCGTGTCTTTCCAGAGGCCGGGCGAGTCTCTCCAGAGGCCAGGCAAGTCTTTCCAGAGGCTGGGCCAGTCTCTCCATGGGCTGAGCGCGTCTCTCCATAGGCCGTGCAAGTCTCTACAGGGGCCATGCGAGTCTCTACAGAGGCCGGGCGAGTCTCTACAGAGGCCGGGCGAGTCTCTTTAGGGGCCGGGCGAGTCTCTCCAGAGGCCGGGCGAATCTCTCCACAGGCCGGACGAGTCTCTCAAGAGGCCGGGCGAATCTCTCCAGAGGCAGGGCGAGTCTCTCCAGAGGCCAGGCGAGTCTCTCCAGAGGCCGGGCGGATCTCTTTAGGTGTCGGGCGAGTCTCTCCAGAGGTCGGGCGAATCTCTACAGAGGCAGGGCGAGTTTCTTTAGGTGCCAGGCGAGTCTTTCCAGAGGCCGGGCGAGTCTCTAAAGAGGCCGGGCGAGTCTCTCCAGAGGCCAGGCGAATCTCTAAAGAGGCCGGGCGTGTCTCTCCAGGGGCCAGGCGAGTCTCTACAGAGGCTGGGCGAGTCTCTCCAGAGGCCGGGCAAATCTCTACAGAGGCCGGGCGAGTCTCTACTGAGTCCGGGCGAGTCTCTCAAGAGGCCGGGCAAATCTCTCCACAGGCCGGGCGAGTCTCTCCAGAGGCCGGGCGAGTCTCTCCAGAGGCCGGGCGAGTATCCCCAATGACCAGGCAAATCTCCCCAGTGGCCGGGTGAGTCTTTCCAGAGGCCAGGCGAGTCTCTCCAGAGGCCGGGCGAGTCTCTGCAGAGGCCGGGGCGAGTCTGTAAAAAGGCCGGGCGAGTCTCTACAGAGGCCGGGCGAGTCTCTCCAGAGGCCAGGCCAGTCTCTCCAGGGGCCGGGCTAGCCTATCCACGGACAGGGCGAGTCTTACCAGAGGCAGGGCGAGTCTCTCCAGGGGCCAGGCAAGTCTCTTCAGAGACGGGGCGAGTCTCTCCAGAGGCCGGGCTAGTCTCACCAGGGGTCGGGCGAGTCTCTCCAGGGGCCAGGCGAGTCTCTTCAGAGGCCGGGCGAGTCTCTCCAGGGGTCGGGCGAGTCTTTCCAGAGGCCGGGCTAATCTCTACAGAGGCCGGGCGAGTCTCTCCAGAGGCCGGGCGAATCTCTTCAGAGGTCGGGCGAGTCTCCCCAAAGGCCGGGCGAGTCTTTCCATAGGCCGGGCGAGTCTTTCCAGAGGCCGGGCGAGTCTGCCCAGTGGCCCGGCGAGTCTTTCCAGAGGCCGGGCGAGTCTCTCAAGAAGCCGGGCGAGTCTCCCCAGTGGCCGGGCAAGTCTTTGCAGAGGCCAGGCGAGTCTCTCCAGAGGCTGGGCGAGTCTCTCCACAGGCCGGGCGAGGCTCTACAGAAGCCCGGCGGGTCTCTCCAGAGGCCGAACGAGTCTCTCCAGGTGTCGGGCGAGTTTCTCCAGGGGCCGGGCGAGTCTCTACAGAGGCCGGGCGAGTCTCTCCAGAGGCCGGGCGAGTCTCTCCACAGGTCGGACGAGGCTCTACAGAGGCCCGGCGGGTGTCTCCAGGGGCCGGACGAGTCTCTCCAGAGGCCGGGAGAGTCTCTACAAAGGCCGGGTGAGTCTCTCCAGAGGCCGGGCGAGTCTCTTCAGAGGCCAGGCGAGTCTCTCCAGGTGCCGGACAAGTCTTTCCAGAGGCCGGGCGAGTCTCTCCGGGGGCCGGGCGAGTCCCACCAGAGGCCGGGCGAATCTCTACAGAGGTCGGGCGAGTCTCTCCAGGAGCCGGGCAAGTCTCTCCAGGGAACGGGCGAGTCTTTCCAGAGGCTGGGTGAGTCTCTCCAGGGGCCGGGCGAGTCTCTCCAGAGGCCGGGCGAATCTCTACAGAGGCCGTGCGAGTCTCTCCAGAGGCCGGGTGAATCTCTACATAGGCTGGGCGCGTCTTTCCAGGGGCCGGGCGAGTCTCTACAGAGTCCAGGCAGGTCTCTCCACAGGCCGGGCAAGTCTCTACAGAGGTCGGGCGAATCTCTCCAGAGGTCGGGCGAGTCTCTCCAGGGGCCGGGCGATACTCTCCAGAGGCTGGGCTAGTCTCTCCAGAGGCCGGGCGAGTCTCTCCAGAGGCCGGGCGAGTCTCTCCGGAGGCAGGGCGAGTCTCTCCCAAGGCCTGATGAGTTTATCCAGAGGCCGGGCGAGTCAATCCAGAGGGCGGACGAGTCTCTCCAGAGGCCGGGCGAGTCTCTCCAGGGGCCGGGCGAGTCTCTCCAGAGGCCGGGCGAGTCTCTCCGCAGGCAGGGGGAATCTCTCCAGAGGCCTGATGAGTCTCTCCAGAGGCCGGGCGAGTCAATCCAGAGGCCGGACGAGTCTCTCCAGAGGCCAGGCGAGTCTCTCCAGGGGCCGGGCGAGTCTCTCCAGGGGCCGGGCGAGTCTCTCCAGAGGCCGGGCGAGTCTTTCCAGAGGCCGGGCGAGTGTCTCCAGGGGTCGGGCGAATCTCTACATAGGCCGGGCGAGTCTTTCCAGGGGACGGGCGAGTCTCTACAGAGGCAGGGCGAGTCTCTCCACAGGCCGGGCGAGTCTCTACAGAGGTCGGGCGAATCTCTCCAGAGGCCGGGCGAGTCTCTCCAGGGGTCGGGCGATACTCTCCAGAGGCCGGGCGAGTCTCTCCAGGGGTCGGGCGAGTCTTTCCAGAGGCCGGGCTAATCTCTACAGAGGCCGGGCGAGTCTTTCCAGAGGCCAGGCGAATCTCTTCAGAGGTCGGCGAGTCTCTCCAAAGGCCGGGCGAGTCTTTCCAGAGGCCGGGCGAGTCTGCCCAGTGGCCCGGCGAGTCTTTCCAGAGGCCGGGCGAGTCTCTTCAGAGGCCGGGCGAATCTTCCCAGTGGCCGGGCGAGTCATTGCAGAGGCCAGGCGAGTCTCTCCAGAGGCTGGGCGGGTCTCTCCACAGGGCGGGCGAGTCTCTCCAGGGGTCAAGCGAGTCTCTCCTGGGGCCGGGCGAGTCTCTACAGAGGCCGGGCGAGTCTCTGCAGAGGCCGGGCGAGTCTCTCCACAGGTCAGGCGAGGCTCTACAGAGGCCCGGCGGGTGTCTCCAGGGGCCGGACGAGTCTCTCCAGAGGCCGGGAGAGTCTCTACAAAGGCCGGGTGAGTCTCTCCCGAGGCCGGGCGAGTCTCTTCAGAGGCCAGGCGAGTCTCTCCAGGGGCCGGACGAGTCTCTCCAGAGGCCGGGCGAGTCTCTCCGGGGGCCGGGCGAGTCCCACCAGAGGCCGGGCGAATCTCTACAGAGGTCGGGCAAGTCTCTCCAGGAGCCGGGCAAGTCTCTCCAGGGGACGGGCGAGTCTCTCCAGAGGCCGGGCGAATCTTTACAGAGGTCGGGCGAGTCTCTCCAGAGGCCAGGCAAATATCTACAGAGGCCGGGCGAGCCTCTCCAGGGGCCGGGCGAGTCTCTCCAGGGGCCGGGCGAGTCTCTCCAGAGGCCGGGCGAGTCTCTCCAGGGGCCGGGCGAGTCTCTCCAGAGGCCGGGCGAGTCTCTCCAGAGGCCGGGCAAGTATACCCAGTGGCCAGGCAAATCTCTCCAGTGGCCGGGTGAGTCTTTCCAGAGGCCAGGCGAGTCTCTCCAGAGGCCAGGCGAGTCTCTGCAGAGGCCTGGTGAGTCTGTAAAGAGGCCGGGCGAGTCTCTCCATAGGCCGGGCGAGTCTCTCCAGTGGCCGGACGAGTCTCTCCAGAGGCCCGGCGATTCTCTCCAGGGGCCGGGCTAGCCTCTCCAGGGGCAGGGTGTGTCTTTCCAGAGGCAGGGCGAGTCTGCCCAGTGGCCGGGGGAGTCTTTCCAAAGGCTGGGCGAGTCTCTCTAGAGGCTGGGCGAGTCTCTCCACAGGCCGGGCGAGGCACTCCAGAGGCAGGGCGAGTCTCTCCAGAGGCCGGACGAATCTCTCCGGGGTCCGGGAGAGTCTCTACAAAGGGCGGGTGAGTCTCTCCAGAGGCCGGGCGAGTCTTTCCAGAGGCCAGGTGAGTCTCTCCAGGGTCCGGACCAAACTCTCCAGCGGCCGGGCGAGTCTCTCCGTAGGCCTGGCGAGTCTCAGCAGAGGCCGGGCGAATCTCTACAGAGGCCGGGCGAGTCTCTCCAGGAGCCGTGCCAATCTCTCCAGGGGACGGGCGAGTCTCTCCAGAGGCCGGCCGAATCTCTTCAGAGGTCGGGCGAGTTTCTCCAGAGGCCGGGCAAATCTCTACAGAGGCCGGGCGAGTCTCTAAATGGGCCGGGCGAGTCTCTCCAGGGGCCGGGCGAGTCTCTCCAGAGGCCGGGCAAGTCTCTCCAGGGGCCTGGCGAGTCTCTTCAGAGGCCGGGCGAGTCTCTCCAGAGGCCGGGCAAGTCTTTCCAGAGGCTGGGCGAGTCTCTCCAGGGGCCGAGCGAGTCTCTCCATAGGCCGTGCAAGTCTCTACAGGGGCCATGCGAGTCTCTACAGAGGCCGGGCGAGTTTCTTTAGGGGCCGGGCGAGTATACCCAGTGACCAGGCAAATCTCTCCAGTGGCCGGGTGAGTCTTTCCAGAGGCCAGGCGAGTCTCTCCAGAGGCCGGGCGAGTCTGTAAAGAGGCCGGGCGAGTCTCTCCATAGGCCGGGCGAGTCTCTCCAGTGGCCGGACGAGTCTCTCCAGGGGCAGAGCGTGTCTTTCCAGAGGCAGGGCGAGTCTGCCCAGTGGCCGGGCGAGTCTTTCCAAAGGCCAGGCGAGTCTCTCTAGAGGCTGGGCGAGTCTCTCCACAGGCCGGCGAGGCACTCCAGAGGCCGGGCGAGTCTCTCCAGAGGCCGGACGAATCTCTCCGGGGGCCGGGAGAGTCTCTACAAAGGCCGAGTGAGTCTCTCCAGAGGCCGGGCGAGTCTCTTTAGGGGCCGGGCGAGTCTCTCCAGAGGCCGGGCGAGTCTCTCCAGAGGCCGGGCGAATCTCTCCACAGGCCGGACTAGTCTCTCAAGAGGCCGGGCGAATCTCTCCAGAGGCAGGGCGAGTCTCTCTAGAGGCCAGGCGAGTCTCTCCAGAGGCCGGGCGAGTCCCTCCAGGGGCCATGCGATACTCTACAGAGGCAGGGCGAGTCTCTTTAGGTGTCGGGCGAGTCTCTCCAGAGGCCGGGCGAATCACTACAGAGGCAGGGCGAGTCTCTTTAGGTGCCAGGCGAGTCTTTACAGAGGCTGGGCGAGTCTCTCCAGAGGCCGGGCAAATCTCTACAGAGGCCGGGCGAGTCTCTACAGAGTCCAGGCGAGTCTCTCAAGAGGCCGGGCAAATCTCTCCAGATGCCGGGCGAGTCTCTCCAGAGGCCCGGCGAGTCTCTCCAGAGGCCGGGTGAGTATCCCCAATGACCAGGCAAATCTCCCCAGTGGCCAGGTGAGTCTTTCCAGAGGCCAGGCGAGTCTCTCCAGAGGCCGGGCGAGTCTGTAAAGAGGCCAGGCGAGTCTCTCCAGAGGCCAGGCGAGTCTCTCCACAGGATGGGCTAGCCTCTCCAGGGGAAGGGCGTGTCTTTCCAGAGGCAGGGCGAGTCTGCCCAGTGGCCGGGCGTGTCTTTCCAGAGGCCGGGCGAGTCTCTCCAGGGCCAGGCAAGTCTTTCCAGAGGCTGGGCCAGTCTCTCCATGGGCTGAGCGCGTCTCTCCATAGGCCGTGCAAGTCTCTACAGGGGCCATGCGAGTCTCTACAGAGGCCGGGCGAGTCTCTACAGAGGCCGGGCGAGTCTCTTTAGGGGCCGGGCGAGTCTCTCCAGAGGCCGGGCGAATCTCTCCACAGGCCGGACGAGTCTCTCAAGAGGCCGGGCGAATCTCTCCAGAGGCAGGGCGAGTCTCTCCAGAGGCCAGGCGAGTCTCTCCAGAGGCCGGGCGAATCTCTTTAGGTGTCGGGCGAGTCTCTCCAGAGGCCGGGCGAATCTCTACAGAGGCAGGGCGAGTCTCTTTAGGTGCCAGGCGAGTCTTTCCAGAGGCCGGGCGAGTCTCTAAAGAGGCCGGGCGAGTCTCTCCAGAGGCCAGGCGAATCTCTAAAGAGGCCGGGCGTGTCTCTCCAGGGGCCAGGCGAGTCTCTACAGAGGCTGGGCGAGTCTCTCCAGAGGCCGGGCAAATCTCTACAGAGGCCGGGCGAGTCTCTACTGAGTCCGGGCGAGTCTCTCAAGAGGCCGGGCAAATCTCTCCACAGGCCGGGCGAGTCTCTCCAGAGGCCGGGCGAGTCTCTCCAGAGGCCGGGCGAGTATCCCCAATGACCAGGCAAATCTCCCCAGTGGCCGGGTGAGTCTTTCCAGAGGCCAGGCGAGTCTCTCCAGAGGCCGGGCGAGTCTCTGCAGAGGCCGGGGCGAGTCTGTAAAAAGGCCGGGCGAGTCTCTACAGAGGCCGGGCGAGTCTCTCCAGAGGCCAGGCGAGTCTCTCCAGGGGCCGGGCTAGCCTCTCCAGGGGCAGGGCGTGTCTTTCCAGAGGCAGGGCGAGACTGCCCAGTGGCCGGGCGAGTCTTTCCAAAGGCCGGGCGAGTCTCTCCAGAGGCCGGGCGAGTCTCCCCAGGGGCCGGGCGAGTCTTTGCAGAGGTTGGGCGAGTCTCTCCAGAGGCTGGGCGAGTCTCTCCACAGGCCGGGCGAGGCTCTACAGAGGCTGGGCGGGTCTCTCCAAAGGCCGGGCTAGTCTCTCCAGGGGCCGGACGAGTCTCTCCGGGGGCCGGGAGAATCTCTACAAAGGCCGAGTGAGTCTCTCCAGAGGCCGGGCGAGTCTTTCCAGAGGCCAGGTGAGTCTCTCCAGAGGCCGGGCGATTCTCTTCGCAGGCCAGGCGAGTCTCTGCAGTGGCCAGTTGAGTCATTCCAGAGGCCAGACGAGTCTCTCCAGGGGCCGGGCTAGCCTCTCCAGGGGCAGGGCGTGTCTTTCCAGAGGCAGGGCGAGTCTGCCCAGTGGCCGGGTGAGTCTCTCCAGAGGCCGGGCGAGTCTCTTTAGGGGCCGGGCGAGTCTCCCCAGAGGCCGGGCGAATCTCTCCACAGGCCGGACGAGTCTCTCAAGAGGCCGGGCGAATCTCTCCACAGGCCAGGCGAGTTTCTACAGAGGTCGCGCGAGTCTCTCCAGAGGCCGGGCGAATCTCTCCAGAGGCCGGGTGAGTCTCTCCAGGAGTCGGGCGAGTCTCTGCAGACGCCGGGAGAGTGTCTCCAGGGGCCGGGCGAGTCTCTCCAGAGGCCGTGCGAGTCTATATAGGGTCCCGGCGAGTCTCTCCAGAGGCCGGGCGAATCTCTTCAGAGGTCGGGCGAGTCTCCCCAAAGGCCGGGCGAGTCTTTCCATAGGCCGGGCGAGTCTTTCCAGAGGCCGGGCGAGTCTGCCCAGTGGCCCGGCGAGTCTTTCCAGAGGCCGGGCGAGTCTCTCAAGAAGCCGGGCGAGTCTCCCCAGTGGCCGGGCAAGTCTTTGCAGAGGCCAGGCGAGTCTCTCCAGAGGCTGGGCGAGTCTCTCCACAGGCCGGGCGAGGCTCTACAGAAGCCCGGCGGGTCTCTCCAGAGGCCGAACGAGTCTCTCCAGGTGTCGGGCGAGTTTCTCCAGGGGCCGGGCGAGTCTCTACAGAGGCCGGGCGAGTCTCTCCAGAGGCCGGGCGAGTCTCTCCACAGGTCGGACGAGGCTCTACAGAGGCCCGGCGGGTGTCTCCAGGGGCCGGACGAGTCTCTCCAGAGGCCGGGAGAGTCTCTACAAAGGCCGGGTGAGTCTCTCCAGAGGCCGGGCGAGTCTCTTCAGAGGCCAGGCGAGTCTCTCCAGGGGCCGGACAAGTCTTTCCAGAGGCCGGGCGAGTCTCTCCGGGGGCCGGGCGAGTCCCACCAGAGGCCGGGCGAATCTCTACAGAGGTCGGGCGAGTCTCTCCAGGAGCCGGGCAAGTCTCTCCAGGGAACGGGCGAGTCTTTCCAGAGGCTGGGTGAGTCTCTCCAGGGGCCGAGCGAGTCTCTCCATAGGCCGGGCGAATCTCTACAGGTGCCTTGCGAGTCTCTCCAGAGGCCGGGCGAGTCTCTCCAGAGGCCGGGCGAATCTCTACAGAGGCCGTGCGAGTCTCTCCAGAGGCCGGGTGAATCTCTACATAGGCTGGGCGAGTCTTTCCAGGGGCCGGGCGAGTCTCTACAGAGTCCAGGCAGGTCTCTCCACAGGCCGGGCAAGTCTCTACAGAGGTCGGGCGAATCTCTCCAGAGGTCGGGCGAGTCTCTCCAGGGGCCGGGCGATACTCTCCAGAGGCTGGGCTAGTCTCTCCAGAGGCCGGGCGAGTCTCTCCAGAGGCCGGGCGAGTCTCTCCGGAGGCAGGGCGAGTCTCTCCCAAGGCCTGATGAGTTTATCCAGAGGCCGGGCGAGTCAATCCAGAGGGCGGACGAGTCTCTCCAGAGGCCGGGCGAGTCTCTCCAGGGGCCGGGCGAGTCTCTCCGCAGGCAGGGGGAATCTCTCCAGAGGCCTGATGAGTCTCTCCAGAGGCCGGGCGAGTCAATCCAGAGGCCGGACGAGTCTCTCCAGAGGCCAGGCGAGTCTCTCCAGGGGCCGGGCGAGTCTCTCCAGGGGCCGGGCGAGTCTCTCCAGAGGCCGGGCGAGTCTTTCCAGAGGCCGGGCGAGTGTCTCCAGGGGTCGGGCGAATCTCTACATAGGCCGGGCGAGTCTTTCCAGGGGACGGGCGAGTCTCTACAGAGGCAGGGCGAGTCTCTCCACAGGCCGGGCGAGTCTCTACAGAGGTCGGGCGAATCTCTCCAGAGGCCGGGCGAGTCTCTCCAGGGGTCGGGCGATACTCTCCAGAGGCCGGGCGAGTCTCTCCAGGGGTCGGGCGAGTCTTTCCAGAGGCTGGGCTAATCTCTACAGAGGCCGGGCGAGTCTTTCCAGAGGCCAGGCGAATCTCTTCAGAGGTCGGCGAGTCTCTCCAAAGGCCGGGCGAGTCTTTCCAGAGGCCGGGCGAATCTTCCCAGTGGCCGGGCGAGTCATTGCAGAGGCCAGGCGAGTCTCTCCAGAGGCTGGGCGGGTCTCTCCAGAGGCCGGGCGAGTCTCTCCAGGGGTCAAGCGAGTCTCTCCTGGGGCCGGGCGAGTCTCTACAGAGGCCGGGCGAGTCTCTGCAGAGGTCGGGCGAGTCTCTCCACAGGTCAGGCGAGGCTCTACAGAGGCCCGGCGGGTGTCTCCAGGGGAAGGGCGTGTCTTTCTAGAGGCAGGGCGAGTCTGCCCAGTGGCCGGGCGTGTCTTTCCAGAGGCCGGGCGAGTCTCTCCAGAGGCCAGGCAAGTCTTTCCAGAGGCTGGGCCAGTCTCTCCATGGGCTGAGCGCGTCTCTCCATAGGCCGTGCAAGTCTCTACAGGGGCCATGCGAGTCTCTACAGAGGCCGGGCGAGTCTCTACAGAGGCCGGGCGAGTCTCTTTAGGGGCCGGGCGAGTCTCTCCAGAGGCCGGGCGAATCTCTCCACAGGCCGGACGAGTCTCTCAAGAGGCCGGGCGAATCTCTCCAGAGGCAGGGCGAGTCTCTCCAGAGGCCAGGCGAGTCTCTCCAGAGGCCGGGCGGATCTCTTTAGGTGTCGGGCGAGTCTCTCCAGAGGTCGGGCGAATCTCTACAGAGGCAGGGCGAGTTTCTTTAGGTGCCAGGCGAGTCTTTCCAGAGGCCGGGCGAGTCTCTAAAGAGGCCGGGCGAGTCTCTCCAGAGGCCAGGCGAATCTCTAAAGAGGCCGGGCGTGTCTCTCCAGGGGCCAGGCGAGTCTCTACAGAGGCTGGGCGAGTCTCTCCAGAGGCCGGGCAAATCTCTACAGAGGCCGGGCGAGTCTCTACTGAGTCCGGGCGAGTCTCTCAAGAGGCCGGGCAAATCTCTCCACAGGCCGGGCGAGTCTCTCCAGAGGCCGGGCGAGTCTCTCCAGAGGCCGGGCGAGTATCCCCAATGACCAGGCAAATCTCCCCAGTGGCCGGGTGAGTCTTTCCAGAGGCCAGGCGAGTCTCTCCAGAGGCCGGGCGAGTCTCTGCAGAGGCCGGGGCGAGTCTGTAAAAAGGCCGGGCGAGTCTCTACAGAGGCCGGGCGAGTCTCTCCAGAGGCCAGGCCAGTCTCTCCAGGGGCCGGGCTAGCCTATCCACGGACAGGGCGAGTCTTACCAGAGGCAGGGCGAGTCTCTCCAGGGGCCAGGCAAGTCTCTTCAGAGACGGGGCGAGTCTCTCCAGAGGCCGGGCTAGTCTCACCAGGGGTCGGGCGAGTCTCTCCAGGGGCCAGGCGAGTCTCTTCAGAGGCCGGGCGAGTCTCTCCAGGGGTCGGGCGAGTCTTTCCAGAGGCCGGGCTAATCTCTACAGAGGCCGGGCGAGTCTCTCCAGAGGCCGGGCGAATCTCTTCAGAGGTCGGGCGAGTCTCCCCAAAGGCCGGGCGAGTCTTTCCATAGGCCGGGCGAGTCTTTCCAGAGGCCGGGCGAGTCTGCCCAGTGGCCCGGCGAGTCTTTCCAGAGGCCGGGCGAGTCTCTCAAGAAGCCGGGCGAGTCTCCCCAGTGGCCGGGCAAGTCTTTGCAGAGGCCAGGCGAGTCTCTCCAGAGGCTGGGCGAGTCTCTCCACAGGCCGGGCGAGGCTCTACAGAAGCCCGGCGGGTCTCTCCAGAGGCCGAACGAGTCTCTCCAGGTGTCGGGCGAGTTTCTCCAGGGGCCGGGCGAGTCTCTACAGAGGCCGGGCGAGTCTCTCCAGAGGCCGGGCGAGTCTCTCCACAGGTCGGACGAGGCTCTACAGAGGCCCGGCGGGTGTCTCCAGGGGCCGGACGAGTCTCTCCAGAGGCCGGGAGAGTCTCTACAAAGGCCGGGTGAGTCTCTCCAGAGGCCGGGCGAGTCTCTTCAGAGGCCAGGCGAGTCTCTCCAGGTGCCGGACAAGTCTTTCCAGAGGCCGGGCGAGTCTCTCCGGGGGCCGGGCGAGTCCCACCAGAGGCCGGGCGAATCTCTACAGAGGTCGGGCGAGTCTCTCCAGGAGCCGGGCAAGTCTCTCCAGGGAACGGGCGAGTCTTTCCAGAGGCTGGGTGAGTCTCTCCAGGGGCCGGGCGAGTCTCTCCAGAGGCCGGGCGAATCTCTACAGAGGCCGTGCGAGTCTCTCCAGAGGCCGGGTGAATCTCTACATAGGCTGGGCGCGTCTTTCCAGGGGCCGGGCGAGTCTCTACAGAGTCCAGGCAGGTCTCTCCACAGGCCGGGCAAGTCTCTACAGAGGTCGGGCGAATCTCTCCAGAGGTCGGGCGAGTCTCTCCAGGGGCCGGGCGATACTCTCCAGAGGCTGGGCTAGTCTCTCCAGAGGCCGGGCGAGTCTCTCCAGAGGCCGGGCGAGTCTCTCCGGAGGCAGGGCGAGTCTCTCCCAAGGCCTGATGAGTTTATCCAGAGGCCGGGCGAGTCAATCCAGAGGGCGGACGAGTCTCTCCAGAGGCCGGGCGAGTCTCTCCAGGGGCCGGGCGAGTCTCTCCAGAGGCCGGGCGAGTCTCTCCGCAGGCAGGGGGAATCTCTCCAGAGGCCTGATGAGTCTCTCCAGAGGCCGGGCGAGTCAATCCAGAGGCCGGACGAGTCTCTCCAGAGGCCAGGCGAGTCTCTCCAGGGGCCGGGCGAGTCTCTCCAGGGGCCGGGCGAGTCTCTCCAGAGGCCGGGCGAGTCTTTCCAGAGGCCGGGCGAGTGTCTCCAGGGGTCGGGCGAATCTCTACATAGGCCGGGCGAGTCTTTCCAGGGGACGGGCGAGTCTCTACAGAGGCAGGGCGAGTCTCTCCACAGGCCGGGCGAGTCTCTACAGAGGTCGGGCGAATCTCTCCAGAGGCCGGGCGAGTCTCTCCAGGGGTCGGGCGATACTCTCCAGAGGCCGGGCGAGTCTCTCCAGGGGTCGGGCGAGTCTTTCCAGAGGCCGGGCTAATCTCTACAGAGGCCGGGCGAGTCTTTCCAGAGGCCAGGCGAATCTCTTCAGAGGTCGGCGAGTCTCTCCAAAGGCCGGGCGAGTCTTTCCAGAGGCCGGGCGAGTCTGCCCAGTGGCCCGGCGAGTCTTTCCAGAGGCCGGGCGAGTCTCTTCAGAGGCCGGGCGAATCTTCCCAGTGGCCGGGCGAGTCATTGCAGAGGCCAGGCGAGTCTCTCCAGAGGCTGGGCGGGTCTCTCCACAGGGCGGGCGAGTCTCTCCAGGGGTCAAGCGAGTCTCTCCTGGGGCCGGGCGAGTCTCTACAGAGGCCGGGCGAGTCTCTGCAGAGGCCGGGCGAGTCTCTCCACAGGTCAGGCGAGGCTCTACAGAGGCCCGGCGGGTGTCTCCAGGGGCCGGACGAGTCTCTCCAGAGGCCGGGAGAGTCTCTACAAAGGCCGGGTGAGTCTCTCCCGAGGCCGGGCGAGTCTCTTCAGAGGCCAGGCGAGTCTCTCCAGGGGCCGGACGAGTCTCTCCAGAGGCCGGGCGAGTCTCTCCGGGGGCCGGGCGAGTCCCACCAGAGGCCGGGCGAATCTCTACAGAGGTCGGGCAAGTCTCTCCAGGAGCCGGGCAAGTCTCTCCAGGGGACGGGCGAGTCTCTCCAGAGGCCGGGCGAATCTTTACAGAGGTCGGGCGAGTCTCTCCAGAGGCCAGGCAAATATCTACAGAGGCCGGGCGAGCCTCTCCAGGGGCCGGGCGAGTCTCTCCAGGGGCCGGGCGAGTCTCTCCAGAGGCCGGGCGAGTCTCTCCAGGGGCCGGGCGAGTCTCTCCAGAGGCCGGGCGAGTCTCTCCAGAGGCCGGGCAAGTATACCCAGTGGCCAGGCAAATCTCTCCAGTGGCCGGGTGAGTCTTTCCAGAGGCCAGGCGAGTCTCTCCAGAGGCCAGGCGAGTCTCTGCAGAGGCCTGGTGAGTCTGTAAAGAGGCCGGGCGAGTCTCTCCATAGGCCGGGCGAGTCTCTCCAGTGGCCGGACGAGTCTCTCCAGAGGCCCGGCGATTCTCTCCAGGGGCCGGGCTAGCCTCTCCAGGGGCAGGGTGTGTCTTTCCAGAGGCAGGGCGAGTCTGCCCAGTGGCCGGGGGAGTCTTTCCAAAGGCTGGGCGAGTCTCTCTAGAGGCTGGGCGAGTCTCTCCACAGGCCGGGCGAGGCACTCCAGAGGCAGGGCGAGTCTCTCCAGAGGCCGGACGAATCTCTCCGGGGTCCGGGAGAGTCTCTACAAAGGGCGGGTGAGTCTCTCCAGAGGCCGGGCGAGTCTTTCCAGAGGCCAGGTGAGTCTCTCCAGGGTCCGGACCAAACTCTCCAGCGGCCGGGCGAGTCTCTCCGTAGGCCTGGCGAGTCTCAGCAGAGGCCGGGCGAATCTCTACAGAGGCCGGGCGAGTCTCTCCAGGAGCCGTGCCAATCTCTCCAGGGGACGGGCGAGTCTCTCCAGAGGCCGGCCGAATCTCTTCAGAGGTCGGGCGAGTTTCTCCAGAGGCCGGGCAAATCTCTACAGAGGCCGGGCGAGTCTCTAAATGGGCCGGGCGAGTCTCTCCAGGGGCCGGGCGAGTCTCTCCAGAGGCCGGGCAAGTCTCTCCAGGGGCCTGGCGAGTCTCTTCAGAGGCCGGGCGAGTCTCTCCAGAGGCCGGGCAAGTCTTTCCAGAGGCTGGGCGAGTCTCTCCAGGGGCCGAGCGAGTCTCTCCATAGGCCGTGCAAGTCTCTACAGGGGCCATGCGAGTCTCTACAGAGGCCGGGCGAGTTTCTTTAGGGGCCGGGCGAGTATACCCAGTGACCAGGCAAATCTCTCCAGTGGCCGGGTGAGTCTTTCCAGAGGCCAGGCGAGTCTCTCCAGAGGCCGGGCGAGTCTGTAAAGAGGCCGGGCGAGTCTCTCCATAGGCCGGGCGAGTCTCTCCAGTGGCCGGACGAGTCTCTCCAGGGGCAGAGCGTGTCTTTCCAGAGGCAGGGCGAGTCTGCCCAGTGGCCGGGCGAGTCTTTCCAAAGGCCAGGCGAGTCTCTCTAGAGGCTGGGCGAGTCTCTCCACAGGCCGGCGAGGCACTCCAGAGGCCGGGCGAGTCTCTCCAGAGGCCGGACGAATCTCTCCGGGGGCCGGGAGAGTCTCTACAAAGGCCGAGTGAGTCTCTCCAGAGGCCGGGCGAGTCTCTTTAGGGGCCGGGCGAGTCTCTCCAGAGGCCGGGCGAGTCTCTCCAGAGGCCGGGCGAATCTCTCCACAGGCCGGACTAGTCTCTCAAGAGGCCGGGCGAATCTCTCCAGAGGCAGGGCGAGTCTCTCTAGAGGCCAGGCGAGTCTCTCCAGAGGCCGGGCGAGTCCCTCCAGGGGCCATGCGATACTCTACAGAGGCAGGGCGAGTCTCTTTAGGTGTCGGGCGAGTCTCTCCAGAGGCCGGGCGAATCACTACAGAGGCAGGGCGAGTCTCTTTAGGTGCCAGGCGAGTCTTTACAGAGGCTGGGCGAGTCTCTCCAGAGGCCGGGCAAATCTCTACAGAGGCCGGGCGAGTCTCTACAGAGTCCAGGCGAGTCTCTCAAGAGGCCGGGCAAATCTCTCCAGATGCCGGGCGAGTCTCTCCAGAGGCCCGGCGAGTCTCTCCAGAGGCCGGGTGAGTATCCCCAATGACCAGGCAAATCTCCCCAGTGGCCAGGTGAGTCTTTCCAGAGGCCAGGCGAGTCTCTCCAGAGGCCGGGCGAGTCTGTAAAGAGGCCAGGCGAGTCTCTCCAGAGGCCAGGCGAGTCTCTCCACAGGATGGGCTAGCCTCTCCAGGGGAAGGGCGTGTCTTTCCAGAGGCAGGGCGAGTCTGCCCAGTGGCCGGGCGTGTCTTTCCAGAGGCCGGGCGAGTCTCTCCAGGGCCAGGCAAGTCTTTCCAGAGGCTGGGCCAGTCTCTCCATGGGCTGAGCGCGTCTCTCCATAGGCCGTGCAAGTCTCTACAGGGGCCATGCGAGTCTCTACAGAGGCCGGGCGAGTCTCTACAGAGGCCGGGCGAGTCTCTTTAGGGGCCGGGCGAGTCTCTCCAGAGGCCGGGCGAATCTCTCCACAGGCCGGACGAGTCTCTCAAGAGGCCGGGCGAATCTCTCCAGAGGCAGGGCGAGTCTCTCCAGAGGCCAGGCGAGTCTCTCCAGAGGCCGGGCGAATCTCTTTAGGTGTCGGGCGAGTCTCTCCAGAGGCCGGGCGAATCTCTACAGAGGCAGGGCGAGTCTCTTTAGGTGCCAGGCGAGTCTTTCCAGAGGCCGGGCGAGTCTCTAAAGAGGCCGGGCGAGTCTCTCCAGAGGCCAGGCGAATCTCTAAAGAGGCCGGGCGTGTCTCTCCAGGGGCCAGGCGAGTCTCTACAGAGGCTGGGCGAGTCTCTCCAGAGGCCGGGCAAATCTCTACAGAGGCCGGGCGAGTCTCTACTGAGTCCGGGCGAGTCTCTCAAGAGGCCGGGCAAATCTCTCCACAGGCCGGGCGAGTCTCTCCAGAGGCCGGGCGAGTCTCTCCAGAGGCCGGGCGAGTATCCCCAATGACCAGGCAAATCTCCCCAGTGGCCGGGTGAGTCTTTCCAGAGGCCAGGCGAGTCTCTCCAGAGGCCGGGCGAGTCTCTGCAGAGGCCGGGGCGAGTCTGTAAAAAGGCCGGGCGAGTCTCTACAGAGGCCGGGCGAGTCTCTCCAGAGGCCAGGCGAGTCTCTCCAGGGGCCGGGCTAGCCTCTCCAGGGGCAGGGCGTGTCTTTCCAGAGGCAGGGCGAGACTGCCCAGTGGCCGGGCGAGTCTTTCCAAAGGCCGGGCGAGTCTCTCCAGAGGCCGGGCGAGTCTCCCCAGGGGCCGGGCGAGTCTTTGCAGAGGTTGGGCGAGTCTCTCCAGAGGCTGGGCGAGTCTCTCCACAGGCCGGGCGAGGCTCTACAGAGGCTGGGCGGGTCTCTCCAAAGGCCGGGCTAGTCTCTCCAGGGGCCGGACGAGTCTCTCCGGGGGCCGGGAGAATCTCTACAAAGGCCGAGTGAGTCTCTCCAGAGGCCGGGCGAGTCTTTCCAGAGGCCAGGTGAGTCTCTCCAGAGGCCGGGCGATTCTCTTCGCAGGCCAGGCGAGTCTCTGCAGTGGCCAGTTGAGTCATTCCAGAGGCCAGACGAGTCTCTCCAGGGGCCGGGCTAGCCTCTCCAGGGGCAGGGCGTGTCTTTCCAGAGGCAGGGCGAGTCTGCCCAGTGGCCGGGTGAGTCTCTCCAGAGGCCGGGCGAGTCTCTTTAGGGGCCGGGCGAGTCTCCCCAGAGGCCGGGCGAATCTCTCCACAGGCCGGACGAGTCTCTCAAGAGGCCGGGCGAATCTCTCCACAGGCCAGGCGAGTTTCTACAGAGGTCGCGCGAGTCTCTCCAGAGGCCGGGCGAATCTCTCCAGAGGCCGGGTGAGTCTCTCCAGGAGTCGGGCGAGTCTCTGCAGACGCCGGGAGAGTGTCTCCAGGGGCCGGGCGAGTCTCTCCAGAGGCCGTGCGAGTCTATATAGGGTCCCGGCGAGTCTCTCCAGAGGCCGGGCGAATCTCTTCAGAGGTCGGGCGAGTCTCCCCAAAGGCCGGGCGAGTCTTTCCATAGGCCGGGCGAGTCTTTCCAGAGGCCGGGCGAGTCTGCCCAGTGGCCCGGCGAGTCTTTCCAGAGGCCGGGCGAGTCTCTCAAGAAGCCGGGCGAGTCTCCCCAGTGGCCGGGCAAGTCTTTGCAGAGGCCAGGCGAGTCTCTCCAGAGGCTGGGCGAGTCTCTCCACAGGCCGGGCGAGGCTCTACAGAAGCCCGGCGGGTCTCTCCAGAGGCCGAACGAGTCTCTCCAGGTGTCGGGCGAGTTTCTCCAGGGGCCGGGCGAGTCTCTACAGAGGCCGGGCGAGTCTCTCCAGAGGCCGGGCGAGTCTCTCCACAGGTCGGACGAGGCTCTACAGAGGCCCGGCGGGTGTCTCCAGGGGCCGGACGAGTCTCTCCAGAGGCCGGGAGAGTCTCTACAAAGGCCGGGTGAGTCTCTCCAGAGGCCGGGCGAGTCTCTTCAGAGGCCAGGCGAGTCTCTCCAGGTGCCGGACAAGTCTTTCCAGAGGCCGGGCGAGTCTCTCCGGGGGCCGGGCGAGTCCCACCAGAGGCCGGGCGAATCTCTACAGAGGTCGGGCGAGTCTCTCCAGGAGCCGGGCAAGTCTCTCCAGGGAACGGGCGAGTCTTTCCAGAGGCTGGGTGAGTCTCTCCAGGGGCCGGGCGAGTCTCTCCAGAGGCCGGGCGAATCTCTACAGAGGCCGTGCGAGTCTCTCCAGAGGCCGGGTGAATCTCTACATAGGCTGGGCGAGTCTTTCCAGGGGCCGGGCGAGTCTCTACAGAGTCCAGGCAGGTCTCTCCACAGGCCGGGCAAGTCTCTACAGAGGTCGGGCGAATCTCTCCAGAGGTCGGGCGAGTCTCTCCAGGGGCCGGGCGATACTCTCCAGAGGCTGGGCTAGTCTCTCCAGAGGCCGGGCGAGTCTCTCCAGAGGCCGGGCGAGTCTCTCCGGAGGCAGGGCGAGTCTCTCCCAAGGCCTGATGAGTTTATCCAGAGGCCGGGCGAGTCAATCCAGAGGGCGGACGAGTCTCTCCAGAGGCCGGGCGAGTCTCTCCAGGGGCCGGGCGAGTCTCTCCAGAGGCCGGGCGAGTCTCTCCGCAGGCAGGGGGAATCTCTCCAGAGGCCTGATGAGTCTCTCCAGAGGCCGGGCGAGTCAATCCAGAGGCCGGACGAGTCTCTCCAGAGGCCAGGCGAGTCTCTCCAGGGGCCGGGCGAGTCTCTCCAGGGGCCGGGCGAGTCTCTCCAGAGGCCGGGCGAGTCTTTCCAGAGGCCGGGCGAGTGTCTCCAGGGGTCGGGCGAATCTCTACATAGGCCGGGCGAGTCTTTCCAGGGGACGGGCGAGTCTCTACAGAGGCAGGGCGAGTCTCTCCACAGGCCGGGCGAGTCTCTACAGAGGTCGGGCGAATCTCTCCAGAGGCCGGGCGAGTCTCTCCAGGGGTCGGGCGATACTCTCCAGAGGCCGGGCGAGTCTCTCCAGGGGTCGGGCGAGTCTTTCCAGAGGCCGGGCTAATCTCTACAGAGGCCGGGCGAGTCTTTCCAGAGGCCAGGCGAATCTCTTCAGAGGTCGGCGAGTCTCTCCAAAGGCCGGGCGAGTCTTTCCAGAGGCCGGGCGAGTCTGCCCAGTGGCCCGGCGAGTCTTTCCAGAGGCCGGGCGAGTCTCTTCAGAGGCCGGGCGAATCTTCCCAGTGGCCGGGCGAGTCATTGCAGAGGCCAGGCGAGTCTCTCCAGAGGCTGGGCGGGTCTCTCCACAGGGCGGGCGAGTCTCTCCAGGGGTCAAGCGAGTCTCTCCTGGGGCCGGGCGAGTCTCTACAGAGGCCGGGCGAGTCTCTGCAGAGGCCGGGCGAGTCTCTCCACAGGTCAGGCGAGGCTCTACAGAGGCCCGGCGGGTGTCTCCAGGGGCCGGACGAGTCTCTCCAGAGGCCGGGAGAGTCTCTACAAAGGCCGGGTGAGTCTCTCCCGAGGCCGGGCGAGTCTCTTCAGAGGCCAGGCGAGTCTCTCCAGGGGCCGGACGAGTCTCTCCAGAGGCCGGGCGAGTCTCTCCGGGGGCCGGGCGAGTCCCACCAGAGGCCGGGCGAATCTCTACAGAGGTCGGGCAAGTCTCTCCAGGAGCCGGGCAAGTCTCTCCAGGGGACGGGCGAGTCTCTCCAGAGGCCGGGCGAATCTTTACAGAGGTCGGGCGAGTCTCTCCAGAGGCCAGGCAAATATCTACAGAGGCCGGGCGAGCCTCTCCAGGGGCCGGGCGAGTCTCTCCAGGGGCCGGGCGAGTCTCTCCAGAGGCCGGGCGAGTCTCTCCAGGGGCCGGGCGAGTCTCTCCAGAGGCCGGGCGAGTCTCTCCAGCGGCCGGGCAAGTATACCCAGTGGCCAGGCAAATCTCTCCAGTGGCCGGGTGAGTCTTTCCAGAGGCCAGGCGAGTCTCTCCAGAGGCCAGGCGAGTCTCTGCAGAGGCCTGGTGAGTCTGTAAAGAGGCCGGGCGAGTCTCTCCATAGGCCGGGCGAGTCTCTCCAGTGGCCGGACGAGTCTCTCCAGAGGCCCGGCGATTCTCTCCAGGGGCCGGGCTAGCCTCTCCAGGGGCAGGGTGTGTCTTTCCAGAGGCAGGGCGAGTCTGCCCAGTGGCCGGGGGAGTCTTTCCAAAGGCTGGGCGAGTCTCTCTAGAGGCTGGGCGAGTCTCTCCACAGGCCGGGCGAGGCACTCCAGAGGCAGGGCGAGTCTCTCCAGAGGCCGGACGAATCTCTCCGGGGTCCGGGAGAGTCTCTACAAAGGGCGGGTGAGTCTCTCCAGAGGCCGGGCGAGTCTTTCCAGAGGCCAGGTGAGTCTCTCCAGGGTCCGGACCAAACTCTCCAGCGGCCGGGCGAGTCTCTCCGTAGGCCTGGCGAGTCTCAGCAGAGGCCGGGCGAATCTCTACAGAGGCCGGGCGAGTCTCTCCAGGAGCCGTGCCAATCTCTCCAGGGGACGGGCGAGTCTCTCCAGAGGCCGGCCGAATCTCTTCAGAGGTCGGGCGAGTTTCTCCAGAGGCCGGGCAAATCTCTACAGAGGCCGGGCGAGTCTCTAAATGGGCCGGGCGAGTCTCTCCAGGGGCCGGGCGAGTCTCTCCAGAGGCCGGGCAAGTCTCTCCAGGGGCCTGGCGAGTCTCTTCAGAGGCCGGGCGAGTCTCTCCAGAGGCCGGGCAAGTCTTTCCAGAGGCTGGGCGAGTCTCTCCAGGGGCCGAGCGAGTCTCTCCATAGGCCGTGCAAGTCTCTACAGGGGCCATGCGAGTCTCTACAGAGGCCGGGCGAGTTTCTTTAGGGGCCGGGCGAGTATACCCAGTGACCAGGCAAATCTCTCCAGTGGCCGGGTGAGTCTTTCCAGAGGCCAGGCGAGTCTCTCCAGAGGCCGGGCGAGTCTGTAAAGAGGCCGGGCGAGTCTCTCCATAGGCCGGGCGAGTCTCTCCAGTGGCCGGACGAGTCTCTCCAGGGGCAGAGCGTGTCTTTCCAGAGGCAGGGCGAGTCTGCCCAGTGGCCGGGCGAGTCTTTCCAAAGGCCAGGCGAGTCTCTCTAGAGGCTGGGCGAGTCTCTCCACAGGCCGGCGAGGCACTCCAGAGGCCGGGCGAGTCTCTCCAGAGGCCGGACGAATCTCTCCGGGGGCCGGGAGAGTCTCTACAAAGGCCGAGTGAGTCTCTCCAGAGGCCGGGCGAGTCTCTTTAGGGGCCGGGCGAGTCTCTCCAGAGGCCGGGCGAGTCTCTCCAGAGGCCGGGCGAATCTCTCCACAGGCCGGACTAGTCTCTCAAGAGGCCGGGCGAATCTCTCCAGAGGCAGGGCGAGTCTCTCTAGAGGCCGGGCGAGTCTCTTTAGGGGCCGGGCGAGTCTCTCTAGAGGCCGGGCGAGTCTCTCCAGAGGCCGGGCGAATCTCTCCACAGGCCGGACTAGTCTCTCAAGAGGCCGGGCGAATCTCTCCAGAGGCAGGGCGAGTCTCTCTAGAGGCCAGGCGAGTCTCTCCAGAGGCCGGGCGAGTCTCTCCAGGGGCCATGCGATACTCTACAGAGGCAGGGCGAGTCTCTTTAGGTGTCGGGCGAGTCTCTCCAGAGGCCGGGCGAATCACTACAGAGGCAGGGCGAGTCTCTTTAGGTGCCAGGCGAGTCTTTACAGAGGCTGGGCGAGTCTCTCCAGAGGCCGGGCAAATCTCTACAGAGGCCGGGCGAGTCTCTACAGAGTCCAGGCGAGTCTCTCAAGAGGCCGGGCAAATCTCTCCAGATGCCGGGCGAGTCTCTCCAGAGGCCCGGCGAGTCTCTCCAGAGGCCGGGTGAGTATCCCCAATGACCAGGCAAATCTCCCCAGTGGCCAGGTGAGTCTTTCCAGAGGCCAGGCGAGTCTCTCCAGAGGCCGGGCGAGTCTCTGCAGAGGCCGGGCGAGTCTGTAAAGAGGCCAGGCGAGTCTCTCCAGAGGCCAGGCGAGTCTCTCCACAGGATGGGCTAGCCTCTCCAGGGGAAGGGCGTGTCTTTCCAGAGGCAGGGCGAGTCTGCCCAGTGGCCGGGCGTGTCTTTCCAGAGGCCGGGCGAGTCTCTCCAGGGCCAGGCAAGTCTTTCCAGAGGCTTGGCCAGTCTCTCCATGGGCTGAGCGCGTCTCTCCATAGGCCGTGCAAGTCTCTACAGGGGCCATGCGAGTCTCTACAGAGGCCGGGCGAGTCTCTACAGAGGCCGGGCGAGTCTCTTTAGGGGCCGGGCGAGTCTCTCCAGAGGCCGGGCGAATCTCTCCACAGGCCGGACGAGTCTCTCAAGAGGCCGGGCGAATCTCTCCAGAGGCAGGGCGAGTCTCTCCAGAGGCCAGGCGAGTCTCTCCAGAGGCCGGGCGAGTCTCTTTAGGTGTCGGGCGAGTCTCTCCAGAGGCCGGGCGAATCTCTACAGAGGCAGGGCGAGTCTCTTTAGGTGCCAGGCGAGTCTTTCCAGAGGCCGGGCGAGTCTCTAAAGAGGCCGGGCGAGTCTCTCCAGAGGCCAGGCGAATCTCTAAAGAGGCCGGGCGTGTCTCTCCAGGGGCCAGGCGAGTCTCTACAGAGGCTGGGCGAGTCTCTCCAGAGGCCGGGCAAATCTCTACAGAGGCCGGGCGAGTCTCTACTGAGTCCGGGCGAGTCTCTCAAGAGGCCGGGCAAATCTCTCCACAGGCCGGGCGAGTCTCTCCAGAGGCCGGGCGAGTCTCTCCAGAGGCCGGGCGAGTATCCCCAATGACCAGGCAAATCTCCCCAGTGGCCGGGTGAGTCTTTCCAGAGGCCAGGCGAGTCTCTCCAGAGGCCGGGCGAGTCTCTGCAGAGGCCGGGGCGAGTCTGTAAAAAGGCCGGGCGAGTCTCTACAGAGGCCGGGCGAGTCTCTCCAGAGGCCAGGCGAGTCTCTCCAGGGGCCGGGCGAGTCTCTGCAGAGGCCGGGGCGAGTCTGTAAAAAGGCCGGGCGAGTCTTACCAGAGGCAGGGCGAGTCTCTCCAGGGGCCAGGCAAGTCTCTTCAGAGACGGGGCGAGTCTCTCCAGAGGCCGGGCTAGTCTCACCAGGGGTCGGGCGAGTCTCTCCAGGGGCCAGGCGAGTCTCTTCAGAGGCCGGGCGAGTCTCTCCAGGGGTCGGGCGAGTCTTTCCAGAGGCCGGGCTAATCTCTACAGAGGCCGGGCGAGTCTCTCCAGAGGCCGGGCGAATCTCTTCAGAGGTCGGGCGAGTCTCCCCAAAGGCCGGGCGAGTCTTTCCATAGGCCGGGCGAGTCTTTCCAGAGGCCGGGCGAGTCTGCCCAGTGGCCCGGCGAGTCTTTCCAGAGGCCGGGCGAGTCTCTCAAGAAGCCGGGCGAGTCTCCCCAGTGGCCGGGCAAGTCTTTGCAGAGGCCAGGCGAGTCTCTCCAGAGGCTGGGCGAGTCTCTCCACAGGCCGGGCGAGGCTCTACAGAAGCCCGGCGGGTCTCTCCAGAGGCCGAACGAGTCTCTCCAGGTGTCGGGCGAGTTTCTCCAGGGGCCGGGCGAGTCTCTACAGAGGCCGGGCGAGTCTCTCCAGAGGCCGGGCGAGTCTCTCCACAGGTCGGACGAGGCTCTACAGAGGCCCGGCGGGTGTCTCCAGGGGCCGGACGAGTCTCTCCAGAGGCCGGGAGAGTCTCTACAAAGGCCGGGTGAGTCTCTCCAGAGGCCGGGCGAGTCTCTTCAGAGGCCAGGCGAGTCTCTCCAGGGGCCGGACAAGTCTTTCCAGAGGCCGGGCGAGTCTCTCCGGGGGCCGGGCGAGTCCCACCAGAGGCCGGGCGAATCTCTACAGAGGTCGGGCGAGTCTCTCCAGGAGCCGGGCAAGTCTCTCCAGGGAACGGGCGAGTCTTTCCAGAGGCTGGGTGAGTCTCTCCAGGGGCCGAGCGAGTCTCTCCATAGGCCGGGCGAATCTCTACAGATGCCTTGCGAGTCTCTCCAGAGGCCGGGCGAATCTCTACAGAGGCCGTGCGAGTCTCTCCAGAGGCCGGGTGAATCTCTACATAGGCTGGGCGAGTCTTTCCAGGGGCCGGGCGAGTCTCTACAGAGTCCAGGCAGGTCTCTCCACAGGCCGGGCAAGTCTCTACAGAGGTCGGGCGAATCTCTCCAGAGGTCGGGCGAGTCTCTCCAGGGGCCGGGCGATACTCTCCAGAGGCTGGGCTAGTCTCTCCAGAGGCCGGGCGAGTCTCTCCAGAGGCCGGGCGAGTCTCTCCGGAGGCAGGGCGAGTCTCTCCCAAGGCCTGATGAGTTTATCCAGAGGCCGGGCGAGTCAATCCAGAGGGCGGACGAGTCTCTCCAGAGGCCGGGCGAGTCTCTCCAGGGGCCGGGCGAGTCTCTCCGCAGGCAGGGGGAATCTCTCCAGAGGCCTGATGAGTCTCTCCAGAGGCCGGGCGAGTCAATCCAGAGGCCGGACGAGTCTCTCCAGAGGCCAGGCGAGTCTCTCCAGGGGCCGGGCGAGTCTCTCCAGGGGCCGGGCGAGTCTCTCCAGAGGCCGGGCGAGTCTTTCCAGAGGCCGGGCGAGTGTCTCCAGGGGTCGGGCGAATCTCTACATAGGCCGGGCGAGTCTTTCCAGGGGACGGGCGAGTCTCTACAGAGGCAGGGCGAGTCTCTCCACAGGCCGGGCGAGTCTCTACAGAGGTCGGGCGAATCTCTCCAGAGGCCGGGCGAGTCTCTCCAGGGGTCGGGCGATACTCTCCAGAGGCCGGGCGAGTCTCTCCAGGGGTCGGGCGAGTCTTTCCAGAGGCTGGGCTAATCTCTACAGAGGCCGGGCGAGTCTTTCCAGAGGCCAGGCGAATCTCTTCAGAGGTCGGCGAGTCTCTCCAAAGGCCGGGCGAGTCTTTCCAGAGGCCGGGCGAATCTTCCCAGTGGCCGGGCGAGTCATTGCAGAGGCCAGGCGAGTCTCTCCAGAGGCTGGGCGGGTCTCTCCAGAGGCCGGGCGAGTCTCTCCAGGGGTCAAGCGAGTCTCTCCTGGGGCCGGGCGAGTCTCTACAGAGGCCGGGCGAGTCTCTGCAGAGGTCGGGCGAGTCTCTCCACAGGTCAGGCGAGGCTCTACAGAGGCCCGGCGGGTGTCTCCAGGGGAAGGGCGTGTCTTTCCAGAGGCAGGGCGAGTCTGCCCAGTGGCCGGGCGTGTCTTTCCAGAGGCCGGGCGAGTCTCTCCAGAGGCCAGGCAAGTCTTTCCAGAGGCTGGGCCAGTCTCTCCATGGGCTGAGCGCGTCTCTCCATAGGCCGTGCAAGTCTCTACAGGGGCCATGCGAGTCTCTACAGAGGCCGGGCGAGTCTCTACAGAGGCCGGGCAAGTCTCTTTAGGGGCCGGGCGAGTCTCTCCAGAGGCCGGGCGAATCTCTCCACAGGCCGGACGAGTCTCTCAAGAGGCCGGGCGAATCTCTCCAGAGGCAGGGCGAGTCTCTCCAGAGGCCAGGCGAGTCTCTCCAGAGGCCGGGCGGATCTCTTTAGGTGTCGGGCGAGTCTCTCCAGAGGTCGGGCGAATCTCTACAGAGGCAGGGCGAGTTTCTTTAGGTGCCAGGCGAGTCTTTCCAGAGGCCGGGCGAGTCTCTAAAGAGGCCGGGCGAGTCTCTCCAGAGGCCAGGCGAATCTCTAAAGAGGCCGGGCGTGTCTCTCCAGGGGCCAGGCGAGTCTCTACAGAGGCTGGGCGAGTCTCTCCAGAGGCCGGGCAAATCTCTACAGAGGCCGGGCGAGTCTCTACTGAGTCCGGGCGAGTCTCTCAAGAGGCCGGGCAAATCTCTCCACAGGCCGGGCGAGTCTCTCCAGAGGCCGGGCGAGTCTCTCCAGAGGCCGGGCGAGTATCCCCAATGACCAGGCAAATCTCCCCAGTGGCCGGGTGAGTCTTTCCAGAGGCCAGGCGAGTCTCTCCAGAGGCCGGGCGAGTCTCTGCAGAGGCCGGGGCGAGTCTGTAAAAAGGCCGGGCGAGTCTCTACAGAGGCCGGGCGAGTCTCTCCAGAGGCCAGGCCAGTCTCTCCAGGGGCCGGGCTAGCCTATCCAGGGACAGGGCGAGTCTTACCAGAGGCAGGGCGAGTCTCTCCAGGGGCCAGGCAAGTCTCTTCAGAGACGGGGCGAGTCTCTCCAGAGGCCGGGCTAGTCTCACCAGGGGTCGGGCGAGTCTCTCCAGGGGCCAGGCGAGTCTCTTCAGAGGCCGGGCGAGTCTCTCCAGGGGTCGGGCGAGTCTTTCCAGAGGCCGGGCTAATCTCTACAGAGGCCGGGCGAGTCTCTCCAGAGGCCGGGCGAATCTCTTCAGAGGTCGGGCGAGTCTCCCCAAAGGCCGGGCGAGTCTTTCCATAGGCCGGGCGAGTCTTTCCAGAGGCCGGGCGAGTCTGCCCAGTGGCCCGGCGAGTCTTTCCAGAGGCCGGGCGAGTCTCTCAAGAAGCCGGGCGAGTCTCCCCAGTGGCCGGGCAAGTCTTTGCAGAGGCCAGGCGAGTCTCTCCAGAGGCTGGGCGAGTCTCTCCACAGGCCGGGCGAGGCTCTACAGAAGCCCGGCGGGTCTCTCCAGAGGCCGAACGAGTCTCTCCAGGTGTCGGGCGAGTTTCTCCAGGGGCCGGGCGAGTCTCTACAGAGGCCGGGCGAGTCTCTCCAGAGGCCGGGCGAGTCTCTCCACAGGTCGGACGAGGCTCTACAGAGGCCCGGCGGGTGTCTCCAGGGGCCGGACGAGTCTCTCCAGAGGCCGGGAGAGTCTCTACAAAGGCCGGGTGAGTCTCTCCAGAGGCCGGGCGAGTCTCTTCAGAGGCCAGGCGAGTCTCTCCAGGTGCCGGACAAGTCTTTCCAGAGGCCGGGCGAGTCTCTCCGGGGGCCGGGCGAGTCCCACCAGAGGCCGGGCGAATCTCTACAGAGGTCGGGCGAGTCTCTCCAGGAGCCGGGCAAGTCTCTCCAGGGAACGGGCGAGTCTTTCCAGAGGCTGGGTGAGTCTCTCCAGGGGCCGGGCGAGTCTCTCCAGAGGCCGGGCGAATCTCTACAGAGGCCGTGCGAGTCTCTCCAGAGGCCGGGTGAATCTCTACATAGGCTGGGCGCGTCTTTCCAGGGGCCGGGCGAGTCTCTACAGAGTCCAGGCAGGTCTCTCCACAGGCCGGGCAAGTCTCTACAGAGGTCGGGCGAATCTCTCCAGAGGTCGGGCGAGTCTCTCCAGGGGCCGGGCGATACTCTCCAGAGGCTGGGCTAGTCTCTCCAGAGGCCGAGCGAGTCTCTCCAGAGGCCGGGCGAGTCTCTCCGGAGGCCGGGCGAGTCTCTCCCAAGGCCTGATGAGTTTATCCAGAGGCCGGGCGAGTCAATCCAGAGGGCGGACGAGTCTCTCCAGAGGCCGGGCGAGTCTCTCCAGGGGCCGGGCGAGTCTCTCCAGAGGCCGGGCGAGTCTCTCCGCAGGCAGGGGGAATCTCTCCAGAGGCCTGATGAGTCTCTCCAGAGGCCGGGCGAGTCAATCCAGAGGCCGGACGAGTCTCTCCAGAGGCCAGGCGAGTCTCTCCAGGGGCCGGGCGAGTCTCTCCAGGGGCCGGGCGAGTCTCTCCAGAGGCCGGGCGAGTCTTTCCAGAGGCCGGGCGAGTGTCTCCAGGGGTCGGGCGAATCTCTACATAGGCCGGGCGAGTCTTTCCAGGGGACGGGCGAGTCTCTACAGAGGCAGGGCGAGTCTCTCCACAGGCCGGGCGAGTCTCTACAGAGGTCGGGCGAATCTCTCCAGAGGCCGGGCGAGTCTCTCCAGGGGTCGGGCGATACTCTCCAGAGGCCGGGCGAGTCTCTCCAGGGGTCGGGCGAGTCTTTCCAGAGGCCGGGCTAATCTCTACAGAGGCCGGGCGAGTCTTTCCAGAGGCCAGGCGAATCTCTTCAGAGGTCGGCGAGTCTCTCCAAAGGCCGGGCGAGTCTTTCCAGAGGCCGGGCGAGTCTGCCCAGTGGCCCGGCGAGTCTTTCCAGAGGCCGGGCGAGTCTCTTCAGAGGCCGGGCGAATCTTCCCAGTGGCCGGGCGAGTCATTGCAGAGGCCAGGCGAGTCTCTCCAGAGGCTGGGCGGGTCTCTCCACAAGGCGGGCGAGTCTCTCCAGGGGTCAAGCGAGTCTCTCCTGGGGCCGGGCGAGTCTCTACAGAGGCCGGGCGAGTCTCTGCAGAGGCCGGGCGAGTCTCTCCACAGGTCAGGCGAGGCTCTACAGAGGCCCGGCGGGTGTCTCCAGGGGCCGGACGAGTCTCTCCAGAGGCCGGGAGAGTCTCTACAAAGGCCGGGTGAGTCTCTCCCGAGGCCGGGCGAGTCTCTTCAGAGGCCAGGCGAGTCTCTCCAGGGGCCGGACGAGTCTCTCCAGAGGCCGGGCGAGTCTCTCCGGGGGCCGGGCGAGTCCCACCAGAGGCCGGGCGAATCTCTACAGAGGTCGGGCAAGTCTCTCCAGGAGCCGGGCAAGTCTCTCCAGGGGACGGGCGAGTCTCTCCAGAGGCCGGGCGAATCTTTACAGAGGTCGGGCGAGTCTCTCCAGAGGCCAGGCAAATATCTACAGAGGCCGGGCGAGCCTCTCCAGGGGCCGGGCGAGTCTCTCCAGGGGCCGGGCGAGTCTCTCCAGAGGCCGGGCGAGTCTCTCCAGGGGCCGGGCGAGTCTCTCCAGAGGCCGGGCGAGTCTCTCCAGAGGCCGGGCAAGTATACCCAGTGGCCAGGCAAATCTCTCCAGTGGCCGGGTGAGTCTTTCCAGAGGCCAGGCGAGTCTCTCCAGAGGCCAGGCGAGTCTCTGCAGAGGCCTGGTGAGTCTGTAAAGAGGCCGGGCGAGTCTCTCCATAGGCCGGGCGAGTCTCTCCAGTGGCCGGACGAGTCTCTCCAGAGGCCCGGCGATTCTCTCCAGGGGCCGGGCTAGCCTCTCCAGGGGCAGGGTGTGTCTTTCCAGAGGCAGGGCGAGTCTGCCCAGTGGCCGGGGGAGTCTTTCCAAAGGCTGGGCGAGTCTCTCTAGAGGCTGGGCGAGTCTCTCCACAGGCCGGGCGAGGCACTCCAGAGGCAGGGCGAGTCTCTCCAGAGGCCGGACGAATCTCTCCGGGGTCCGGGAGAGTCTCTACAAAGGGCGGGTGAGTCTCTCCAGAGGCCGGGCGAGTCTTTCCAGAGGCCAGGTGAGTCTCTCCAGGGTCCGGACCAAACTCTCCAGCGGCCGGGCGAGTCTCTCCGTAGGCCTGGCGAGTCTCAGCAGAGGCCGGGCGAATCTCTACAGAGGCCGGGCGAGTCTCTCCAGGAGCCGTGCCAATCTCTCCAGGGGACGGGCGAGTCTCTCCAGAGGCCGGCCGAATCTCTTCAGAGGTCGGGCGAGTTTCTCCAGAGGCCGGGCAAATCTCTACAGAGGCCGGGCGAGTCTCTAAATGGGCCGGGCGAGTCTCTCCAGGGGCCGGGCGAGTCTCTCCAGAGGCCGGGCAAGTCTCTCCAGGGGCCTGGCGAGTCTCTTCAGAGGCCGGGCGAGTCTCTCCAGAGGCCGGGCAAGTCTTTCCAGAGGCTGGGCGAGTCTCTCCAGGGGCCGAGCGAGTCTCTCCATAGGCCGTGCAAGTCTCTACAGGGGCCATGCGAGTCTCTACAGAGGCCGGGCGAGTTTCTTTAGGGGCCGGGCGAGTATACCCAGTGACCAGGCAAATCTCTCCAGTGGCCGGGTGAGTCTTTCCAGAGGCCAGGCGAGTCTCTCCAGAGGCCGGGCGAGTCTGTAAAGAGGCCGGGCGAGTCTCTCCATAGGCCGGGCGAGTCTCTCCAGTGGCCGGACGAGTCTCTCCAGGGGCAGAGCGTGTCTTTCCAGAGGCAGGGCGAGTCTGCCCAGTGGCCGGGCGAGTCTTTCCAAAGGCCAGGCGAGTCTCTCTAGAGGCTGGGCGAGTCTCTCCACAGGCCGGCGAGGCACTCCAGAGGCCGGGCGAGTCTCTCCAGAGGCCGGACGAATCTCTCCGGGGGCCGGGAGAGTCTCTACAAAGGCCGAGTGAGTCTCTCCAGAGGCCGGGCGAGTCTCTTTAGGGGCCGGGCGAGTCTCTCCAGAGGCCGGGCGAGTCTCTCCAGAGGCCGGGCGAATCTCTCCACAGGCCGGACTAGTCTCTCAAGAGGCCGGGCGAATCTCTCCAGAGGCAGGGCGAGTCTCTCTAGAGGCCAGGCGAGTCTCTCCAGAGGCCGGGCGAGTCCCTCCAGGGGCCATGCGATACTCTACAGAGGCAGGGCGAGTCTCTTTAGGTGTCGGGCGAGTCTCTCCAGAGGCCGGGCGAATCACTACAGAGGCAGGGCGAGTCTCTTTAGGTGCCAGGCGAGTCTTTACAGAGGCTGGGCGAGTCTCTCCAGAGGCCGGGCAAATCTCTACAGAGGCCGGGCGAGTCTCTACAGAGTCCAGGCGAGTCTCTCAAGAGGCCGGGCAAATCTCTCCAGATGCCGGGCGAGTCTCTCCAGAGGCCCGGCGAGTCTCTCCAGAGGCCGGGTGAGTATCCCCAATGACCAGGCAAATCTCCCCAGTGGCCAGGTGAGTCTTTCCAGAGGCCAGGCGAGTCTCTCCAGAGGCCGGGCGAGTCTGTAAAGAGGCCAGGCGAGTCTCTCCAGAGGCCAGGCGAGTCTCTCCACAGGATGGGCTAGCCTCTCCAGGGGAAGGGCGTGTCTTTCCAGAGGCAGGGCGAGTCTGCCCAGTGGCCGGGCGTGTCTTTCCAGAGGCCGGGCGAGTCTCTCCAGGGCCAGGCAAGTCTTTCCAGAGGCTGGGCCAGTCTCTCCATGGGCTGAGCGCGTCTCTCCATAGGCCGTGCAAGTCTCTACAGGGGCCATGCGAGTCTCTACAGAGGCCGGGCGAGTCTCTACAGAGGCCGGGCGAGTCTCTTTAGGGGCCGGGCGAGTCTCTCCAGAGGCCGGGCGAATCTCTCCACAGGCCGGACGAGTCTCTCAAGAGGCCGGGCGAATCTCTCCAGAGGCAGGGCGAGTCTCTCCAGAGGCCAGGCGAGTCTCTCCAGAGGCCGGGCGAATCTCTTTAGGTGTCGGGCGAGTCTCTCCAGAGGCCGGGCGAATCTCTACAGAGGCAGGGCGAGTCTCTTTAGGTGCCAGGCGAGTCTTTCCAGAGGCCGGGCGAGTCTCTAAAGAGGCCGGGCGAGTCTCTCCAGAGGCCAGGCGAATCTCTAAAGAGGCCGGGCGTGTCTCTCCAGGGGCCAGGCGAGTCTCTACAGAGGCTGGGCGAGTCTCTCCAGAGGCCGGGCAAATCTCTACAGAGGCCGGGCGAGTCTCTACTGAGTCCGGGCGAGTCTCTCAAGAGGCCGGGCAAATCTCTCCACAGGCCGGGCGAGTCTCTCCAGAGGCCGGGCGAGTCTCTCCAGAGGCCGGGCGAGTATCCCCAATGACCAGGCAAATCTCCCCAGTGGCCGGGTGAGTCTTTCCAGAGGCCAGGCGAGTCTCTCCAGAGGCCGGGCGAGTCTCTGCAGAGGCCGGGGCGAGTCTGTAAAAAGGCCGGGCGAGTCTCTACAGAGGCCGGGCGAGTCTCTCCAGAGGCCAGGCGAGTCTCTCCAGGGGCCGGGCTAGCCTCTCCAGGGGCAGGGCGTGTCTTTCCAGAGGCAGGGCGAGACTGCCCAGTGGCCGGGCGAGTCTTTCCAAAGGCCGGGCGAGTCTCTCCAGAGGCCGGGCGAGTCTCCCCAGGGGCCGGGCGAGTCTTTGCAGAGGTTGGGCGAGTCTCTCCAGAGGCTGGGCGAGTCTCTCCACAGGCCGGGCGAGGCTCTACAGAGGCTGGGCGGGTCTCTCCAAAGGCCGGGCTAGTCTCTCCAGGGGCCGGACGAGTCTCTCCGGGGGCCGGGAGAATCTCTACAAAGGCCGAGTGAGTCTCTCCAGAGGCCGGGCGAGTCTTTCCAGAGGCCAGGTGAGTCTCTCCAGAGGCCGGGCGATTCTCTTCGCAGGCCAGGCGAGTCTCTGCAGTGGCCAGTTGAGTCATTCCAGAGGCCAGACGAGTCTCTCCAGGGGCCGGGCTAGCCTCTCCAGGGGCAGGGCGTGTCTTTCCAGAGGCAGGGCGAGTCTGCCCAGTGGCCGGGTGAGTCTCTCCAGAGGCCGGGCGAGTCTCTTTAGGGGCCGGGCGAGTCTCCCCAGAGGCCGGGCGAATCTCTCCACAGGCCGGACGAGTCTCTCAAGAGGCCGGGCGAATCTCTCCACAGGCCAGGCGAGTTTCTACAGAGGTCGCGCGAGTCTCTCCAGAGGCCGGGCGAATCTCTCCAGAGGCCGGGTGAGTCTCTCCAGGAGTCGGGCGAGTCTCTGCAGACGCCGGGAGAGTGTCTCCAGGGGCCGGGCGAGTCTCTCCAGAGGCCGTGCGAGTCTATATAGGGTCCCGGCGAGTCTCTCCAGAGGCAGGGCGAGTCTCTCCAGGGGTCGGGTGAAACTCTCCAGAGGCCGAGCGAGTCTCTCCAGGGGCCAGGCAGGTCTATCCAGAGGCAGGGCGAGTCTCCCCAGTGGCCGGGCGAGTCTTTCCAGAAGCCGGGCGAGTCTCTCCAGAGGCCGGTCAAGTCTCTGCAGAGGCCGGGCGAGTCTCTAAAGGGGCCGGGCGAGTCTCTCCAGAGGCCAGGCTAATCTCTTCAGAGGCCGGGCGAGTCTCTCCAGGGGCCGGGCGAGTCTCTCCAAAGGCCAGGCGAGTCTCCCCAGTGGCCGGGCGAGTCTTTCCAGAGGCCGGGCGTGTCTCTCCATAGGCCGGGCGAATCTCTCCAGGGGCCGGGCGAGTCTCTACAGAGGCTGGGCGAGTCTCTCCAGAGGCCGGGAGAATTTCTCCGGAGGCCGGGCGAGTCTCTACAGATTCCAGGCGAGTCTCTCAAGAGGCCGGGCAAATCTTTTCAGAGGCCGGGGGAGTCTCTCCAGAGGCCGGGCGAGTCTCTCCAGAGGCCGGGCCAGTATCCCCAGTGGTCGGGCAAATCTCCCCAGTGGCCGGGTGAGTCTTTCCAGAGGCCAGGCGAGTCTCTCCAGGAGCCGGGCTAGCCTATCCAGGGGCAGGGCGAGTCTTACCAGAGGCAGGGCGAGTCTCTGCAGAGGCCGGGCGAGTCTCTAAAGAGGCCGGGCGAATCTCTACAAAGGCCGGGCGAGTCTCTCCATAGGCCGGGCAAGTCTCTCCAGGGGCCGGACGAGTCTCTCCAGAGGCCAGGCGAGTCTCTCCAGGAGCCGGGCTAGCCTATCCAGGGGCAGGGCGAGTCTTACCAGAGGCAGGGCGAGTCTCTCCAGGGGCCAGGCAAGTCTCTTCAGAGACGGGGCGAGTCTCTCCAGAGGCCGGGCTAGTCTCACCAGGGGTCGGGCGAGTCTCTCCAGGGGACAGGCGAGTCTCTTCAGAGGCCGGGCGAGTCTCTCCAGGGGTCGGGCGAGTCTTTCCAGAGGCCGGGCTAATCTCTACAGAGGCCGGGCGAGTCTCTCCAGAGGCCGGGCGAATCTCTTCAGAGGTCGGGCGAGTCTCCCCAAAGGTCGGGCGAGTCTTTCCAGAGGCCGGGCGAGTCTGCCCAGTGGCCCGGCGAGTCTTTCCAGAGGCCGGGCGAGTCTCTCAAGAAGCCGGGCGAGTCTCCCCAGTGGCCGGGCAAGTCTTTGCAGAGGCCAGGCGAGTCTCTCCAGAGGCTGGGCGAGTCTCTCCACAGGCCGGGCGAGGCTCTACAGAAGCCCGGCGGGTCTCTCCAGAGGCCGAACGAGTCTCTCCAGGTGTCGGGCGAGTCTCTCCAGGGGCCGGGCGAGTCTCTCCAGAGGCCGGGCGAGTCTCTCCACAGGTCGGGCGAGGCTCTACAGAGGCCCGGCGGGTGTCTCCAGGGGCCGGACGAGTCTCTCCAGAGGCCGGGAGAGTCTCTACAAAGGCCGGGTGAGTCTCTCCAGAGGCCAGGCGAGTCTCTTCAGAGGCCAGGCGAGTCTCTCCAGGGGCCGGACAAGTCTTTCCAGAGGCCGGGCGAGTCTCTCCGGGGGCCGGGCGAGTCCCACCAGAGGCCGGGCGAATCTCTACAGAGGTCGGGCGAGTCTCTCCAGGAGCCGGGCAAGTCTCTCCAGGGAACGGGCGAGTCTTTCCAGAGGCTGGGTGAGACTCTCCAGGGGCCGAGCGAGTCTCTCCATAGGCCGTGCAAGTCTCTACAGGTGCCTTGCGAGTCTCTCCAGTGGCCGGGCGAGTCTCTCCAGAGGCCGGGCGAGTCTCTCCAGAGGCCGGGCGAATCTCTACAGAGGCCGTGCGAGTCTCTCCAGAGGCCGGGCGAGTCTCTCCAGAGGCCGGGTGAATCTCTACATAGGCTGGGCGAGTCTTTCCAGGGGCCGGGCGAGTCTCTACAGAGTCCAGGCGGGTCTCTCCACAGGCCGGGCAAGTCTCTACAGAGGCCGGCGAATCTCTCCAGAGGTCGGGCGAGTCTCTCCAGGGGCCGGGCGATACTCTCCAGAGGCTGGGCTAGTCTCTCCAGAGGCCGTGCGAGTCTCTCCAGAGGCCGGGCGAGTCTCTCCGGAGGCAGGGCGAGTCTCTCCCAAGGCCTGATGAGTTTATCCAGAGGCCGGGAGAGTCAATCCAGAGGCCGGACGAGTCTCTCCAGAGGCCGGGCGAGTCTCTCCAGGGGCCGGGCGAGTCTCTCCAGAGGCCGGGCGAGTCTCTCCGCAGGCAGGGGGAATCTCTCCAGAGGCCTGATGAGTCTCTCCAGAGGCCGGGCGAGTCAATCCAGAGGCTGGACGAGTCTCTCCAGAGGCCAGGCGAGTCTCTCCAGGGGCCGGGCGAGTCTCTCCAGGGGCCGGACGAGTCTCTCCAGAGGCCGGGCGAGTCTTTCCAGAGACCGGGCGAGTGTCTCCAGGGGTCGGGCGAATCTCTACTTAGGCCGGGCGAGTCTTTCCAGGGGACGGGCGAGTCTCTACAGAGGCAGGGCGAGTCTCTCCACAGACCGGGTGAGTCTCTACAGAGGTCGGGCGAATCTCTCCAGAGGCCGGGCGAGTCTCTCCAGGGGTCGGGCGATACTCTCCAGAGGCCGGGCGAGTCTCTCCAGGGGTCGGGCGAGTCTTTCCAGAGGCCGGGCTAATCTCTACAGAGGCCGGGCGAGTCTTTCCAGAGGCCAGGCGAATCTCTTCAGAGGTCGGCGAGTCTCTCCAAAGGCCGGGCGAGTCTTTCCAGAGGCCGGGCGAGTCTGCCCAGTGGCCCGGCGAGTCTTTCCAGAGGCCGGGCGAGTCTCTTCAGAGGCCGGGCGAATCTCCCCAGTGGCCGGGCGAGTCATTGCAGAGGCCAGGCGAGTCTCTCCAGAGGCTGGGCGAGTCTCTCCACAGGCCGGGCGAGGCTCTACAGAAGCACGGCGGGTCTCTCCAGAGGCCGGGCGAGTCTCTCCAGGGGTCAAGCGAGTCTCTCCAGGGGCCGGGCGAGTCTCTACAGAGGCCGGGCGAGTCTCTGCAGAGGCCGGGCGAGTCTCTCCACAGGTCAGGCGAGGCTCTACAGAGGCCCGGCGGGTGTCTCCAGGGGCCGGACGAGTCTCTCCAGAGGCCGGGTGAGTCTCTCCCGAGGCCGGGCGAGTCTCTTCAGAGGCCAGGCGAGTCTCTCCAGGGGCCGGACGAGTCTCTCCAGAGGCCGGGCGAGTCTCTCCGGGGGCCGGGCGAGTCCCATCAGAGGCCGGGCGAATCTCTACAGAGGTCGGGCAAGTCTCTCCAGGAGCCGGGCAAGTCTCTCCAGGGGACGGGCGAGTCTCTCCAGAGGCCGGGCGAATCTTTACAGAGGTCGGGCGAGTCTCTCCAGAGGCCAGGCAAATATCTACAGAGGCCGGGCGAGCCTCTCCAGGGGCCGGGCGAGTCTCTCCAGGGGCCGGGCGAGTCTCTCCAGAGTCCGGGCAAGTCTCTCCAGGGGCCGGACGAGTCTCTCCAGAGGCCGGGCGAGTCTCTCCAGAGGCCGGGCGAGTCTTTCCAGGGGCCGGGCGAGTCTCTACAGAATCCAGGCGGGTCTCTCCACAGGCCGGGCGAGTCTCTACAGAGGTCAGGCGAATCTCTCCAGAGGCCGGGCGAGTCTCTCCAGGGGTCGGGCGAATCTCTACATAGGCCGGGCGAGTCTTTCCAGGGGACGGGCGAGTCTCTACAGAGGCAGGGCGAGTCTCTCCACAGGCCGGGCGAGTCTCTACAGAGGTCGGGCGAATCTCTCCAGAGGCCGGGCGAGTCTCTCCAGGGGTCGGGCGATACTCTCCAGAGGCCGGGCGAGTCTCTCCAGGGGTCGGGCGAGTCTTTCCAGAGGCCGGGCTAATCTCTACAGAGGCCGGGCGAGTCTTTCCAGAGGCCAGGCGAATCTCTTCAGAGGTCGGCGAGTCTCTCCAAGGGCCGGGCCAGTCTTTCCAGAGGCCGGGCGAGTCTGCCCAGTGGCCCGGCGAGTCTTTCCAGAGGCCGGGCGAGTCTCTTCAGAGGCCGGGCGAATCTCCCCAGTGGCCGGGCGAGTCATTGCAGAGGCCAGGCGAGTCTCTCCAGAGGCTGGGCGAGTCTCTCCACAGGCCGGGCGAGGCTCTACAGAAGCACGGCGGGTCTCTCCAGAGGCCGGGCGAGTCTCTCCAGGGGTCAAGCGAGTCTCTCCAGGGGCCGGGCGAGTCTCTACAGAGGCCGGGCGAGTCTCTGCAGAGGCCGGGCGAGTCTCTCCAGAGGTCAGGCGAGGCTCTACAGAGGCCCGGCGGGTGTCTCCAGGGGCCGGACGAGTCTCTCCAGAGGCCGGGTGAGTCTCTCCCGAGGCCGGGCGAGTCTCTTCAGAGGCCAGGCGAGTCTCTCCAGGGGCCGGACGAGTCTCTCCAGAGGCCGGGCGAGTCTCTCCGGGGGCCGGGCGAGTCCCACCAGAGGCCGGGCGAATCTCTACAGAGGTCAGGCAAGTCTCTCCAGGAGCCGGGCAAGTCTCTCCAGGGGACGGGCGAGTCTCTCCAGAGGCCGGGCGAATCTTTACAGAGGTCGGGCGAGTCTCTCCAGAGGCCAGGCAAATATCTACAGAGGCCGGGCGAGCCTCTCCAGGGGAGGGGCGAGTCTCTCCAGGGGCCGGGCGAGTCTCTCCAGAGTCCGGGCAAGTCTCTCCAGGGGCCGGGCGAGTCTCTCCAGAGGCCGGGCGAGTCTCTCCAGAGGCCGGGCGAGTCTTTCCATGGGCCGGGCGAGTCTCTACAGAATCCAGGCGGGTCTCTCCACAGGCCGGGCGAGTCTCTACAGAGGTCAGGCGAATCTCTCCAGAGGCCGGGCGAGTCTCTCCAGGGGTCGGGCGAATCTCTACATAGGCCGGGCGAGTCTTTCCAGGGGACGGGCGAGTCTCTACAGAGGCAGGGCGAGTCTCTCCACAGGCCGGGCGAGTCTCTACAGAGGTCGGGCGAATCTCTCCAGAGGCCGGGCGAGTCTCTCCAGGGGTCGGGCGAGTCTTTCCAGAGGCCGGGCTAATCTCTACAGAGGCCGGGCGAGTCTTTCCAGAGGCCAGGCGAATCTCTTCAGAGGTCGGCGAGTCTCTCCAAGGGCCGGGCCAGTCTTACCAGAGGCCGGGCGAGTCTGCCCAGTGGCCCGGCGAGTCTTTCCAGAGGCCGGGCGAGTCTCTTCAGAGGCCGGGCGAATCTCCCCAGTGGCCGGGCGAGTCATTGCAGAGGCCAGGCGAGTCTCTCCACAGGCCGGGCGAGGCTCTACAGAAGCACGGCGGGTCTCTCCAGAGGCCGGGCGAGTCTCTCCAGGGGTCAAGCGAGTCTCTCCAGGGGCCGGGCGAGTCTCTACAGAGGCCGGGCGAGTCTCTGCAGAGGCCGGGCGAGTCTCTCCACAGGTCAGGCGAGGCTCTACAGAGGCCCGGCGGGTGTCTCCAGGGGCCGGACGAGTCTCTCCAGAGGCCGGGTGAGTCTCTCCCGAGGCCGGGCGAGTCTCTTCAGAGGCCAGGCGAGTCTCTCCAGGGGCCGGACGAGTCTCTCCAGAGGCCGGGCGAGTCTCTCCGGGGGCCGGGCGAGTCCCACCAGAGGCCGGGCGAATCTCTACAGAGGTCGGGCAAGTCTCTCCAGGAGCCGGGCAAGTCTCTCCAGGGGACGGGCGAGTCTCTCCAGAGGCCGGGCGAATCTTTACAGAGGTCGGGCGAGTCTCTCCAGAGGCCAGGCAAATATCTACAGAGGCCGGGCGAGCCTCTCCAGGGGCCGGGCGAGTCTCTCCAGAGGCCGGGCGAGTCTCTCCAGAGGCCGGGCGAGTCTTTCCAGGGGCCGGGCGAGTCTCTACAGAATCCAGGCAGGTCTCTCCACAGGCCGGGCGAGTCTCTACAGAGGTCAGGCGAATCTCTCCAGAGGCCGGGCGAGTCTCTCCAGGGGCCGGGCGATACTATCCAGAGGCTGGGCTAGTCTTTCCAGAGGCCGGGCGAGTCTCTCCAGGGGCCGGGAGAGTCTCTCCAGAGGCCAGGCGAGTCTCTCCAGAGGCAGGGCGAATCTCTACAGAGGCCGTGCGAGTCTCTCCAGAGGCCGGGCGAATCTCTACATAGGCTGGGCGAGTCTTTCCAGGGGCCGGGTGAGTCTCTACAGAGGCCGGACGAGTCTCTCCACAGGCCGGGCGAGTCTGTACAGAGGTCGGGCGAATCTCTCCAGAGGCCGGGCGAGTCTCTCCAGGGGTCGGGCGAGTCTCTCCAGAGGCTGGGCTAGTCTCTCCAGAGGCCGGGCAAGTCTCTCCAGGGGCTGGGCGAGTCTCTCTAGAGGCCGGAGAGTCTCTCCAGAGGCCGGGCGAGTCTCTCCAGAGGCAGGGCGAATCTCTACAGAGGCCGTGCGAGTCTCTCCAGAGGCCGGGCGAATCTCTACATAGGCTGGGCGAGTCTTTCCAGGGGCCGGGCGAGTCTCTACAGAGGCCGGCCGAGTCTCTCCACAGGCCGGGCGAGTCTGTACAGAGGTCGGGCGAATCTCTCCAGAGGCCGGGCGAGTCTCTCCAGGGGTCGGGCGAGTCTCTCCGGAGGCAGGGCGAATCTTTCCAGAGGCCTGATGAGTCTCTCCAGAGGCCGGACGAGTCTCTCCAGAGGCCGGGCGAGTCTTTCCAGGGGCCGGGCGAGTTTCTACATAGGCCGGATGAGTCTCTCCAGAGGCCGGGCAAGTCTCTCCAGAGGCCGGACGAGTCTCTCCAGAGGCCGGGCGAGTCTTTCCAGGGGCCGGGCGAGTTTCTACATAGGCCGGATGAGTCTCTCCAGAGGTCGGGCAAGTCTCTCCAGAGGCAGGGCGAGTCTCTCCAGAGGCCGGGCGAGTCTATCCAGTGGCCCGGCGAGTCTTTCCAGAGGCCGGGCGAGTCTCTCCAGGGGCCGGACGAGTCTCTCCAGAGGCCGGGCGAGTCTCTCCGGGGGCCGGGCGAGTCCCACCAGAGGCCGGGCGAATCTCTACAGAGGTCGGGCAAGTCTCTCCAGGAGCCGGGCAAGTCTCTCCAGGGGACGGGCGAGTCTCTCCAGAGGCCGGGCGAATCTTTACAGAGGTCGGGCGAGTCTCTCCAGAGGCCAGGCAAATATCTACAGAGGCCGGGCGAGCCTCTCCAGGGGCCGGGCGAGTCTCTCCAGGGGCCGGGCGATACTATCCAGAGGCTGGGCTAGTCTTTCCAGAGGCCGGGCGAGTCTCTCCAGGGGCCGGGAGAGTCTCTCCAGAGGCCAGGCGAGTCTCTCCAGAGGCAGGGCGAATCTCTACAGAGGCCGTGCGAGTCTCTCCAGAGGCCGGGCGAATCTCTACATAGGCTGGGCGAGTCTTTCCAGGGGCCGGGTGAGTCTCTACAGAGGCCGGACGAGTCTCTCCACAGGCCGGGCGAGTCTGTACAGAGGTCGGGCGAATCCCTCCAGAGGCCGGGCGAGTCTCTCCAGGGGTCGGGCGAGTCTCTCCAGAGGCTGGGCTAGTCTCTCCAGAGGCCGGGCAAGTCTCTCCAGGGGCTTGGCGAGTCTCTCTAGAGGCCGGAGAGTCTCTCCAGAGGCCGGGCGAGTCTCTCCAGAGGCAGGGCGAATCTCTACAGAGGCCGTGCGTGTCTCTCCAGAGGCCGGGCGAATCTCTACATAGGCTGGGCGAGTCTTTCCAGGGGCCGGGCGAGTCTCTACAGAGGCCGGCCGAGTCTCTCCACAGGCCGGGCGAGTCTGTACAGAGGTCGGGCGAATCTCTCCAGAGGCCGGGCGAGTCTCTCCAGGGGTCGGGCGAGTCTCTCCGGAGGCAGGGCGAATCTCTCCAGAGGCCTGATGAGTCTCTCCAGAGGCCGGACGAGTCTCTCCAGAGGCCGGGCGAGTCTTTCCAGGGGCCGGGCGAGTTTCTACATAGGCCGGATGAGTCTCTCCAGAGGCCGGGCAAGTCTCTCCAGAGGCAGGGCGAGTCTCTCCAGAGGCCGGGCGAGTCTGCCCAGTGGCCGGGCGAGTCATTGCAGAGGCCAGGCGAGTCTCTCCAGAGGCTGGGCGAGTCTCTCCACAGGCCGGGCGAGGCTCTACAGAAGCATGGCGGGTCTCTCCAGAGGCCGGGCGAGTCTCTCCAGGGGTCAAGCGAGTCTCTCCAGGGGCCGGGCGAGTCTCTACAGAGGCCGGGCGAGTCTCTGCAGAGGCCGGGCGAGTCTCTCCACAGGTCAGGCGAGGCTCTACAGAGGCCCTGCGGGTGTCTCCAGGGGCCGGACGAGTCTCTCCAGAGGCCGGGTGAGTCTCTCCCGAGGCCGGGCGAGTCTCTTCAGAGGCCAGGCGAGTCTCTCCAGGGGCCGGACGAGTCTCTCCAGAGGCCGGGCGAGTCTCTCCGAGGGCCGGGCGAGTCCCATCAGAGGCCGGGCGAATCTCTACAGAGGTCGGGCAAGTCTCTCCAGGAGCCGGGCAAGTATCTCCAGGGGACGGGCGAGTCTCTCCAGAGGCCGGGCGAATCTTTACAGAGGTCGGGCGAGTCTCTCCAGAGGCCAGGCAAATATCTACAGAGGCCGGGCGAGCCTCTCCAGGGGCCGGGCGAGTCTCTCCAGGGGCCGGGCGAGTCTCTCCAGAGTCCGGGCAAGTCTCTCCAGGGGCCGGGCAAGTCTCTCCAGGGGCCGGGCGAGTCTCTCCAGAGGCCGGGCGAGTCTCTCCAGGGGTCGGGCGAATCTCTCCAGAGGCCGGGCGAGTCTCTCCAGGGGTCGGGCGAATCTCTACATAGGCCGGGCGAGTCTTTCCAGGGGACGGGCGAGTCTCTACAGAGGCAGGGCGAGTCTCTCCACAGGCCGGGCGAGTCTCTACAGAGGTCGGGCGAATCTCTCCAGAGGCCGGGCGAGTCTCTCCAGGGGTCGGGCGATACTCTCCAGAGGCCGGGCGAGTCTCTCCAGGGGTCGGGCGAGTCTTTCCAGAGGCCGGGCTAATCTCTACAGAGGCCGGGCGAGTCTTTCCAGAGGCCAGGCGAATCTCTTCAGAGGTCGGCGAGTCTCTCCAAGGGCCGGGCCAGTCTTTCCAGAGGCCGGGCGAGTCTCTTCAGAGGCCGGGCGAATCTCCCCAGTGGCCGGGCGAGTCATTGCAGAGGCCAGGCGAGTCTCTCCAGAGGCTGGGCGAGTCTCTCCACAGGCCGGGCGAGGCTCTACAGAAGCACGGCGGGTCTCTCCAGAGGCCGGGCGAGTCTCTCCAGGGGTCAAGCGAGTCTCTCCAGGGGCCGGGCGAGTCTCTACAGAGGCCGGGCGAGTCTCTGCAGAGGCCGGGCGAGTCTCTCCACAGGTCAGGCGAGGCTCTATAGAGGCCCGGCGGGTGTCTCCAGGGGCCGGACGAGTCTCTCCAGAGGCCGGGTGAGTCTCTCCCGAGGCCGGGCGAGTCTCTTCAGAGGCCAGGCGAGTCTCTCCAGGGGCCGGACGAGTCTCTCCAGAGGCCGGGCGAGTCTCTCCGGGGGCCGGGCGAGTCCCACCAGAGGCCGGGCGAATCTCTACAGAGGTCGGGCAAGTCTCTCCAGGAGCCGGGCAAGTCTCTCCAGGGGACGGGCGAGTCTCTCCAGAGGCCGGGCGAATCTTTACAGAGGTCGGGCGAGTCTCTCCAGAGGCCCGGCAAATATCTACAGAGGCCGGGCGAGCCTCTCCAGGGGCCGGGCGAGTCTCTCCAGGGGCCGGGCGAGTCTCTCCAGAGGCCGGGCAAGTCTCTCCAGGGGCCGGGCGAGTCTCTCCAGAGGCCGGGCGAGTCTCTCCAGAGGCCGGGCGAGTCTTTTCAGGGGCAGGGCGAGTCTCTACAGAATCCAGGCGGGTCTCTCCACAGGCCGGGCGAGTCTCTACAGAGGTCAGGCGAATCTCTCCAGAGGCCGGGCGAGTCTCTCCAGGGGCCGGGCGATACTATCCAGAGGCAGGGCTAGTCTTTCCAGAGGCCGGGCGAGTCTCTCCAGGGGCCGGGAGAGTCTCTCCAGAGGCCGGGCGAGTCTCTCCAGAGGCAGGGCGAATCTCTACAGAGGCCGTGCGAGTCTCTCCAGAGGCCGGGCGAATCTCTACATAGGCTGGGCGAGTCTTTCCAGGGGCCGGGTGAGTCTCTACAGAGGCCGGACGAGTCTCTCCACAGGCCGGGCGAGTCTGTACAGAGGTCGGGCGAATCCCTCCAGAGGCCGGGCGAGTCTCTCCAGGGGTCGGGCGAGTCTCTCCAGAGGCTGGGCTAGTCTCTCCAGAGGCCGGGCAAGTCTCTCCAGGGGCTTGGCGAGTCTCTCTAGAGGCCGGAGAGTCTCTCCAGAGGCCGGGCGAGTCTCTCCAGAGGCAGGGCGAATCTCTACAGAGGCCGTGCGTGTCTCTCCAGAGGCCGGGCGAATCTCTACATAGGCTGGGCGAGTCTTTCCAGGGGCCGGGCGAGTCTCTACAGAGGCCGGCCGAGTCTCTCCACAGGCCGGGCGAGTCTGTACAGAGGTCGGGCGAATCTCTCCAGAGGCCGGGCGAGTCTCTCCAGGGGTCGGGCGAGTCTCTCCGGAGGCAGGGCGAATCTCTCCAGAGGCCTGATGAGTCTCTCCAGAGGCCGGACGAGTCTCTCCAGAGGCCGGGCGAGTCTTTCCAGGGGCCGGGCGAGTTTCTACATAGGCCGGATGAGTCTCTCCAGAGGCCGGGCAAGTCTCTCCAGAGGCAGGGCGAGTCTCTCCAGAGGCCGGGCGAGTCTGCCCAGTGGCCGGGCGAGTCATTGCAGAGGCCAGGCGAGTCTCTCCAGAGGCTGGGCGAGTCTCTCCACAGGCCGGGCGAGGCTCTACAGAAGCATGGCGGGTCTCTCCAGAGGCCGGGCGAGTCTCTCCAGGGGTCAAGCGAGTCTCTCCAGGGGCCGGGCGAGTCTCTACAGAGGCCGGGCGAGTCTCTGCAGAGGCCGGGCGAGTCTCTCCACAGGTCAGGCGAGGCTCTACAGAGGCCCTGCGGGTGTCTCCAGGGGCCGGACGATTCTCTCCAGAGGCCGGGTGAGTCTCTCCCGAGGCCGGGCGAGTCTCTTCAGAGGCCAGGCGAGTCTCTCCAGGGGCCGGACGAGTCTCTCCAGAGGCCGGGCGAGTCTCTCCGGGGGCCGGGCGAGTCCCATCAGAGGCCGGGCGAATCTCTACAGAGGTCGGGCAAGTCTCTCCAGGAGCCGGGCAAGTATCTCCAGGGGACGGGCGAGTCTCTCCAGAGGCCGGGCGAATCTTTACAGAGGTCGGGCGAGTCTCTCCAGAGGCCAGGCAAATATCTACAGAGGCCGGGCGAGCCTCTCCAGGGGCCGGGCGAGTCTCTCCAGGGGCCGGGCGAGTCTCTCCAGAGTCCGGGCAAGTCTCTCCAGGGGCCGGGCAAGTCTCTCCAGGGGCCGGGCGAGTCTCTCCAGAGGCCGGGCGAGTCTCTCCAGGGGTCGGGCGAATCTCTCCAGAGGCCGGGCGAGTCTCTCCAGGGGTCGGGCGAATCTCTACATAGGCCGGGCGAGTCTTTCCAGGGGACGGGCGAGTCTCTACAGAGGCAGGGCGAGTCTCTCCACAGGCCGGGCGAGTCTCTACAGAGGTTGGGCGAATCTCTCCAGAGGCCGGGCGAGTCTCTCCAGGGGTCGGGCGATACTCTCCAGAGGCCGGGCGAGTCTCTCCAGGGGTCGGGCGAGTCTTTCCAGAGGCCGGGCTAATCTCTACAGAGGCCGGGCGAGTCTTTCCAGAGGCCAGGCGAATCTCTTCAGAGGTCGGCGAGTCTCTCCAAGGGCCGGGCCAGTCTTTCCAGAGGCCGGGCGAGTCTCTTCAGAGGCCGGGCGAATCTCCCCAGTGGCCGGGCGAGTCATTGCAGAGGCCAGGCGAGTCTCTCCAGAGGCTGGGCGAGTCTCTCCACAGGCCGGGCGAGGCTCTACAGAAGCACGGCGGGTCTCTCCAGAGGCCGGGCGAGTCTCTCCAGGGGTCAAGCGAGTCTCTCCAGGGGCCGGGCGAGTCTCTACAGAGGCCGGGCGAGTCTCTGCAGAGGCCGGGCGAGTCTCTCCACAGGTCAGGCGAGGCTCTATAGAGGCCCGGCGGGTGTCTCCAGGGGCCGGACGAGTCTCTCCAGAGGCCGGGTGAGTCTCTCCCGAGGCCGGGCGAGTCTCTTCAGAGGCCAGGCGAGTCTCTCCAGGGGCCGGACGAGTCTCTCCAGAGGCCGGGCGAGTCTCTCCGGGGGCCGGGCGAGTCCCACCAGAGGCCGGGCGAATCTCTACAGAGGTCGGGCAAGTCTCTCCAGGAGCCGGGCAAGTCTCTCCAGGGGACGGGCGAGTCTCTCCAGAGGCCGGGCGAATCTTTACAGAGGTCGGGCGAGTCTCTCCAGAGGCCCGGCAAATATCTACAGAGGCCGGGCGAGCCTCTCCAGGGGCTGGGCGAGTCTCTCCAGGGGCCGGGCGAGTCTCTCCAGAGGCCGGGCAAGTCTCTCCAGGGGCCGGGCGAGTCTCTCCAGAGGCCGGGCGAGTCTCTCCAGAGGCCGGGCGAGTCTTTTCAGGGGCAGGGCGAGTCTCTACAGAATCCAGGCGGGTCTCTCCACAGGCCGGGCGAGTCTCTACAGAGGTCAGGCGAATCTCTCCAGAGGCCGGGCGAGTCTCTCCAGGGGCCGGGCGATACTATCCAGAGGCAGGGCTAGTCTTTCCAGAGGCCGGGCGAGTCTCTCCAGGGGCCGGGAGAGTCTCTCCAGAGGCCGGGCGAGTCTCTCCAGAGGCAGGGCGAATCTCTACAGAGGCCGTGCGAGTCTCTCCAGAGGCCGGGCGAATCTCTACATAGGCTGGGCGAGTCTTTCCAGGGGCCGGGTGAGTCTCTACAGAGGCCGGACGAGTCTCTCCACAGGCCGGGCGAGTCTGTACAGAGGTCGGGCGAATCTCTCCAGAGGCCGGGCGAGTCTCTCCAGGGGTCGGGCGAGTCTCTCCAGAGGCTGGGCTAGTCTCTCCAGAGGCCGGGCAAGTCTCTCCAGGGGCTGGGCGAGTCTCTCTAGAGGCCGGAGAGTCTCTCCAGAGGCCGGGCGAGTCTCTCCAGAGGCAGGGCGAATCTCTACAGAGGCCGTGCGAGTCTCTCCAGAGGCCGGGCGAGTCTCTACATAGGCTGGGCGAGTCTTTCCAGGGGCCGGGCGAGTCTCTACAGAGGCCGGCCGAGTCTCTCCACAGGCCGGGCGAGTCTGTACAGAGGTCGGGCGAATCTCTCCAGAGGCCGGGCGAGTCTCTCCAGGGGTCGGGCGAGTCTCTCCGGAGGCAGGGCGAATCTCTCCAGAGGCCTGATGAGTCTCTCCAGAGGCCGGACGAGTCTCTCCAGAGGCCGGGCGAGTCTTTCCAGGGGCCGGGCGAGTTTCTACATAGGCCGGATGAGTCTCTCCAGAGGCCGGGCAAGTCTCTCCAGAGGCAGGGCGAGTCTCTCCAGAGGCCGGGCGAGTCTGCCCAGTGGCCCGGCGAGTCTTTCCAGAGGCCGGGCGAGTCTCTTCAGAGGCCGGGCGAATCTCCCCAGTGGCCGGGCGAGTCATTGCAGAGGCCAGGCGAGTCTCTCCAGAGGCTGGGCGAGTCTCTCCACAGGCCGGGCGAGGCTCTACAGAAGCACGGCGGGTCTCTCCAGAGGCCGGGCGAGTCTCTCCAGGGGTCAAGCGAGTCTCTCCAGGGGCCGGGCGAGTCTCTACAGAGGCCGGGCGAGTCTCTGCAGAGGCCGGGCGAGTCTCTCCACAGGTCAGGCGAGGCTCTACAGAGGCCCTGCGGGTGTCTCCAGGGGCCGGACGAGTCTCTCCAGAGGCCGGGTGAGTCTCTCCCGAAGCCGGGCGAGTCTCTTCAGAGGCCAGGCGAGTCTCTCCAGGGGCCGGACGAGTCTCTCCAGAGGCCGGGCGAGTCTCTCCGGGGGCCGGGCGAGTCCCACCAGAGGCCGGGCGAATCTCTACAGAGGTCGGGCAAGTCTCTCCAGGAGCCGGGCAAGTCTCTCCAGGGGACGGGCGAGTCTCTCCAGAGGCCCGGCGAATCTTTACAGAGGTCGGGCGAGTCTCTCCAGAGGCCAGGCAAATATCTACAGAGGCCGGGCGAGCCTCTCCAGGGGCCGGGCGAGTCTCTCCAGGGGCCGGGCGAGTCTCTCCAGAGGCCGGGCGAGTCTCTCCAGGGGCCGGGCGAGTCTCTCCAGAGGCCGGGCGAGTCTCTCCAGAGGCCGGGCGAGTCTTTCCAGAGGCTGGGTGAGTCTCTCCAGGGGCCGAGCGAGTCTCTCCATAGGCTGTGCAAGTCTCTACAGGGGCCTTGCCTAGTCTCTACAGAGGCAGGGCGAGTCTCTCCAGAGGCCGGCAAGTCTCTTTAGGGGTCGGGTGAGTCTCTCCAGAGGCCGGGCGAATCTCTACAGAGGCCGTGCGAGTCTCTCCAGAGGCCGGGCGAATCTCTACATAGGCTGGGCGAGTCTTTCCAGGGGCCGGGCGAGTCTCTACAGAATCCAGGCGGGTCTCTCCACAGGCCGGGCGAGTCTCTACAGAGGTCAGGCGAATCTCTCCAGAGGCCGGGCGAGTCCCTCCAGGGGCCGGGCGATACTATCCAGAGGCTGGGCTAGTCTCTCCAGAGGCCGGGCGAGTCTCTCCAGGGGCCGGGAGAGTCTCTCCAGAGGCCAGGCGAGTCTCTCCAGAGGCAGGGCGAATCTCTACAGAGGCCGTGCGAGTCTCTCCAGAGGCCGGGCGAATCTCTACATAGGCTGGGCGAGTCTTTCCAGCGGCCGGGTGAGTCTCTACAGAGGCCGGCCGAGTCTCTCCACAGGCCGGGCGAGTCTGTACAGAGGTCGGGCGAATCTCTCCAGAGGCCGGGCGAGTCTCTCCAGGGGTCGGGCGAGTCTCTCCAGAGGCTGGGCTAGTCTCTCCAGAGGCCGGGCAAGTCTCTCCAGGGGCTGGGCGAGTCTCTCTAGAGGCCGGAGAGTCTCTCCAGAGGCCGGGCGAGTCTCTCCAGAGGCAGGGCGAATCTCTACAGAGGCCGTGCGAGTCTCTCCAGAGGCCGGGCGAATCTCTACATAGGCTGGGCGAGTCTTTCCAGGGGCCGGGCGAGTCTCTACAGAGGCCGGCCGAGTCTCTCCACAGGCCGGGCGAGTCTGTACAGAGGTCGGGCGAATCTCTCCAGAGGCCGGGCGAGTCTCTCCAGGGGTCGGGCGAGTCTCTCCGGAGGCAGGGCGAATCTCTCCAGAGGCCTGATGAGTCTCTCCAGAGGCCGGACGAGTCTCTCCAGAGGCCGGGCGAGTCTTTCCAGGGGCCGGGCGAGTTTCTACATAGGCCGGATGAGTCTCTCCAGAGGCCGGGCAAGTCTCTCCAGAGGCAGGGCGAGTCTCTCCAGAGGCCGGGCGAGTCTCTCCAGAGGCAGGGCGAATCTCTACAGAGGCCGTGCGAGTCTCTCCAGAGGCCGGGCGAATTTCTACATAGGTTGGGCGACTCATTCCAGGGGCCGGGCGAGTCTCTCCAGAGACCGGGCTAGTCTCTCCAGGGGCCGGGCGAATCTCTCCAGAGGCCGGGCGAGTCTCTCTGGAGGCAGGGCGAATCTCTTCAGAGGCCGGGCGTGTCAAACCAGAGGCCGGACGAGTCTCTCCAGAGGCCGGGCGTGTCTCTCCATAGGCAGAGCGAATCTCTTCAAGGGCAGGGCGAGTCTTTCCAGGGGCTGGGCGAGTCTTTCCAGAGGCTGGGCAAGTCTCACCAGTGGCCGGGCGAGTCTCTCCAGAGGTCGGGCGAGTCTCTCCAGAGGCCGGGCGAGTCTCTGCAGAGGTAGAGCGAGACTTTAAAGAGGCCGGGCAAGTCTCTAAAGTGGCTCGGGGAGTCTCTCCATAGGCTGGGAAAGTCTCTCCAGGGGCTGGGCGAGTCTCTCCGGAGGCCGGGCGAGTCTCTCCAGGGGCCGGGCGAGTCTCTCCAGAGGCCGGGCGAGTCTTTCCAGAGGCCGGGCGAGTCTCTCCAGGGGCCGGGCGAATCTCTTCAGAGGCCAGGCGTGTCAAACCAGAGGCCGGACGAGTCTCTCCAGAGGCCGGGCGTGTCTCTCCATAGGCCGAGCGAATCTCTTCAGGGGCCGGGCGAGTCTTTCCAGGGGCTGGGCGAGTCTTTCCAGAGGCTGGGCAAGTCTCACCAGTGGCCGGGCGAGTCTCTCCAGAGGTCGGGCGAGTCTCTCCAGAGGCCGGGCGAGTCTCTGCAGAGGTAGAGCGAGTCTTTAAAGAGGCCGGGCGAGTCTCTAAAGAGGCCCGGGGAGTCTCTCCATAGGCTGGGAAAGTCTCTCCAGGGGCTGGGCGAGTCTCTCCGGAGGCCGGGCGAGTCTCTCCATAGGCCGGGCGAGTCTCTCCAGAGGCCGGGCGAGTCTTTCCAGAGGCCGGGCGAGTCTTTCCACAGGCCGGGCGAGTCTCCAAAGTGGCCGGGCGAGTCTTTCCAGAGGCCAGGCGAGTCTCTCCATAGGCCGGGCGAGTCTCTCCAGGGGCTGGGCGGGTCTATCCAGAGGCCGGGCGAGTATCCCCAGTGGCCGGGCGGGTCTTTCCAGAGGCCGGGCGAGTCTGTCCAGAGGCCGGGCGAATCTCTAGAGGCCGGGCGTGTCTCTCCAGGGGTCGGGCGAGTCTCTACAGAGGCTGGGCGAGTCTCTCCAGAGGCCGGGCGAATCTCTACAGGGGCCGGGCGAGTCTCTACAGAGTCCAGGCGAGTCTCTCAAGAGGCCGGGCAAATCTCTCCAGATGCCGGGCGAGTCTCTTCAGAGGCCGTGCGAGTCTCTCCAGAGGCCGGGCAAGTATACCCAGTGGCCAGGCAAATCTCTCCAGTGGCCGGGTGAGTCTTTCCAGAGGCCAGGCGAGTCTCTCCAGAGGCCAGGCGAGTCTCTGCAGAGGCCGGGTGAGTCTGTAAAGAGGCCGGGCGAGTCTTTCCATAGGCCGGGCGAGTCTCTCCAGTGGCCGGACGAGTCTCTCCAGAGGCCCGGCGATTCTCTCCAGGGGCCGGGCTAGCCTCTCCAGGGGCAAGGCGTGTCTTTCCAGAGGCAGGGCGAGTCTGCCCAGTGGCCGGGGGAGTCTTTCCAAAGGCTGGGCGAGTCTCTCTAGAGGCTGGGCGAGTCTCTCCACAGGCCGGGCGAGGCACTCCAGAGGCCGGGCGAGTCTCTCCAGAGGCCGGACGAATCTCTCCGGGGTCCGGGAGAGTCTCTACAAAGGCCGGGTGAGTCTCTCCAGAGGCCGGGCGAGTCTTTCCAGAGGCCAGGTGAGTCTCTCCAGGGTCCGGACCAGTCTCTCCAGCGGCCGGGCGAGTCTCTCCGTAGGCCTGGCGAGTCTCAGCAGAGGCAGGGCGAATCTCTACAGAGGCCGGGCGAGTCTCTCCAGGAGCCGTGCCAATCTCTCCAGGGGACGGGCGAGTCTCTCCAGAGGCCGGCCGAATCTCTTCAGAGGTCGGGCGAGTTTCTCCAGAGGCCGGGCAAATCTCTACAGAGGCCGGGCGAGTCTCCCCAGGGGCCGGGCGAGTCTTTGCAGAGGTTGGACGAGTCTCTCCAGAGGCTGGGCGAGTCTCTCCACAGGCCGGGCGAGGCTCTACAGAGGCTGGGCGGGTCTCTCCAGAGGCCGGGCTAGTCTCTCCAGGGGCCGGACGAGTCTCTCCGGGGGCCGGGAGAATCTCTACAAAGGCCGAGTGAGTCTCTCCAGAGGCCGGGCGAGTTTTTCCAGAGGCCAGGTGAGTCTCTCCAGAGGCCGAGCGATTCTCTTCGCAGGCCGGGCGAGTCTCTCTAGTGGCCAGTTGAGTCATTCCAGAGGCCAGACGAGTCTCTCCAGGGGCCGGGCTAGCCTCTCCAGGGGCAGGGCGTGTCTTTCCAGAGGCAGGGCGAGTCTGCCCAGTGGCCGGGTGAGTCTCTCCAGAGGCCGGGCGAGTCTCTTTAGGGGCCGGGCGAGTCTCCCCAGAGGCCGGGCGAATCTCTCCACAGGCCGGACGAGTCTCTCAAGAGGCCGGGCGAATCTCTCCACAGGCCAGGCGAGTTTCTACAGAGGTCGCGCGAGTCTCTCCGGAGGCCGGGTGAGTCTCTCCAGGAGTCGGGCGAGTCTCTGCAGACGCCGGGAGAGTGTCTCCAGGGGCCGGGCGAGTCTCTCCAGAGGCCGTGCGAGTCTATATAGGGTCCCGGCGAGTCTCTCCAGAGGCAGGGCGAGTCTCTCCAGGGGTCGGGTGAAACTCTCCAGAGGCCGAGCGATTCTCTCCAGGGGCCAGGCAGGTCTATCCAGAGGCAGGGCGAGTCTCCCCAGTGGCCGGGCGAGTCTTTCCAGAGGCCGGGCGAGTCTCTCCAGAGGCCGGTCAAGTCTCTGCAGAGGCCGGGCGAGTCTCTAAAGGGGCCGGGCGAGTCTCTCCAGAGGCCAGGCTAATCTCTTCAGAGGCCGGGCGAGTCTCTCCAGGGGCCGGGCGAGTCTCTCCAAAGGCCAGGCGAGTCTCCCCAGTGGCCGGGCGAGTCTTTCCAGAGGCTGGGCGTGTCTCTCCATAGGCCGGGCGAATCTCTCCAGGGGCCGGGCGAGTCTCTACAGAGGCTGGGCGAGTCTCTCCAGAGGCCGGGAGAATTTCTCCGGAGGCCGGGCGAGTCTCTACAGATTCCAGGCGAGTCTCTCAAGAGGCCGGGCAAATCTTTTCAGAGGCCGGGGGAGTCTCTCCAGAGGCCGGGCGAGTCTCTCCAGAGGCCGGGCCAGTATCCCCAGTGGTCGGGCAAATCTCCCCAGTGGCCGGTGAGTCTTTCCAGAGGCCAGGCGAGTCTCTCCAGAGGCCGGGCGAGTCTCTGCAGAGGCCGGGCGAGTCTCTAAAGAGGCCGGGCGAATCTCTACAAAGGCCGGGCGAGTCTCTCCATAGGCCGGGCAAGTCTCTCCAGGGGCCGGACGAGTCTCTCCAGAGGCCAGGCGAGTCTCTCCAGGAGCCGGGCTAGCCTATCCAGGGGCAGGGCGAGTCTTACCAGAGGCAGGGCGAGTCTCTCCAGGGGCCAGGCAAGTCTCTTCAGAGACGGGCGAGTCTCTCCAGAGGCCGGGCTAGTCTCACCAGGGGTCGGGCGAGTCTCTCCAGGGGCCAGGCGAGTCTCTTCAGAGGCCGGGCGAGTCTCTCCAGGGGTCGGGCGAGTCTTTCCAGAGGCCGGGCTAATCTCTACAGAGGCCGGGCGAGTCTCTCCAGAGGCCGGGCGAATCTCTTCCGAGGTCGGGCGAGTCTCCCCAAAGGCCGCGCGAGTCTTTCCAGAGGCCCGGCGAGTCTGCCCAGTGGCCCGGTGAGTCTTTCCAGAGGCTGGGCGAGTCTCTCAAGAAGTCGGGCGAGTCTCCCCAGTGGCCGGGCAAGTCTTTGCAGAGGCCAGGCGAGTCTCTCCAGAGGCTGGGCGAGTCTCTCCACAGGCCGGGCGAATCTCTTCCGAGGTCGGTCGAGTCTCCCCAAAGGCCGGGCGAGTCTTTCCAGAGGCCGGGCGAGTCTGCCCAGTGGCCCGGCGAGTCTTTCCAGAGGCCGGGCGAGTCTCTCAAGAAGCCGGGCGAGTCTCCCCAGTGGCCGGGCAAGTCTTTGCAGAGGCCGGTCAAGTCTCTGCAGAGGCCGGGCGAGTCTCTAAAGGGGCCGGGCGAGTCTCTCCAGAGGCCAGGCTAATCTCTTCAGAGGCCGGGCGAGTCTCTCCAGGGGCCGGGCGAGTCTCTCCAAAGGCCAGGCGAGTCTCCCCAGTGGCCGGGCGAGTCTTTCCAGAGGCTGGGCGTGTCTCTCCATAGGCCGGGCGAATCTCTCCAGGGGCCGGGCGAGTCTCTACAGAGGCTGGGCGAGTCTCTCCAGAGGCCGGGAGAATTTCTCCGGAGGCCGGGCGAGTCTCTACAGATTCCAGGCGAGTCTCTCAAGAGGCCGGGCAAATCTTTTCAGAGGCCGGGGGAGTCTCTCCAGAGGCTGGGCGAGTCTCTCAAGAAGTCGGGCGAGTCTCCCCAGTGGCCGGGCAAATCTCCCCAGTGGCCGGTGAGTCTTTCCAGAGGCCAGGCGAGTCTCTCCAGAGGCCGGGCGAGTCTCTGCAGAGGCCGGGCGAGTCTCTGCAGAGGCCGGGCGAATCTCTACAAAGGCCGGGCGAGTCTCTCCATAGGCCGGGCAAGTCTCTCCAGGGGCCGGACGAGTCTCTCCAGAGGCCAGGCGAGTCTCTCCAGGAGCCGGGCTAGCCTATCCAGGGGCAGGGCGAGTCTTACCAGAGGCAGGGCGAGTCTCTCCAGGGGCCAGGCAAGTCTCTTCAGAGACGGGCGAGTCTCTCCAGAGGCCGGGCTAGTCTCACCAGGGGTCGGGCGAGTCTCTCCAGGGGCCAGGCGAGTCTCTTCAGAGGCCGGGCGAGTCTCTCCAGGGGTCGGGCGAGTCTTTCCAGAGGCCGGGCTAATCTCTACAGAGGCCGGGCGAGTCTCTCCAGAGGCCGGGCGAATCTCTTCCGAGGTCGGGCGAGTCTCCCCAAAGGCCGCGCGAGTCTTTCCAGAGGCCCGGCGAGTCTGCCCAGTGGCCCGGTGAGTCTTTCCAGAGGCTGGGCGAGTCTCTCAAGAAGTCGGGCGAGTCTCCCCAGTGGCCGGGCAAGTCTTTGCAGAGGCCAGGCGAGTCTCTCCAGAGGCTGGGCGAGTCTCTCCACAGGCCGGGCGAATCTCTTCCGAGGTCGGTCGAGTCTCCCCAAAGGCCGGGCGAGTCTTTCCAGAGGCCGGGCGAGTCTGCCCAGTGGCCCGGCGAGTCTTTCCAGAGGCCGGGCGAGTCTCTCAAGAAGCCGGGCGAGTCTCCCCAGTGGCCGGGCAAGTCTTTGCAGAGGCCGGTCAAGTCTCTGCAGAGGCCGGGCAAGTCTCTAAAGGGGCCGGGCGAGTCTCTCCAGAGGCCAGGCTAATCTCTTCAGAGGCCGGGCGAGTCTCTCCAGGGGCCGGGCGAGTCTCTCCAAAGGCCAGGCGAGTCTCCCCAGTGGCCGGGCGAGTCTTTCCAGAGGCTGGGCGTGTCTCTCCATAGGCCGGGCGAATCTCTCCAGGGGCCGGGCGAGTCTCTACAGAGGCTGGGCGAGTCTCTCCAGAGGCCGGGAGAATTTCTCCGGAGGCCGGGCGAGTCTCTACAGATTCCAGGCGAGTCTCTCAAGAGGCCGGGCAAATCTTTTCAGAGGCCGGGGGAGTCTCTCCAGAGGCCGGGCGAGTCTCTCCAGAGGCCGGGCCAGTATCCCCAGTGGTCGGGCAAATCTCCCCAGTGGCCGGTGAGTCTTTCCAGAGGCCAGGCGAGTCTCTCCAGAGGCCGGGCGAGTCTCTGCAGAGGCCGGGCGAGTCTCTAAAGAGGCCGGGCGAATCTCTACAAAGGCCGGGCGAGTCTCTCCATAGGCCGGGCAAGTCTCTCCAGGGGCCGGACGAGTCTCTCCAGAGGCCAGGCGAGTCTCTCCAGGAGCCGGGCTAGCCTATCCAGGGGCAGGGCGAGTCTTACCAGAGGCAGGGCGAGTCTCTCCAGGGGCCAGGCAAGTCTCTTCAGAGACGGGCGAGTCTCTCCAGAGGCCGGGCTAGTCTCACCAGGGGTCGGGCGAGTCTCTCCAGGGGCCAGGCGAGTCTCTTCAGAGGCCGGGCGAGTCTCTCCAGGGGTCGGGCGAGTCTTTCCAGAGGCCGGGCTAATCTCTACAGAGGCCGGGCGAGTCTCTCCAGAGGCCGGGCGAATCTCTTCCGAGGTCGGGCGAGTCTCCCCAAAGGCCGCGCGAGTCTTTCCAGAGGCCGGGCGAGTCTGCCCAGTGGCCCGGCGAGTCTTTCCAGAGGCCGGGCGAGTCTCTCAAGAAGCCGGGCGAGTCTCCCCAGTGGCCGGGCAAGTCTTTGCAGAGGCCAGGCGAGTCTCTCCAGAGGCTGGGCGAGTCTCTCCACAGGCCGGGCGAATCTCTTCCGAGGTCGGGCGAGTCTCCCCAAAGGCCGGGCGAGTCTTTCCAGAGGCCGGGCGAGTCTGCCCAGTGGCCCGGCGAGTCTTTCCAGAGGCCGGGCGAGTCTCTCAAGAAGCCGGGCGAGTCTCCCCAGTGGCCGGGCAAGTCTTTGCAGAGGCCGGTCAAGTCTCTGCAGAGGCCGGGCGAGTCTCTAAAGGGGCCGGCGAGTCTCTCCAGAGGCCAGGCTAATCTCTTCAGAGGCCGGGCGAGTCTCTCCAGGGGCCGGGCGAGTCTCTCCAAAGGCCAGGCGAGTCTCCCCAGTGGCCGGGCGAGTCTTTCCAGAGGCTGGGCGTGTCTCTCCATAGGCCGGGCGAATCTCTCCAGGGGCCGGGCGAGTCTCTACAGAGGCTGGGCGAGTCTCTCCAGAGGCCGGGAGAATTTCTCCGGAGGCCGGGCGAGTCTCTACAGATTCCAGGCGAGTCTCTCAAGAGGCCGGGCAAATCTTTTCAGAGGCCGGGGGAGTCTCTCCAGAGGCCGGGCGAGTCTCTCCAGAGGCCGGGCCAGTATCCCCAGTGGTCGGGCAAATCTCCCCAGTGGTCGGTGAGTCTTTCCAGAGGCCAGGCGAGTCTCTCCAGAGGCCGGGCGAGTCTCTGCAGAGGCCGGGCGAGTCTCTAAAGAGGCCGGGCGAATCTCTACAAAGGCCGGGCGAGTCTCTCCATAGGCCGGGCAAGTCTCTCCAGGGGCCGGACGAGTCTCTCCAGAGGCCAGGCGAGTCTCTCCAGGAGCCGGGCTAGCCTATCCAGGGGCAGGGCGAGTCTTACCAGAGGCAGGGCGAGTCTCTCCAGGGGCCAGGCAAGTCTCTTCAGAGACGGGCGAGTCTCTCCAGAGGCCGGGCTAGTCTCACCAGGGGTCGGGCGAGTCTCTCCAGGGGCCAGGCGAGTCTCTTCAGAGGCCGGGCGAATCTCTCCAGGGGTCGGGCGAGTCTTTCCAGAGGCCGGGCTAATCTCTACAGAGGCCGGGCGAGTCTCTCCAGAGGCCGGGCGAATCTCTTCCGAGGTCGGGCGAGACTCCCCAAAGGCCGGGCGAGTCTTTCCAGAGGCCGGGCGAGTCTGCCCAGTGGCCCGGCGAGTCTTTCCAGAGGCCGGGCGAGTCTCTCAAGAAGCCGGGCGAATCTCCCCAGTGGCCGGGCAAGTCTTTGCAGAGGCCAGGCGAGTCTCTCCAGAGGCTGGGCGAGTCTCTCCACAGGCCGGGCGAGGCTCTACAGAAGCCCGGCGGGTCTCTCCAGAGGCCGAACGAGTCTCTCCAGGTGTCGGGCGAGTCTCTCCAGGGGCCGGGCGAGTCTCTCCAGAGGCCGGGCGAGTCTCTCCACAGGTCGGGCGAGGCTCTACAGAGGCCCGGCGGGTGTCTCCAGGGGCCGGACGAGTCTCTCCAGAGGCCGGGAGAGTCTCTACAAAGGCCGGGTGAGTCTCTCAAGAGGCCGGGCGAGTCTCTCCAGGGGCCGGACAAGTCTTTCCAGAGGCCGGGCGAGTCTCTCCGGGGGCCGGGCGAGTCCCACCAGAGGCCGGGCGAATCTCTACAGAGGTCGGGCGAGTCTCTCCAGGAGCAGGGCAAGTCTCTCCAGGGAACGGGCGAGTCTTTCCAGAGGCTGGGTGAGTCTCTCCAGGGGCCGAGCGAGTCTCTCCATAGGCCGTGCAAGTCTCTACAGGTGCCTTGCGAGTCTCTCCAGAGGCCGGGCGAGTCACTCCAGAGGCCGGGCGAGTCTCTCCAGACGCCGGGCGAATCTCTACAGAGGCCGTGCGAGTCTCTCCAGAGGCCGGGTGAATCTCTACATAGGCTGGGCGAGTCTTTCCAGGGGCCGGGCGAGTCTCTACAGAGTCCAGGCGGGTCTCTCCACAGGCCGGGCAAGTCTCTACAGAGGTCGGGCGAATCTCTCCATAGGTCGGGCGAGTCTCTCCAGGGGCCGGGCGATACTCTCCAGAGGCTGGGCTAGTCTCTCCAGAGGCCGGGCGAGTCTCTCCAGAGGCCGGGCGAGTTTCTCCGGAGGCAGGGCGAGTCTCTCCCAAGGCCTGATGAGTTTATCCAGAGGCCGGGCGAGTCAATCCAGAGGCCGGACGAGTCTCTCCAGAGGCCGGGCGAGTCTCTCCAGGGGCCGAGCGAGTCTCTCCATAGGCCGTGCAAGTCTCTACAGGTGCCTTGCGAGTCTCTCCATAGGCCGGGCGAGTCACTCCAGAGGCCGGGCGAGTCTCTCCAGACGCCGGGCGAATCTCTACAGAGGCCGTGCGAGTCTCTCCAGAGGCCGGGTGAATCTCTACATAGGCTGGGCGAGTCTTTCCAGGGGCCGGGCGAGTCTCTACAGAGTCCAGGCGGGTCTCTCCACAGGCCGGGCAAGTTTCTACAGAGGTCGGGCGAATCTCTCCAGAGGTCGGGCGAGTCTCTCCAGGGGCCGGGCGATACTCTCCAGAGGCTGGGCTAGTCTCTCCAGAGGCCGGGCGAGTCTCTCCAGAGGCCGGGCGAGTTTCTCCGGAGGCAGGGCGAGTCTCTCCCAAGGCCTGATGAGTTTATCCAGAGGCCGGGCGAGTCAATCCAGAGGCCGGACGAGTCTCTCCAGAGGCCGGGCGAGTCTCTCCAGGGGCCGGGCGAGTCTCTCCAGAGGCCGGACGAGTCTCTCCGCAGGCAGGGGGAATCTCTCCAGAGGCCTGATGAGTCTCTCCAGAGGCCGGGCGAGTCAATCCAGAGGCCGGACGAGTCTCTCCAGAGGCCAGGCTAATCTCTTCAGAGGCCGGGCGAGTCTCTCCAGGGGCCGGGCGAGTCTCTCCAGGGGCCGGGCGAGTCTCTCCAGAGGCCGGGCGAGTCTTTCCAGAGGCCGGGCGAGTGTCTCCAGGGGTCAGGCGAATCTCTACATAGGCCGGGCGAGTCTTTCCACAGGCCGGGCGAGTCTCTACAGAGGCAGGGCGAGTCTCTCCACAGGCCGGGCGAGTCTCTACAGAGGTCGGGCGAATCTCTCCAGAGGCCGGGCGAGTCTTTCCAGGGGACGGGCGAGTCTCTACAGAGGCAGGGCGAGTCTCTCCACAGGCCGGGCGAGTCTCTCCAGGGGTCGGGCGATACTCTCCAGAGGCCGGGCGAGTCTCTCCAGGGGTCGGGCGAGTCTTTCCAGAGGCCGGGCTAATCTCTACAGAGGCCGGGCGAGTCTTTCCAGAGGCCAGGCAAATCTCTTCAGAGGTCGGCGAGTCTCTCCAAAGGCCGGGCGAGTCTTTCCAGAGGCCGGGCGAGTCTGCCCAGTGGCCCGGCGAGTCTTTCCAGAGGCCGGGCGAGTCTCTTCAGAGGCCGGGCGAATCTCCCCAGTGGCCGGGCGAGTCATTGCAGAGGCCAGGCGAGTCTCTCCAGAGGCTGGGCGAGTCTCTCCACAGGCCGGGCGAGGCTCTACAGAAGCACGGCGGGTCTCTCCAGAGGCCGGGCGAGTCTCTCCAGGGGTCAAGCGAGTCTCTCCAGGGGCCGGGCGAGTCTCTACAGAGGCCGGGCGAGTCTCTGCAGAGGCCGGGCGAGTCTCTCCACAGGTCAGGCGAGGCTCTACAGACGCCCGGCGGGTGTCTCCAGGGGCCCGACGAGTCTCTCCAGAGGCCGGGAGAGTCTCTACAAAGGCCGGGTGAGTCTCTCCCGAGGCCAGGCGAGTCTCTTCAGAGGACAGGCGAGTCTCTCCAGGGGCCGGACGAGTCTCTCCAGAGGCCGGGCGAGTCTCTCCGGGGGCCGGGCGAGTCCCACCAGAGGCCGGGCGAATCTCTACAGAGGTCAGGCAAGTCTCTCCAGGAGCCGGGCAAGTCTCTCCAGGGGACGGGCGAGTCTCTCCAGAGGCCGGGCGAATCTTTACAGAGGTCGGACGAGTCTCTCCAGAGGCCAGGCAAATATCTACAGAGGCCGGGCGAGCCTCTCCAGGGGCCGGGCGAGTCTCTCCAGGGGCCGGGCGAGTCTCTCCAGAGGCCGGGCAAGTCTCTCCAGGGGCCGGGCGAGTCTCTCCAGGGGTCGGGCGATACTCTCCAGAGGCCGGGCGAGTCTCTCCAGGGGTCGGGCGAGTCTTTCCAGAGGCCGGGCTAATCTCTACAGAGGCCGGGCGAGTCTTTCCAGAGGCCAGGCAAATCTCTTCAGAGGTCGGCGAGTCTCTCCAAAGGCCGGGCGAGTCTTTCCAGAGGCCGGGCGAGTCTGCCCAGTGGCCCGGCGAGTCTTTCCAGAGGCCGGGCGAGTCTCTTCAGAGGCCGGGCGAATCTCCCCAGTGGCCGGGCGAGTCATTGCAGAGGCCAGGCGAGTCTCTCCAGAGGCTGGGCGAGTCTCTCCACAGGCCGGGCGAGGCTCTACAGAAGCACGGCGGGTCTCTCCAGAGGCCGGGCGAGTCTCTCCAGGGGTCAAGCGAGTCTCTCCAGGGGCCGGGCGAGTCTCTACAGAGGCCGGGCGAGTCTCTGCAGAGGCCGGGCGAGTCTCTCCACAGGTCAGGCGAGGCTCTACAGACGCCCGGCGGGTGTCTCCAGGGGCCGGACGAGTCTCTCCAGAGGCCGGGAGAGTCTCTACAAAGGCCGGGTGAGTCTCTCCCGAGGCCAGGCGAGTCTCTTCAGAGGACAGGCGAGTCTCTCCAGGGGCCGGACGAGTCTCTCCAGAGGCCGGGCGAGTCTCTCCGGGGGCCGGGCGAGTCCCACCAGAGGCTGGGCGAATCTCTACAGAGGTCAGGCAAGTCTCTCCAGGAGCCGGGCAAGTCTCTCCAGGGGACGGGCGAGTCTCTCCAGAGGCCGGGCGAATCTTTACAGAGGTCGGACGAGTCTCTCCAGAGGCCAGGCAAATATCTACAGAGGCCGGGCGAGCCTCTCCAGGGGCCGGGCGAGTCTCTCCAGGGGCCGGGCGAGTCTCTCCAGAGGCCGGGCAAGTCTCTCCAGGGGCCGGGCGAGTCTCTCCAGAGGCCGGGCGAGTCTCTCCAGAGGCCGGGCGAGTCTTTCCAGAGGCTGGGTGAGTCTCTCCAGGGGCCGAGCGAGTCTCTCCATAGGCCGTGCAAGTCTCTACAGGGGCCTTGCCTAGTCTCTACAGAGGCAGGGCGAGTCTCTCCAGAGGCCGGCAAGTCTCTTTAGGGGTCGGGTGAGTCTCTCCAGAGGCCGGGCGAATCTCTACAGAGGCCGTGCGAGTCTCTCCAGAGGCCGGGCGAATCTCTACATAGGCTGGGCGAGTCTTTCCAGGGGCCGGGTGAGTCTCTACAGAGGCCGGCTGAGTCTCTCCACAGGCCGGGTGAGTCTGTACAGAGGTCGGGCGAATCTCTCCAGAGGCCGGGCGAGTCTCTCCAGGGGTCGGGCGAGTCTCTCCAGAGGCTGGGCTAGTCTCTCCAGAGGCCGGGCAAGTCTCTCCAGGGGCTGGGCGAGTCTCTCTAGAGGCCGGAGAGTCTCTCCAGAGGCCGGGCGAGTCTCTCCAGAGGCAGGGCGAATCTCTCCAGAGGCCGTGCGAGTCTCTCCAGAGGCCGGGCGAATCTCTACATAGGCTGGGCGAGTCTTTCCAGGGGCCGGGTGAGTCTCTACAGAGGCCGGCCGAGTCTCTCCACAGGCCGGGCGAGTCTGTACAGAGGTCGGGCGAATCTCTCCAGAGGCCGGGCGAGTCTCTCCAGGGGTCGGGCGAGTCTCTCCGGAGGCAGGGCGAATCTCTACAGAGGCCTGATGAGTCTCTCCAGAGGCCGGACGAGTCTCTCCAGAGGCCGGGCGAGTCTTTCCAGGGGCCGGGCGAGTTTCTACATAGGCCGGATGAGTCTCTCCAGAGGCCGGGCAAGTCTCTCCAGAGGCAGGGCGAGTCTCTCCAGAGGCCGGGCGAGTCTCTCCAGAGGCGGGGCGAATCTCTACAGAGGCCGTGCGAGTCTCTCCAGAGGCCGGGCGAATTTCTACATAGGTTGGGCGACTCATTCCAGGGACCGGGCGAGTCTCTCCAGAGACCGGGCTAGTCTCTCCAGGGGCCGGGCGAATCTCTCCAGAGGCCGTGCGAGTCTCTACAGGGGCCCGGCGAGTCTCTCCAGAGGCAGGGCGAGTCTCTCCAGAGGCCGGGCGAGTCTCTACAGAGGCCGGGCGAGTCTCTCTGGAGGCAGGGCGAATCTCTTCAGAGGCCGGGCGTGTCAAACCAGAGGCCGGACGAGTCTCTCCAGAGGCCGGGCGTGTCTCTCCATAGGCCGAGCGAATCTCTTCAAGGGCAGGGCGAGTCTTTCCAGGGGCTGGGCGAGTCTTTCCAGAGGCTGGGCAAGTCTCACCAGTGGCCGGGCGAGTCTCTCCAGAGGTCGGGCGAGTCTCTCCAGAGGCCGGGCGAGTCTCTCCAGGGGCCGGGCGAGTCTCTCCAGAGGCCGGGCGAGTCTTTCCAGAGGCCGGGCGAGTCTCTCCAGGGGCAGGGCGAATCTCTTCAGAGGCCAGGCGTGTCAAACCAGAGGCCGGACGAGTCTCTCCAGAGGCCGGGCGTGTCTCTCCATAGGCCGAGCGAATCTCTTCAGGGGCCGGGCGAGTCTTTCCAGGGGCTGGGCGAGTCTTTCCAGAGGCTGGGCAAGTCTCACCAGTGGCCGGGCGAGTCTCTCCAGAGGTCGGGCGAGTCTCTCCAGAGGCCGGGCGAGTCTCTGCAGAGGTAGAGCGAGTCTTTAAAGAGGCCGGGCGAGTCTCTAAAGAGGCCCGGGGAGTCTCTCCATAGGCTGGGAAAGTCTCTCCAGGGGCTGGGCGACTTTCTCCGGAGGCCGGGCGAGTCTCTCCAGGGGCCGGGCGAGTCTCTCCAGAGGCCGGGCGAGTCTTTCCAGAGGCGGGGCGAGTCTTTCCACAGGCCGGGCGAGTCTCCAAAGTGGCCGGGCGAGTCTTTCCAGAGGCCAGGCGAGTCTCTCCATAGGCTGGGCGAGTCTCTCCAGGGGCTGGGCGGGTCTATCCAGAGGCAGGGCGAGTATCCCCAGTGGCCGGTCGAGTGTTTCCAGAGGCCGGGCCAGTCTGTCCAGAGGCCGGGCGAATCTCTAGAGGCCGGGCGTGTCTCTCCAGGGGTCGGGCGAGTCTCTACAGAGGCTGGGCGAGTCTCTCCAGAGGCCGGGCGAATCTCTACAGGGGCCGGGCGAGTCTCTACAGAGTCCAGGCGAGTCTCTCAAGAGGCCGGGCAAATCTCTCCAGATGCCGGGTGAGTCTTTTCAGAGGCCGTGCGAGTCTCTCCAGAGGCCGGGCAAGTATACCCAGTGGCCAGGCAAATCTCTCCAGTGGCCAGGTGAGTCTTTCCAGAGGCCAGGCGAGTCTCTCCAGAGGCCAGGCGAGTCTCTGCAGAGGCCGGGCGAGTCTGTAAAGAGGCCGGGCGAGTCTCTCCATAGGCCGGGCGAGTCTCTCCAGTGGCCGGACGAGTCTCTCCAGAGGCCCGGCGATTCTCTCCAGGGGCCGGGCTAGCCTCTCCAGGGGCAGGGCGTGTCTTTCCAGAGGCCGGACGAGTCTCTCCAGAGGCCGGGCGAGTCTCTCCAGGGGCCGGGCGAGTCTCTCCAGAGGCCGGGCGAGTCTCTCCGCAGGCAGGGGGAATCTCTCCAGAGGCCTGATGAGTCTCTCCAGAGGCCGGGCGAGTCAATCCAGAGGCCGGACGAGTCTCTCCAGAGGCCAGGCGAGTCTCTCCAGGGGCCGGGCGAGTCTCTCCAGGGGCCGGGCGAGTCTCTCCAGGGGCCGGGCGAGTCTCTCCAGAGGCCGGGCGAGTCTTTCCAGAGGCCGGGCGAGTGTCTCCAGGGGTCGGGCGAATCTCTACATAGGCCGGGCGAGTCTTTCCAGGGGACAGGCGAGTCTCTACAGAGGCAGGGCGAGTCTCTCCACAGGCCGGGCGAGTCTCTACAGAGGTCGGGCGAATCTCTCCAGAGGCCGGGCGAGTCTCTCCAGCGGTCGGGCGATACTCTCCAGAGGCCGGGCGAGTCTCTCCAGGGGTCGGGCGAGTCTTTCCAGAGGCCGGGCTAATCTCTACAGAGGCCGGGCTAATCTCTACAGAGGCCGGGCGAGTCTTTCCAGAGGCCAGGCGAATCTCTTCAGAGGTCGGTGAGTCTCTCCAAAGGCCGGGCGAGTCTTTCCAGAGGCCGGGCGAGTCTGCCCAGTGGCCCGGCGAGTCTTTCCAGAGGCCGGGCGAGTTTCTTCAGAGGCCGGGCGAATCTCCCCAGTGGCCGGGCGAGTCATTGCAGAGTCCAGGCGAGTCTCTCCAGAGGCTGGGCGAGTCTCTCCACAGGCCGGGCGAGGCTCTACAGAAGCACGGCGGGTCTCTCCAGAGGCCGGGCGAGTCTCTCCAGGGGTCAAGCGAGTCTCTCCAGGGGCCGGGCGAGTCTCTACAGAGGCCGGGCGAGTCTCTGCAGAGGCCGGGCGAGTCTCTCCACAGGTCAGGCGAGGCTCTACAGACGCCCGGCGGGTGTCTCCAGGGGCCGGACGAGTCTCTCCAGAGGCCGGGAGAGTCTCTACAAAGGCCGGGTGAGTCTCTCCCGAGGCCAGGCGAGTCTCTTCAGAGGACAGGCGAGTCTCTCCAGGGGCCGGGCAAGTCTCTCCAGGGGACGGGCGAGTCTCTCCAGAGGCCGGGCGAATCTTTACAGAGGTCGGGCGAGTCTCTCCAGAGGCCGGGCAAATATCTACAGAGGGCGGGCGAGCCTCTCCAGGGGCCGGGCGAGTCTCTCCAGGGGCCGGGCGAGTCTCTCCAGAGGCCGGGCAAGTCTCTCCAGGGGCCGGGCGAGTCTCTCCAGAGGCCGGGCGAGTCTCTCCAGAGGCCGGGCGAGTCTTTCCAGAGGCTGGGTGAGTCTCTCCAGGGGCCGAGCGAGTCTCTCCATAGGCCGTGCAAGTCTCTACAGGGGCCTTGCCTAGTCTCTACAGAGGCAGGGCGAGTCTCTCCAGAGGCCGGCAAGTCTCTTTAGGGGTCGGGTGAGTCTCTCCAGAGGCCGGGCGAATCTCTACAGAGGCCGTGCGAGTCTCTCCAGAGGCCGGGCGAATCTCTACATAGGCTGGGCGAGTCTTTCCAGGGGCCGGGCGAGTCTCTACAGAATCCAGGCGGGTCTCTCCACAGGCCGGGCGAGTCTCTACAGAGGTCAGGCGAATCTCTCCCGAGGCCGGGCGAGTCTCTCCAGGGGCCGGGCGATACTATCCAGAGGCAGGGCTAGTCTCTCCAGAGGCCGGGCGAGTCTCTCCAGGGGCCGGGAGAGTCTCTCCAGAGGCCAGGCGAGTCTCTCCAAAGGCAGGGCGAATCTCTACAGAGGCCGTGCGAGTCTCTCCAGAGGCCGGGCGAATCTCTACATAGGCTGGGCGAGTCTTTCCAGGGGCCGGGTGAGTCTCTACAGAGGCCGGCCGAGTCTCTCCACAGGCCGGGTGAGTCTGTACAGAGGTCGGGCGAATCTCTCCAGAGGCCGGGCGAGTCTCTCCAGGGGTCGGGCGAGTCTCTCCAGAGGCTGGGCTAGTCTCTCCAGAGGCCGGGCAAGTCTCTCCAGGGGCCGGGCGAGTCTCTCCAGAGGCCGGGCGAGTCTTTCCAGAGGCCGGGCGAGTGTCTCCAGGGGTCGGGCGAATCTCTACATAGGCCGGGCGAGTCTTTCCAGGGGACAGGCGAGTCTCTACAGAGGCAGGGCGAGTCTCTCCACAGGCCGGGCGAGTCTCTACAGTGGTCGGGCGAATCTCTCCAGAGGCCGGGCGAGTCTCTCCAGCGGTCGGGCGATACTCTCCAGAGGCCGGACGAGTCTCTCCAGGGGTCGGGCGAGTCTTTCCAGAGGCCGGGCTAATCGCTACAGAGGCCGGGCTAATCTCTACAGAGGCCGGGCGAGTCTTTCCAGAGGCCAGGCGAATCTCTTCAGAGGTCGGTGAGTCTCTCCAAAGGCCGGGCGAGTCTTTCCAGAGGCCGGGCGAGTCTGCCCAGTGGCCCGGCGAGTCTTTCCAGAGGCCGGGCGAGTCTCTTCAGAGGCCGGGCGAATCTCCCCAGTGGCCGGGCGAGTCATTGCAGAGGCCAGGCGAGTCTCTCCAGAGGCTGGGCGAGTCTCTCCACAGGCCGGGCGAGGCTCTACAGAAGCACGGCGGGTCTCTCCAGAGGCCGGGCGAGTCTCTCCAGGGGTCAAGCGAGTCTCTCCAGGGGCCGGGCGAGTCTCTACAGAGGCCGGGCGAGTCTCTGCAGAGGCCGGGCGAGTCTCTCCACAGGTCAGGCGAGGCTCTACAGACGCCCGGCGGGTGTCTCCAGGGGCCGGACGAGTCTCTCCAGAGGCCGGGAGAGTCTCTACAAAGGCCGGGTGAGTCTCTCCCGAGGCCAGGCGAGTCTCTTCAGAGGACAGGCGAGTCTCTCCAGGGGCCGGACGAGTCTCTCCAGAGGCCGGGCGAGTCTCTCCGGGGGCCGGGCGAGTCCCACCAGAGGCCGGGCGAATCTCTACAGAGGTCAGGCAAGTCTCTCCAGGAGCCGGGCAAGTCTCTCCAGGGGACGGGCGAGTCTCTCCAGAGGCCGGGCGAATCTTTACAGAGGTCGGGCGAGTCTCTCCAGAGGCCGGGCAAATATCTACAGAGGCCGGGCGAGCCTCTCCAGGGGCCGGGCGAGTCTCTCCAGGGGCCGGGCGAGTCTCTCCAGAGGCCGGGCAAGTCTCTCCAGGGGCCGGGCGAGTCTCTCCAGAGGCCGGGCGAGTCTCTCCAGAGGCCGGGCGAGTCTTTCCAGAGGCTGGGTGAGTCTCTCCAGGGGCCGAGCGAGTCTCTCCATAGGCCGTGCAAGTCTCTACAGGGGCCTTGCCTAGTCTCTACAGAGGCAGGGCGAGTCTCTCCAGAGGCCGGCAAGTCTCTTTAGGGGTCGGGTGAGTCTCTCCAGAGGCCGGGCGAATCTCTACAGAGGCCGTGCGAGTCTCTCCAGAGGCCGGGCGAATCTCTACATAGGCTGGGCGAGTCTTTCCAGGGGCCGGGCGAGTCTCTACAGAATCCAGGCGGGTCTCTCCACAGGCCGGGCGAGTCTCTACAGAGGTCAGGCGAATCTCTCCAGAGGCCGGGCGAGTCTCTCCAGGGGCCGGGCGATACTATCCAGAGGCAGGGCTAGTCTCTCCAGAGGCCGGGCGAGTCTCTCCAGGGGCCGGGAGAGTCTCTCCAGAGGCCAGGCGAGTCTCTCCAGAGGCAGGGCGAATCTCTATAGAGGCCGTGCGAGTCTCTCCAGAGGCCGGGCGAATCTCTACATAGGCTGGGCGAGTCTTTCCAGGGGCCGGGTGAGTCTCTACAGAGGCCGGCCGAGTCTCTCCACAGGCCGGATGAGTCTGTACAGAGGTCGGGCGAATCTCTCCAGAGGCCGGGCGAGTCTCTCCAGGGGTCGGGCGAGTCTCTCCAGAGGCTGGGCTAGTCTCTCCAGAGGCCGGGCAAGTCTCTCCAGGGGCTGGGCGAGTCTCTCTAGAGGCCGGAGAGTCTCTCCAGAGGCCGGGCGAGTCTCTCCAGAGGCAGGGCGAATCTCTCCAGAGGCCATGCGAGTCTCTCCAGAGGCCGGGCGAATCTCTACATAGGCTGGGCGAGTCTTTCCAGGGGCCGGGTGAGTCTCTACAGAGGCCGGCCGAGTCTCTCCACAGGCCGGGCGAGTCTGTACAGAGGTCGGGCGAATCTCTCCAGAGGCCGGGCGAGTCTCTCCAGGGGTCGGGCGAGTCTCTCCGGAGGCAGGGCGAATCTCTCCAGAGGCCTGATGAGTCTCTCCAGAGGCCGGACGAGTCTCTCCAGAGGCCGGGCGAGTCTTTCCAGGGGCCGGGCGAGTTTCTACATAGGCCGGATGAGTCTCTCCAGAGGCCGGGCAAGTCTCTCCAGAGGCAGGGCGAGTCTCTCCAGAGGCCGGGCGAGTCTCTCCAGAGGCCGGGCGAGTCTCTCCAGAGGCAGGGCGAATTTCTAGAGAGGCCGTGCGAGTCTCTCCAGAGGCCGGGCGAATTTCTACATAGGTTGGGCGACTCATTCCAGGGGCCGGGCGAGTCTCTCCAGAGACCGGGCTAGTCTCTCCAGGGGCCGGGCGAATCTCTCCAGAGGCCGTGCGAGTCTCTACAGGGGCCCGGCGAGTCTCTCCAGAGGCAGGGCGAGTCTCTCCAGAGGCCGGGCGAGTCTCTACAGAGGCCGGGCGAGTCTCTCTGGAGGCAGGGCGAATCTCTTCAGAGGCCGGGCGTGTCAAACCAGAGGCCGGACGAGTCTCTCCAGAGGCCGGGCGTGTCTCTCCATAGGCCGAGCGAATCTCTTCAAGGGCAGGGCGAGTCTTTCCAGGGGCTGGGCGAGTCTTTCCAGAGGCTGGGCAAGTCTCACCAGTGGCCGGGCGAGTCTCTCCAGAGGTCGGGCGAGTCTCTCCAGAGGCCGGGCGAGTCTCTGCAGAGGTAGAGCGAGTCTTTAAAGAGGTCGGGCAAGTCTCTAAAGTGGCTCGGGGAGTCTCTCCATAGGCTGGGAAAGTCTCTCCAGGGGCTGGGCGAGTCTCTCCGGAGGCCGGGCGAGTCTCTCCAGGGGCCGGGCGAGTCTCTCCAGAGGCCGGGCGAGTCTTTCCAGAGGCCGGGCGAGTCTCTCCAGGGGCAGGGCGAATCTCTTCAGAGGCCAGGCGTGTCAAACCAGAGGCCGGACGAGTCTCTCCAGAGGCCGGGCGTGTCTCTCCATAGGCCGAGCGAATCTCTTCAGGGGCCGGGCGAGTCTTTCCAGGGGCTGGGCGAGTCTTTCCAGAGGCTGGGCAAGTCTCACCAGTGGCCGGGCGAGTCTCTCCAGAGGTCGGGCGAGTCTCTCCAGAGGCCGGGCGAGTCTCTGCAGAGGTAGAGCGAGTCTTTAAAGAGGCCGGGCGAGTCTCTAAAGAGGCCCGGGGAGTCTCTCCATAGGCTGGGAAAGTCTCTCCAGGGGCTGGGCGAGTCTCTCCGGAGGCCGGGCGAGTCTCTCCAGGGGCCGGACGAGTCTCTCCAGAGGCCGGGCGAGTCTTTCCAGAGGCCGGGCGAGTCTTTCCACAGGCCGGGCGAGTCTCCAAAGTGGGCGGGCGAGTCTTTCCAGAGGCCAGGCGAGTCTCTCCATAGGCCGGGCGAGTCTCTCCAGGGGCTGGGCGGGTCTATCCAGAGGCAGGGCGAGTATCCCCAGTGGCCGGGCGAGTCTTTCCAGAGGCCGGGCCAGTCTGTCCAGAGGCCGGGCGAATCTCTAGAGGCCGGGCGTGTCTCTCCAGGGGTCGGGCGAGTCTCTACAGAGGCTGGGCGAGTCTCTCCAGAGGCCGGGCGAATCTCTACAGGGGCCGGGCGAGTCTCTACAGAGTCCAGGCGAGTCTCTCAAGAGGCCGGGCAAATCTCTCCAGATGCCGGGCGAGTCTCTTCAGAGGCCGTGCGAGTCTCTCCAGAGGCCGGGCAAGTATACCCAGTGGCCAGGCAAATCTCTCCAGTGGCCAGGTGAGTCTTTCCAGAGGCCAGGCGAGTCTCTCCAGAGGCCAGGCGAGTCTCTGCAGAGGCCGGGCGAGTCTGTAAAGAGGCCGGGCGAGTCTCTCCATAGGCCGGGCGAGTCTCTCCAGTGGCCGGACGAGTCTCTCCAGAGGCCCGGCGATTCTCTCCAGGGGCCGGGCTAGCCTCTCCAGGGGCAGGGCGTGTCTTTCCAGAGGCAGGGCGAGTCTGCCCAGTGGCCGGGGGAGTCTTTCCAAAGGCTGGGCGAGTCTCTCTAGAGGCTGGGCGAGTCTCTCCACAGGCCGGGCGAGGCACTCCAGAGGCCGGGCGAGTCTCTCCAGAGGCCGGACGAATCTCTCCGGGGTCCGGGAGAGTCTCTACAAAGGCCGGGTGAGTCTCTCCAGAGGCCGGGCGAGTCTTTCCAGAGGCCAGGTGAGTCTCTCCAGGGTCCGGACCAGTCTCTCCAGCGGCCGGGCGAGTCTCTCCGTAGGCCTGGCGAGTCTCAGCAGAGGCCGGGCGAATCTCTACAGAGGCCGGGCGAGTCTCTCCAGGAGCCGTGCCAATCTCTCCAGGGGACGGGCGAGTCTCTCCAGAGGCCGGCCGAATCTCTTCAGAGGTCGGGCGAGTTTCTCCAGAGGCCGGGCAAATCTCTACGGAGGCCTGGCGAGTCTCTAAATGGGCCGGCCGAGTCTCTCCAGGGGCCGGGCGAGTCTCTCCAGAGGCCGGGCAAGTCTCTCCAGGGGCCTGGCGAGTCTCTTCAGAGGCCGGGCGAGTCTCTCCAGAGGCCGTGCAAGTCTTTCCAGAGGCTGGGCGAGTCTCTCCAGGGGCCGAGCGAGTCTCTCCATAGGCCGTGCAAGTCTCTACAGGGGCCATGCGAGTCTCTACAGAGGCCGGGCGAGTTTCTTTAGGGGCCGGGCGAGTATACCCAGTGACCAGGCAAATCTCTCCAGTGGCCGGGTGAGTCTTTCCAGAGGCCAGGCGAGTCTCTCCAGAGGCCGGGCGAGTCTGTAAAGAGGCCGGGCGAGTCTCTCCATAGGCCGGGCGAGTCTCTCCAGTGGCCGGACGAGTCTCTCCAGGGGCAGGGCGTGTCTTTCCAGAGGCAGGGCGAGTCTGCCCAGTGGCCGGGCGAGTCTTTCCAAAGCCTGGGCGAGTCTCTCTAGAGGCTGGGCGAGTCTCTCCACAGGCCGGGCGAGGCACTCCAGAGGCCGGACGAATCTCTCCGGGGGCCGGGAGAGTCTCTACAAAGGCCGAGTGAGTCTCTCCAGAGGCCGGGCGAGTCTCTTTAGGGGCCGGGCGAGTCTCTCCAGGGGCTGGGCGGGTCTATCCAGAGGCAGGGCGAGTATCCCCAGTGGCCGGGCGAGTCTTTCCAGAGGCCGGGCCAGTCTGTCCAGAGGCCGGGCGAATCTCTAGAGGCCGGGCGTGTCTCTCCAGGGGTCGGGCGAGTCTCTACAGAGGCTGGGCGAGTCTCTCCAGAGGCCGGGCGAATCTCTACAGGGGCCGGGCGAGTCTCTACAGAGTCCAGGCAAGTCTCTCAAGAGGCCGGGCAAATCTCTCCAGATGCCGGGCGAGTCTCTTCAGAGGCCGTGCGAGTCTCTCCAGAGGCCGGGCAAGTATACCCAGTGGCCAGGCAAATCTCTCCAGTGGCCAGGTGAGTCTTTCCAGAGGCCAGGCGAGTCTCTCCAGAGGCCAGGCGAGTCTCTGCAGAGGCCGGGCGAGTCTGTAAAGAGGCCGGGCGAGTCTCTCCATAGGCCGGGCGAGTCTCTCCAGTGGCCGGACGAGTCTCTCCAGAGGCCCGGCGATTCTCTCCAGGGGCCGGGCTAGCCTCTCCAGGGGCAGGGCGTGTCTTTCCAGAGGCAGGGCGAGTCTGCCCAGTGGCCGGGGGAGTCTTTCCAAAGGCTGGGCGAGTCTCTCTAGAGGCTGGGCGAGTCTCTCCACAGGCCGGGCGAGGCACTCCAGAGGCCGGGCGAGTCTCTCCAGAGGCCGGACGAATCTCTCCGGGGTCCGGGAGAGTCTCTACAAAGGCCGGGTGAGTCTCTCCAGAGGCCGGGCGAGTCTTTCCAGAGGCCAGGTGAGTCTCTCCAGGGTCCGGACCAGTCTCTCCAGCGGCCGGGCGAGTCTCTCCGTAGGCCTGGCGAGTCTCAGCAGAGGCCGGGCGAATCTCTACAGAGGCCGGGCGAGTCTCTCCAGGAGCCATGCCAATCTCTCCAGGGGACGGGCGAGTCTCTCCAGAGGCCGGCCGAATCTCTTCAGAGGTCGGGCGAGTTTCTCCAGAGGCCGGGCAAATCTCTACGGAGGCCTGGCGAGTCTCTAAATGGGCCGGCCGAGTCTCTCCAGGGGCCGGGCGAGTCTCTCCAGAGGCCGGGCAAGTCTCTCCAGGGGCCTGGCGAGTCTCTTCAGAGGCCGGGCGAGTCTCTCCAGAGGCCGTGCAAGTCTTTCCAGAGGCTGGGCGAGTCTCTCCAGGGGCCGAGCGAGTCTCTCCATAGGCCGTGCAAGTCTCTACAGGGGCCATGCGAGTCTCTACAGAGGCCGGGCGAGTTTCTTTAGGGGCCGGGCGAGTATACCCAGTGACCAGGCAAATCTCTCCAGTGGCCGGGTGAGTCTTTCCAGAGGCCAGGCGAGTCTGTAAAGAGGCCGGGCGAGTCTCTCCATAGGCCGGGCGAGTCTCTCCAGTGGCCGGACGAGTCTCTCCAGGGGCAGGGCGTGTCTTTCCAGAGGCAGGGCGAGTCTGCCCAGTGGCCGGGCGAGTCTTTCCAAAGCCTGGGCGAGTCTCTCTAGAGGCTGGGCGAGTCTCTCCACAGGCCGGGCGAGGCACTCCAGAGGCCGGGCGAGTCTCTCCAGAGGCCGGACGAATCTCTCCGGGGGCCGGGAGAGTCTCTACAAAGGCCGAGTGAGTCTCTCCAGAGGCCGGGCGAGTCTCTTTAGGGGCCGGGCGAGTCTCTCCAGAGGCCGGGCGAGTCTCTCCAGAGGCGGGGCGAATCTCTCCACAGGCCGGACGAGTCTCTCAAGAGGCCGGGCGAATCTCTCCAGAGGCAGGGCGAGTCTCTCTAGAGGCCAGGCGAGTCTCTCCAGAGGCCGGGCGAGTCTCTCCAGGGGCCATGCGAGACTCTACAGAGGCAGGGCGAGTCTCTTTAGGTGTCGGGCGAGTCTCTCCAGAGGCCGGGCGAATCACTACAGAGGCAGGGCGAGTCTCTTTAGGTGCCAGGCGAGTCTTTACAGAGGCTGGGCGAGTCTCTCCAGTGGCCGGGCAAATCTCTACAGAGGCCGGGCGAGTCTCTACAGAGTCCAGGCGAGTCTCTCAAGAGGCCGGGCAAATCTCTCCAGATGCCGGGCGAGTCTCTCCAGAGGCCCGGCGAGTCTCTCCAGAGGCCGGGTGAGTATCCCCAATGACCAGGCAAATCTCCCCAGTGGCCAGGTGAGTCTTTCCAGAGGCCAGGCGAGTCTCTCCAGAGGCCGGGCGAGTCTCTGCAGAGGCCGGGCGAGTCTGTAAAGAGGCCAGGCGAGTCTCTGCAGAGGCCGGGCGAGTCTGTAAAGAGGCCAGGCGAGTCTCTCCAGAGGCCAGGCGAGTCTCTCCAGAGGCCGGGCTAGCCTCTCCAGGGGAAGGGCGTGTCTTTCCAGAGGCAGGGCGAGTCTGCCCAGTGGCCGGGTGTGTCTTTCCAGAGGCCGGGCGAGTCTCTCCAGAGGCCAGGCAAGTCTTTCCAGAGGCTGGGCCAGTCTCTCCATGGGCTGAGCGCGTCTCTCCATAGGCCGTGCAAGTCTCTACAGGGGCCATGCGAGTCTCTACAGAGGCCGGGCGAGTCTCTACAGAGGCCAGGCGAGTCTCTTTAGGGGCCGGGCGAGTCTCTCCAGAGGCCGGGCGAATCTCTCCACAGGCCGGACGAGTCTCTCCAGAGGCCAGGCGAGTCTCTCCAGAGGCCGGGCGAGTCTCTTTAGGTGTCGAGCGAGTCTCTCCAGAGGCCGGGCGAATCTCTACAGAGGCAGGGCGAGTCTCTTTAGGTGCCAGGCGAGTCTTTCCAGAGGCCGGGCGAGTCTCTAAAGAGGCCGGGCGAGTCTCTCCAGAGGCCAGGCGAATCTCTAAAGAGGCCGGGCGTGTCTCTCCAGGGGCCAGGCGAGTCTCTACAGAGGCTGGGCGAGTCTCTCCAGAGGCCGGGCAAATCTCTACAGAGGCCGGGCGAGTCTTTACTGAGTCCGGGCGAGTCTCTCAAGAGGCCGGGCAAATCTCTCCACAGGCCGGGCGAGTCTCTCCAGAGGCCGGGCGAGTCTCTCCAAAGGCCGGGCGAGTATCCCCAATGACCAGGCAAATCTCCCCAGTGGCCGGGTGAGTCTTTCCAGAGGCCAGGCGAGTCTCTCCAGAGGCCGGGCGAGTCTCTGCAGAGGCCGGGGCGAGTCTGTAAAAAGGCCGGGCGAGTCTCTACAGAGGCCGGGCGAGTCTCTCCAGGGGCCGGGCTAGCCTCTCCAGGGGCAGGGCGTGTCTTTCCAGAGGCAGGGCGAGACTGCCCAGTGGCCGGGCGAGTCTTTCCAAAGGCCGGGCGAGTCTCTCCAGAGGCCGGGCGAGTCTCCCCAGGGGCCGGGCGAGTCTTTGCAGAGGTTGGACGAGTCTCTCCAGAGGCTGGGCGAGTCTCTCCACAGGCCGGGCGAGGCTCTACAGAGGCTGGGCGGGTCTGTCCAGAGGCCGGGCTAGTCTCTCCAGGGGCCGGACGAGTCTCTCCGGGGGCCGGGAGAATCTCTACAAAGGCCGAGTGAGTCTCTCCAGAGGCCGGGCGAGTCTTTCCAGAGGCCAGGTGAGTCTCTCCAGAGGCCGGGCGATTCTCTTCGCAGGCCGGGCGAGTCTCTCCAGTGGCCAGTTGAGTCATTCCAGAGGCCAGACGAGTCTCTCCAGGGGCCGGGCTAGCCTCTCCAGGGGCAGGGCGTGTCTTTCCAGAGGCAGGGCGAGTCTGCCCAGTGGCCGGGTGAGTCTTTCCAGAGGCCGGGCGAGTCTCTTTAGGGGCCGGGCGAGTCTCCCCAGAGGCCGGGCGAATCTCTCCACAGGCCGGACGAGTCTCTCAAGAGGCCGGGCGAATCTCTCCAGAGGCAGGGCGAGTCTCTCCACAGGCCAGGCGAGTCTCTCCAGAGGCCGGGCGAGTCTCTCCAGGGGCCATGCGAGACTCTACAGAGGCAAGGCGCGTCTCTTTAGGTGTCGGGCGAGTCTCTCCAGAGGCCGGGCGAATCTCTACAGAGGCCGGGCGAATCTCTTTAGGTGCCAGGCGAGTCTTTCCTGAGGCCGGGCAAGTCTCTAAAGAGGCCGGGCGAGTCTCTCCAGAGGCCAGGCGAATCTCTATAGAGGCCGGGCGTGTCTCTCCAGGGGCCGGGCGAGTCTCTACAGAGGCTGGGCGAGTCTCTCCAGAGGCCGGGCGAATCTCTACAGAGGCCGGGCGAGTCTCTACAGAGTCCAGGCGAGTCTGTCAAGAGGCCGGGCAAATCTCTCCAGATGCCGGGCGAGTCTCTCCAGAGGCCCGGCGAGTCTCTCCAGAGGCCGGGTGAGTATCCCCAATGACCAGGCAAATCTCCCCAGTGGCCAGGTGAGTCTTTCCAGAGGCCAGGCGAGTCTCTCCAGAGGCCGGGCGAGTCTCTGCAGAGGCCGGGCGAGTCTGTAAAGAGGCCAGGCGAGTCTCTCCAGAGGCCAGGCGAGTCTCTCCAGAGGCCGGGCTAGCCTCTCCAGGGGAAGGGCGTGTCTTTCCAGAGGCAGGGCGAGTCTGCCCAGTGGCCGGGTGTGTCTTTCCAGAGGCCGGGCGAGTCTCTCCAGAGGCCAGGCAAGTCTTTCCAGAGGCTGGGCCAGTCTCTCCATGGGCTGAGCGCGTCTCTCCATAGGCCGTGCAAGTCTCTACAGGGGCCATGCGAGTCTCTACAGAGGCCGGGCGAGTCTCTACAGAGGCCGGGCGAGTCTCTTTAGGGGCCGGGCGAGTCTCTCCAGAGGCCGGGCGAATCTCTCCACAGGCCGGACGAGTCTCTCCAGAGGCCAGGCGAGTCTCTCCAGAGGCCGGGCGAGTCTCTTTAGGTGTCGGGCGAGTCTCTCCAGAGGCCGGGCGAATCTCTACAGAGGCAGGGCGAGTCTCTTTAGGTGCCAGGCGAGTCTTTCCAGAGGCCGGGCGAGTCTCTAAAGAGGCCGGGCGAGTCTCTCCAGAGGCCAGGCGAATCTCTAAAGAGGCCGGGCGTGTCTCTCCAGGGGCCAGGCGAGTCTCTACAGAGGCTGGGCGAGTCTCTCCAGAGGCCGGGCAAATCTCTACAGAGGCCGGGCGAGTCTTTACTGAGTCCGGGCGAGTCTCTCAAGAGGCCGGGCAAATCTCTCCACAGGCCGGGCGAGTCTCTCCAGAGGCCGGGCGAGTCTCTCCAGAGGCCGGGCGAGTATCCCCAATGACCAGGCAAATCTCCCCAGTGGCCGGGTGAGTCTTTCCAGAGGCCAGGCGAGTCTCTCCAGAGGCCGGGCGAGTCTTTGCAGAGGCCGGGGCGAGTCTGTAAAAAGGCCGGGCGAGTCTCTACAGAGGCCGGGCGAGTTTCTCCAGAGGCCAGGCGAGTCTCTCCAGGGGCCGGGCTAGCCTCTCCAGGGGCAGGGCGTGTCTTTCCAGAGGCAGGGCGAGACTGCCCAGTGGCCGGGCGAGTCTTTCCAAAGGCCGGGCGAGTCTCTCCAGAGGCCGGGCGAGTCTCCCCAGGGGCCGGGCGAGTCTTTGCAGAGGTTGGACGAGTCTCTCCAGAGGCTGGGCGAGTCTCTCCACAGGCCGGGCGAGGCTCTACAGAGGCTGGGCGGGTCTCTCCAGAGGCCGGGCTAGTCTCTCCAGGGGCCGGACAAGTCTCTCCGGGGGCCGGGAGAATCTCTACAAAGGCCGAGTGAGTCTCTCCAGAGGCCGGGCGAGTCTTTCCAGAGGCCAGGTGAGTCTCTCCAGAGGCCGGGCGATTCTCTTCGCAGGCCGGGCGAGTCTCTCCAGTGGCCAGTTGAGTCATTCCAGAGGCCAGACGAGTCTCTCCAGGGGCCGGGCTAGCCTCTCCAGGGGCAGGGCGTGTCTTTCCAGAGGCAGGGCGAGTCTGCCCAGTGGCCGGGTGAGTCTCTCCAGAGGCCGGGCGAGTCTCTTTAGGGGCCGGGCGAGTCTCCCCAGAGGCCGGGCGAATCTCTCCACAGGCCGGACGAGTCTCTCAAGAGGCCGGGCGAATCTCTCCAGAGGCAGGGCGAGTCTCTCCACAGGCCAGGCGAGTCTCTCCAGAGGCCGGGCGAGTCTCTCCAGGGGCCATGCGAGACTCTACAGAGGCAAGGCGAGTCTCTTTAGGTGTCGGGCGAGTCTCTCCAGAGGCCGGGCGAATCTCTACAGAGGCCGGGCGAATCTCTTTAGGTGCCAGGCGAGTCTTTCCTGAGGCCGGGCAAGTCTCTAAAGAGGCCGGGCGAGTCTCTCCAGAGGCCAGGCGAATCTCTATAGAGGCCGGGCGTGTCTCTCCAGGGGCCGGGCGAGTCTCTACAGAGGCTGGGCGAGTCTCTCCAGAGGCCGGGCAAATCTCTACAGAGGCCGGGCGAGTCTCTACAGAGTCCAGGCGAGTCTGTCAAGAGGCCGGGCAAATCTCTCCAGATGCCGGGCGACTCTCTCCAGAGGCCGGGCGAGTCTCTTCAGAGGCCGGGCGAGTCTCCGCAGAGGTCGGGCGAATCTCTACAGAGGCCGGGCGAGTCTCTCCAGGAGCTGTGCAAGTCTCTCCAGGGGACGGGCGAGTATCTCCAGAGGCTGGCCGAATCTCTTCAGAGGTCGGGCGAGTCTCTCCAGAGGCCAATCGAATCGCTACAGAGGCCGGGCGAGTCTCTACAGAGGCCGGGCGAGTCTCTCCAGAGGCCAGGCGAGTCTCTCCAGGGGCGGGCTAGCCTCTCCAGGGGCAGGGCGTGTCTTTCCAGAGGCAGGGCGAGTCTGCCCAGTGGCCGGGCGAGTCTTTCCAAAAGCCGGGCGAGTCTCTCCAGAGGCCCGGCGAGTCTCCCCAGGGGCCGGGCGATTTTTTGCAGAGGTTGGGCGAGTCTCTCCAGAGGCTGGGCGAGTCTCTCCACAGGCCGGGCGAGGCTCTACAGAGGCCGGGCGGGTCTCTCCAGAGGCCGGGCGAGTCTCTCCAGGGGCCGGACGAATCTCTCCGGGGGCCGGGAGAGTCTCTACGAAGGCCGAGTGAGTCTCTCCAGAGGCCGGACGAGTCTTTCCAGAGGCCAGGTGAGTCTCTCCAGAGGCCGGGCGAGTCTCTTCGGAGGCCGGGCGAGTCTCCGCAGAGGTCGGGCGAATCTCTACAGAGGCCGGGCGAGTCTCTCCAGGAGCTGTGCAAGTCTCTCCAGGGGACGGGCGAGTATCTCCAGAGGCTGGCCGAATCTCTTCAGAGGTCGGGCGAGTCTCTCCAGAGGCCAATCGAATCGCTACAGAGGCCGGGCGAGTCTCTCCAGAGGCCAGGCGAATCTGTACAGAGGCCGGGCGAGTTTCTACAGAGGCTGGGCGAGTCTCTACAGAGTCCAGGCGAGTCTCTCAAGAGGCCGGGCAAATCTCTCCAGATGCCGGGCGAGTCTCTCAAGAGGCCGGGCGAATCTCTCCAGAGGCCGGGCGAGTCTCTACAGAGGCCGGGCGAGTCTCTCCAGAGGCTGGGCGAGTATCCCCAGTGGCCAGGCAAATCTCCCCAGTGGCCGGGTGAGTCTTTCCAGAGGCCAGGCGAGTCTCTCCAGAGGCCGGGCGAGTCTCTGCAGAGGCCGGGCGAGTCTGTAAAGAGGCCGGGCGAGTCTCTACAGAGGCCGGGCGAGTCGCTCCATAGGCCGGGCGAGTCTCTCCAGTGGCCAGACGAGTCTCTCCAGAGGCAAGACAAGTCTCTCCAGGGGCCGGGCTAGCCTCTCCAGGGGCAGGGCGTGTCTTTCCAGAGGCAGGGCGAGTCTGCCCAGTGGCCGGGTGAGTCTCTCCAGAGGCCGGGCGAGTCTCTTTAGGGGCCGGGCGAGTCTCCCCAGAGGCCGGGCGAATCTCTCCACAGGCCGGACGAGTCTCTCAAGAGGCCGGGCGAATCTCTCCAGAGGCCGGGCGAATCTCTCCAGAGGCAGGGCGAGTCTCTCCACAGGCCAGGCGAGTCTCTCCAGAGGCCGGGCGAGTCTCTCCAGGGGCCATGCGAGACTCTACAGAGGCAAGGCGAGTCTCTTTAGGTGTCGGGCGAGTCTCTCCAGAGGCCGGGCGAATCTCTACAGAGGCCGGGCGAATCTCTTTAGGTGCCAGGCGAGTCTTTCCTGAGGCCGGGCAAGTCTCTAAAGAGGCCGGGCGAGTCTCTACAGAGGCTGGGCGAGTCTCTCCAGAGGCCGGGCGAATCTCTACAGAGGCCGGGCGAGTCTCTACAGAGTCCAGGCGAGTCTGTCAAGAGGCCGGGCAAATCTCTCCAGATGCCGGGCGACTCTCTCCAGAGGCCGGGCGAGTCTCTTCAGAGGCCGGGCGAGTCTCCGCAGAGGTCGGGCGAATCTCTACAGAGGCCGGGCGAGTCTCTCCAGGAGCTGTGCAAGTCTCTCCAGGGGACGGGCGAGTATCTCCAGAGGCTGGCCGAATCTCTTCAGAGGTCGGGCGAGTCTCTCCAGAGGCCAATCGAATCGCTACAGAGGCCGGGCGAGTCTCTACAGAGGCCGGGCGAGTCTCTCCAGAGGCCAGGCGAGTCTCTCCAGGGGCGGGCTAGCCTCTCCAGGGGCAGGGCGTGTCTTTCCAGAGGCAGGGCGAGTCTGCCCAGTGGCCGGGCGAGTCTTTCCAAAAGCCGGGCGAGTCTCTCCAGAGGCCCGGCGAGTCTCCCCAGGGGCCGGGCGATTTTTTGCAGAGGTTGGGCGAGTCTCTCCAGAGGCTGGGCGAGTCTCTCCACAGGCCGGGCGAGGCTCTACAGAGGCCGGGCGGGTCTCTCCAGAGGCCGGGCGAGTCTCTCCAGGGGCCGGACGAATCTCTCCGGGGGCCGGGAGAGTCTCTACGAAGGCCGAGTGAGTCTCTCCAGAGGCCGGACGAGTCTTTCCAGAGGCCAGGTGAGTCTCTCCAGAGGCCGGGCGAGTCTCTTCGGAGGCCGGGCGAGTCTCCGCAGAGGTCGGGCGAATCTCTACAGAGGCCGGGCGAGTCTCTCCAGGAGCTGTGCAAGTCTCTCCAGGGGACGGGCGAGTATCTCCAGAGGCTGGCCGAATCTCTTCAGAGGTCGGGCGAGTCTCTCCAGAGGCCAATCGAATCGCTACAGAGGCCGGGCGAGTCTCTCCAGAGGCCAGGCGAATCTGTACAGAGGCCGGGCGAGTTTCTACAGAGGCTGGGCGAGTCTCTACAGAGTCCAGGCGAGTCTCTCAAGAGGCCGGGCAAATCTCTCCAGATGCCGGGCGAGTCTCTCCAGAGGCCGGGCGAGTCTCTACAGAGGCCGGGCGAGTCTCTCCAGAGGCTGGGCGAGTATCCCCAGTGGCCAGGCAAATCTCCCCAGTGGCCGGGTGAGTCTTTCCAGAGGCCAGGCGAGTCTCTCCAGAGGCCGGGCGAGTCTCTGCAGAGGCCGGGCGAGTCTGTAAAGAGGCCGGGCGAGTCTCTACAGAGGCCGGGCGAGTCGCTCCATAGGCCGGGCGAGTCTCTCCAGTGGCCAGACGAGTCTCTCCAGAGGCAAGACAAGTCTCTCTAGGGGCCGGGCTAGCCTCTCCAGGGGCAGGGCGTATCTTTCCAGAGGCAGGGCGAGTCTGCCCAGTGGCCGGGCGAGTCTCTCCAGAGGCCGGGCGAGTCTCTTTAGGGGCCGGGCGAGTCTCCCCAGAGGCCGGGCGAATCTTTCCACAGGCCGGACGAGTCTCTCAAGAGGCCGGGCGAATCTCTCCAGAGGCAGGGCGAGTCTCTCCACAGGCCGGGCGAATCTCTCCAGAGGCAGGGCGAGTCTCTCCACAGGCCAGGCGAGTCTCTCCACAGGCCGGGCGAGGCTCTACAGAGGCCGGGCGGGTCTCTCCAGAGGCCGGGCGAGTCTCTCCAGGGGCCGGACGAATCTCTCCGGGGGCCGGGAGAGTCTCTACGAAGGCCGAGTGAGTCTCTCCAGAGGCCGGACGAGTCTTTCCAGAGGCCAGGTGAGTCTCTCCAGAGGCCGGGCGAGTCTCTTCGGAGGCCGGGCGAGTCTCCGCAGAGGTCGGGCGAATCTCTACAGAGGCCGGGCGAGTCTCTCCAGGAGCTGTGCAAGTCTCTCCAGGGGACGGGCGAGTATCTCCAGAGGCTGGCCGAATCTCTTCAGAGGTCGGGCGAGTCTCTCCAGAGGCCAATCGAATCGCTACAGAGGCCGGGCGAGTCTCTCCAGAGGCCAGGCGAATCTGTACAGAGGCCGGGCGAGTTTCTACAGAGGCTGGGCGAGTCTCTACAGAGTCCAGGCGAGTCTCTCAAGAGGCCGGGCAAATCTCTCCAGATGCCGGGCGAGTCTCTCCAGAGGCCGGGCGAGTCTCTACAGAGGCCGGGCGAGTCTCTCCAGAGGCTGGGCGAGTATCCCCAGTGGCCAGGCAAATCTCCCCAGTGGCCGGGTGAGTCTTTCCAGAGGCCAGGCGAGTCTCTCCAGAGGCCGGGCGAGTCTCTGCAGAGGCCGGGCGAGTCTGTAAAGAGGCCGGGCGAGTCTCTACAGAGGCCGGGCGAGTTGCTCCATAGGCCGGGCGAGTCTCTCCAGTGGCCAGACGAGTCTCTCCAGAGGCAAGACAAGTCTCTCTAGGGGCCGGGCTAGCCTCTCCAGGGGCAGGGCATGTCTTTCCAGAGGCAGGGCGAGTCTGCCCAGTGGCCGGGCGAGTCTCTCCAGAGGCCGGGCGAGTCTCTTTAGGGGCCGGGCGAGTCTCCCCAGAGGCCGGGCGAATCTCTCCACAGGCCGGACGAGTCTCTCAAGAGGCCGGGCGAATCTCTCCAGAGGCAGGGCGAGTCTCTCCACAGGCCAGGCGAGTCTCTCCAGAGGCCGGGCGAGTCTCTCCAGGGGCCATACGAGACTCTACAGAGGCAGGGCGAGTCTCTTTAGGTGTCGGGCGAGTCTCTCCAGAGGCCGGACGAATCTCTCCAGAGGTCGGGTGAATCTCTTTAGGTGCCTGGCGAGTCTTTCCAGAGGCTGGGCGAGTCTCTAAAGAGGCCGGGCGAGTCTCTCCAGAGGCCAGGCGAATCTCTAAAGAGGCCGGGCGTGTCTCTCCAGGGGCCGGGCGAGTCTCTACAGAGGCTGGGCGAGTCTCTCCAGAGGGCGGGCGAATCTCTACAGAGGCCGGGCGAGTCTCTACAGAGTCCAGGCGAGTCTCTCAAGAGGCCGGGCAAATCTCTCCAGATGCCGGGCGACTCTCTCCAGAGGCCGGGCGAGTCTCTCCAGAGGCCGAGCGAGTATCCCCAATGACCAGGCAAATCTCCCCAGTAGCCGGGTGAGTCTTTCCAGAGGCCAGGCGAGTCTCTCCACAGGCCGGGCGAGGCTCTACAGAGGCCGGGCGGGTCTCTCCAGAGGCCGGGCGAGTCTCTCCAGGGGCCGGACGAATCTCTCCGGGGGCCGGGAGAGTCTCTACGAAGGCCGAGTGAGTCTCTCCAGAGGCCGGACGAGTCTTTCCAGAGGCCAGGTGAGTCTCTCCAGAGGCCGGGCGAGTCTCTTCGGAGGCCGGGCGAGTCTCCGCAGAGGTCGGGCGAATCTCTACAGAGGCCGGTCGAGTCTCTCCAGGAGCTGTGCAAGTCTCTCCAGGGGACGGGTGAGTATCTCCAGAGGCTGGCCGAATCTCTTCAGAGGTCGGGCGAGTCTCTCCAGAGGCCAATCGAATCGCTACAGAGGCCAGGCGAGTCTCTCCAGAGGCCAGGCGAATCTGTACAGAGACCGGGCGAGTTTCTACAGAGGCTGGGCGAGTCTCTACAGAGTCCAGGCGAGTCTCTCAAGAGGCCGGGCAAATCTCTCCAGATGCCGGGCGAGTCTCTCAAGAGGCCGGGCGAATCTCTCCAGAGGCCGGGCGAGTCTCTACAGAGGCCGGGCGAGTCTCTCCAGAGGCTGGGCGAATATCCCCAGTGGCCAGGCAAATCTCCCCAGTGGCCGGGTGAGTCTTTCCAGAGGCCAGGCGAGTCTCTCCAGAGGCCGGGCGAGTCTCTGCAGAGGCCGGGCGAGTCTGTAAAGAGGCCGGGCGAGTCTCTACAGAGGCCGGGCGAGTTGCTCCATAGGCCGGGCGAGTCTCTCCAGTGGCCAGACGAGTCTCTCCAGAGGCCAGACGAGTCTCTCCAGGGGCCGGGCTAGCCTCTCCAGGGGCAGGGCGTGTCTTTCCAGAGGCAGGGCGAGTCTGCCCAGTGGCCGGGCGAGTCTCTCCAGAGGCCGGGCGAGTCTCTTTAGGGGCCGGGCGAGTCTCCCCAGAGGCCGGGCGAATCTCTCCACTGGCCGGACGAGTCTCTCAAGAGGCCGGGCGAATCTCTCCAGAGGCAGGGCGAGTCTCTCCACAGGCCAGGCGAGTCTCTCCAGAGGCCGGGCGAGTCTCTCCAGGGGCCATACGAGACTCTACAGAGGCAGGGCGAGTCTCTTTAGGTGTCGGGCGAGTCTCTCCAGAGGCCGGACGAATCTCTCCAGAGGTCGGGTGAATCTCTTTAGGTGCCTGGCGAGTCTTTCCAGAGGCTGGGCGAGTCTCTAAAGAGGCCGGGCGAGTCTCTCCAGAGGCCAGGCGAATCTCTAAAGAGGCCGGGCGTGTCTCTCCAGGGGCCGGGCGAGTCTCTACAGAGGCTGGGCGAGTCTCTCCAGAGGCTGGGCGAATCTCTACAGAGGCCGGGCGAGTCTCTACAGAGTCCAGGCGAGTCTCTCAAGAGGCCGGGCAAATCTCTCCAGATGCCGGGCGACTCTCTCCAGAGGCCGGGTGAGTCTCTCCAGAGGCCGAGCGAGTATCCCCAATGACCAGGCAAATCTCCCCAGTAGCCGGGTGAGTCTTTCCAGAGGCCAGGCGAGTCTCTCCACAGGCCGGGCGAGGCTCTACAGAGGCCGGGCGGGTCTCTCCAGAGGCCGGGCGAGTCTCTCCAGGGGCCGGACGAATCTCTCCGGGGGCCGGGAGAGTCTCTACGAAGGCCGAGTGAGTCTCTCCAGAGGCCGGACGAGTTTTTCCAGAGGCCAGGTGAGTCTCTCCAGAGGCCGGGCGAGTCTCTTCGGAGGCCGGGCGAGTCTCCGCAGAGGTCGGGCGAATCTCTACAGAGGCCGGTCGAGTCTCTCCAGGAGCTGTGCAAGTCTCTCCTGGGGACGGGTGAGTATCTCCAGAGGCTGGCCGAATCTCTTCAGAGGTCGGGCGAGTCTCTCCAGAGGCCAATCGAATCGCTACAGAGGCCAGGCGAGTCTCTCCAGAGGCCAGGCGAATCTGTACAGAGACCGGGCGAGTTTCTACAGAGGCTGGGCGAGTCTCTACAGAGTCCAGGCGAGTCTCTCAAGAGGCCGGGCAAATCTCTCCAGATGCCGGGCGAGTCTCTCCAGAGGCCGGGCGAATCTCTCCAGAGGCCGGGCGAGTCTCTACAGAGGCCGGGCGAGTCTCTCCAGAGGCTGGGCGAATATCCCCAGTGGCCAGGCAAATCTCCCCAGTGGCTGGGTGAGTCTTTCCAGAGGCCAGGCGAGTCTCTCCAGAGGCCGGGCGAGTCTCTGCAGAGGCCGGGCGAGTCTGTAAAGAGGCCGGGCGAGTCTCTACAGAGGCCGGGCGAGTCGCTCCATAGGCCGGGCGAGTCTCTCCAGTGGCCAGACGAGTCTCTCCAGAGGCCAGACGAGTCTCTCCAGGGGCCGGGCTAGCCTCTCCAGGGGCAGGGCGTGTCTTTCCAGAGGCAGGGCGAGTCTGCCCAGTGGCCGGGCGAGTCTCTCCAGAGGCCGGGCGAGTCTCTTTAGGGGCCGGGCGAGTCTCCCCAGAGGCCGGGCGAATCTCTCCACTGGCCGGACGAGTCTCTCAAGAGGCCGGGCGAATCTCTCCAGAGGCAGGGCGAGTCTCTCCACAGGCCAGGCGAGTCTCTCCAGAGGCCGTGCGAGTCTCTCCAGGGGCCATGCGAGACTCTACAGAGGCAGGGCGAGTCTCTTTAGGTGTCGGGCGAGTCTCTCCAGAGGCCGGGCGAATCTCTCCAGAGGTCGGGTGAATCTCTTTAGGTGCCAGGCGAGTCTTTCCAGAGGCCGGGCGAGTCTCTAAAGAGGCCGAGCGAGTCTCTCCAGAGGCCGGGCGAGTCTCTACAGAGGCTGGGTGAGTCTCTCCAGAGGCCGGGCAAATCTCTACAGAGGCCGGGCGAGTCTCTACAGAGTCCAGGCGAGTCTCTCAAGAGGCCGGGCAAATCTCTCCAGATGCCGGGCGACTCTCTCCAGAGGCCGGGCGAGTCTCTCCAGAGGCCGAGCGAGTATCCCCAATGACCAGGCAAATCTCCCCAGTAGCCGGGTGAGTCTTTCCAGAGGCCAGGCGAGTCTCTCCACAGGCCGGGCGAGGCTCTACAGAGGCCGGGCGGGTCTCTCCAGAGGCCGGGCGAGTCTCTTTAGGGGCCGGACGAATCTCTCCGGGGGTCGGGAGAGTCTCTACGAAGGCCGAGTGAGTCTCTCCAGAGGCCGGGCGAGTCTTTCCAGAGGCCAGGTGAGTCTCTCCAGAGGCCGGGCGAGTCTCTTCGGAGGCCGGGCGAGTCTCCGCAGAGGCCGGGCGAATCTCTACAGAGGCCGGGCGAGTCTCTCCAGGAGCTGTGCAAGTCTCTCCAGGGGACGGGCGAGTATCTCCAGAGGCTGGCCGAATCTCTTCAGAGGTCGGGCGAGTCTCTCCAGAGGCCAATCGAATCTCTACAGAGGCCGGGCGAGTCTCTCCAGAGGCCAGGCGAATCTGTACAGAGGCCGGGCGTGTCTCTCCAGGGGCCGGACGAGTTTCTACAGAGGCTCGGCGAGTCTCTACAGAGTCCAGGCGAGTCTCTCAAGAGGCCGGGCAAATCTCTGCAGATACCGGGCGAGTCTCTCCAGAGGCCGGGCGAATCTCTCCAGAGGCCGGGCGAGTCTCTACAGAGGCCGGGCGAGTCTCTCCAGAGGCTGGGCGAATCTCTTTAGGTGTCGGGCGAGTCTCTCCAGAGGCCGGGCGAATCTCTCCAGAGGTCGGGCGAATCTCTTTAGGTGCCAGGCGAGTCTTTCCAGAGGCCGGGCGAGTCTCTAAAGAGGCCGGGCGAGTCTCTCCAGAGGCCAGGCGAATCTCTAAAGAGGCCGGGCGTGTCTCTCCAGGGGCCGGGCGAGTCTCTACAGAGGCTGGGCGAGTCTCTCCAGAGGCCGGGCGAATCTCTACAGAGGCCGGGCGAGTCTCTACAGAGTCCAGGCGAGTCTCTCAAGAGGCCGGGCAAATCTCTCCAGATGCCGGGCGACTCTCTCCAGAGGCCGGGCGAGTCTCTCCAGAGGCCGAGCGAGTATCCCCAAAGACCAGGCAAATCTCCCCAGTAGCCGGGTGAGTCTTTCCAGAGGCCAGGCGAGTCTCTCCAGAGGCCGGGCGAGTCTCTGCAGAGGCCGGGCGAGTCTGTAAAGAGGCCGGGCGAGTCTCTACAGAGGCCGGGCGAGTCTCTCCAGAGGCCAGGCGAGTCTCTCCAGGGGCGGGCTAGCCTCTCCCGGGGCAGGGCGTGTCTTTCCAGAGGCAGGGCGAGTCTGCCCAGTGGCCGGGCGAGTCTTTCCAAAGGCCGGGCGAGTCTCTCCAGAGGCCCGGCGAGTCTCCCCAGGGGCCGGGCGAGTTTTTGCAGAGGTTGGGCGAGTCTCTCCAGAGGCTTGGCGAGTCTCTCCACAGGCCGGGCGAGGCTCTACAGAGGCCGGGCGGGTCTCTCCAGAGGCCGGGCGAGTCTCTCCAGGGGCCGGACGAATCTCTCCGGGGGCCGGGAGAGTCTCTACGAAGGCCGAGTGAGTCTCTCCAGAGGCCGGGCGAGTCTTTCCAGAGGCCAGGTGAGTCTCTCCAGAGGCCGGGCGAGTCTCTTCGGAGGCCGGGCGAGTCTCCGCAGAGGTCGGGCGAATCTCTACAGAGGCCGGGCGAGTCTCTCCAGGAGCTGTGCAAGTCTCTCCAGGGGACGGGCGAGTATCTCCAGAGGCTGGCCGAATCTCTTCAGAGGTCGGGCGAGTCTCTCCAGAGGCCAATCGAATCGCTACAGAGGCCGGGCGAGTCTCTCCAGAGGCCAGGCGAATCTGTACAGAGGCCGGGCGAGTTTCTACAGAGGCTGGGCGAGTCTCTCCAGAGGCTGGGCGAGTATCCCCAGTGGCCAGGCAAATCTCCCCAGTGGCCGGGTGAGTCTTTCCAGAGGCCAGGCGAGTCTCTCCAGAGGCCGGGCGAGTCTCTGCAGAGGCCGGGCGAGTCTGTAAAGAGGCCGGGCGAGTCTCTACAGAGGCCGGGCGAGTCGCTCCATAGGCTGGGCGAGTCTCTCCAGTGGCCAGACGAGTCTCTCCAGAGGCCAGACGAGTCTCTCCAGGGGCCGGGCTAGCCTCTCCAGGGGCAGGGCGTGTCTTTCCAGAGGCAGGGCGAGTCTGCCCAGTGGCCGGGCGAGTCTCTCCAGAGGCCGGGCGAGTCTCTTTAGGGGCCGGGCGAGTCTCCCCAGAGGCCGGGCGAATCTCTCCACAGGCCGGACGAGTCTCTCAAGAGGCCGGGCGAATCTCTCCAGAGGCAGGGCGAGTCTCTCCACAGGCCAGGCGAGTCTCTCCAGAGGCCGTGCGAGTCTCTCCAGGGGCCATGCGAGACTCTACAGAGGCAGGGCGAGTCTCTTTAGGTGTCGGGCGAGTCTCTCCAGAGGCCGGGCGAATCTCTCCAGAGGTCGGGTGAATCTCTTTAGGTGCCAGGCGAGTCTTTCCAGAGGCCGGGCGAGTCTCTAAAGAGGCCGGGCGAGTCTCTCCAGAGGCCAGGCGAATCTCTAAAGAGGCCGGGCGTGTCTCTCCAGGGGCCGGGCGAGTCTCTACAGAGGCTGGGCGAGTCTCTCCAGAGGCCGGGCGAATCTCTACAGAGGCCGGGCGAGTCTCTACAGAGTCCAGGCGAGTCTCTCAAGAGGCCGGGCAAATCTCTCCAGATGCCGGGCGACTCTCTCCAGAGGCCGGGCGAGTCTCTCCAGAGGCCGAGCGAGTATCCCCAATGACCAGGCAAATCTCCCCAGTAGCCGGGTGAGTCTTTCCAGAGGCCAGGCGAGTCTCTCCAGAGGCCGGGCGAGTCTCTGCAGAGGTCGGGCGAGTCTGTAAAGAGGCCGGGCGAGTCTCTACAGAGGCCGGGCGAGTCTCTCCAGAGGCCAGGCGAGTCTCTCCAGGGGCGGGCTAGCCTCTCCAGGGGCAGGGCGTGTCTTTCCAGAGGCAGGGCGAGTCTGCCCAGTGGCCGGGCGAGTCTTTCCAAAGGCCGGGCGAGTCTCTCCAGAGGCCGGGCGAGTCTCCCCAGGGGCCGGGCGAGTTTTTGCAGAGGTTGAGCGAGTCTCTCCAGAGGCTGGGCGAGTCTCTCCACAGGCCGGGCGAGGCTCTCCAGAGGCCGGGCGAGTCTCTCCTGGGGCCGGACGAATCTCTCCGGGGGCCGGGAGAGTCTCTACGAAGGCCGAGTGAGTCTCTCCAGAGGCCGGGCGAGTCTTTCCAGAGGCCAGGTGAGTCTCTCCAGAGGCCGGGCGACCCTCTTCGGAGGCCGGGCGAGTCTCCGCAGAGGCCGGGCGAATCTCTACAGAGGCCGGGCGAGTCTCTCCAGGAGCTGTGCAAGTCTCTCCAGGGGACGGGCGAGTATCTCCAGAGGCTGGCCGAATCTCTTCAGAGGTCGGGCGAGTCTCTCCAGAGGCCAATCGAATCTCTACAGAGGCCGGGTGAGTCTCTCCAGAGGCCAGGCGAATCTGTACAGAGGCAGGGCGTGTCTCTCCAGGGGCCGGGCGAGTTTCTACAGAGGCTCGGCGAGTCTCTACAGAATCCAGGCGAGTCTCTCAAGAGGCCGGGCAAATCTCTGCAGATACCGGGCGAGTCTCTCCAGAGGCCGGGCGAATCTCTCCAGAGGCCGGGCGAGTCTCTACAGAGGCCGGGCGAGTCTCTCCAGAGGCTGGGCGAATCTCTTTAGGTGTCGGGCGAGTCTCTCCAGAGGCCGGGCGAATCTCTCCAGAGGTCGGGCGAATCTCTTTAGGTGCCAGGCGAGTCTTTCCAGAGGCCGGGCGAGTCTCTAAAGAGGCCGGGCGAGTCTCTCCAGAGGCCAGGCGAATCTCTAAAGAGGCCGGGCGTGTCTCTCCAGGGGCCGGGCGAGTCTCTACAGAGGCTGGGCGAGTCTCTCCAGAGGCCGGGCGAATCTCTACAGAGGCCGGGCGAGTCTCTACAGAGTCCAGTCGAGTCTCTCAAGAGGCCGGGCAAATCTCTCCAGATGCCGGGCGACTCTCTCCAGAGGCCGGGCGAGTCTCTCCAGAGGCCGAGCGAGTATCCCCCAATGACCAGGCAAATCTCCCCAGTAGCCGGGTGAGTCTTTCCAGAGGCCGGGCGAGTCTCTCCAGAGGCCGGGCGAGTCTCTGCAGAGGCCGGGCGAGTCTGTAAAGAGGCCGGGCGAGTCTCTACAGAGGCCGGGCGAGTCTCTCCAGAGGCCAGGCGAGTCTCTCCAGGGGCGGGCTAGCCTCTCCAGGGGCAGGGCGTGTCTTTCCAGAGGCAGGGCAAGTCTGCCCACTGGCCGGGCGAGTCTTTCCAAAAGCCGGGCGAGTCTCTCCAGAGGCCCGGCGAGTCTCCCCAGGGGCCGGGCGAGTTTTTGCAGAGGTTGGGCGAGTCTCTCCAGAGGCTGGGCGAGTCTCTCCACAGGCCGGGCGAGGCTCTACAGAGGCCGGGCGGGTCTCTCCAGAGGCCGGGCGAGTCTCTCCAGGGGCCGGACGAATCTCTCCGGGGGCCGGGAGAGTCTCTACGAAGGCCGAGTGAGTCTCTCCAGAGGCCGGACGAGTCTTTCCAGAGGCCAGGTGAGTCTCTCCAGAGGCCGGGCGAGTCTCTTCGGAGGCCGGGCGAGTCTCCGCAGAGGTCGGGCGAATCTCTACAGAGGCCGGGCGAGTCTCTCCAGGAGCTGTGCAAGTCTCTCCAGGGGACGGGCGAGTATCTCCAGAGGCTGGCCGAATCTCTTCAGAGGTCGGGCGAGTCTCTACAGAGGCCGGGCGAGTCTCTCCAGAGGCTGGGCGAGTATCCCCAGTGGCCAGGCAAATCTCCCCAGTGGCCGGGTGAGTCTTTCCAGAGGCCAGGCGAGTCTCTCCAGAGGCCGGGCGAGTCTCTGCAGAGGCCGGGCGAGTCTGTAAAGAGGCCGGACGAGTCTCTACAGAGGTCGGGCGAGTCGCTCCATAGGCCGGGCGAGTCTCTCCAGTGGCCAGACGAGTCTCTCCAGAGGCCAGACGAGTCTCTCCAGGGGCCGGGCTAGCCTCTCCAGGGGCAGGGCGTGTCTTTCCAGAGGCAGGGCGAGTCTGCCCAGTGGCCGGGCGAGTCTCTCCAGAGGCCGGGCGAGTCTCTTTAGGGGCCGGGCGAGTCTCCCCAGAGGCCGGGCGAATCTCTCCACAGGCCGGACGAGTCTCTCAAGAGGCCGGGCGAATCTCTCCAGAGGCAGGGCGAGTCTCTCCACAGGCCAGGCGAGTCTCTCCAGAGGCCGTGCGAGTCTCTCCAGGGGCCATGCGAGACTCTACAGAGGCAGGGCGAGTCTCTTTAGGTGTCGGGCGAGTCTCTCCAGAGGCCGGGCGAATCTCTCCAGAGGTCGGGTGAATCTCTTTAGGTGCCAGGCGAGTCTTTCCAGAGGCCGGGCGAGTCTCTAAAGAGGCCGGGCGAGTCTCTCCAGAGGCCAGGCGAATCTCTAAAGAGGCCGGGCGTGTCTCTCCAGGGGCCGGGCGAGTCTCTACAGAGGCTGGGCGAGTCTCTCCAGAGGCCGGGCGAATCTCTACAGAGGCCGGGCGAGTCTCTACAGAGTCCAGGCGAGTCTCTCAAGAGGCCGGGCAAATCTCTCCAGATGCCGGGCGACTCTCTCCAGAGGCCGGGCGAGTCTCTCCAGAGGCCGAGCGAGTATCCCCAATGACCAGGCAAATCTCCCCAGTAGCCGGGTGAGTCTTTCCAGAGGCCAGGCGAGTCTCTCCACAGGCCGGGCGAGGCTCTACAGAGGCCGGGCGGGTCTCTCCAGAGGCCGGGCGAGTCTCTCCAGGGGCCGGACGAATCTCTCCGGGGGCCGGGAGAGTCTCTACGAAGGCCGAGTGAGTCTCTCCAGAGGCCGGACGAGTCTTTCCAGAGGCCAGGTGAGTCTCTCCAGAGGCCGGGCGAGTCTCTTCGGAGGCCGGGCGAGTCTCCGCAGAGGTCGGGCGAATCTCTACAGAGGCCGGTCGAGTCTCTCCAGGAGCTGTGCAAGTCTCTCCTGGGGACGGGTGAGTATCTCCAGAGGCTGGCCGAATCTCTTCAGAGGTCGGGCGAGTCTCTCCAGAGGCCAATCGAATCGCTACAGAGGCCAGGCGAGTCTCTCCAGAGGCCAGGCGAATCTGTACAGAGACCGGGCGAGTTTCTACAGAGGCTGGGCGAGTCTCTACAGAGTCCAGGCGAGTCTCTCAAGAGGCCGGGCAAATCTCTCCAGATGCCGGGCGAGTCTCTCCAGAGGCCGGGCGAATCTCTCCAGAGGCCGGGCGAGTCTCTACAGAGGCCGGGCGAGTCTCTCCAGAGGCTGGGCGAATATCCCCAGTGGCCAGGCAAATCTCCCCAGTGGCTGGGTGAGTCTTTCCAGAGGCCAGGCGAGTCTCTCCAGAGGCCGGGCGAGTCTCTGCAGAGGCCGGGCGAGTCTGTAAAGAGGCCGGGCGAGTCTCTACAGAGGCCGGGCGAGTCGCTCCATAGGCCGGGCGAGTCTCTCCAGTGGCCAGACGAGTCTCTCCAGAGGCCAGACGAGTCTCTCCAGGGGCCGGGCTAGCCTCTCCAGGGGCAGGGCGTGTCTTTCCAGAGGCAGGGCGAGTCTGCCCAGTGGCCGGGCGAGTCTCTCCAGAGGCCGGGCGAGTCTCTTTAGGGGCCGGGCGAGTCTCCCCAGAGGCCGGGCGAATCTCTCCACTGGCCGGACGAGTCTCTCAAGAGGCCGGGCGAATCTCTCCAGAGGCAGGGCGAGTCTCTCCACAGGCCAGGCGAGTCTCTCCAGAGGCCGTGCGAGTCTCTCCAGGGGCCATGCGAGACTCTACAGAGGCAGGGCGAGTCTCTTTAGGTGTCGGGCGAGTCTCTCCAGAGGCCGGGCGAATCTCTCCAGAGGTCGGGTGAATCTCTTTAGGTGCCAGGCGAGTCTTTCCAGAGGCCGGGCGAGTCTCTAAAGAGGCCGAGCGAGTCTCTCCAGAGGCCGGGCGAGTCTCTACAGAGGCTGGGTGAGTCTCTCCAGAGGCCGGGCAAATCTCTACAGAGGCCGGGCGAGTCTCTACAGAGTCCAGGCGAGTCTCTCAAGAGGCCGGGCAAATCTCTCCAGATGCCGGGCGACTCTCTCCAGAGGCCGGGCGAGTCTCTCCAGAGGCCGAGCGAGTATCCCCAATGACCAGGCAAATCTCCCCAGTAGCCGGGTGAGTCTTTCCAGAGGCCAGGCGAGTCTCTCCACAGGCCGGGCGAGGCTCTACAGAGGCCGGGCGGGTCTCTCCAGAGGCCGGGCGAGTCTCTTTAGGGGCCGGACGAATCTCTCCGGGGGTCGGGAGAGTCTCTACGAAGGCCGAGTGAGTCTCTCCAGAGGCCGGGCGAGTCTTTCCAGAGGCCAGGTGAGTCTCTCCAGAGGCCGGGCGAGTCTCTTCGGAGGCCGGGCGAGTCTCCGCAGAGGCCGGGCGAATCTCTACAGAGGCCGGGCGAGTCTCTCCAGGAGCTGTGCAAGTCTCTCCAGGGGACGGGCGAGTATCTCCAGAGGCTGGCCGAATCTCTTCAGAGGTCGGGCGAGTCTCTCCAGAGGCCAATCGAATCTCTACAGAGGCCGGGCGAGTCTCTCCAGAGGCCAGGCGAATCTGTACAGAGGCCGGGCGTGTCTCTCCAGGGGCCGGACGAGTTTCTACAGAGGCTCGGCGAGTCTCTACAGAGTCCAGGCGAGTCTCTCAAGAGGCCGGGCAAATCTCTGCAGATACCGGGCGAGTCTCTCCAGAGGCCGGGCGAATCTCTCCAGAGGCCGGGCGAGTCTCTACAGAGGCCGGGCGAGTCTCTCCAGAGGCTGGGCGAATCTCTTTAGGTGTCGGGCGAGTCTCTCCAGAGGCCGGGCGAATCTCTCCAGAGGTCGGGCGAATCTCTTTAGGTGCCAGGCGAGTCTTTCCAGAGGCCGGGCGAGTCTCTAAAGAGGCCGGGCGAGTCTCTCCAGAGGCCAGGCGAATCTCTAAAGAGGCCGGGCGTGTCTCTCCAGGGGCCGGGCGAGTCTCTACAGAGGCTGGGCGAGTCTCTCCAGAGGCCGGGCGAATCTCTACAGAGGCCGGGCGAGTCTCTACAGAGTCCAGGCGAGTCTCTCAAGAGGCCGGGCAAATCTCTCCAGATGCCGGGCGACTCTCTCCAGAGGCCGGGCGAGTCTCTCCAGAGGCCGAGCGAGTATCCCCAAAGACCAGGCAAATCTCCCCAGTAGCCGGGTGAGTCTTTCCAGAGGCCAGGCGAGTCTCTCCAGAGGCCGGGCGAGTCTCTGCAGAGGCCGGGCGAGTCTGTAAAGAGGCCGGGCGAGTCTCTACAGAGGCCGGGCGAGTCTCTCCAGAGGCCAGGCGAGTCTCTCCAGGGGCGGGCTAGCCTCTCCCGGGGCAGGGCGTGTCTTTCCAGAGGCAGGGCGAGTCTGCCCAGTGGCCGGGCGAGTCTTTCCAAAGGCCGGGCGAGTCTCTCCAGAGGCCCGGCGAGTCTCCCCAGGGGCCGGGCGAGTTTTTGCAGAGGTTGGGCGAGTCTCTCCAGAGGCTTGGCGAGTCTCTCCACAGGCCGGGCGAGGCTCTACAGAGGCCGGGCGGGTCTCTCCAGAGGCCGGGCGAGTCTCTCCAGGGGCCGGACGAATCTCTCCGGGGGCCGGGAGAGTCTCTACGAAGGCCGAGTGAGTCTCTCCAGAGGCCGGGCGAGTCTTTCCAGAGGCCAGGTGAGTCTCTCCAGAGGCCGGGCGAGTCTCTTCGGAGGCCGGGCGAGTCTCCGCAGAGGTCGGGCGAATCTCTACAGAGGCCGGGCGAGTCTCTCCAGGAGCTGTGCAAGTCTCTCCAGGGGACGGGCGAGTATCTCCAGAGGCTGGCCGAATCTCTTCAGAGGTCGGGCGAGTCTCTCCAGAGGCCAATCGAATCGCTACAGAGGCCGGGCGAGTCTCTCCAGAGGCCAGGCGAATCTGTACAGAGGCCGGGCGAGTTTCTACAGAGGCTGGGCGAGTCTCTCCAGAGGCTGGGCGAGTATCCCCAGTGGCCAGGCAAATCTCCCCAGTGGCCGGGTGAGTCTTTCCAGAGGCCAGGCGAGTCTCTCCAGAGGCCGGGCGAGTCTCTGCAGAGGCCGGGCGAGTCTGTAAAGAGGCCGGGCGAGTCTCTACAGAGGCCGGGCGAGTCGCTCCATAGGCTGGGCGAGTCTCTCCAGTGGCCAGACGAGTCTCTCCAGAGGCCAGACGAGTCTCTCCAGGGGCCGGGCTAGCCTCTCCAGGGGCAGGGCGTGTCTTTCCAGAGGCAGGGCGAGTCTGCCCAGTGGCCGGGCGAGTCTCTCCAGAGGCCGGGCGAGTCTCTTTAGGGGCCGGGCGAGTCTCCCCAGAGGCCGGGCGAATCTCTCCACAGGCCGGACGAGTCTCTCAAGAGGCCGGGCGAATCTCTCCAGAGGCAGGGCGAGTCTCTCCACAGGCCAGGCGAGTCTCTCCAGAGGCCGTGCGAGTCTCTCCAGGGGCCATGCGAGACTCTACAGAGGCAGGGCGAGTCTCTTTAGGTGTCGGGCGAGTCTCTCCAGAGGCCGGGCGAATCTCTCCAGAGGTCGGGTGAATCTCTTTAGGTGCCAGGCGAGTCTTTCCAGAGGCCGGGCGAGTCTCTAAAGAGGCCGGGCGAGTCTCTCCAGAGGCCAGGCGAATCTCTAAAGAGGCCGGGCGTGTCTCTCCAGGGGCCGGGCGAGTCTCTACAGAGGCTGGGCGAGTCTCTCCAGAGGCCGGGCGAATCTCTACAGAGGCCGGGCGAGTCTCTACAGAGTCCAGGCGAGTCTCTCAAGAGGCCGGGCAAATCTCTCCAGATGCCGGGCGACTCTCTCCAGAGGCCGGGCGAGTCTCTCCAGAGGCCGAGCGAGTATCCCCAATGACCAGGCAAATCTCCCCAGTAGCCGGGTGAGTCTTTCCAGAGGCCAGGCGAGTCTCTCCAGAGGCCGGGCGAGTCTCTGCAGAGGTCGGGCGAGTCTGTAAAGAGGCCGGGCGAGTCTCTACAGAGGCCGGGCGAGTCTCTCCAGAGGCCAGGCGAGTCTCTCCAGGGGCGGGCTAGCCTCTCCAGGGGCAGGGCGTGTCTTTCCAGAGGCAGGGCGAGTCTGCCCAGTGGCCGGGCGAGTCTTTCCAAAGGCCGGGCGAGTCTCTCCAGAGGCCGGGCGAGTCTCCCCAGGGGCCGGGCGAGTTTTTGCAGAGGTTGAGCGAGTCTCTCCAGAGGCTGGGCGAGTCTCTCCACAGGCCGGGCGAGGCTCTCCAGAGGCCGGGCGAGTCTCTCCTGGGGCCGGACGAATCTCTCCGGGGGCCGGGAGAGTCTCTACGAAGGCCGAGTGAGTCTCTCCAGAGGCCGGGCGAGTCTTTCCAGAGGCCAGGTGAGTCTCTCCAGAGGCCGGGCGACCCTCTTCGGAGGCCGGGCGAGTCTCCGCAGAGGCCGGGCGAATCTCTACAGAGGCCGGGCGAGTCTCTCCAGGAGCTGTGCAAGTCTCTCCAGGGGACGGGCGAGTATCTCCAGAGGCTGGCCGAATCTCTTCAGAGGTCGGGCGAGTCTCTCCAGAGGCCAATCGAATCTCTACAGAGGCCGGGTGAGTCTCTCCAGAGGCCAGGCGAATCTGTACAGAGGCAGGGCGTGTCTCTCCAGGGGCCGGGCGAGTTTCTACAGAGGCTCGGCGAGTCTCTACAGAGTCCAGGCGAGTCTCTCAAGAGGCCGGGCAAATCTCTGCAGATACCGGGCGAGTCTCTCCAGAGGCCGGGCGAATCTCTCCAGAGGCCGGGCGAGTCTCTACAGAGGCCGGGCGAGTCTCTCCAGAGGCTGGGCGAATCTCTTTAGGTGTCGGGCGAGTCTCTCCAGAGGCCGGGCGAATCTCTCCAGAGGTCGGGCGAATCTCTTTAGGTGCCAGGCGAGTCTTTCCAGAGGCCGGGCGAGTCTCTAAAGAGGCCGGGCGAGTCTCTCCAGAGGCCAGGCGAATCTCTAAAGAGGCCGGGCGTGTCTCTCCAGGGGCCGGGCGAGTCTCTACAGAGGCTGGGCGAGTCTCTCCAGAGGCCGGGCGAATCTCTACAGAGGCCGGGCGAGTCTCTACAGAGTCCAGTCGAGTCTCTCAAGAGGCCGGGCAAATCTCTCCAGATGCCGGGCGACTCTCTCCAGAGGCCGGGCGAGTCTCTCCAGAGGCCGAGCGAGTATCCCCCAATGACCAGGCAAATCTCCCCAGTAGCCGGGTGAGTCTTTCCAGAGGCCGGGCGAGTCTCTCCAGAGGCCGGGCGAGTCTCTGCAGAGGCCGGGCGAGTCTGTAAAGAGGCCGGGCGAGTCTCTACAGAGGCCGGGCGAGTCTCTCCAGAGGCCAGGCGAGTCTCTCCAGGGGCGGGCTAGCCTCTCCAGGGGCAGGGCGTGTCTTTCCAGAGGCAGGGCAAGTCTGCCCACTGGCCGGGCGAGTCTTTCCAAAAGCCGGGCGAGTCTCTCCAGAGGCCCGGCGAGTCTCCCCAGGGGCCGGGCGAGTTTTTGCAGAGGTTGGGCGAGTCTCTCCAGAGGCTGGGCGAGTCTCTCCACAGGCCGGGCGAGGCTCTACAGAGGCCGGGCGGGTCTCTCCAGAGGCCGGGCGAGTCTCTCCAGGGGCCGGACGAATCTCTCCGGGGGCCGGGAGAGTCTCTACGAAGGCCGAGTGAGTCTCTCCAGAGGCCGGACGAGTCTTTCCAGAGGCCAGGTGAGTCTCTCCAGAGGCCGGGCGAGTCTCTTCGGAGGCCGGGCGAGTCTCCGCAGAGGTCGGGCGAATCTCTACAGAGGCCGGGCGAGTCTCTCCAGGAGCTGTGCAAGTCTCTCCAGGGGACGGGCGAGTATCTCCAGAGGCTGGCCGAATCTCTTCAGAGGTCGGGCGAGTCTCTACAGAGGCCGGGCGAGTCTCTCCAGAGGCTGGGCGAGTATCCCCAGTGGCCAGGCAAATCTCCCCAGTGGCCGGGTGAGTCTTTCCAGAGGCCAGGCGAGTCTCTCCAGAGGCCGGGCGAGTCTCTGCAGAGGCCGGGCGAGTCTGTAAAGAGGCCGGACGAGTCTCTACAGAGGTCGGGCGAGTCGCTCCATAGGCCGGGCGAGTCTCTCCAGTGGCCAGACGAGTCTCTCCAGAGGCCAGACGAGTCTCTCCAGGGGCCGGGCTAGCCTCTCCAGGGGCAGGGCGTGTCTTTCCAGAGGCAGGGCGAGTCTGCCCAGTGGCCGGGCGAGTCTCTCCAGAGGCCGGGCGAGTCTCTTTAGGGGCCGGGCGAGTCTCCCCAGAGGCCGGGCGAATCTCTCCACAGGCCGGACGAGTCTCTCAAGAGGCCGGGCGAATCTCTCCAGAGGCAGGGCGAGTCTCTCCACAGGCCAGGCGAGTCTCTCCAGAGGCCGTGCGAGTCTCTCCAGGGGCCATGCGAGACTCTACAGAGGCAGGGCGAGTCTCTTTAGGTGTCGGGCGAGTCTCTCCAGAGGCCGGGCGAATCTCTCCAGAGGTCGGGTGAATCTCTTTAGGTGCCAGGCGAGTCTTTCCAGAGGCCGGGCGAGTCTCTAAAGAGGCCGGGCGAGTCTCTCCAGAGGCCAGGCGAATCTCTAAAGAGGCCGGGCGTGTCTCTCCAGGGGCCGGGCGAGTCTCTACAGAGGCTGGGCGAGTCTCTCCAGAGGCCGGGCGAATCTCTACAGAGGCCGGGCGAGTCTCTACAGAGTCCAGGCGAGTCTCTCAAGAGGCCGGGCAAATCTCTCCAGATGCCGGGCGACTCTCTCCAGAGGCCGGGCGAGTCTCTCCAGAGGCCGAGCGAGTATCCCCAATGACCAGGCAAATCTCCCCAGTAGCCGGGTGAGTCTTTCCAGAGGCCAGGCGAGTCTCTCCACAGGCCGGGCGAGGCTCTACAGAGGCCGGGCGGGTCTCTCCAGAGGCCGGGCGAGTCTCTCCAGGGGCCGGACGAATCTCTCCGGGGGCCGGGAGAGTCTCTACGAAGGCCGAGTGAGTCTCTCCAGAGGCCGGACGAGTCTTTCCAGAGGCCAGGTGAGTCTCTCCAGAGGCCGGGCGAGTCTCTTCGGAGGCCGGGCGAGTCTCCGCAGAGGTCGGGCGAATCTCTACAGAGGCCGGGCGAGTCTCTCCAGGAGCTGTGCAAGTCTCTCCAGGGGACGGGCGAGTATCTCCAGAGGCTGGCCGAATCTCTTCAGAGGTCGGGCGAGTCTCTCCAGAGGCCAATCGAATCGCTACAGAGGCCGGGCGAGTCTCTCCAGAGGCCAGGCGAATCTGTACAGAGGCCGGGCGAGTTTCTACAGAGGCTGGGCGAGTCTCTACAGAGTCCAGGCGAGTCTCTCAAGAGGCCGGGCAAATCTCTCCAGATGCCGGGCGAGTCTCTCCAGAGGCCGGGCGAATCTCTCCAGAGGCCGGGCGAGTCTCTACAGAGGCCGGGCGAGTCTCTCCAGAGGCTGGGCGAGTATCCCCAGTGGCCAGGCAAATCTCCCCAGTGGCCGGGTGAGTCTTTCCAGAGGCCAGGCGAGTCTCTCCAGAGGCCGGGCGAGTCTCTGCAGAGGCCGGGCGAGTCTGTAAAGAGGCCGGGCGAGTCTCTACAGAGGCCGGGCGAGTCGCTCCATAGGCCGGGCGAGTCTCTCCAGTGGCCAGACGAGTCTCTCCAGTGGCCAGACGAGTCTCTCCAGGGGCCGGGCTAGCCTCTCCAGGGGCAGGGCGTGTCTTTCCAGAGGCAGGGCGAGTCTGCCCAGTGGCCGGGCGAGTCTCTCCAGAGGCCGGGCGAGTCTCTTTAGGGGCCGGGCGAGTCTCCCCAGAGGCCGGGCGAATCTCTCCACTGGCCGGACGAGTCTCTCAAGAGGCCGGGCGAATCTCTTTAGGTGCCAGGCGAGTCTTTCCAGAGGCCGGGCGAGTCTCTAAAGAGGCCGGGCGAGTCTCTCCAGGGGCCATGCGAGACTCTACAGAGGCCGGGCGTGTCTCTCCAGGGGCCGGGCGAGTCTCTACAGAGGCTGGGCGAGTCTCTCCAGAGGCCGGGCGAATCTCTACAGAGGCCGGGCGAGTCTCTACAGAGTCCAGGCGAGTCTCTCAAGAGGCCGGGCAAATCTCTCCAGATGCCGGGCGACTCTCTCCAGAGGCCGGGCGAGTCTCTCCAGAGGCCGAGCGAGTATCCCCAATGACCAGGCGAGTCTCTCCAGAGGCCGAGCGAGTCTCTCCAGAGGCCGGGCGAGTCTCTGCAGAGGCCGGGCGAGTCTGTAAAGAGGCCGGGCGAGTCTCTACAGAGGCCGGGCGAGTCTCTCCAGAGGCCAGGCGAGTCTCTCCAGGGGCGGGCTACCCTCTCCAGGGGCAGGGCGTGTCTTTCCAGAGGCAGGGCGAGTCTGCCCAGTGGCCGGGCGAGTCTTTCCAAAGGCCGGGCGAGTCTCTCCAGAGGCCCGGCGAATCTCCCCAGGGGCCGGGCGAGTTTTTGCAGAGGTTGGGCGAGTCTCTCCAGAGGCTGGGCGAGTCTCTCCACAGGCCAGCGAGGCTCTACAGAGGCCGGGCGGGTCTCTCCAGAGGCCGGGCGAGTCTCTCCAGGGGCCGGACGAATCTCTCCGGGGGCCGGGAGAGTCTCTACGAAGGCCGAGTGAGTCTCTCCAGAGGCCGGGCGAGTCTTTCCAGAGGCCAGGTGAGTCTCTCCAGAGGCCGGGCGAGTCTCTTCGGAGGCCGGGCGAGTCTCCGCAGAGGTCGGGCGAATCTCTACAGAGGCCGGGCGAGTCTCTCCAGGAGCTGTGCAAGTCTCTCCAGGGGACGGGCGAGTATCTCCAGAGGCTGGCCGAATCTCTTCAGAGGTCGGGCGAGTCTCTCCAGAGGCCAATCGAATCGCTACAGAGGCCGGGCGAGTCTCTCCAGAGGCCAGGCGAATCTGTACAGAGGCCAGGCGAGTTTCTACAGAGGCTGGGCGAGTCTCTACAGAGTCCAGGCGAGTCTCTCAAGAGGCCGGGCAAATCTCTCTAGATGCCGGGCGAGTCTCTGCAGAGGCCGGGCGAATCTCTCCAGAGGCCGGGCGAGTCTCTACAGAGGCCGGGCGAGTCTCTCCAGAGGCTGGGCGAGTATCCCCAGTGGCCAGGCAAATCTCCCCAGTGGCCGGGTGAGTCTTTCCAGAGGCCAGGCGAGTCTCTCCAGAGGCCGGGCGAGTCTCTGCAGAGGCCGGGCGAGTCTGTAAAGAGGCCGGGCGAGTCTCTACAGAGGCCGGGCGAGTCGCTCCATAAGCCGGGCGAGTCTCTCCAGTGGCCAGACGAGTCTCTCCAGAGGCCAGACGAGTCTCTCCAGGGGCCGGGCTAGCCTCTCCAGGGGCAGGGCGTGTCTTTCCAGAGGCAGGGCGAGTCTGCCCAGTGGCCGGGCGAGTCTCTCCAGAGGCCGGGCGAGTCTCTTTAGGGGCCGGGCGAGTCTCCCCAGAGGCCGGGCGAATCTCTCCACAGGCCGGACGAGTCTCTACAGAGGCCGGGCGAGTTGCTCCATAGGCCGGGCGAGTCTCTTCAGTGGCCAGACGAGTCTCTCCAGAGGCCAGACGAGTCTCTCCAGGGGCCGGAATAGCCTCTCCAGGGGCAGGGCGTGTCTTTCCTGAGGCAGGGCGAGTCTGCCCAGTGGCCGGGCGAGTCTCTCCAGAGGCCGGGCGAGTCTCTCCAGAGGCCAGGTGAGTCTCTCCAGAGGCCGGGCGAGTCTCTTCGGAGGCCGGGCGAGTCTCCGCAGAGGCCGGGCGAATCTCTACAGAGGCCGGGCGAGTCTCTCCAGGAGCTGTGCAAGTCTCTCCAGGGGACGGGCGAGTATCTCCAGAGGCTGGCCGAATCTCTTCAGAGGTCGGGCGAGTCTCTCCAGAGGCCAATCGAATCTCTACAGAGGCCGGGCGAGTCACTCAAGAGGCCGGGCTAATCTCTCCAGATGCCGGGCGAGTCTCTCCAGAGGCCGGGCGAATCTCTCCAGAGGTCGGGCGAATCTCTTTAGGTGCCAGGCGAGTCTTTCCAGAGGCCGGGCGAGTCTCTAAAGAGGCCGGGCGAGTCTCTCCAGAGGCCAGGCGAATCTCTAAAGAGGCCGGGCGTGTCTCTCCAGGGGCCGGGCGAGTCTCTACAGAGGCTGGGCGAGTCTCTCAAGAGGCTGGGCGAATCTCTACAGAGGGCGGGCGAGTCTCTACAGAGTCCAGGCGAGTCTCTCAAGAGGCCGGGCAAATCTCTCCAGATGCCGGGCGACTCTCTCCAGAGGCCGGGCGAGTCTCTCCAGAGGCCGAGCGAGTATCCCCAATGACCAGGCAAATCTCCCCAGTAGCCGGGTGAGTCTTTCCAGAGGCCAGGCGAGTCTCTCCAGAGGCCGGGCGAGTCTCTGCAGAGGCCGGGCGAGTCTGTAAAGAGGCCGGGCGAGTCTCTCCAGAGGCCAGGCGACTCTCTCCAGGGGCGGGCTAGCCTCTCCAGGGGCAGGGCGTGTCTTTCCAGAGGCAGGGCGAGTCTGCCAGTGGCCGGGCGAGTCTTTCCAAAGGCCGGGCGAGTCTCTCCAGAGGCCGGGCGAGTCTCCCCAGGGGCCGGGCGAGTTTTTGCAGAGGTTGGGTGAATCTCTCCAGAGGCTGGGCGAGTCTCTCCACAGGCCGGGCGAGGCTCTACAGAGGCCGGGCGGGTCTCTCCAGAGGCCGGGCGAGTCTCTCCAGGGGCCGGACGAATCTCTCCGGGGGCCGGGAGAGTCTCTACGAAGACCGAGTGAGTCTCTCCAGTGGCCGGGCGAGTCTCTTCGGAGGCCGGGCGAGTCTCCGCAGAGGCCGGGCGAATCTCTACAGAGGCTGGGCGAGTCTCTCCAGGAGCTGTGCAAGTCTCTCCAGGGGACGGGCGAGTATCTCCAGAGGCTGGCCGAATCTCTTCAGAGGTCGGGCGAGTCTCTCCAGAGGCCAATCGAATCTCTACAGAGGCCGGGCGAGTCTCTCCAGGGGCCGGGCGAGTCTCTCCAGAGGCCGGGCGTGTCTCTCCATAGGCCGGGCGAATCTCTCCAGGGGCCAGGCGAGTCTCTACAGATGCCGGGCGAGTCTCTCTGGAGGCAGGGCGAATCTCTCCAGAGGCCAGGCGTGTCAATTCAGAGGCCGGACGAGTCTCTCCAGAGGCCGTGCGTGTCTCTCCATAGGCCGAGCGAGTCTTTCCAGAGGCCGGGCGAGTCTTTCCAGAGGCCGGGCGAGTCTTCCCAGTGGCCGGGCGAGTCTTTCCAGAGGCCAGGCGAGTCTCTCCAGAGGCCGGGCGAGTCTCTCCAGAGGCCGGGCGAGTCTCTGCAGAGGCCCGGGGAGTCTTTCCATAGGCCAGGAGAGACTCTCCAGGGGCCGGGCGAGTCTCTCCGGAGGCCGGGCGAGTCTCTCCATGGGCCGGGCGAGACTCTGCAGGGGCCGGGCGTGTCTCTCCATAGGCCGAGCGAATCTTTCCAGAGGCCGGGCGAGTCTCTCCAGAGGCCGGGCGAGTCTTTCCAGAAGCACGGCGAGTCTTTCCACATGCCGGGCGAGTCTCCCAAGTGGCCGGGCGAGTCTTTCCAGAGGCCATGCGAGTCTTTCCAGAGGCCGGGCGAGTCTCTCCAGGGGCCGGACGAAACTCTCCAGAGGCCGAGTGAGTCTCTCCAGGGGCTGGGCGGGTCTATCCAGAGGCAGGGCGAGTATCCCCAGTAGCCGGGCGATTCTTTCCAGAGGCCGGGCGAGTCTGTCCAGAGGCCGGTCAAGTCTCTGCAGAGGCCGGGCGAGTCTCTAATGAGGCCGGGCGAGTCTCTCCAGAGGCCAGGCGAATCTGTACAGAGGCCGGACGTGTCTCTCCAGGGGCCGGGCGAGTCTCTACAGTAGCCGGGCGAGTCTCTACAGAGTCCAGGCGAGTCTCTCAAGAGGCCGGGCAAACCTCTCCAGATGCCGGGCGAGTCTCTCCAGAGGCCGGGCGAGTCTTTCCAGAGGCCTGGCGAGTCTTTCCAGAGGCCGGGCGAGTCTCCCCAGTGGCCGGGCAAGTCTTTCCAGAGGCCAGGCGAGTCTCTCCAGAGGCCGGGCGAGTCTCTCCAGAGGCCGGGCGAGTCTCTGCAGAGGCAGAGCAAGTCTTTAAAGAGTCCGGGCAAGTCTCTAAAGAGGCCCGGGGCGTCTTTCCATAGGCCAGGAGAGACTCTCCAGGGGCTGGGCGAGTCTCTCCAGGGGCCGGGCGAGCCTCTGCAGGGGCCGGGCGTGTCTCTCCATAGGCCGAGCGAATCTCTCCAGAGGCCGGGCGAGTCTCTCCATTGGCCGGGCGAGTCTTTCCAGAGGCCGGGCGAGTCTTTCCACATGCCGGGCGAGTCTCCCAAGTGGCCGGGCAAGTCTTTCCAGAGGCCAGGCGAGTCTTTCCAGAGGCCGGGCGAGTCTCTCCAGGGGCCGGGCGAAACTCTCCAGAGGCCGAGCGACTCTCTCCAGTGGCTGGGCGGGTCTATCCAGAGGCAGGGCGAGTATCCCCAGTGGCCGGGCGAGTCTTCTCAGAGGCCGGGCGAGTCTGTCCAGAGGCCGGTCAAGTCTCTGCAGAGGCCGGGCGAATCTCTAAAGAGGCCGGGCGAGTCTCTCCAGAGGCCAGGCGAATCTGTACAGAGGCCGGGCGTGTCTCTCCAGGGGCCGGGAGAGTTTCTACAGAGGCTGGGCGAGTCTCTACAGAGTCCAGGCGAGTCTCTCAAGAGGCCGGGCAAATCTCTCCAGATGCCGGGCGAGTCTCTCCAGAGGCCGGGCGAATCTCTCCAGAGGCCGGGCGAGTCTCTACAGAGGCCGGGCGAGTCTCTCCAGAGGCTGGGCGAGTATCCCCAGTGGACAGGCAAATCTCCCCAGTTGCCGGGTGAGTCTCTCCAGAGGCCAGGCGAGTCTCTCCAGGGGCCGGACGAGTCTCTCCGGGGGCCGGGAGAGTCTCTACAAAGGCCGAGTGAGTCTCTCCACAGGCCGTGCGAGTCTTTCCAGAGGCCAGGTGAGTCTCTCCAGAGGCCGGGCGAGTCTCTTCGGAGGCCGGGCGAGTCTCAGTAGAGGCCGGGCGAATCTCTACAGAGGCCGGGCGAGTCTCTCCAGGAGCTGTGCAAGTCTCTGCAGGGGACGGGCGTGTCTCTCCAGAGGCCGGGCGAATCTCTACAGAGGCCGGGCGAGTCTCTCCAGGGGCCGGGCGAGTCTCTCCAGAGGCTGGGCGTGTCTCTCCATAGGCCGGGCGAATCTCTCCAGGGGCCGGGCGAGTCTCTACAGTTGCCGGGCGAGTCTCTCTGGAGGCAGGGCGAATCTCTCCAGAGGCCGGGCGTGTCAATTCAGAGGCCGGACGAGTCTCTCCAGAGGCCGTGCGTATCTCTCCATAGGCCGAGCGAATCTCTCCAGGGGCCGGGCGAGTCTCTCCAGAGGCCAGGCGAGTCTTTCCAGAGGCCGGGCGAGTTTTTCCAGAGGCCGGGCGAGTCTCCCCAGTGGCCGGGCGCGTCTTTCCAGAGGCCAGGCGAGTCTCTCCAGAGGCCGGGCGAGTCTCTCCAGAGGCCGGGCGAGTCTCTCCAGAGGCCGGGCGAATCTCTGCAGAGACAGAGCGAGTCTTTAAAGAGTCCAGGCGAGTCTCTAAAAAGGCCAGGGGAGTCTTTCCATAGGCCAGGAGAGACTCTCCAGGGGCCGGGCGTGTCTCTCCATAGGCCGAGCGAATCTCTCCAGAGGCCGGGCGAGTCTCTCCAGAGGCCGGGCGAGTCTTTCCAGAGGCCGGGCGAGTCTTTCCACATGCCGGGCGAGTCTCCCAAGTGGCCGGGCGAGTCTTTCCAGAGGCCAGGCGAGTCTTTCCAGAGGCCGGGCGAGTCTCTCCAGGGGCCGGGCGAAACTCTCCAGAGGCCGAGCGAGTCTCTCCAGGGGCTGGGCGGGTCTATCCAGAGGCAGGGCGAGTATCCCCAGTGGTCGGGCGAGTCTTTCCAGAGGCCGGGCGAGTCTGTCCAGAGGTCGGTCAAGTCTCTGCAGAGGCCGGGCGAGTCTCTAAACAGGCCGGGCGAGTCTCTCCAGAGGCCAGGCGAATCTGTACAGAGGCCGGGCGTGTCTCTCCAGGGGCCGGGCGAGTCTCTACAGAGGCAGGGCGAGTCTCTACAGAGTCCAGGCGAGTCTCTCAAGAGGCCGGGCAAATCTCTCCAGATGCCGGGCGAGTCTCTCCAGAGGCCGGGCGAGTATCGTCAGTTGCCAGGCAAATCTCCCCAGTGGCCGGGTGAGTCTTTCCAGAGGCCAGGCGAGTCTCTCCAGAGGCCGGGCGAGTCTCTGCAGAGGCCGGGCGAGTCTGTAAAGAGGCCGGGCGAGTCTCTACAGAGGCCGGGCGAGTCTCTACATAGGCCGGGCGACTCTCTCCAGTGGCCGGACGAGTCTCTCCAGAGGCCAGGCGAGTCTCTCCAGGGGCCGGGCTAGCCTCTCCAGAGGCAGGGCGAGTCTGCCCAGTGGCCGGGCGAGTCTTTCCAGAAGCCGGGCGAGTCTCCCCAGTGGCCGGGCGAGTCTTTGCAGAGGCCAGGCGAGTCTCTCCAGAGACTGGGAGAGTCTCTCCACAGGCCGGGCGAGGCTCTACATAGGCCGGGCGGGTCTCTCCAGAGGCCGGGAGAGGCCGGGCGAGTCTCTCCAGGGGCCGGACGAGTCTCTCCGGGGGACGGGAGAGTCTCTACAAAGGCCGGGTGAGTCTATCCAGAGGCCGGGCGAGTCTTTCCAGAGGCCAGGTGAGTCTCTCCAGAGGCCGGGCGATTCTCTCCGGAGGCCGGGCTAGTCTCAGCAGAGGCCGGGCGAATCTCTACAGAGGCCAGGCGAGTCTCTCCAGGAGCCGTGCAAGTCTCTCCAGGGGACGGGCGAGTCTCTCCAGAGGCTGGCCGAATCTTTTCAGAGGTCGGGCGAATCTCTCCAGTGGCCGGGCGAGTCTCTCCAGGCGCCGGGCGAATCTCTCCAGAGGCAAGGCGAGTCTCTCCAGGGGCCAGGCGAGTCTCTCCAGAGGCCGGGCAAGTCTCTCCAGGGGCCTGGCGAGTCTCTTCAGAGGCCGGGCGAGTCTCTCCAGAGGCCAGGCGAGTCTTTCCAGAGGCTGGGCGAGTCTCTCCAGGGGCCGAGCGCGTCTCTCCATAGGCCGTGCAAGTCTCTACAGGGGCCATGCGAGTCTCTACAGAGGCAGGGCGAGTCTCTCCAGAGGCCGGGCGAGTCTCTTTAGGGGCCGGGCGAATCTCTCCACAGGTCGGGCGAGTCTCTCAAGAGGCCGGGCGAATCTCTCCAGAGGCAGTGCGAGTCTCTCCGGAGGCCAGGCGAGTCTCTCCAGAGGCTGGGCGAGTCTCTCCAGGGGCAGGGCGAGTCTCTCCAGAGGCCGGGCAAGTCTCTCCAGAGGCCAGGCGAGTCTCTACAGAGGCAGGGCGAGTTTCTTTAGGTGCCGGGCGAGTCTCTCCAGTGGCCAGGCGAATCTCTACAGAGGCAGGGCGAGTCTCTTTAGGTGCCAGGCGAGTCTCTCCAGAGGCCAGGCGAATCTCTACAGAGGCCGGGCGAGTCTCTCCACAGGCCGGGCGAGTATCTACAGAGGCCGGGCGAGTTTCTCCAGGGGCCGGGCGAGTCTCTCCAGGCGCCGGGCGAGTCTCTCCAGAGGCCAGGCGGATCTCTAAAGAGGCCGGGCGTGTCTCTCCAGGGGCCGGGCGAGTCTCTACAGAGGTTGGGCGAGTCTCTCCAGAGGCCGGGCGAATCTCTACAGAGGCCGGGCGAGTCTCTACAGAGTCCAGGCGAGTCTCTCAAGAGGCCGGGCAAATCTCTCCAGATGCCGGGCGACTCTCTCCAGAGGCCGGGCGAGTCTCTCCAGAGGCCGAGCGAGTATCCCCAATGACCAGGCAAATCTCCCCAGTAGCCGGGTGAGTCTTTCCAGAGGCCAGGCGAGTCTCTCCAGAGGCCAGGCGAGTCTCTGCAGAGGCCGGGCGAGTCTGTAAAGAGGCCGGCCGAGTCTCTACAGAGGCCGGGCGAGTCTCTCCAGAGGCCAGGCGAGTCTCTCCAGGGGCGGGCTAGCCTCTCCAGGGGCAGGGCGTGTCTTTCCAGAGGCAGGGCGAGTCTGCCCAGTGGCCGGGCGAGTCTTTCCAAAGGCCGGGCGAGTCTCTCCAGAGGCCGGGCGAGTCTCCCCAGGGGCCGGGCGAGTTTTTGCAGAGGTTGGGCGAGTCTCTCCAGAGGCTGGGCGAGTCTCTCCACAGGCCGGGCGAGGCTCTACAGAGGCCGGGCAATTCTCTAAAGAGGCCCGGGGTGTCTTTCCATAGGCCGGGCGAGTCTCTCCAGGGGCCGGGCGAGCCTCTGCAGGGGCCGGGCGTGTCTCTCCATAGGCCGAGCGAATCTCTCCAGAGGCCGGGCGAGTCTCTCCAGAGGCCGGGCGAGTCTTTCCAGAGGCCGGGCGAGTCTTTCCACATGCCGGGCGAGTCTCCCAAGTGGCCGGGCGAGTCTTTCCAGAGGCCAGGCGAGTCTTTCCAGAGGCCGGGCGAGTCTCTCCAGGGGCCGGGCGAAACTCTCCAGAGGCCGAGCGAGTCTCTTTAGGGGCTGGGCGGGTCTATCCAGAGGCAGGGCGAGTATCCCCAGTGGCCGGGCGAGTCTTTTCAGAGGCCGGGCGAGTCTGTCCAGAGGCCGGTCAAGTCTCTGCAGAGGCCGGGCGAGTCTCTAAAGAGGCCGGGCGAGTCTCTCCAGAGGCCAGGCGAATCTGTACAGAGGCCGGGCGTGTCTCTCCAGGGGCCGGGCGAGTTTCTACAGAGGCTTGGCGAGTCTCTACAGAGTCCAGGCGAGTCTCTCAAGAGGTCGGGCAAATCTCTCCAGATACCGGGCGAGTCTCTCCAGAGGCCGGGCGAATCTCTCCAGAGGCCGGGCGAGTCTCTCCAGAGGCTGGGCGAGTAACCCCAGTGGCCAGGCAAATCTCCCCAGTGGCCGGGTGAGTCTTTCCAGAGGCCAGGCGAGTCTCTCCAGAGGCCGGGCGAGTCTCTGCAGAGGCCGGGCGAGTCTGTAAAGAGGCCGGGCGAGTCTCTACAGAGGCCGGGCGAGTCGCTCCATAGGCCGGGCGAGTCTCTTCAGTGGCCAGACGAGTTTCTCCAGAGGCCAGACGAGTCTCTCCAGGGGCCGGGCTAGCCTCTTCAGGGGCAGGGCGTGTCTTTCCAGAGGCAGGGCGAGTCTGCCCAGTGGCCGGGCGAGTCTCTCCAGAGGCCGGGCGAGTCTCTTTAGGGGCGGGGCGAGTCTCCCCAGAGGCCGGGCGAATCTCTCCACAGGCCGGACAAGTCTCTCAAGAGGCCTGGCCAATCTCTCCAGAGGCAGGGCGACTCTCTCCACAGGTCAGGCGAGTCTCTCCAGAGGCCGGGCGAGTCTCTCCAGGGGCCATGCGAGACTCTACAGAGGCCGGGCGAATCTCATTAGGTGCCAGGCGAGTCTTTCCAGAGGCCGGGCGAGTCTCTAAAGAGGCCGGGCGAGTCTTTCCAGAGGCCAGGCGAGTCTTTCCAGAGGCCGGGCGAGTCTCTCCAGGGGCTGGGCGGGTCTATCCAGAGGCAGGGCGGGTATCCCCAGTGGCCGGGCGAGTCTTTCCAGAGGCCGGGCGAGTCTGTTCAGAGGCCGGTCAAGTCTCTGCAGAGGCCGGGCGAGTCTCTAAAGAGGCTGGGCGAGTCTCTCCAGAGGCCAGGCGAATCTGTACAGAGGCCGGGCGTGTCTCTCCAGGGGCCGGGCGAGTCTCTACAGAGTCCAGGCGAGTCTCTCAAGAGGCCGGGCAAATCTCTCCAGATGCCGGGCGAGTCTCTCCAGAGGCCGGGCGAGTCTCTGCAGAGGCCGGGCGAGTCTCTCCAGAGGCCGGACGAGTATCCCCAGTGGCCAGGCAAATCTCCCCAGTGGCCGGGTGAGTCTTTCCAGAGGCCAGGCGAGTCTCTCCAGAGGCCGGGCGAGTCTCTGCAGAGGCTGGGCGAGTCTGTAAAGAGGCCGGGCGAGTCTCTACAGATGTCGGGCGAGTCTCTTTAGGGGCCGGGCGAGTCTCTCCAGAGGCCGGACGAGTCTCTCAAGAGGCCGGGCGAATCTCTCCAGAGGCCAGGCGAGTCTCTCAAGAGGCCGGGCAAATCTCTCCAGATGCCGGGCGAGTCTCTCCAGAGGCCGGGCGAGTCTCTCCAGAGGCCGGGCGAGTATCCCCAATGACCAGGAAAATCTCCCCAGTGGCCGGGTGAGTCTTCCCAGAGGCCAGGCGAGTCTCACCAGAGGCCGGGCGAGTCTCTGCAGAGGCCGGACGAGTCTGTAAAGGGACCGAGCGAGTCTCTGCAGAGGCCGGTCGAGTCTGTAAAGAGGCCGGGCGAGTCTCTACAGAGGCCGGGCGAGTCTCTCCAGAGGCCAGGCAAGTCTCTCCAGGGGCCGGGCTAGCCTCTCCAGGGGAAGGGCGTGTCTTTCCAGAGGCAGGGCGAGTCTGCCCAGTGGCCGGGCGAGTCTTTCCAAAGGCCGGGTGAGTCTCTCCAGAGGCTGGGCGAGTCTCTCCACAGGCCGGGCGAGGCTCTACAGAGGCCGGGCGGGTCCCTCCAGAGGCCGGGCGAGTCTTTCCAGAGGCCGGGCGAGTCTTTCCAGAGGCCGGGCGAGTCTCCCCAGTGGCCGGGCGAGTCTCTCCACAGGCCGGGCGAGGCTCTACAGAGGCCGGGCGGGTCTCTCCAGAGGCCGGGCGAGTCTTTCCAGAGGCCGGTCAAGTCTCTGCAGAGGCCGGGCGAGTCTCTAAAGAGGCCGGGCGAGTCTCTCCAGAGGCCAGGCGAATCTGTACAGAGGCCGGGCGTGTCTCTCCAGGGGCCGGGCGAGTTTCTACAGAGGCTCGGCGAGTCTCTACAGAGTCCAGGCGAGTCTTTCAAGAGGCCGGGCAAATCTCTCCAGATACCGGGCGAGTCTCTCCAGAGGCCGGGCGAATCTCTCCAGAGGCCGGGCGAGTCTCTACAGAGGCCGGGCGAGTCTCTCCAGAGGCTGGGCGAGTAACCCCAGTGGCCAGGCAAATCTCTCCAGTGGCCGGGTGAGTCTTTCCAGAGGCCAGGCGAGTCTCTCCAGAGGCCGGGCGAGTCTCTGCAGAGGCCGGGCGAGTCTGTAAAGAGGCCGGGCGAGTCTCTACAGAGGCCGGGCGAGTCGCTCCATAGGCCGGGCGAGTCTCTTCAATGGCCAGACGAGTTTCTCCAGAGGCCAGACGAGTCTCTCCAGGGGCCGGGCTAGCCTCTTCAGGGGCAGGGCATGTCTTTCCAGAGGCAGGGCGAGTCTGCCCAGTGGCCGGGCGAGTCTCTCCAGAGGCCGGGCGAGTCTCTTTAGGGGCGGGGCGAGTCTCCCCAGAGGCCGGGCGAATCGCTCCACAGGCCGGACGAGTCTCTCAAGAGGCCTGGCGAATCTCTCCAGAGGCAGGGCAACTCTCTCCACAGGCCAGGCGAGTCTCTCCAGAGGCCGGGCGAGTCTCTCCAGGGGCCATGCGAGACTCTACAGAGGCCGGGTGAATCTCTTAAGAGGCCGGGCGAGTCTCTCCAGAGGCCAGGCGAATCTCTAAAGAGGCCGGGCGTGTCTCTCCAGGGGCCGGGCGAGTCTCTACAGAGGTTGGGCGAGTCTCTCCAGAGGCCGGGCGAATCTCTACGGAGGCCGGGCGAGTCTCTACAGAGTCCAGGCGAGTCTCTCAAGAGGCCGGGCAAATCTCTCCAGATGCCGGGCGACTCTCTCCAGAGGCCGGGCGAGTCTCTCCAGAGGCCGAGCGAGTATCCCCAAAGACCAGGCAAATCTCCCCAGTAGCCGGGTGAGTCTTTCCAGAGGCCAGGCGAGTCTCTCCAGAGGCCGGGCGAGTCTCTGCAGAGGCCGGGCGAGTCTGTAAAGAGGCCGGGCGAGTCTCTACAGAGGCCGGGCGAGTCTCTCCAGAGGCCAGGCGAGTCTCTCCAGGGGCGGGCTAGCCTCTCCAGGGGCAGGGCGTGTCTTTCCAGAGGCAGGGCGAGTCTGCCCAGTGGCCGGGCGACTCTTTCCAAAGGCCGGGCGAGTCTCTCCAGAGGCCGGGCTAGTCTCCCCAGGGGCCGGGCGAGTTTTTGCAGAGGTTGGGCGAGTCTTTCCAGAGGCTGGGCGAGTCTCTCCACAGGCCGGGCGAAGCTCTACAGAGGCCGGGCGGGTCTCTCCAGAGGCCGGGCGAGTCTCTCCAGGGGCCGGACGAATCTCTCCGGGGGCCGGGAGAGTCTCTACAAAGGCCGAGTGAGTCTCTCCAGAGGCCGGGCGAGTCTTTCCAGAGGCCAGGTGAGTCTCTACAGAGGCCGGGCGAGTCTCTTCGGAGGCCGGGCGAGTCTCAGCAGAGGCCGGGCGAATCTCTACAGAGGCCGGGCGAGTCTCTCCAGGAGCTGTGCAAGTCTCTCCAGGGGACGGGCGAGTCTCTCCAGAGGCCAATCGAATCTCTACAGAGGCCGGGCGAGTCTCTCCAGGGGCCGGGCGAGTCTCTCCAGAGGCTGGGCGTGTCTCTCCATAGGCCGGGCGAATCTCTCCAGGGGCCGGGCGAGTCTCTACAGATGCCGGGCGAGTCTCTCTGGAGGCAAGGCGAATCTCTCCAGAGGCCTGGCGTGTCACTAAAGAGGCCGGGCGAGTCTCTAAAGAGGCCGGGCGAGTCTCTCCAGAGGCCAGGCGAATCTGTACAGAGGCCGGGCGTGTCTCTCCAGGGGCCGGGCGAGTTTCTACAGAGGCTCGGTGAGTCTCTACAGAGTCCAGGCGAGTCTCTCAAGAGGCCGGGCAAATCTCTCCAGATACCGGGCGAGTCTCTCCAGAGGCCGGGCGAATCTCTCCAGAGGCCGGGCGAGTCTCTACAGAGGCCGGGCGAGTCTCTCCAGAGGCTGGGCGAGTAACCCCAGTGGCCAGGCAAATCTCCCCAGTGGCCGGGTGAGTCTTTCCAGAGGCCAGGCGAGTCTCTCCAGAGGCCGGGCGAGTCTCTGCAGAGGCCGGGCGAGTCTGTAAAGAGGCCGGGCGAGTCTCTACAGAGGCCGGGCGAGTCGCTCCATAGGCCGGGCGAGTCTCTTCAGTGGCCACACGAGTCTCTCCAGAGGCCAGACGAGTCTCTCCAGGGGCCGGGCTAGCCTCTTCAGGGGCAGGGCGTGTCTTTCCAGAGGCAGGGCGAGTCTGCCCAGTGGCCGGGCGAGTCTCTCCAGAGGCCGGGCGAGTCTCTTTAGGGGCGGGGGGAGTCTCCCCAGAGGCCGGGCGAATCTCTCCACAGGCCGGACGAGTCTCTCAAGAGGCCTGGCGAATCTCTCCAGAGGCAGGGCGACTCTCTCCACAGGCCAGGCGAGTCTCTCCAGAGGCCGGGCGAGTCTCTCCAGGGGCCATGCGAGACTCTACAGAGGCCGGGCGAATCTCTTTAGGTGCCAGGCGAGTCTTTCCAGAGGCCGGACGAGTCTCTAAAGAGGCCGGGCGAGTCTCTCCAGAGGCCAATCGAATCTCTACAGAGGCCGGGCGAGTCTCTCCAGGGGCCGGGCGAGTCTCTCCAGAGGCTGGGCGTGTCTCTCCATAGGCCGGGGGAATCTCTCCAGGGGCCGGGCGAGTCTCTACAGATGCCGGGCGAGTCTCTCTGGAGGCAAGGCGAATCTCTCCAGAGGCCGGGCGTGTCAATTCAGAGGCAGGACGAGTCTCACCAGAGGCCGTGCGTGTCTCTCCATAGGCCGAGCGAATCTCTCCAGAGGCCGGGCGAGTCTCTCCAGAGGCCGGGCGAGTCTTTCCAGAGGCCGGGAGAGTCTTTCCAGAGGCCGGGCAAGTCTCCCCAGTGGCCGGGCGAGTCTTTCCAGAGGCCAGGCGAGTCTCTCCAGAGGCCGGGCGAGTCACTCCAGAGGCCGGGCGAGTCTCTCCAGAGGCCGGGCGAGTCTCAGCAGAGGCCGGGCGAATCTCTACAGAGGCCGGGCGAGTCTCTCCAGGAGCTGTGCAAGTCTCTCCAGGGGACGGGCGAGTCTCCCCAGTGGCCGGGCGAGTCTTTCCAGAGGCCAGGCGAGTCTCTCCAGAGGCCGGGCGAGTCACTCCAGAGGCCGGGCGAGTCTCTCCAGAGGCCGGGCGAGTCTCTGCAGAGGCAGAGCGAGTCTTTAAAGAGTCCGGGCGAGTCTCTAAAGAGGCCCGGGGAGTCTTTCCATAGGCCAGGAGAGACTCTCCAGGGGCCGGGCGAGTCTCTCCGGAGGCCTTGCGAGTCTCTTCATGGGCCGGGCGAGCCTCTGCAGGGGCCGGGCATGTCTCTCCATAGGCCGAGCGAATCTCTCCAGAGGCCGGGCGAGTCTCTCCAGAGGCCGGGCGAGTCTTTCCAGAAGCCGGGCGAGTCTTTCCACATGCCGGGCGAGTCTCCCAAGTGGCCGGGCGAGTCTTTCCAGAGACCAGGCGAGTCTTTCCAGAGGCCGGGCGAGTCTCTCCAGGGGCCGGGCGAAACTCTCCAGAGGCCGAGTGAGTCTGTCCAGAGGCTGGGCGGGTCTATCCAGAGGCAGGGCGAGTATCCCCAGTGGCGGGGCGAGTGTTTCCAGAGGCCGGGCGAGTCTGTCCAGAGGCCGGTCAAGTCTCTGCAGAGGCCGGGCGAGTCTCTAAAGAGGCCGGGCGAGTCTCTCCAGAGGCCAGGCGAATCTGTACAGAGGCCGGGCGTGTCTCTCCAGGGGCCGGGCGAGTCTCCACAGAGGCCGGGCGAGTCTCTACAGAGTCCAGGCGAGCCTCTCAAGAGGCCGGGCAAACCTCTCCAGATGCAGGACGAGTCTCTCCAGAGGCTGGGCGAGTGTGTCCAGAGGCCGGTCAAGTCTCTGCAGAGGCCGGGCGAGTCTCTAAAGAGGCCGGGCGAGTCTCTCCAGAGGCCAGGCGAATCTGTACAGAGACCGGGCGTGTCTCTCCAGGGGTCGGGCGAGTCTCTACAGAGGCCGGGCGAGTCTCTACAGAGTCCAGGCGAGTCTCTCAAGAGGCCGGTCAAACCTCTCCAGATGCGGGGCGAGTCTCTCCAGAGGCCGGGCGAGTCTCTCCAGAGGCCGGGCGAGTATCCCCAGTGGCCAGGCAAATCTCCCCAGTGGCCGGGTGAGTCTTTCCAGAGGCCGGGCGAGTCTCTCCAGAGGCCGGCGAGTCTCTAAAGAGGCCGGGCGAGTCTGTAAAGAGGCCGGGCGAGTCTCTCCATAGGCCGGGCGAGTCTCTCCAGTGGCCGGACGAGTCTCTCCAGAGGCCAGGCGAGTCTCACCAGGGGCCTGGCGAGTCTCTCCAGAGGCCGGGCGAGTCTTTCCAGAGGCCGGGCGAGTCTCCCCAGTGGCCGGGCGAGTCTTTCCAGAGGCCAGGCGAGTCTCTCCAGAGGCCGGACGAGTCTCTCCAGAGGCCGGACGAGTCGCTCCATAGGCCGGGCGAGTCTCTTCAGTGGCCAGACGAGTCTCTCCAGAGGCCAGACCAGTCTCTCCAGGGGCCGGGCTAGCCTCTTCAGGAGCAGGGCGTGTCTTTCCAGAGGCAGGGCGAGTCTGCCCAGTGGCCGGGCGAGTCTCTCCAGAGGCCGGGCGAGTCTCTTTAGGGGCGGGGCGAGTCTCCCCAGAGGCCGGGCGAATCTCTCCACAGGCCGGACGAGTCTCTCAAGAGGCCTGGCGAATCTCTCCAGAGGCAGGGCGACTCTCTCCACAGGCCAGGCGAGTCTCTCCAGAGGCCGGGCGAGTCTCTCCAGGGGCCATGCGAGACTCTACAGAGGCCGGGCGAATCTCTTTAGGTGCCAGGCGAGTCTTTCCAGAGGCCGGGCGAGTCTCTAAAGAGGCCGGGCGAGTCTCTCCAGAGGCCAATCGAATCTCTACAGAGGCCGGGCGAGTCTCTCCAGGGGCCGGGCGAGTCTCTCCAGAGGCTGGGCGTGTCTCTCCATTGGCCGGGCGAATCTCTCCAGGGGCCGGGCGAGTCTCTACAGATGCCGGGCGAGTCTCTCTGGAGGCAAGGCGAATCTCTCCAGAGGCCGGGCGTGTCAATTCAGAGGCAGGACGAGTCTCACCAGAGGCCGTGCGTGTCTCTCCATAGGCCGAGCGAATCTCTCCAGAGGCCGGGCGAGTCTCTCCAGAGGCCGGGCGAGTCTTTCCAGAGGCCGGGCGAGTCTTTCCAGAGGCCGGGCGAGTCTCCCCAGTGGCCGGGCGAGTCTTTCCAGAGGCTAGGCGAGTCTCTCCAGAGGCCGGGCGAGTCACTCCAGTGGCCGGGCGAGTCTCTCCAGAGGCCGGGCGAGTCTCTGCAGAGGCAGAGCGAGTCTTTAAAGAGTCCGGGCGAGTCTCTAAAGAGGCCCGGGGAGTCTTTCCATAGGCCAGGAGAGACTCTCCAGGGGCCGGGCGAGTCTCTCCGGAGGCCTTGCGAGTCTCTTCATGGGCCGGGCGAGCCTCTGCAGGGGCCGGGCGTGTCTCTCCATAGGCCGAGCGAATCTCTCCAGAGGCCGGGCGAGTCTCTCCAGAGGCCGGGCGAGTCTTTCCAGAAGCCGGGCGAGTCTTTCCACATGCCGGGCGAGTCTCCCAAGTGGCCGGGCGAGTCTTTCCAGAGGCTAGGCGAGTCTTTCCAGAGGCCGGGCGAGTCTCTCCAGGGGCCGGGCGAAACTCTCCAGAGGCCGAGTGAGTCTGTCCAGAGGCTGGGCGGGTCTATCCAGAGGCAGGGCGAGTATCCCCAGTGGCCGGGCGAGTGTTTCCAGAGGCCGGGCGAGTCTGTCCAGAGGCCGGTCAAGTCTCTGCAGAGGCCGGGCGAGTCTCTAAAGAGGCCGAGCGAGTCTCTCCAGAGGCCAGGCGAATCTGTACAGAGGCCGGGCGTGTCTCTCCAGGGGCCGGGCGAGTCTCCACAGAGGCCGGGCGAGTCTCTACAGAGTCCAGGCGAGCCTCTCAAGAGGCCGGGCAAACCTCTCCAGATGCAGGACGAGTCTCTCCAGAGGCTTGGCGAGTGTGTCCAGAGGCCGGTCAAGTCTCTGCAGAGGCCGGGCGAGTCTCTAAAGAGGCCGGGCGAGTCTCTCCAGAGGCCAGACGAATCTGTACAGAGACCGGGCGTGTCTCTCCAGGGGTCGGGCGAGTCTCTACAGAGGCCGGGCGAGTCTCTACAGAGTCCAGGCGAGTCTCTCAAGAGGCCGGTCAAACCTCTCCAGATGCGGGGCGAGTCTCTCCAGAGGCCGGGCGAGTCTCTCCAGAGGCCGGGCGAGTATCCCCAGTGGCCAGGCAAATCTCCCCAGTGGCCGGGTGAGTCTTTCCAGAGGCCGGGCGAGTCTCTCCAGAGGCCGGCGAGTCTGTAAAGAGGCCGGGCGAGTCTGTAAAGAGGCCGGGCGAGTCTCTCCATAGGCCGGGCGAGTCTCTCCAGTGGCCGGACGAGTCTCTCCAGAGGCCAGGCGAGTCTCACCAGGGGCCGGGCGAGTCTCTCCAGAGGCCGGGCGAGTCTTTCCAGAGGCCGGGCGAGTCTCCCCAGTGGCCGGGCGAGTCTTTCCAGAGGCCAGGCGAGTCTCTCCAGAGGCCGGACGAGTCTCTCCAGAGGCCGGGCGAGTCTCTGCAGAGGCAGAGCGAGTCTTTAAAGAGTCTGGGCGAGTCTATAAAGAGGCCCGGGGCGTCTTTCCATAGGCCAGGAGAGACTCTCCAGGGGCCGGGCGAGTCTCTCCGGAGGCCGGGCGAGTCTCTCCAGGGGCCGGGCGAGCCTCTGCAGGGGCCGAGCGTGTCTCTCCATAGGCCGAGCGAATCTCTCCAGAGGCCGGGCGTGTCTCTCCAGAGGCAGGGCGAGACTTTCCAGAGGCCGGGCGAGTCTTTCCACATGCCGGGCGAGTCTCCCAAGTGGCCGGGCGAGTCTTTCCAGAGGCCAGGCGAGTCTTTCCAGAGGCCGGGCGAGTCTCTCCAGGGGCCGGGCGAAACTCTCCAGAGGCCGAGCGAGTCTCTCCAGGGGTTGGGCGGGTCTATCCAGAGGCAGGGCGAGTATCCCCAGTGGCCGGGCGAGTCTTTCCAGAGGCCGGGCGAGTCTGTTCAGAGGCCGGTCAAGTCTCTGCAGAGGCCGGGCGAGTCTCTAAAGAGGCTGGGCGATTCTCTCCAGAGGCCAGGCGAATCTGTACAGAGGCAGGGCGTGTCTCTCCAGGGGCCGGGCGAGTCTCTACAGAGGCTGGGCGAGTCTCTACAGAGTCCAGGCGAGTCTCTCAAGAGGCCGGGCAAATCTCTCCAGATGCCGGGCGAGTCTCTCCAGAGGCCGGGCGAGTCTCTCCAGAGGCCGGACGAGTATCCCCAGTGGCCAGGCAAATCTCCCCAGTGGCCGGGTGAGTCTTTCCAGAGGCCAGGCGAGTCTCTCCAGAGGCCGGGCGAGTCTCTGCAGAGGCTGGGCGAGTCTGTAAAGAGGCCGGGCGAGTCTCTACAGATGCCAGGCGAGTCTCTTTAGGGGCCGGGCGAGTCTCTCCAGAGGCCGGACGAGTCTCTCAAGAGGCCGGGCGAATCTCTCCAGAGGCCAGGCGAGTCTCTCCAGAGGCCGGGCGAGTCTCTCCAGGGGCCATGCGAGACTCTACAGAGGCAGGGCGAGTCTCTTTAGGTGTCGGGTGAGTCTCTCTAGAGGCCGGGCGAATCTCTACAGAGGCAGGGCGAGTCTTTTTAGGTGCCAGGCGAGTCTTTCCAGAGGCCGGGCGAGTCTCTAAAGAGGCCGGGCGAGTCTCTCCAGGGGCCGGGCGAGTCTCTACAGAGGCTGGGCGAGTCTCTCCAGAGACCGGGCGAATCTCTACAGAGGCCAGGCGAGTCTCTACAGAGTCCAGGCGAGTCTCTCAAGAGGCCGGGCAAATCTCTCCAGATGCCGGGCGAGTCTCTCCAGAGGCCGGGCGAGTCTCTCCAGAGGCCGGGCGAGTATCCCCAATGACCAGGCAAATCTCCCCAGTGGCCGGGTGAGTCTTCCCAGAGGCCAGGCGAGTCTCACCAGAGGCCGGGCGAGTCTCTGCAGAGGCCGGACGAGTCTGTAAAGGGGCCGAGCGAATCTCTGCAGAGGCCGGTCGAGTCTGTAAAGAGGCCGGGCGAGTCTCTACAGAGGCCGGGCGAGTCTCTCCAGAGGCCAGGCAAGTCTCTCCAGGGGCCGGGCTAGCCTCTCCAGGGGAAGGGCGTGTCTTTCCAGAGGCAGGGCGAGTCTGCCCAGTGGCCGGGCGAGTCTTTCCAAAGGCCGGGTGAGTCTCTCCAGAGGCTGGGCGAGTCTCTCCACAGGCCGGGCGAGGCTCTACAGAGGCCGGGCGGGTCTCTCCAGAGGCCGGGCGAGTCTTTCCAGAGGCCGGGCGAGTCTTTCCAGAGGCCGGGCGAGTCTCCCCAGTGGCCGGGCGAGTCTTTCCAGAGGCCAGGCGAGTCTCTACAGAGGCCGGGCGAGTCTCTCCAGAGGCCGGGCGAGTCTCTGCAGAGGCAGAGCGAGTATTTAAAGAGTCTGGGCGAGTCTCTACAGAGGCCCGGGGCGTCTTTCCATATGCCAGGAGAGACTCTCCAGGGGCCGGGCGAGTCTCTCCGGAGGCCGGGCGAGTCTCTCCAGGGGCCGGGCGAGCCTCTGCAGGGGCCGAGCGTGTCTCTCCATAGGCCGAGCGAATCTCTCCAGAGGCCGGGCGAGTCGCTCCATAGGCCGGGCGAGTCTCTTCAGTGGCCACACGAGTCTCTCCAGAGGCCAGACGAGTCTCTCCAGGGGCCGGGCTAGCCTCTTCAGGGGCAGGGCGTGTCTTTCCAGAGGCAGGGCGAGTCTGCCCAGTGGCCGGGCGAGTCTCTCCAGAGGCCGGGCGAGTCTCTTTAGGGGCGGGGGGAGTCTCCCCAGAGGCCGGGCGAATCTCTCCACAGGCCGGACGAGTCTCTCAAGAGGCCTGGCGAATCTCTCCAGAGGCAGGGCGACTCTCTCCACAGGCCAGGCGAGTCTCTCCAGAGGCCGGGCGAGTCTCTCCAGGGGCCATGCGAGACTCTACAGAGGCCGGGCGAATCTCTTTAGGTGCCAGGCGAGTCTTTCCAGAGGCCGGACGAGTCTCTAAAGAGGCCGGGCGAGTCTCTCCAGAGGCCAATCGAATCTCTACAGAGGCCGGGCGAGTCTCTCCAGGGGCCGGGCGAGTCTCTCCAGAGGCTGGGCGTGTCTCTCCATAGGCCGGGGGAATCTCTCCAGGGGCCGGGCGAGTCTCTACAGATGCCGGGCGAGTCTCTCTGGAGGCAAGGCGAATCTCTCCAGAGGCCGGGCGTGTCAATTCAGAGGCAGGACGAGTCTCACCAGAGGCCGTGCGTGTCTCTCCATAGGCCGAGCGAATCTCTCCAGAGGCCGGGCGAGTCTCTCCAGAGGCCGGGCGAGTCTTTCCAGAGGCCGGGCGAGTCTTTCCAGAGGCCGGGCAAGTCTCCCCAGTGGCCGGGCGAGTCTTTCCAGAGGCCAGGCGAGTCTCTCCAGAGGCCGGGCGAGTCACTCCAGAGGCCGGGCGAGTCTCTCCAGAGGCCGGGCGAGTCTCAGCAGAGGCCGGGCGAATCTCTACAGAGGCCGGGCGAGTCTCTCCAGGAGCTGTGCAAGTCTCTCCAGGGGACGGGCGAGTCTCCCCAGTGGCCGGGCGAGTCTTTCCAGAGGCCAGGCGAGTCTCTCCAGAGGCCGGGCGAGTCACTCCAGAGGCCGGGCGAGTCTCTCCAGAGGCCGGGCGAGTCTCTGCAGAGGCAGAGCGAGTCTTTAAAGAGTCCGGGCGAGTCTCTAAAGAGGCCCGGGGAGTCTTTCCATAGGCCAGGAGAGACTCTCCAGGGGCCGGGCGAGTCTCTCCGGAGGCCTTGCGAGTCTCTTCATGGGCCGGGCGAGCCTCTGCAGGGGCCGGGCATGTCTCTCCATAGGCCGAGCGAATCTCTCCAGAGGCCGGGCGAGTCTCTCCAGAGGCCGGGCGAGTCTTTCCAGAAGCCGGGCGAGTCTTTCCACATGCCGGGCGAGTCTCCCAAGTGGCCGGGCGAGTCTTTCCAGAGGCCAGGCGAGTCTTTCCAGAGGCCGGGCGAGTCTCTCCAGGGGCCGGGCGAAACTCTCCAGAGGCCGAGTGAGTCTGTCCAGAGGCTGGGCGGGTCTATCCAGAGGCAGGGCGAGTATCCCCAGTGGCCGGGCGAGTGTTTCCAGAGGCCGGGCGAGTCTGTCCAGAGGCCGGTCAAGTCTCTGCAGAGGCCGGGCGAGTCTCTAAAGAGGCCGGGCGAGTCTCTCCAGAGGCCAGGCGAATCTGTACAGAGGCCGGGCGTGTCTCTCCAGGGGCCGGGCGAGTCTCCACAGAGGCCGGGCGAGTCTCTACAGAGTCCAGGCGAGCCTCTCAAGAGGCCGGGCAAACCTCTCCAGATGCAGGACGAGTCTCTCCAGAGGCTGGGCGAGTGTGTCCAGAGGCCGGTCAAGTCTCTGCAGAGGCCGGGCGAGTCTCTAAAGAGGCCGGGCGAGTCTCTCCAGAGGCCAGGCGAATCTGTACAGAGACCGGGCGTGTCTCTCCAGGGGTCGGGCGAGTCTCTACAGAGGCCGGGCGAGTCTCTACAGAGTCCAGGCGAGTCTCTCAAGAGGCCGGTCAAACCTCTCCAGATGCGGGGCGAGTCTCTCCAGAGGCCGGGCGAGTCTCTCCAGAGGCCGGGCGAGTATCCCCAGTGGCCAGGCAAATCTCCCCAGTGGCCGGGTGAGTCTTTCCAGAGGCCGGGCGAGTCTCTCCAGAGGCCGGCGAGTCTCTAAAGAGGCCGGGCGAGTCTGTAAAGAGGCCGGGCGAGTCTCTCCATAGGCCGGGCGAGTCTCTCCAGTGGCCGGACGAGTCTCTCCAGAGGCCAGGCGAGTCTCACCAGGGGCCTGGCGAGTCTCTCCAGAGGCCGGGCGAGTCTTTCCAGAGGCCGGGCGAGTCTCCCCAGTGGCCGGGCGAGTCTTTCCAGAGGCCAGGCGAGTCTCTCCAGAGGCCGGACGAGTCTCTCCAGAGGCCGGACGAGTCGCTCCATAGGCCGGGCGAGTCTCTTCAGTGGCCAGACGAGTCTCTCCAGAGGCCAGACCAGTCTCTCCAGGGGCCGGGCTAGCCTCTTCAGGGGCAGGGCGTGTCTTTCCAGAGGCAGGGCGAGTCTGCCCAGTGGCCGGGCGAGTCTCTCCAGAGGCCGGGCGAGTCTCTTTAGGGGCGGGGCGAGTCTCCCCAGAGGCCGGGCGAATCTCTCCACAGGCCGGACGAGTCTCTCAAGAGGCCTGGCGAATCTCTCCAGAGGCAGGGCGACTCTCTCCACAGGCCAGGCGAGTCTCTCCAGAGGCCGGGCGAGTCTCTCCAGGGGCCATGCGAGACTCTACAGAGGCCGGGCGAATCTCTTTAGGTGCCAGGCGAGTCTTTCCAGAGGCCGGGCGAGTCTCTAAAGAGGCCGGGCGAGTCTCTCCAGAGGCCAATCGAATCTCTACAGAGGCCGGGCGAGTCTCTCCAGGGGCCGGGCGAGTCTCTCCAGAGGCTGGGCGTGTCTCTCCATTGGCCGGGCGAATCTCTCCAGGGGCCGGGCGAGTCTCTACAGATGCCGGGCGAGTCTCTCTGGAGGCAAGGCGAATCTCTCCAGAGGCCGGGCGTGTCAATTCAGAGGCAGGACGAGTCTCACCAGAGGCCGTGCGTGTCTCTCCATAGGCCGAGCGAATCTCTCCAGAGGCCGGGCGAGTCTCTCCAGAGGCCGGGCGAGTCTTTCCAGAGGCCGGGCGAGTCTTTCCAGAGGCCGGGCGAGTCTCCCCAGTGGCCGGGCGAGTCTTTCCAGAGGCTAGGCGAGTCTCTCCAGAGGCCGGGCGAGTCACTCCAGTGGCCGGGCGAGTCTCTCCAGAGGCCGGGCGAGTCTCTGCAGAGGCAGAGCGAGTCTTTAAAGAGTCCGGGCGAGTCTCTAAAGAGGCCCGGGGAGTCTTTCCATAGGCCAGGAGAGACTCTCCAGGGGCCGGGCGAGTCTCTCCGGAGGCCTTGCGAGTCTCTTCATGGGCCGGGCGAGCCTCTGCAGGGGCCGGGCGTGTCTCTCCATAGGCCGAGCGAATCTCTCCAGAGGCCGGGCGAGTCTCTCCAGAGGCCGGGCGAGTCTTTCCAGAAGCCGGGCGAGTCTTTCCACATGCCGGGCGAGTCTCCCAAGTGGCCGGGCGAGTCTTTCCAGAGGCCAGGCGAGTCTTTCCAGAGGCCGGGCGAGTCTCTCCAGGGGCCGGGCGAAACTCTCCAGAGGCCGAGTGAGTCTGTCCAGAGGCTGGGCGGGTCTATCCAGAGGCAGGGCGAGTATCCCCAGTGGCCGGGCGAGTGTTTCCAGAGGCCGGGCGAGTCTGTCCAGAGGCCGGTCAAGTCTCTGCAGAGGCCGGGCGAGTCTCTAAAGAGGCCGGGCGAGTCTCTCCAGAGTCCAGGCGAATCTGTACAGAGGCCGGGCGTGTCTCTCCAGGGGCCGGGCGAGTCTCCACAGAGGCCGGGCGAGTCTCTACAGAGTCCAGGCGAGCCTCTCAAGAGGCCGGGCAAACCTCTCCAGATGCAGGACGAGTCTCTCCAGAGGCTTGGCGAGTGTGTCCAGAGGCCGGTCAAGTCTCTAAAGAGGCCGGGCGAGTCTCTAAAGAGGCCGGGCGAGTCTCTCCAGAGGCCAGACGAATCTGTACAGAGACCGGGCGTGTCTCTCCAGGGGTCGGGCGAGTCTCTACAGAGGCCGGGCGAGTCTCTACAGAGTCCAGGCGAGTCTCTCAAGAGGCCGGTCAAACCTCTCCAGATGCGGGGCGAGTCTCTCCAGAGGCCGGGCGAGTCTCTCCAGAGGCCGGGCGAGTATCCCCAGTGGCCAGGCAAATCTCCCCAGTGGCCGGGTGAGTCTTTCCAGAGGCCGGGCGAGTCTCTCCAGAGGCCGGCGAGTCTGTAAAGAGGCCGGGCGAGTCTGTAAAGAGGCCGGGCGAGTCTCTCCATAGGCCGGGCGAGTCTCTCCAGTGGCCGGACGAGTCTCTCCAGAGGCCAGGCGAGTCTCACCAGGGGCCGGGCGAGTCTCTCCAGAGGCCGGGCGAGTCTTTCCAGAGGCCGGGCGAGTCTCCCCAGTGGCCGGGCGAGTCTTTCCAGAGGCCAGGCGAGTCTCTCCAGAGGCCGGACGAGTCTCTCCAGAGGCCGGGCGAGTCTCTGCAGAGGCAGAGCGAGTCTTTAAAGAGTCTGGGCGAGTCTATAAAGAGGCCCGGGGCGTCTTTCCATAGGCCAGGAGAGACTCTCCAGGGGCCGGGCGAGTCTCTCCGGAGGCCGGGCGAGTCTCTCCAGGGGCCGGGCGAGCCTCTGCAGGGGCCGAGCGTGTCTCTCCATAGGCCGAGCGAATCTCTCCAGAGGCCGGGCGTGTCTCTCCAGAGGCAGGGCGAGACTTTCCAGAGGCCGGGCGAGTCTTTCCACATGCCGGGCGAGTCTCCCAAGTGGCCGGGCGAGTCTTTCCAGAGGCTAGGCGAGTCTTTCCAGAGGCCGGGCGAGTCTCTCCAGGGGCCGGGCGAAACTCTCCAGAGGCCGAGCGAGTCTCTCCAGGGGTTGGGCGGGTCTATCCAGAGGCAGGGCGAGTATCCCCAGTGGCCGGGCGAGTCTTTCCAGAGGCCGGGCGAGTCTGTTCAGAGGCCGGTCAAGTCTCTGCAGAGGCCGGGCGAGTCTCTAAAGAGGCTGGGCGATTCTCTCCAGAGGCCAGGCGAATCTGTACAGAGGCAGGGCGTGTCTCTCCAGGGGCCGGGCGAGTCTCTACAGAGGCTGGGCGAGTCTCTACAGAGTCCAGGCGAGTCTCTCAAGAGGCCGGGCAAATCTCTCCAGATGCCGGGCGAGTCTCTCCAGAGGCCGGGCGAGTCTCTGCAGAGGCCGGGCGAGTCTCTCCAGAGGCCGGACGAGTATCCCCAGTGGCCAGGCAAATCTCCCCAGTGGCCGGGTGAGTCTTTCCAGAGGCCAGGCGAGTCTCTCCAGAGGCCGGGCGAGTCTCTGCAGAGGCTGGGCGAGTCTGTAAAGAGGCCCGGCGAGTCTCTACAGATGCCAGGCGAGTCTCTTTAGGGGCCGGGCGAGTCTCTCCAGAGGCCGGACGAGTCTCTCAAGAGGCCGGGCGAATCTCTCCAGAGGCCAGGCGAGTCTCTCCAGAGGCCGGGCGAGTCTCTCCAGGGGCCATGCGAGACTCTACAGAGGCAGGGCGAGTCTCTTTAGGTGTCGGGTGAGTCTCTCTAGAGGCCGGGCGAATCTCTACAGAGGCAGGGCGAGTCTTTTTAGGTGCCAGGCGAGTCTTTCCAGAGGCCGGGCGAGTCTCTAAAGAGGCCGGGCGAGTCTCTCCAGGGGCCGGGCGAGTCTCTACAGAGGCTGGGCGAGTCTCTCCAGAGACCGGGCGAATCTCTACAGAGGCCAGGCGAGTCTCTACAGAGTCCAGGCGAGTCTCTCAAGAGGCCGGGCAAATCTCTCCAGATGCCGGGCGAGTCTCTCCAGAGGCCGGGCGAGTCTCTCCAGAGGCCGGGCGAGTATCCCCAATGACCAGGCAAATCTCCCCAGTGGCCGGGTGAGTCTTCCCAGAGGCCAGGCGAGTCTCACCAGAGGCCGGGCGAGTCTCTGCAGAGGCCGGACGAGTCTGTAAAGGGGCCGAGCGAATCTCTGCAGAGGCCGGTCGAGTCTGTAAAGAGGCCGGGCGAGTCTCTACAGAGGCCGGGCGAGTCTCTCCAGAGGCCAGGCAAGTCTCTCCAGGGGCCGGGCTAGCCTCTCCAGGGGAAGGGCGTGTCTTTCCAGAGGCAGGGCGAGTCTGCCCAGTGGCCGGGCGAGTCTTTCCAAAGGCCGGGTGAGTCTCTCCAGAGGCTGGGCGAGTCTCTCCACAGGCCGGGCGAGGCTCTACAGAGGCCGGGCGGGTCTCTCCAGAGGCCGGGCGAGTCTTTCCAGAGGCCGGGCGAGTCTTTCCAGAGGCCGGGCGAGTCTCCCCAGTGGCCGGGCGAGTCTTTCCAGAGGCCAGGCGAGTCTCTACAGAGGCCGGGCGAGTCTCTCCAGAGGCCGGGCGAGTCTCTGCAGAGGCAGAGCGAGTATTTAAAGAGTCTGGGCGAGTCTCTACAGAGGCCCGGGGCGTCTTTCCATATGCCAGGAGAGACTCTCCAGGGGCCGGGCGAGTCTCTCCGGAGGCCGGGCGAGTCTCTCCAGGGGCCGGGCGAGCCTCTGCAGGGGCCGAGCGTGTCTCTCCAGAGGCAGGGCGAGACTTTCCAGAGGCCGGGCGAGTCTTTCCACATGCCGGGCGAGTCTCCCAAGTGGCCGGGCGAGTCTTTCCAGAGGCCAGGCGAGTCTTTCCAGAGGCCGGGCGAGTCTCTCCAGGGGCCGGGCGAAACTCTCCAGAGGCCGAGCGAGTCTCTCCAGGGGTTGGGCGGGTCTATCCAGAGGCAGGGCGAGTATCCCCAGTGGCCGGGCGAGTCTTTCCAGAGGCCGGGCGAGTCTGTTCAGAGGCCGGTCAAGTCTCTGCAGAGGCCGGGCGAGTCTCTAAAGAGGCTGGGCGATTCTCTCCAGAGGCCAGGCGAATCTGTACAGAGGCAGGGCGTGTCTCTCCAGGGGCCGGGCGAGTCTCTACAGAGGCTGGGCGAGTCTCTACAGAGTCCAGGCGAGTCTCTCAAGAGGCCGGGCAAATCTCTCCAGATGCCGGGCGAGTCTCTCCAGAGGCCGGGCGAGTCTCTGCAGAGGCCGGGCGAGTCTCTCCAGAGGCTGGACGAGTATCCCCAGTGGCCAGGCAAATCTCCCCAGTGGCCGGGTGAGTCTTTCCAGAGGCCAGGCGAGTCTCTCCAGAGGCCGGGCGAGTCTCTGCAGAGGCTGGGCGAGTCTGTAAAGAGGCCGGGCGAGTCTCTACAGATGCCGGGCGAGTCTCTTTAGGGGCCGGGCGAGTCTCTCCAGAGGCCGGACGAGTCTCTCAAGAGGCCGGGCGAATCTCTCCAGAGGCCAGGCGAGTCTCTCCAGAGGCCGGGCGAGTCTCTCCAGGGGCCATGCGAGACTCTACAGAGGCAGGGCGAGTCTCTTTAGTTGTCGGGTGAGTCTCTCTAGAGGCCGGGCGAATCTCTACAGAGGCAGGGCGAGTCTTTTTAGGTGCCAGGCGAGTCTTTCCAGAGGCCGGGCGAGTCTCTAAAGAGGCCGGGCGAGTCTCTCCAGGGGCCGGGCGAGTCTCTACAGAGGCTGGGCGAGTCTCTCCAGAGACCGGGCGAATCTCTACAGAGGCCAGGCGAGTCTCTACAGAGTCCAGGCGAGTCTCTCAAGAGGCCGGGCAAATCTCTCCAGATGCCGGGCGAGTCTCTCCAGAGGCCGGGCGAGTCTCTCCAGAGGCCGGGCGAGTATCCCCAATGACCAGGCAAATCTCCCCAGTGGCCGGGTGAGTCTTCCCAGAGGCCAGGCGAGTCTCACCAGAGGCCGGGCGAGTCTCTGCAGAGGCCGGACGAGTCTGTAAAGGGGCCGAGCGAATCTCTGCAGAGGCCGGTCGAGTCTGTAAAGAGGCCGGGCGAGTCTCTACAGAGGCCGGGCGAGTCTCTCCAGAGGCCAGGCAAGTCTCTCCAGGGGCCGGGCTAGCCTCTCCAGGGGAAGGGCGTGTCTTTCCAGAGGCAGGGCGAGTCTGCCCAGTGGCCGGGCGAGTCTTTCCAAAGGCCGGGTGAGTCTCTCCAGAGGCTGGGCGAGTCTCTCCACAGGCCGGGCGAGGCTCTACAGAGGCCGGGCGGGTCTCTCCAGAGGCCGGGCGAGTCTTTCCAGAGGCCGGGCGAGTCTTTCCAGAGGCCGGGCGAGTCTCCCCAGTGGCCGGGCGAGTCTTTCCAGAGGCCAGGCGAGTCTCTACAGAGGCCGGGCGAGTCTCTCCAGAGGCCGGGCGAGTCTCTGCAGAGGCAGAGCGAGTATTTAAAGAGTCTGGGCGAGTCTCTACAGAGGCCCGGGGCGTCTCTCCATAGGCCAGGAGAGACTCTCCAGGGGCCGGGCGAGTCTCTCCGGAGGCCGGGCGAGTCTCTCCAGGGGCCGGGCGAGCCTCTGCAGGGGCCGGGCGTGTCTCTCCATAGGCCGAGCGAATCTCTCCAGAGGCCGGGCGAGTCTCTCCAGAGGCCGGGCGAGTCTTTCCAGAGGCCGGGCGAGTCTTTCCACATGCCGGGCGAGTCTCCCAAGTGGCCGGGCGAGTCTTTCCTGAGGCCAGGCGAGTCTTTCCAGAGGCCGGGCGAGTCTCTCCAGGGGCCCGTGCGAAACTCTCCAGAGGCCGAGCGAGTCTCTCCAGGGGCTGGGCGGGTCTATCCAGAGGCAGGGCGAGTATCCCCAGTTGCCGGGCGAGTCTTTCCAGAGGCCGGGCGAGTCTGTTCAGAGGCCGGTCAAGTCTCTGCAGAGGCCGGGCGAGTCTCTAAAGAGGCCGGGCGAGTCTCTCCAGAGGCCAGGCGAATCTGTACAGAGGCCGGGCGTGTCTCTCCAGGGGCCGGGCGAGTCTCTACAGAGGCAGGGCGAGTCTCTACAGAGTCCAGGCGAGTCTCTCAAGAGGCCGGGCAAATCTCTCCAGATGCCGGGCGAGTCTTTCCAGAGGCCGGGCGAGTCTCTCCAGATTCCGGGCGAGTCTCTCCAGAGGCCGGGCGAGTATCCCCAGTGGCCAGGCAAATCTCCCCAGTGGCCGGGTGAGTCTTTCCAGAGGCCAGGCGAGTCTCTCCAGAGGCCGGGCGAGTCTCTGCAGAGGCCGGGCGAGTCTGTAAAGAGGCCGGGCGAGTCTCTACAGATGCCGGGCGAGTCTCTTTAGGGGCCGGGCGAGTCTCTCCAGAGGCCGGGCGAATCTCTCCACAGGCCGGACGAGTCTCTCAAGAGGCCGGGCGAATCTCTCCAGAGGCAGGGCGAGTCTCTCCAGAGGCCAGGCGAGTCTCTCCAGAGGCCGGGCGAGTCTCTCCAGGGGCCATGCGAGACTCTACAGAGGCAGGGCGAGTCTCTTTAGGTGTCGGGTGAGTCTCTCTAGAGGCCGATCGAATCTCTACAGAAGCAGGGCGAGTCTCTTTAGGTGCCAGGCGAGTCTTTCCAGAGGCCGGGCGAGTCTCTAAAGAGGCCCGGCGAGTCTCTCCAGAGGCCAGGCGAATCTCTACAGAGGCCGGGCGTGTCTCTCCAGGGGCCGGGCGAGTCTCTACAGAGGCTGGGCGAGTTTCTCCAGAGACCGGGTGAATCTCTACAGAGGCCAGGCGAGTCTCTACAGAGTCCAGGCGAGTCTCTCAAGAGGCCGGGCAAATCTCTCCAGAGGACGGGCGAGTATCGTCAGTTGCCAGGCAAATCTCCCCAGTGGCCGGGTGAGTCTTTCCAGAGGCCAGGCGAGTCTCTCCAGAGGCCGGGCGAGTCTCTGCAGAGGCCGGGCGAGTCTGTAAAGAGGCCGGGCGAGTCTCTACAGAGGTCGGGCGAGTCTCTACATAGGCCGGGCGAGTCTCTCCAGTGGCCGGACGAGTCTCTCCAGAGGCCAGGCGAGTCTCTCCAGGGGCCGGGCTAGCCTCTCCAGGGGCAGGGCGTGTCTTTCCAGAGGCAGGGCGAGTCTGCCCAGTGGCCGGGCGAGTCTTTCCAGAAGCCGGGCGAGTCTCTCCAGAGGCCGGGCGAGTCTCCCCAGTGGCCGGGCGAGTCTTTGCAGAGGCCAGGCGAGTCTCTCCAGAGGCCGGGCGAGTCTCTCCACAGGCCGGGCGAGGCTCTACAGAGGCCGGTCGGGTCTCTCCAGAGGCCGGGCGAGTCTCTGCAGAGGCCGGGCGAGTCTGTAAAGAGGCCGGGCGAGTCTCTACAGATGCCGGGCGAGTCTCTTTAGGGGCCGGGCGAGTCTGTTCAGAGGCCGGTCAAGTCTCTGCAGAGGCCGGGCGAGTCTCTAAAGAGGCCGGGCGAGTCTCTCCAGAGGCCAGGCGAATCTGTACAGAGGCCGGGCGTGTCTCTCCAGGGGCCGGGCGAGTCTCTACAGAGGCAGGGCGAGTCTCTACAGAGTCCAGGCGAGTCTCTCAAGAGGCCGGGCAAATCTCTCCAGATGCCGGGCGAGTCTTTCCAGAGGCCGGGCGAGTCTCTCCAGATTCCGGGCGAGTCTCTCCAGAGGCCGGGCGAGTATCCCCAGTGGCCAGGCAAATCTCCCCAGTGGCCGGGTGAGTCTTTCCAGAGGCCAGGCGAGTCTCTCCAGAGGCCGGGCGAGTCTCTGCAGAGGCCGGGCGAGTCTGTAAAGAGGCCGGGCGAGTCTCTACAGATGCCGGGCGAGTCTCTTTAGGGGCCGGGCGAGTCTCTCCAGAGGCCGGGCGAATCTCTCCACAGGCCGGACGAGTCTCTCAAGAGGCCGGGCGAATCTCTCCAGAGGCAGGGCGAGTCTCTCCAGAGGCCAGGCGAGTCTCTCCAGAGGCCGGGCGAGTCTCTCCAGGGGCCATGCGAGACTCTACAGAGGCAGGGCGAGTCTCTTTAGGTGTCGGGTGAGTCTCTCTAGAGGCCGATCGAATCTCTACAGAAGCAGGGCGAGTCTCTTTAGGTGCCAGGCGAGTCTTTCCAGAGGCCGGGCGAGTCTCTAAAGAGGCCCGGCGAGTCTCTCCAGAGGCCAGGCGAATCTCTACAGAGGCCGGGCGTGTCTCTCCAGGGGCCGGGCGAGTCTCTACAGAGGCTGGGCGAGTTTCTCCAGAGACCGGGTGAATCTCTACAGAGGCCAGGCGAGTCTCTACAGAGTCCAGGCGAGTCTCTCAAGAGGCCGGGCAAATCTCTCCAGAGGACGGGCGAGTATCGTCAGTTGCCAGGCAAATCTCCCCAGTGGCCGGGTGAGTCTTTCCAGAGGCCAGGCGAGTCTCTCCAGAGGCCGGGCGAGTCTCTGCAGAGGCCGGGCGAGTCTGTAAAGAGGCCGGGCGAGTCTCTACAGAGGTCGGGCGAGTCTCTACATAGGCCGGGCGAGTCTCTCCAGTGACCGGACGAGTCTCTCCAGAGGCCAGGCGAGTCTCTCCAGGGGCCGGGCTAGCCTCTCCAGGGGCAGGGCGTGTCTTTCCAGAGGCAGGGCGAGTCTGCCCAGTGGCCGGGCGAGTCTTTCCAGAAGCCGGGCGAGTCTCTCCAGAGGCCGGGCGAGTCTCCCCAGTGGCCGGGCGAGTCTTTGCAGAGGCCAGGCGAGTCTCTCCAGAGGCCGGGCGAGTCTCTCCACAGGCCGGGCGAGGCTCTACAGAGGCCGGTCGGGTCTCTCCAGAGGCCGGGAGAGTCTCTCCAGAGGCCGGGCGAGTCTCTCCAGGGGCCGGACGAGTCTCTCCGGGGGACGGGAGAGTCTCTACAAAGGCCGGGTGAGTCTCTCCAGAGGCCGGGCGAGTCTTTCCAAGAGCCGTGCAAGTCTCTCCAGGGGACGGGCGAGTCTCTCCAGAGGCCAGGCGAGTCTCTCCAAGAGCCGTGCAAGTCTCTCCAGGGGATGGGCGAGTCTCTCGAGAGGCTGGCCGAATCTCTTCAGAGGCCGGGCGAGTCTCTGCAGAGGCCGGACGAGTCTGTAAAGGGGCCGGGCGAGTCTCTGCAGAGGCCGGTCGAGTCTGTAAAGAGGCCGGGCGAGTCTCTACAGAGGCCGGGCGAGTCTCTCCAGAGGCCAGGCAAGTCTCTCCAGGGGCCGGGCTAGCCTCTCCAGGGGAAGGGCGTGTCTTTCCAGAGGCAGGGCGAGTCTCTCCAGAGGCTGGGTGAGTCTCTCCACAGGCCGGGCGAGGCTCTACAGAGGCCGGGCGGGTCTCTCCAGAGGCCGGGCGAGTCTCTCCAGAGGCCGGGCAAGTCTCTCCAGGGGCCTGGCGAGTCTCTTCAGAGGCCGGGCGAGTCTCTCCAGAGGCCAGGCGAGTCTTTCCAGAGGCTGGGCGAGTCTCTCCAGGGGCCGGGCGCGTCTCTCCATAGGCCGTGCAAGTCTCTACAGGGGCCATGCGAGTCTCTACAGAGGCAGGGCGTTTCTCTCCAGAGGCCGGGCGAGTCTCTTTAGGGGCCGGGCGAATCTCTCCCCAGGTCGGGCGTGTCTCTCCAGGGGCCGGGCAAAGTCTCTACAGAGGCCGGGCGAGTCTCTCTGGAGGCCGGGCGTGTCAATCCAGAGGCCGGACGAGACTCTCCAGAGGCCGGGCGTGTCTCTCCATAGGCCGAGCGACTCTCCAGGGGCCGGGCGAGTCTCTCCAGAGGCCGGGCGAGTCTCTCCAGAGGCCGGGTGAGTCTCTCCAGAGGCCGGGCGAGTCTCTCCAGAGGCCGGGCGAGTCTTTCCACAGGCCAGGCGAGTCTCTCCAGAGACCGGGCGAGTCTCTCCATAGACCGGGAGAGTCTCTCCAGGGGCCGGGCGAGTCTTTCCGGAGGTTGGGCGAGTCTCTCCAGGGGCCGGGCAAGCCTCTCCAGGGGCCGGGCGATTCTTTCCAGAGGCAGGGCGAGTCTCTCCAGGGGCCGGGCGAGTCTCTCCAGGGGCTGGGCGAGTCTCACCAGGGGCCAGGCGAGTCTCTCCAGGGGCCGGGCGAGTCTCTTCAGAGGCCGGGCGAGTCTTTCAAGAGGACCGTCAAATCTCTCCAGAGGCCGGGCGAGTCTCTCCAGAGGCTGGGCGAGTCTCTCCAGTCGTCGAGCGAGTCTCTACAGGGGCCGGGCGAGTCTCTTCAGAGGCCGGGCGAGTCTCTCCAGGGTCCGGGCGAGTCTCTCCAGGGGCCGGGCGAGTCTGTTTAGAGACCAAGCGAGTCTCTCCAGAGGCTGGGCGAGTCTCTCCAGTCGTCGAGCGAGTCTCTACAGGGGCCGGGCGAGTCTCTTCAGAGGCCGGGCGAGTCTCTCCAGGGGCCGGGCGAGTCTTTCCAGAGGCCGGGCGAGTCTCTCCAGGGGCCAGGCGAGACTCTCCAGAGGCCAGACGTATCTCTACAGAGGACGGGCAAGTCTCTCCAGAGGCCGGGCGAGTCTTGCCAGAGGCTGGCTGAGTCTCCCCATTGGGCGGGCGAGTCTTTCCAGAGGCCGGTCGAGTCTCTCCAGAGGCCAAGCGAGTCACTCCAGGGGCCAGGCTAGTCTCACCAGGGGCCAGGCGAGACTCTCCAGAGGCCGGGCAAGTCTCTTCAGAGGCCAGGCGAATCTCTACAGAGGCCGGGCGAGTCTCTCCAGAGGCTGGGCGAGTCTCTCCAGAGGCCGGGCTAGCCTATCCAGGGGCAAAGCGAGTCTTACCAGAGGCAGGGCGAGTCTCTCCAGGGGCCGGGCGAGTCTCTCCAGGGGCCGGGCGAGTCTCTCCAGAGGCCAGGCGAATCTCTACAGAGGCAGGGCGAGTCTCTTTAGGTGCCAGGCGAGTCTCTCCAGAGGCCAGGCGAATCTCTACAGAGGCCGGGCGAGTCTCTCCACAGGCCGGGCGAGTCTCTACAGAGGCCGGGCGAGTTTCTTCAGGGGCCGGGCGAATCTCTCCAGTGGCCGGGTGAGTCTTTCCAGAGGCCAGGCGAGTCTCTCCAGAGGCTGGGCGAGTCTCTCCACAGGCCGGGCGAGGCTCTCCAGAGGCCGGGCGGGTCTCTCCAGAGGCCGGGAGAGTCTCTCCAGAGGCCGGGCGAGTCTCTCCAGGGGCCGGACGAGTCTCTCCGGGGGACGGGAGAGTCTCTACAAAGGCTGGGCGAGTCTCTCCACAGGCCGGGCGAGTCTTTCCAGAGGCCAGGTGAGTCTCTCCAGAGGCCGGGCGATTCTCTCCGGAGGCCGGGCGAGTCTCAGCAGAGGCCGGGCGAATCTCTACAGAGGCCAGGCGAGTCTCTCCAGGAGCCGTGCAAGTCTCTCCAGGGGACGGGCGAGTCTCCCAAGAGGCTGGCCGAATCTTTTCAGGGGTCGGGCGAATATCTCCAGTGGCCGGGCGAGTCTCTCCAGGCGTCGGGCGAATATCTCCAGAGGCAAGGCGAGTCTCTCCAGGGGCCAGGCGAGTCTCTCCAGAGGCCGGGCAAGTCTATCCAGGGGCCTCGCGAGTCTCTTCAGAGGCCTGGCGAGTCTCTCCAAAGGCCAGGCGAGTCTCTCCAGGGGCCGACCCCGTCTCTCCATAGGCCGTGCAAGTCTGTACAGTGGCCATGCAAGTCTCTACAGAGGCAGGGCGAGTCTCTCCAGAGGCCGGGCAAGTCTCTCCAGAGGCCAGGCGACTCTCTCCAGAGGCCAGGCGAATCTCTCCAGGGGCCAGGCGAGTCTCTCCAGGGGCCGGGCGAGTCTCTACAGAGGCCGGGCGAGTCTCTCTGGAGGCAGGGCGAATCTCTCCAGAGGTCGGGCGTGTCAATCCAGAGGCCGGACGAGTCTCTCCTGAGGCCGGGCGTGACTCCCCATAGGCCGAGCGAATCTCTCCAGGGGCCGGGCGAGTCTCTCCAGAGGCCGGGTGAGTCTCTCCAGAGGCCGGGCGAGTCTCTCCAGAGGCCGGGCGAGTCTTTCCACAGGCCGGACGAGTCTCCCAGGTGGCCGGGCGAGTCTTTCCAGAGGCCAGGCGAGTCTCTCCAGAGGCCGGGCGAGTCTCTCCATAGACCGGGAGAGTCTCTCCAGGGGCCGGGCGAGTCTTTCCGGAGGTCGGGCGAGTCTCTCCAGGGGCCGGGCGAGCCTCTCCAGGGGCCGGGCGAGTCTTTCCAGAGGCAGGGCGAGTCTCTCCAGGGGCCGGGCAAGTCTCTCCAGGGGCTGGGCGAGTCTCACCAGGGGCCAGGCGAGTCTCTCCAGGGGCCGGGCGAGTCTCTTCAGAGGCCGGGCGAGTCTCTCAAAAGGACCGTCAAATCTCTCCAGAGGCCGGGCGAGTCTCTCCAGAGGCTGGGCGAGTCTCTCCAGTCGTCGAGCGAGTCTCTACAGGGGCCGGGCGAGTCTCTTCAGAGGCCGGGCGAGTCTCTCCAGGGGCCGGGCGAGTCTCTCCAGTTTCCGGGCGAGTCTGTTTAGAGACCAGGCGAGTCTCTCCAGAGGCTGGGCGAGTCTCTCCAGTCGTCGAGCGAGTCTCTACAGGGGCCGGGCGAGTCTCTTCAGAGGCCGGGCGAGTCTCTCCAGGGGCCGGGCGAGTCTCTCCACAGGTCGGGCGAGTCTCTCAAGAGGCCGGGCGAATCTCTCCAGAGGCAGTGCGGGTCTCTCCAGAGGCCAGGCGAATCTCTACAGAGGCAGGGCGAGTCTCTCCAGAGGCCAGGCGAGTCTCCCCAGAGGTCGGGCGAGTCTCTAGTGAGGCAGGGCGAGTCTCTCCAGAGGCCGGGCAAGTCTCTCCAGAGGCCTGGCGAGTCTCTCCAGAGGCCAGGCGAATCTCTACAGAGGCCAGGCGAGTCTTTCCAGAGGCTGGGCGTGTCTCTACATAGGCTGGGCGAATCTCTCCAGGGGCCGGGCGAGTCTCTCCAGGGGCCGGGCGAGTCTCTACAGAGGCCGGGCGAATCTCTCTGGAGGCAGGGCGAATCTCTCCGGAGGCCGGGCGTGTCAATCCAGAGGCCGGACGAGTCTCTCCAGAGGCCGGGCGTGTCTCTCCATAGGCCGAGCGAATCTCTCCAGGGGCCGGGCGAGTCTCTCCAGAGGCCGGGCGAGTCTCTCCAGAGGCCGCGCGAGTCTCTCCAGAGCCCGGGCGAGTCTCTCCAGAGGCCGGGCGCGTCTTTCCACAGGCCGGACGAGTCTCCCAGGTGGCCGGGCGAGTCATTCCAGAGGCCAGGCGAGTCTCTCCAGAGGCCGGGCGAGTCTCTCCATAGGCCGGGAGAGTCTCTCCAGGGGCCGGGCGAGTCTTTCCGGAGGTCGGGCGAGTCTCTCCAGGGGCCGGGCGAGCCTCTCCAGGGGCCGGGCGAGTCTTTCCAGAGGCAGGGCGAGTCTCTCCAGAGGCCCGGCGAGTCTCTCCAGGGGCAAGGCGAGTCTCACCAGGGGCCAGGCGAGTCTCTCCAGGGGCCGGGCGAGTCTCTCAAAAGGACCGTCAAATCTCTCCAGAGGCCGGGCGAGTCTCTCCAGAGGCTGGGCGAGTATCCCCAGTGGTTGGGCAAGTCTCCCCAGTGGCCGGTCGAGTCTTTCCATAGGCCAGGCGAGTCTGTTTAGAGACCAGGCGAGTCTCTCCAGTCGTCGAGCGAGTCTCTATAGGGGCCGGGCGAGTCTCTTCAGAGGCCGGGCGAGTCTCTCCAGGGGCCGGGCGAGTCTCTCCAGAGGCCGGGCGAGTCTCTCCAGGGGCCAGGCGAGTCTCTCCAGAGGCCGGGCGTATCTCTACCGAGGACGGGCAAGTCTCTCCAGAGGCCGTGCGAGTCTTGCCAGAGGCCGGGTGAGTCTCCCCATTGGGCGGGCGAGTCTTTCCAGAGGCCGGTCGAGTCTCTCCGGAGGCCGGGCGAGTCACTCCAGGGGCCAGGCTAGTCTCACCAGGGGCCAAGCGAGACTCTCCAGAGGCCGTGCAAGTCTCTTCAGAGGCCAGGCGAGTCTCTTTTGGTGCCGGACGAGTCTCTCCAGGGGCCGGACAAGTCTCTCCAGAGGCCGGGCGAGTCTCTCCAGAGGCCGGGCTAGCCTATCCAGGGGCAAAGCGAGTCTTACCAGATGCAGGGCGAGTCTCTCCAGGGGCCGGGCGAGTCTCTCCAGGGGCCGGGCGAGTCTCTCCACAGGCCGGGCGAGTCTCTACAGAGGCCGGGCGAGTCTCTCCAGGGGCCGGACAAGTCTCTCCAGAGGCCGGGCGAGTCTCTCCAGAGGCCGGGCTAGCCTATCCAGAGGCAGAGCGAGTCGTACCAGAGGCAGGGCGAGTCTCTCCAGGGGCCGGGCGAGTCTCTCCAGGGGCAGGGCGAGTCTCTCCACAGGCCGGGCGAGTCTCTACAGAGACCGGGCGAGTCTCTCCAGAGGCCGGGCTAGTCTCACCAGGGGTCGGGCGAGTCTCTCCAGGGGCCAGGCGAGTCTCTTCAGAAGCCGGGTGAGTCTCTGCAGAGGCCAGGCGAGTCTCTCCAGGGGCCGGGCAAGTCTCTACAGAGGCAGGGCGAATCTCTACAGAGGTTGGGAGAGTCTGATCAGAGGCCGCGCGAGTCTTTCCAGAGGCCGGGCGAGACTCCCCAGTGGCCGGACGAGTCTTTGCAGAGGCCAGGCGAGTCTCTCCAGAGGCAGGGTGAGTCTCTCTAGCGGCCGGGCGAGTCTTTCCAGAGGCCGGGCGAGTCTCTCCAGAGGCCGGGCAAGTGTCTCCAGGGGCCTGGCGAGTCTCTTCAGAGGCCGGGCGAGTCTCTCCAGAGGCCAGGCGAGTCCTTCCAGAGGCCAGGCGAGTCTCTCCAGGGGCCGAGCGCGTCTCTCCAGAGGCCGTGCAAGTCTCTACAGGGGCCATGCGAGTCTCTACAGAGGAAGGGCGAGTCTCTCCAGAGGCCGGACGAGTCTCTTTAGGGGCCGGGCGAATCTCTCCACAGGTCGGGCGAGTCTCTCAAGAGGCCGGGCGAATCTCTCCAGAGGCAGTGCGAGTCTCTCCAGAAGCCAGGCGAGTCTCTCCAGAGGCCGGGCGAGTCTCTCCATTGGGCGGGCGAGTCTTTCCAGAGGCCAGTCGAGTCTCTCCGGAGGCCGGGCGAGTCACTCCAGGGGCCAGGCTAGTCTCACCAGGGGCCAGGCGAGACTCTCCAGAGGCCGGGCAAGTCTCTTCAGAGGCCAGGCGAATCTCTACAGAGGCCGGGCGAGTCTCTCCAGGGGCCGGGCGAGTCTCTCCAGAGGCCGGGCTAGCCTATCCAGGGGCAAAGCGAGTCTTACCAGAGGCAGGGCGAGTCTCTCCAGGGGCCGGGCGAGTCTCTCCAGGGGCCGGGCGAGTCTCTCCACAGGCCGGGCGAGTCTCTACAGAGACCGGGCGAGTCTCTCCAGGGGCCGGACAAGTCTCTCCAGAGGCCGGGCGAGTCTCTCCAGAGGCCGGGCTAGCCTATCCAGGGGCCGGGCGAGTCTCTCCAGGGGCCGGGCGAGTCTCTCCACAGGCCGGGCGAGTCTCTACAGAGACCGGGCGAGTCTCTCCAGGGGCCGGACAAGTCTCTCCAGAGGCCGGGCAAGTCTCTCCAGAGGCCGGGCTAGCCTATCCAGGGGCCGGGCGAGTCTCTCCAGAGGCCGGGCGAAGCTCTAAAGTGGCCGGGCGAGTCTCTACAGAGGCCAGGCGAGTCTCTCCACAGGCCGGGCGAGTCTCTACAGAGGCCGGGCGAGTCTTTCCAGAGGCCGGGCGAATCTCTCCAGAGGCAGGGTGAGTCTCTCTAGGGGCCGGGCGAGTCTTTCCAGAGGCCGGGCGAATCTCTCCAGAGGCCGGGCGAGTCTCTCCAGAGGCCGGGCGAGTCTCCCCAGAGGTCGGGCGAGTCTCCCCAGATGCCGGGCGAGTCTTTCCAGAGGCCGGGCGAGTCTTTCCAGAGGCCGGGCGAATCTCTCCAGAGGCTGGGCGAGTCTCTCTAGGGGCCGGGCGAGTCTCACCAGGGGCCAGGCGAGTCTCTCCAGGGGCCGGGCGAGTCTCTTCAGAGGCCGGGCGAGTCTCTCAAAAGGACCGTCAAATCTCTCCAGAGGCCGGGCGAGTCCCTCCAGAGGCTGGGCGAGTATCCCCAGTGGCCGGGCAAGTCTCCTCATTGGCCGGTCGAGTCTTTCCATAGGCCAGGCAAGTCTCTCCAGAGGCTGTGCGAGTCTGTGCAGAGGCCTGGCGAGTGTCTAAAGAGGCTGGGCGAGTCTTTCCAGAGGCAGGACGAGTCTCTTCAGGGGCCGGGCGAGTCTCTCCAGGGGCCGGGCGAGTCTCTTTAGAGACCAGGTGAGTCTCTCCAGAGGCCGGGCTAGTCTCTTCAGGGATCGGGCGAGTCTCTCCAGGGGCCGGGCTAGCCTCTCCAGGGGCAGGGCGAGTCTTTCCAGTGGCAGGGCGAGTCTCTCCAGGGGCCGTTCGAGTCTCTCCAGGGGCCGGGCGAGTCTGTTTAGAGACCAGGCGAGTCTCTCCAGAGGCTGGGCGAGTCTCTCCAGTCGTCGAGCGAGTCTCTCCAGGGGCCGGGCGAGTCTCTTCAGAGGCCGGGCGGGTCTCTACAGAGGCCGGGCGAGTCTCTCCAGGGGCCAGGCGAGTCTCTCCAGAGGCCTGGCGTATCTCTACAGAGGTCGGGCAAGTCTCTCCAGAGGCAGTGCGAGTCTCTCCAGAGGCCAGGCGAGTCTCTCCAGAGGCCGGGCGAGTCTCTCCAGGGGCCATGCGAGACTACAGAGGCAGGTCGAGTCTCTTTAGGTGCCGGGCGAGTCTCTCCAGAGGCCAGGCGAATCTCTACAGAGGCAGGGCGAGTCTCTTTAGGTGCCAGGCGAGTCTCTCCAGAGGCCAGGCGAATCTCTACAGAGGCCGGGCGAGTCTCTCCACAGGCCGGGCGAGTCTCTACAGAGGCCGGGCGAGTTTCTCCAGGGGCCGGGCGAATCTCTCCAGTAGCCGGGCGAGTCCCTCCAGGCGCCGGGCGAATCTCTCCAGAGGCAAGGCGAGTCTCTCCAGAGGCCAGGCGAGTCTCTCCAGAGGCAGGGCGAGTCTCTCCAGAGGCCGGGCAAGTCTCTCCAGAGGCCAGGCGAGTCTCTCCAGAGGCCGGGCGAATCTCTACAGAGGCCAGCGAGTCTCTCCAGGGGCCAGGCGAGTCTCTCCAGAGGCCAGGCGAGTCTCCCCAGTGGCCGGGCGAGTCTTTCCAGAGGCTGGGCGTGTCTCTACATAGGCTGGGCGAATCTCTCCAGGGGCCGGGCGAGTCTCTCCAGGGGCCGGGCGAGTCTCTACAGAGACCGGGCGAGTCTCTCCAGAGGCCGGGCTAGTCTCACCAGGGGTCGGGCGAGTCTCTCCAGGGGCCAGGCGAGTCTCTTCAGAAGCCGGGTGAGTCTCTGCAGAGGACAGGCGAGTCTCTCCAGGGGCCGGGCAAGTCTCTCCAGAGGCAGGGCGAATCTCTACAGAGGTTGGGCGAGTGTCCCCAGAGGCCGCGCGAGTCTTTCCAGAGGCCAGGCGAGTCTTTCCAGAGGCCGGGCGAATCTCTCCAGAGGCCGGGCGAGTCTCTCTAGGGGCCGGGCGAGTCTTTCCAGAGGCCGGGCGAATCTCTCCAGAGGCTGGGCGAGTCTCTCCAGAGGCCGGGCGAGTCTCCCCAGAGGTCGGGCGAGTCTCCCCAGATGCCGGGCGAGTCTTTCCAGAGGCCGGGCGAGTCTTTTTCAGAGGCCGGGCGAATCTCTACAGAGGCTGGGCGAGTCTCTCCAGGGGCCGGGCGAGTCTCTCCAGGGGCCGGGCGAGTCTCTACAGAGACCGGGCGAGTCTCTCCAGAGGCCGGGCTAGTCTCACCAGGGGTCGGGCGAGTCTCTCCAGGGGCCAGGCGAGTCTCTTCAGAAGCCGGGTGAGTCTCTGCAGAGGACAGGCGAGTCTCTCCAGGGGCCGGGCAAGTCTCTCCAGAGGCAGGGCGAATCTCTACAGAGGTTGGGCGAGTGTCCCCAGAGGCCGCGCGAGTCTTTCCAGAGGCCAGGCGAGTCTTTCCAGAGGCCGGGCGAATCTCTCCAGAGGCCGGGCGAGTCTCTCTAGGGGCCGGGCGAGTCTTTCCAGAGGCCGGGCGAATCTCTCCAGAGGCCGGGCGAGTCTCTCCAGAGGCCGGGCGAGTCTCCCCAGAGGTCGGGCGAGTCTCCCCAGATGCCGGGCGAGTCTTTCCAGAGGCCGGGCGAGTCTTTCCAGAGGCCGGGCGAATCTCTCCAGAGGCTGGGCGAGTCTCTCTAGGGGCCGGGCGAGTCTCACCAGGGGCCAGGCGAGTCTCTCCAGGGGCCGGGCGAGTCTCTTCAGAGGCCGGGCGAGTCTCTCAAAAGGACCGTCAAATCTCTCCAGAGGCCGGGCGAGTCCCTCCAGAGGCTGGGCGAGTATCCCCAGTGGCCGGGCAAGTCTCCTCATTGGCCGGTCGAGTCTTTCCATAGGCCAGGCAAGTCTCTCCAGAGGCTGTGCGAGTCTGTGCAGAGGCCTGGCGAGTGTCTAAAGAGGCTGGGCGAGTCTTTCCAGAGGCAGGACGAGTCTCTTCAGGGGCCGGGCGAGTCTCTCCAGGGGCCGGGCGAGTCTCTTTAGAGACCAGGTGAGTCTCTCCAGAGGCCGGGCTAGTCTCTTCAGGGATCGGGCGAGTCTCTCCAGGGGCCGGGCTAGCCTCTCCAGGGGCAGGGCGAGTCTTTCCAGTGGCAGGGCGAGTCTCTCCAGGGGCCGTTCGAGTCTCTCCAGGGGCCGGGCGAGTCTGTTTAGAGACCAGGCGAGTCTCTCCAGAGGCTGGGCGAGTCTCTCCAGTCGTCGAGCGAGTCTCTCCAGGGGCCGGGCGAGTCTCTTCAGAGGCCGGGCGGGTCTCTCCAGAGGCCGGGCGAGTCTCTCCAGGGGCCAGGCGAGTCTCTCCAGAGGCCGGACGTATCTCTACAGAGGACGGGCAAGTCTCTCCAGAGGCCGGGCGAGTCTTGCCAGAGGCTGGCTGAGTCTCCCCATTGGGCGGGCGAGTCTTTCCAGAGGCCGGTCGAGTCTCTCCAGAGGCCAAGCGAGTCACTCCAGGGGCCAGGCTAGTCTCACCAGGGGCCAGGCGAGACTCTCCAGAGGCCGGGCAAGTCTCTTCAGAGGCCAGGCGAATCTCTACAGAGGCCGGGCGAGTCTCTCCAGAGGCTGGGCGAGTCTCTCCAGAGGCCGGGCTAGCCTATCCAGGGGCAAAGCGAGTCTTACCAGAGGCAGGGCGAGTCTCTCCAGGGGCCGGGCGAGTCTCTCCAGGGGCCGGGCGAGTCTCTCCAGAGGCCAGGCGAATCTCTACAGAGGCAGGGCGAGTCTCTTTAGGTGCCAGGCGAGTCTCTCCAGAGGCCAGGCGAATCTCTACAGAGGCCGGGCGAGTCTCTCCACAGGCCGGGCGAGTCTCTACAGAGGCCGGGCGAGTTTCTTCAGGGGCCGGGCGAATCTCTCCAGTGGCCGGGTGAGTCTTTCCAGAGGCCAGGCGAGTCTCTCCACAGGCCGGGCGAGGCTCTCCAGAGGCCGGGCGGGTCTCTCCAGAGGCCGGGAGAGTCTCTCCAGAGGCCGGGCGAGTCTCTCCAGGGGCCGGACGAGTCTCTCCGGGGGACGGGAGAGTCTCTACAAAGGCTGGGCGAGTCTCTCCACAGGCCGGGCGAGTCTTTCCAGAGGCCAGGTGAGTCTCTCCAGAGGCCGGGCGATTCTCTCCGGAGGCCGGGCGAGTCTCAGCAGAGGCCGGGCGAATCTCTACAGAGGCCAGGCGAGTCTCTCCAGGAGCCGTGCAAGTCTCTCCAGGGGACGGGCGAGTCTCCCAAGAGGCTGGCCGAATCTTTTCAGGGGTCGGGCGAATATCTCCAGTGGCCGGGCGAGTCTCTCCAGGCGTCGGGCGAATATCTCCAGAGGCAAGGCGAGTCTCTCCAGGGGCCAGGCGAGTCTGTGCAGAGGCCTGGCGAGTGTCTAAAGAGGCCGGGCGAGTCTCTCCAGAGGCCGGGCTAGCCTATCCAGGGGCCGGGCGAGTCTCTCCAGGGGCCGGGCGAGTCTCTCCACAGGCCGGGCGAGTCTCTACAGAGACCGGGCGAGTCTCTCCAGGGGCCGGACAAGTCTCTCCAGAGGCCGGGCAAGTCTCTCCAGAGGCCGGGCTAGCCTATCCAGGGGCCGGGCGAGTCTCTCCAGAGGCCGGGCGAAGCTCTAAAGTGGCCGGGCGAGTCTCTACAGAGGCCAGGCGAGTCTCTCCACAGGCCGGGCGAGTCTCTACAGAGGCCGGGCGAGTCTTTCCAGAGGCCGGGCGAATCTCTCCAGAGGCAGGGTGAGTCTCTCTAGGGGCCGGGCGAGTCTTTCCAGAGGCCGGGCGAATCTCTCCAGAGGCCGGGCGAGTCTCTCCAGAGGCCGGGCGAGTCTCCCCAGAGGTCGGGCGAGTCTCCCCAGATGCCGGGCGAGTCTTTCCAGAGGCCGGGCGAGTCTTTCCAGAGGCCGGGCGAATCTCTCCAGAGGCTGGGCGAGTCTCTCTAGGGGCCGGGCGAGTCTCACCAGGGGCCAGGCGAGTCTCTCCAGGGGCCGGGCGAGTCTCTTCAGAGGCCGGGCGAGTCTCTCAAAAGGACCGTCAAATCTCTCCAGAGGCCGGGCGAGTCCCTCCAGAGGCTGGGCGAGTATCCCCAGTGGCCGGGCAAGTCTCCTCATTGGCCGGTCGAGTCTTTCCATAGGCCAGGCAAGTCTCTCCAGAGGCTGTGCGAGTCTGTGCAGAGGCCTGGCGAGTGTCTAAAGAGGCTGGGCGAGTCTTTCCAGAGGCAGGACGAGTCTCTTCAGGGGCCGGGCGAGTCTCTCCAGGGGCCGGGCGAGTCTCTTTAGAGACCAGGTGAGTCTCTCCAGAGGCCGGGCTAGTCTCTTCAGGGATCGGGCGAGTCTCTCCAGGGGCCGGGCTAGCCTCTCCAGGGGCAGGGCGAGTCTTTCCAGTGGCAGGGCGAGTCTCTCCAGGGGCCGTTCGAGTCTCTCCAGGGGCCGGGCGAGTCTGTTTAGAGACCAGGCGAGTCTCTCCAGAGGCTGGGCGAGTCTCTCCAGTCGTCGAGCGAGTCTCTCCAGGGGCCGGGCGAGTCTCTTCAGAGGCCGGGCGGGTCTCTACAGAGGCCGGGCGAGTCTCTCCAGGGGCCAGGCGAGTCTCTCCAGAGGCCTGGCGTATCTCTACAGAGGTCGGGCAAGTCTCTCCAGAGGCAGTGCGAGTCTCTCCAGAGGCCAGGCGAGTCTCTCCAGAGGCCGGGCGAGTCTCTCCAGGGGCCATGCGAGACTACAGAGGCAGGTCGAGTCTCTTTAGGTGCCGGGCGAGTCTCTCCAGAGGCCAGGCGAATCTCTACAGAGGCAGGGCGAGTCTCTTTAGGTGCCAGGCGAGTCTCTCCAGAGGCCAGGCGAATCTCTACAGAGGCCGGGCGAGTCTCTCCACAGGCCGGGCGAGTCTCTACAGAGGCCGGGCGAGTTTCTCCAGGGGCCGGGCGAATCTCTCCAGTAGCCGGGCGAGTCCCTCCAGGCGCCGGGCGAATCTCTCCAGAGGCAAGGCGAGTCTCTCCAGAGGCCAGGCGAGTCTCTCCAGAGGCAGGGCGAGTCTCTCCAGAGGCCGGGCAAGTCTCTCCAGAGGCCAGGCGAGTCTCTCCAGAGGCCGGGCGAATCTCTACAGAGGCCAGCGAGTCTCTCCAGGGGCCAGGTGAGTCTCTCCAGAGGCCAGGCGAGTCTCCCCAGTGGCCGGGCGAGTCTTTCCAGAGGCTGGGCGTGTCTCTACATAGGCTGGGCGAATCTCTCCAGGGGCCGGGCGAGTCTCTCCAGGGGCCGGGCGAGTCTCTACAGAGACCGGGCGAGTCTCTCCAGAGGCCGGGCTAGTCTCACCAGGGGTCGGGCGAGTCTCTCCAGGGGCCAGGCGAGTCTCTTCAGAAGCCGGGTGAGTCTCTGCAGAGGACAGGCGAGTCTCTCCAGGGGCCGGGCAAGTCTCTCCAGAGGCAGGGCGAATCTCTACAGAGGTTGGGCGAGTGTCCCCAGAGGCCGCGCGAGTCTTTCCAGAGGCCAGGCGAGTCTTTCCAGAGGCCGGGCGAATCTCTCCAGAGGCCGGGCGAGTCTCTCTAGGGGCCGGGCGAGTCTCTCTGGAGGCAGGGCGAATCTCTCCAGAGGTCGGGCGTGTCAATCCAGAGGCCGGACGAGTCTCTCCTGAGGCCGGGCGTGACTCCCCATAGGCCGAGCGAATCTCTCCAGGGGCCGGGCGAGTCTCTCCAGAGGCCGGGTGAGTCTCTCCAGAGGCCGGGCGAGTCTCTCCAGAGGCCGGGCGAGTCTTTCCACAGGCCGGACGAGTCTCCCAGGTGGCCGGGCGAGTCTTTCCAGAGGCCAGGCAAGTCTCTCCAGAGGCTGTGCGAGTCTGTGCAGAGGCCTGGCGAGTGTCTAAAGAGGCTGGGCGAGTCTTTCCAGAGGCAGGACGAGTCTCTTCAGGGGCCGGGCGAGTCTCTCCAGGGGCCGGGCGAGTCTCTTTAGAGACCAGGTGAGTCTCTCCAGAGGCCGGGCTAGTCTCTTCAGGGATCGGGCGAGTCTCTCCAGGGGCCGGGCTAGCCTCTCCAGGGGCAGGGCGAGTCTTTCCAGTGGCAGGGCGAGTCTCTCCAGGGGCCGTTCGAGTCTCTCCAGGGGCCGGGCGAGTCTGTTTAGAGACCAGGCGAGTCTCTCCAGAGGCTGGGCGAGTCTCTCCAGTCGTCGAGCGAGTCTCTCCAGGGGCCGGGCGAGTCTCTTCAGAGGCCGGGCGGGTCTCTCCAGAGGCCGGGCGAGTCTCTCCAGGGGCCAGGCGAGTCTCTCCAGAGGCCGGACGTATCTCTACAGAGGACGGGCAAGTCTCTCCAGAGGCCGGGCGAGTCTTGCCAGAGGCTGGCTGAGTCTCCCCATTGGGCGGGCGAGTCTTTCCAGAGGCCGGTCGAGTCTCTCCAGAGGCCAAGCGAGTCACTCCAGGGGCCAGGCTAGTCTCACCAGGGGCCAGGCGAGACTCTCCAGAGGCCGGGCAAGTCTCTTCAGAGGCCAGGCGAATCTCTACAGAGGCCGGGCGAGTCTCTCCAGAGGCTGGGCGAGTCTCTCCAGAGGCCGGGCTAGCCTATCCAGGGGCAAAGCGAGTCTTACCAGAGGCAGGGCGAGTCTCTCCAGGGGCCGGGCGAGTCTCTCCAGGGGCCGGGCGAGTCTCTCCAGAGGCCAGGCGAATCTCTACAGAGGCAGGGCGAGTCTCTTTAGGTGCCAGGCGAGTCTCTCCAGAGGCCAGGCGAATCTCTACAGAGGCCGGGCGAGTCTCTCCACAGGCCGGGCGAGTCTCTACAGAGGCCGGGCGAGTTTCTTCAGGGGCCGGGCGAATCTCTCCAGTGGCCGGGTGAGTCTTTCCAGAGGCCAGGCGAGTCTCTCCACAGGCCGGGCGAGGCTCTCCAGAGGCCGGGCGGGTCTCTCCAGAGGCCGGGAGAGTCTCTCCAGAGGCCGGGCGAGTCTCTCCAGGGGCCGGACGAGTCTCTCCGGGGGACGGGAGAGTCTCTACAAAGGCTGGGCGAGTCTCTCCACAGGCCGGGCGAGTCTTTCCAGAGGCCAGGTGAGTCTCTCCAGAGGCCGGGCGATTCTCTCCGGAGGCCGGGCGAGTCTCAGCAGAGGCCGGGCGAATCTCTACAGAGGCCAGGCGAGTCTCTCCAGGAGCCGTGCAAGTCTCTCCAGGGGACGGGCGAGTCTCCCAAGAGGCTGGCCGAATCTTTTCAGGGGTCGGGCGAATATCTCCAGTGGCCGGGCGAGTCTCTCCAGGCGTCGGGCGAATATCTCCAGAGGCAAGGCGAGTCTCTCCAGGGGCCAGGCGAGTCTCTCCAGAGGCCGGGCAAGTCTATCCAGGGGCCTCGCGAGTCTCTTCAGAGGCCTGGCGAGTCTCTCCAAAGGCCAGGCGAGTCTCTCCAGGGGCCGACCGCGTCTCTCCATAGGCCGTGCAAGTCTCTACAGTGGCCATGCAAGTCTCTACAGAGGCAGGGCGAGTCTCTCCAGAGGCCGGGCAAGTCTCTCCAGAGGCCAGGCGACTCTCTCCAGAGGCCAGGCGAATCTCTCCAGGGGCCGGGCGAGTCTCTCCAGGGGCCGGGCGAGTCTCTACAGAGGCCGGGCGAGTCTCTCTGGAGGCAGGGCGAATCTCTCCAGAGGTCGGGCGTGTCAATCCAGAGGCCGGACGAGTCTCTCCTGAGGCCGGGCGTGACTCCCCATAGGCCGAGCGAATCTCTCCAGGGGCCGGGCGAGTCTCTCCAGAGGCCGGGTGAGTCTCTCCAGAGGCCGGGCGAGTCTCTCCAGAGGCCGGGCGAGTCTTTCCACAGGCCGGACGAGTCTCCCAGGTGGCCGGGCGAGTCTTTCCAGAGGCCAGGCGAGTCTCTCCAGAGGCCGGGCGAGTCTCTCCATAGACCGGGAGAGTCTCTCCAGGGGCCGGGCGAGTCTTTCCGGAGGTCGGGCGAGTCTCTCCAGGGGCCGGGCGAGCCTCTCCAGGGGCCGGGCGAGTCTTTCCAGAGGCAGGGCGAGTCTCTCCAGGGGCCGGGCAAGTCTCTCCAGGGGCTGGGCGAGTCTCACCAGGGGCCAGGCGAGTCTCTCCAGGGGCCGGGCGAGTCTCTTCAGAGGCCGGGCGAGTCTCTCAAAAGGACCGTCAAATCTCTCCAGAGGCCGGGCGAGTCTCTCCAGAGGCTGGGCGAGTATCCCCAGTGGTCGGGCAAGTCTCCCCAGTGGCCGGTCGAGTCTTTCCATAGGCCAGGCGAGTCTGTTTAGAGACCAGGCGAGTCTCTCCAGAGGCTGGGCGAGTCTCTCCAGTCGTCGAGCGAGTCTCTACAGGGGCCGGGCGAGTCTCTTCAGAGGCCGGGCGAGTCTCTCCAGGGGCCGGGCGAGTCTCTCCAGTTTCCGGGCGAGTCTGTTTAGAGACCAGGCGAGTCTCTCCAGAGGCTGGGCGAGTCTCTCCAGTCGTCGAGCGAGTCTCTACAGGGGCCGGGCGAGTCTCTTCAGAGGCCGGGCGAGTCTCTCCAGGGGCCGGGCGAGTCTCTCCACAGGTCGGGCGAGTCTCTCAAGAGGCCGGGCGAATCTCTCCAGAGGCAGTGCGGGTCTCTCCAGAGGCCAGGCGAATCTCTACAGAGGCAGGGCGAGTCTCTCCAGAGGCCAGGCGAGTCTCCCCAGAGGTCGGGCGAGTCTCTCCTGAGGCAGGGCGAGTCTCTCCAGAGGCCGGGCAAGTCTCTCCAGAGGCCTGGCGAGTCTCTCCAGAGGCCGGGCGAATCTCTACAGAGGCCAGGCGAGTCTTTCCAGAGGCTGGGCGTGTCTCTACATAGGCTGGGCGAATCTCTCCAGGGGCCGGGCGAGTCTCTCCAGGGGCCGGGCGAGTCTCTACAGAGGCCAGGCGAGTCTCTCCAGGAGCCGTGCAAGTCTCTCCAGGGGACGGGCGAGTCTCCCAAGAGGCTGGCCGAATCTTTTCAGGGGTCGGGCGAATATCTCCAGTGGCCGGGCGAGTCTCTCCAGGCGTCGGGCGAATATCTCCAGAGGCAAGGCGAGTCTCTCCAGGGGCCAGGCGAGTCTCTCCAGAGGCCGGGCAAGTCTATCCAGGGGCCTCGCGAGTCTCTTCAGAGGCCTGGCGAGTCTCTCCAAAGGCCAGGCGAGTCTCTCCAGGGGCCGACCGCGTCTCTCCATAGGCCGTGCAAGTCTCTACAGTGGCCATGCAAGTCTCTACAGAGGCAGGGCGAGTCTCTCCAGAGGCCGGGCAAGTCTCTCCAGAGGCCAGGCGACTCTCTCCAGAGGCCAGGCGAATCTCTCCAGGGGCCGGGCGAGTCTCTCCAGGGGCCGGGCGAGTCTCTACAGAGGCCGGGCGAGTCTCTCTGGAGGCAGGGCGAATCTCTCCAGAGGTCGGGCGTGTCAATCCAGAGGCCGGACGAGTCTCTCCTGAGGCCGGGCGTGACTCCCCATAGGCCGAGCGAATCTCTCCAGGGGCCGGGCGAGTCTCTCCAGAGGCCGGGTGAGTCTCTCCAGAGGCCGGGCGAGTCTCTCCAGAGGCCGGGCGAGTCTTTCCACAGGCCGGACGAGTCTCCCAGGTGGCCGGGCGAGTCTTTCCAGAGGCCAGGCAAGTCTCTCCAGAGGCTGTGCGAGTCTGTGCAGAGGCCTGGCGAGTGTCTAAAGAGGCTGGGCGAGTCTTTCCAGAGGCAGGACGAGTCTCTTCAGGGGCCGGGCGAGTCTCTCCAGGGGCCGGGCGAGTCTCTTTAGAGACCAGGTGAGTCTCTCCAGAGGCCGGGCTAGTCTCTTCAGGGATCGGGCGAGTCTCTCCAGGGGCCGGGCTAGCCTCTCCAGGGGCAGGGCGAGTCTTTCCAGTGGCAGGGCGAGTCTCTCCAGGGGCCGTTCGAGTCTCTCCAGGGGCCGGGCGAGTCTGTTTAGAGACCAGGCGAGTCTCTCCAGAGGCTGGGCGAGTCTCTCCAGTCGTCGAGCGAGTCTCTCCAGGGGCCGGGCGAGTCTCTTCAGAGGCCGGGCGGGTCTCTACAGAGGCCGGGCGAGTCTCTCCAGGGGCCAGGCGAGTCTCTCCAGAGGCCGGGCGTATCTCTACAGAGGTCGGGCAAGTCTCTCCAGAGGCAGTGCGAGTCTCTCCAGAGGCCAGGCGAGTCTCTCCAGAGGCCGGGCGAGTCTCTCCAGGGGCCATGCGAGACTACAGAGGCAGGTCGAGTCTCTTTAGGTGCCGGGCGAGTCTCTCCAGAGGCCAGGCGAATCTCTACAGAGGCAGGGCGAGTCTCTTTAGGTGCCAGGCGAGTCTCTCCAGAGGCCAGGCGAATCTCTACAGAGGCCGGGCGAGTCTCTCCACAGGCCGGGCGAGTCTCTACAGAGGCCGGGCGAGTTTCTCCAGGGGCCGGGCGAATCTCTCCAGTAGCCGGGCGAGTCCCTCCAGGCGCCGGGCGAATCTCTCCAGAGGCAAGGCGAGTCTCTCCAGAGGCCAGGCGAGTCTCTCCAGAGGCAGGGCGAGTCTCTCCAGAGGCCGGGCAAGTCTCTCCAGAGGCCAGGCGAGTCTCTCCAGAGGCCGGGCGAATCTCTACAGAGGCCAGCGAGTCTCTCCAGGGGCCAGGCGAGTCTCTCCAGAGGCCAGGCGAGTCTCCCCAGTGGCCGGGCGAGTCTTTCCAGAGGCTGGGCGTGTCTCTACATAGGCTGGGCGAATCTCTCCAGGGGCCGGGCGAGTCTCTCCAGGGGCCGGGCGAGTCTCTACAGAGACCGGGCGAGTCTCTCCAGAGGCCGGGCTAGTCTCACCAGGGGTCGGGCGAGTCTCTCCAGGGGCCAGGCGAGTCTCTTCAGAAGCCGGGTGAGTCTCTGCAGAGGACAGGCGAGTCTCTCCAGGGGCCGGGCAAGTCTCTCCAGAGGCAGGGCGAATCTCTACAGAGGTTGGGCGAGTGTCCCCAGAGGCCGCGCGAGTCTTTCCAGAGGCCAGGCGAGTCTTTCCAGAGGCCGGGCGAATCTCTCCAGAGGCCGGGCGAGTCTCTCTAGGGGCCGGGCGAGTCTTTCCAGAGGCCGGGCGAATCTCTCCAGAGGCTGGGCGAGTCTCTCCAGAGGCCGGGCGAGTCTCCCCAGAGGTCGGGCGAGTCTCCCCAGATGCCGGGCGAGTCTTTCCAGAGGCCGGGCGAGTCTTTTTCAGAGGCCGGGCGAATCTCTACAGAGGCTGGGCGAGTCTCTCCAGGGGCCGGGCGAGTCTCTCCAGGGGCCGGGCGAGTCTCTACAGAGACCGGGCGAGTCTCTCCAGAGGCCGGGCTAGTCTCACCAGGGGTCGGGCGAGTCTCTCCAGGGGCCAGGCGAGTCTCTTCAGAAGCCGGGTGAGTCTCTGCAGAGGACAGGCGAGTCTCTCCAGGGGCCGGGCAAGTCTCTCCAGAGGCAGGGCGAATCTCTACAGAGGTTGGGAGAGTGTCCCCAGAGGCCGCGCGAGTCTTTCCAGAGGCCAGGCGAGTCTTTCCAGAGGCCGGGCGAATCTCTCCAGAGGCCGGGCGAGTCTCTCTAGGGGCCGGGCGAGTCTTTCCAGAGGCCGGGCGAATCTCTCCAGAGGCCGGGCGAGTCTCTCCAGAGGCCGGGCGAGTCTCCCCAGAGGTCGGGCGAGTCTCCCCAGATGCCGGGCGAGTCTTTCCAGAGGCCGGGCGAGTCTTTCCAGAGGCCGGGCGAATCTCTCCAGAGGCTGGGCGAGTCTCTCTAGGGGCCGGGCGAGTCTCACCAGGGGCCAGGCGAGTCTCTCCAGGGGCCGGGCGAGTCTCTTCAGAGGCCGGGCGAGTCTCTCAAAAGGACCGTCAAATCTCTCCAGAGGCCGGGCGAGTCCCTCCAGAGGCTGGGCGAGTATCCCCAGTGGCCGGGCAAGTCTCCTCATTGGCCGGTCGAGTCTTTCCATAGGCCAGGCAAGTCTCTCCAGAGGCTGTGCGAGTCTGTGCAGAGGCCTGGCGAGTGTCTAAAGAGGCTGGGCGAGTCTTTCCAGAGGCAGGACGAGTCTCTTCAGGGGCCGGGCGAGTCTCTCCAGGGGCCGGGCGAGTCTCTTTAGAGACCAGGTGAGTCTCTCCAGAGGCCGGGCTAGTCTCTTCAGGGATCGGGCGAGTCTCTCCAGGGGCCGGGCTAGCCTCTCCAGGGGCAGGGCGAGTCTTTCCAGTGGCAGGGCGAGTCTCTCCAGGGGCCGTTCGAGTCTCTCCAGGGGCCGGGCGAGTCTGTTTAGAGACCAGGCGAGTCTCTCCAGAGGCTGGGCGAGTCTCTCCAGTCGTCGAGCGAGTCTCTCCAGGGGCCGGGCGAGTCTCTTCAGAGGCCGGGCGGGTCTCTCCAGAGGCCGGGCGAGTCTCTCCAGGGGCCAGGCGAGTCTCTCCAGAGGCCGGACGTATCTCTACAGAGGACGGGCAAGTCTCTCCAGAGGCCGGGCGAGTCTTGCCAGAGGCTGGCTGAGTCTCCCCATTGGGCGGGCGAGTCTTTCCAGAGGCCGGTCGAGTCTCTCCAGAGGCCAAGCGAGTCACTCCAGGGGCCAGGCTAGTCTCACCAGGGGCCAGGCGAGACTCTCCAGAGGCCGGGCAAGTCTCTTCAGAGGCCAGGCGAATCTCTACAGAGGCCGGGCTAGCCTATCCAGGGGCAAAGCGAGTCTTACCAGAGGCAGGGCGAGTCTCTCCAGGGGCCGGGCGAGTCTCTCCAGGGGCCGGGCGAGTCTCTCCAGAGGCCAGGCGAATCTCTACAGAGGCAGGGCGAGTCTCTTTAGGTGCCAGGCGAGTCTCTCCAGAGGCCAGGCGAATCTCTACAGAGGCCGGGCGAGTCTCTCCACAGGCCGGGCGAGTCTCTACAGAGGCCGGGCGAGTTTCTTCAGGAGCCGTGCAAGTCTCTCCAGGGGACGGGCGAGTCTCCCAAGAGGCTGGCCGAATCTTTTCAGGGGTCGGGCGAATATCTCCAGTGGCCGGGCGAGTCTCTCCAGGCGTCGGGCGAATATCTCCAGAGGCAAGGCGAGTCTCTCCAGGGGCCAGGCGAGTCTCTCCAGAGGCCGGGCAAGTCTATCCAGGGGCCTCGCGAGTCTCTTCAGAGGCCTGGCGAGTCTCTCCAAAGGCCAGGCGAGTCTCTCCAGGGGCCGACCGCGTCTCTCCATAGGCCGTGCAAGTCTCTACAGTGGCCATGCAAGTCTCTACAGAGGCAGGGCGAGTCTCTCCAGAGGCCGGGCAAGTCTCTCCAGAGGCCAGGCGACTCTCTCCAGAGGCCAGGCGAATCTCTCCAGGGGCCGGGCGAGTCTCTCCAGGGGCCGGGCGAGTCTCTACAGAGGCCGGGCGAGTCTCTCTGGAGGCAGGGCGAATCTCTCCAGAGGTCGGGCGTGTCAATCCAGAGGCCGGACGAGTCTCTCCTGAGGCCGGGCGTGACTCCCCATAGGCCGAGCGAATCTCTCCAGGGGCCGGGCGAGTCTCTCCAGAGGCCGGGTGAGTCTCTCCAGAGGTCGGGCGAGTCTCTCCAGAGGCCGGGCGAGTCTTTCCACAGGCCGGACGAGTCTCCCAGGTGGCCGGGCGAGTCTTTCCAGAGGCCAGGCGAGTCTCTCCAGAGGCCGGGCGAGTCTCTCCATAGACCGGGAGAGTCTCTCCAGGGGCCGGGCGAGTCTTTCCGGAGGTCGGGCGAGTCTCTCCAGGGGCCGGGCGAGCCTCTCCAGGGGCCGGGCGAGTCTTTCCAGAGGCAGGGCGAGTCTCTCCAGGGGCCGGGCAAGTCTCTCCAGGGGCTGGGCGAGTCTCACCAGGGGCCAGGCGAGTCTCTCCAGGGGCCGGGCGAGTCTCTTCAGAGGCCGGGCGAGTCTCTCAAAAGGACCGTCAAATCTCTCCAGAGGCCGGGCGAGTCTCTCCAGAGGCTGGGCGAGTATCCCCAGTGGTCGGGCAAGTCTCCCCAGTGGCCGGTCGAGTCTTTCCATAGGCCAGGCGAGTCTGTTTAGAGACCAGGCGAGTCTCTCCAGAGGCTGGGCGAGTCTCTCCAGTCGTCGAGCGAGTCTCTACAGGGGCCGGGCGAGTCTCTTCAGAGGCCGGGCGAGTCTCTCCAAGGGCCGGGCGAGTCTCTCCAGTTTCCGGGCGAGTCTGTTTAGAGACCAGGCGAGTCTCTCCAGAGGCTGGGCGAGTCTCTCCAGTCGTCGAGCGAGTCTCTACAGGGGCCGGGCGAGTCTCTTCAGAGGCCGGGCGAGTCTCTCCAGGGGCCGGGCGAGTCTCTCCACAGGTCGGGCGAGTCTCTCAAGAGGCCGGGCGAATCTCTCCAGAGGCAGTGCGGGTCTCTCCAGAGGCCAGGCGAATCTCTACAGAGGCAGGGCGAGTCTCTCCAGAGGCCAGGCGAGTCACCCCAGAGGTCGGGCGAGTCTCTCCTGAGGCAGGGCGAGTCTCTCCAGAGGCCGGGCAAGTCTCTCCAGAGGCCTGGCGAGTCTCTCCAGAGGCCGGGCGAATCTCTACAGAGGCCAGGCGAGTCTTTCCAGAGGCTGGGCGTGTCTCTACATAGGCTGGGCGAATCTCTCCAGGGGCCGGGCGAGTCTCTCCAGGGGCCGGGCGAGTCTCTACAGAGGCCGGGCGAATCTCTCTGGAGGCAGGGCGAATCTCTCCGGAGGCCGGGCGTGTCAATCCAGAGGCCGGACGAGTCTCTCCAGAGGCTGGGCGTGTCTCTCCATAGGCCGAGCGAATCTCTCCAGGGGCCGGGCGAGTCTCTCCAGAGGCCGGGCGAGTCTCTCCAGAGGCCGGGCGAGTCTCTCCAGAGGCCGGGCGCGTCTTTCCACAGGCCGGACGAGTCTCCCAGGTGGCCGGGCGAGTCATTCCAGAGGCCAGGCGAGTCTCTCCAGAGGCCGGGCGAGTCTCTCCATAGGCCGGGAGAGTCTCTCCAGGGGCCGGGCGAGTCTTTCCGGAGGTCGGGCGAGTCTCTCCAGGGGCCGGGCGAGCCTCTCCAGGGGCCGGGCGAGTCTTTCCAGAGGCAGGGCGAGTCTCTCCAGGGGCCCGGCGAGTCTCTCCAGGGGCAAGGCGAGTCTCACCAGGGGCCAGGCGAGTCTCTCCAGGGGCCGGGCGAGTCTCTCAAAAGGACCGTCAAATCTCTCCAGAGGCCGGGCGAGTCTCTCCAGAGGCTGGGCGAGTATCCCCAGTGGTCGGGCAAGTCTCCCCAGTGGCCGGTCGAGTCTTTCCATAGGCCAGGCGAGTCTGTTTAGAGACCAGGCGAGTCTCTCCAGAGGCTGGGCGAGTCTCTCCAGGCCTCGAGCGAGTCTCTACAGGGGCCGGGCGAGTCTCTCCAGTGGCCGGGCGAGTCTGTTTAGAGACCAGGCGAGTCTCTCCAGAGGATGGGCGAGTCTCTCCAGTCGTCGAGCAAGTCTCTACAGGGGCCGGGCGAGTCTCTTCAGAGGCCGGGCGAGTCTCTCCAGGGGCCGGGCGAGTCTCTCCAGAGGCCGGGCGAGTCTCTCCAGGGGCCAGGCGAGTCTCTCCAGAGGCCGGGCGTATCTCTACCGAGGACGGGCAAGTCTCTCCAGAGGCCGTGCGAGTCTTGCCAGAGGCCGGGTGAGTCTCCCCATTGGGCGGGCGAGTCTTTCCAGAGGCCGGTCGAGTCTCTCCGGAGGCCGGGCGAGTCACTCCAGGGGCCAGGCTAGTCTCACCAGGGGCCAAGCGAGACTCTCCAGAGGCCGTGCAAGTCTCTTCAGAGGCCAGGCGAGTCTCTTTAGGTGCCGGGCGAGTCTCTCCAGGGGCCGGACAAGTCTCTCCAGAGGCCGGGCGAGTCTCTCCAGAGGCCGGGCTAGCCTATCCAGGGGCAAAGCGAGTCTTACCAGAGGCAGGGCGAGTCTCTCCAGGGGCCGGGCGAGTCTCTCCAGGGGCCGGGCGAGTCTCTCCACAGGCCGGGCGAGTCTCTACAGAGGCCGGGCGAGTCTCTCCAGGGGCCGGACAAGTCTCTCCAGAGGCCGGGCGAGTCTCTCCAGAGGCCGGGCTAGCCTATCCAGGGGCAGAGCGAGTCGTACCAGAGGCAGGGCGAGTCTCTCCAGGGGCCGGGCGAGTCTCTCCAGGGGCAGGGCGAGTCTCTCCACAGGCCGGGCGAGTCTCTACAGAGACCGGGCGAGTCTCTCCAGAGGCCGGGCTAGTCTCACCAGGGGTCGGGCGAGTCTCTCCAGGGGCCAGGCGAGTCTCTTCAGAAGCCGGGTGAGTCTCTGCAGAGGCCAGGCGAGTCTCTCCAGGGGCCGGGCAAGTCTCTACAGAGGCAGGGCGAATCTCTACAGAGGTTGGGAGAGTCTGATCAGAGGCCGCGCGAGTCTTTCCAGAGGCCGGGCGAGACTCCCCAGTGGCCGGACGAGTCTTTGCAGAGGCCAGGCGAGTCTCTCCAGAGGCAGGGTGAGTCTCTCTAGCGGCCGGGCGAGTCTTTCCAGAGGCCGGGCGAGTCTCTCCAGAGGCCGGGCAAGTCTCTCCAGGGGCCTGGCGAGTCTCTTCAGAGGCCGGGCGAGTCTCTCCAGAGGCCAGGCGAGTCCTTCCAGAGGCCAGGCGAGTCTCTCCAGGGGCCGAGCGCGTCTCTCCAGAGGCCGTGCAAGTCTCTACAGGGGCCATGCGAGTCTCTACAGAGGCAGGGCGAGTCTCTCCAGAGGCCGGACGAGTCTCTTTAGGGGCCGGGCGAATCTCTCCACAGGTCGGGCGAGTCTCTCAAGAGGCCGGGCGAATCTCTCCAGAGGCAGTGCGAGTCTCTCCAGAAGCCAGGCGAGTCTCTCCAGAGGCCGGGCGAGTCTCTCCATTGGGCATGCGAGTCTTTCCAGAGGCCAGTCGAGTCTCTCCGGAGGCCGGGCGAGTCACTCCAGGGGCCAGGCTAGTCTCACCAGGGGCCAGGCGAGACTCTCCAGAGGCCGGGCAAGTCTCTTCAGAGGCCAGGCGAATCTCTACAGAGGCCGGGCGAGTCTCTCCAGGGGCCGGGCGAGTCTCTCCAGAGGCCGGGCTAGCCTATCCAGGGGCAAAGCGAGTCTTACCAGAGGCAGGGCGAGTCTCTCCAGGGGCCGGGCGAGTCTCTCCAGGGGCCGGGCGAGTCTCTCCACAGGCCGGGCGAGTCTCTACAGAGACCGGGCGAGTCTCTCCAGGGGCCGGACAAGTCTCTCCAGAGGCCGGGCGAGTCTCTCCAGAGGCCGGGCTAGCCTATCCAGGGGCCGGGCGAGTCTCTCCAGGGGCCGGGCGAGTCTCTCCACAGGCCGGGCGAGTCTCTACAGAGACCGGGCGAGTCTCTCCAGGGGCCGGACAAGTCTCTCCAGAGGCCGGGCAAGTCTCTCCAGAGGCCGGGCTAGCCTATCCAGGGGCCGGGCGAGTCTCTCCAGAGGCCGGGCGAAGCTCTAAAGTGGCCGGGCGAGTCTCTACAGAGGCCAGGCGAGTCTCTCCACAGGCCGGGCGAGTCTCTACAGAGGCCGGGCGAGTCTTTCCAGAGGCCGGGCGAATCTCTCCAGAGGCAGGGTGAGTCTCTCTAGGGGCCGGGCGAGTCTTTCCAGAGGCCGGGCGAATCTCTCCAGAGGCCGGGCGAGTCTCTCCAGAGGCCGGGCGAGTCTCCCCAGAGGTCGGGCGAGTCTCCCCAGATGCCGGGCGAGTCTTTCCAGAGGCCGGGCGAGTCTTTCCAGAGGCCGGGCGAATCTCTCCAGAGGCTGGGCGAGTCTCTCTAGGGGCCGGGCGAGTCTCACCAGGGGCCAGGCGAGTCTCTCCAGGGGCCGGGCGAGTCTCTTCAGAGGCCGGGCGAGTCTCTCAAAAGGACCGTCAAATCTCTCCAGAGGCCGGGCGAGTCCCTCCAGAGGCTGGGCGAGTATCCCCAGTGGCCGGGCAAGTCTCCTCATTGGCCGGTCGAGTCTTTCCATAGGCCAGGCAAGACTCTCCAGAGGCTGTGCGAGTCTGTGCAGAGGCCTGGCGAGAGTCTAAAGAGGCTGGGCGAGTCTTTCCAGAGGCAGGACGAGTCTCTTCAGGGGCCGGGCGAGTCTCTCCAGGGGCCGGGCGAGTCTCTTTAGAGACCAGGTGAGTCTCTCCAGAGGCCGGGCTAGTCTCTTCAGGGATCGGGCGAGTCTCTCCAGGGGCCGGGCTAGCCTCTCCAGGGGCAGGGCGAGTCTTTCCAGTGGCAGGGCGAGTCTCTCCAGGGGCCGTTCGAGTCTCTCCAGGGGCCGGGCGAGTCTGTTTAGAGACAAGGCGAGTCTCTCCAGAGGCTGGGCGAGTCTCTCCAGTCGTCGAGCGAGTCTCTCCAGGGGCCGGGCGAGTCTCTTCAGAGGCCGGGCGGGTCTCTCCAGAGGCCGGGCGAGTCTCTCCAGGGGCCAGGCGAGTCTCTCCAGAGGCCGGGCGTATCTCTACAGAGGTCGGGCAAGTCTCTCCAGAGGCAGTGCGAGTCTCTCCAGAGGCCAGGCGAGTCTCTCCAGAGGCCGGGCGAGTCTCTCCAGGGGCCATGCGAGACTACAGAGGCAGGTCGAGTCTCTTTAGGTGCCGGGCGAGTCTCTCCAGAGGCCAGGCGAATCTCTACAGAGGCAGGGCGAGTCTCTTTAGGTGCCAGGCGAGTCTCTCCAGAGGCCAGGCGAATCTCTACAGAGGCCGGGCGAGTCTCTCCACAGGCCGGGCGAGTCTCTACAGAGGCCGGGCGAGTTTCTCCAGGGGCCGGGCGAATCTCTCCAGTAGCCGGGCGAGTCCCTCCAGGCGCCGGGCGAATCTCTCCAGAGGCAAGGCGAGTCTCTCCAGAGGCCAGGCGAGTCTCTCCAGAGGCAGGGCGAGTCTCTCCAGAGGCCGGGCAAGTCTCTCCAGAGGCCAGGCGAGTCTCTCCAGAGGCCGGGCGAATCTCTACAGAGGCCAGCGAGTCTCTCCAGGGGCCAGGCGAGTCTCTCCAGAGGCCAGGCGAGTCTCCCCAGTGGCCGGGCGAGTCTTTCCAGAGGCTGGGCGTGTCTCTACATAGGCTGGGCGAATCTCTCCAGGGGCCGGGCGAGTCTCTCCAGGGGCCGGGCGAGTCTCTACAGAGACCGGGCGAGTCTCTCCAGAGGCCGGGCTAGTCTCACCAGGGGTCGGGCGAGTCTCTCCAGGGGCCAGGCGAGTCTCTTCAGAAGCCGGGTGAGTCTCTGCAGAGGACAGGCGAGTCTCTCCAGGGGCCGGGCAAGTCTCTCCAGAGGCAGGGCGAATCTCTACAGAGGTTGGGCGAGTGTCCCCAGAGGCCGCGCGAGTCTTTCCAGAGGCCAGGCGAGTCTTTCCAGAGGCCGGGCGAATCTCTCCAGAGGCCGGGCGAGTCTCTCTAGGGGCCCGGCGAGTCTTTCCAGAGGCCGGGCGAATCTCTCCAGAGGCTGGGCGAGTCTCTCCAGAGGCCGGGCGAGTCTCCCCAGAGGTCGGGCGAGTCTCCCCAGATGCCGGGCGAGTCTTTCCAGAGGCCGGGCGAGTCTTTCCAGAGGCCGGGCGAATCTCTACAGAGGCTGGGCGAGTCTCTCCAGGGGCCGGGCGAGTCTCTCCAGGGGCCGGGCGAGTCTCTACAGAGACCGGGCGAGTCTCTCCAGAGGCCGGGCTAGTCTCACCAGGGGTCGGGCGAGTCTCTCCAGGGGCCAGGCGAGTCTCTTCAGAAGCCGGGTGAGTCTCTGCAGAGGACAGGCGAGTCTCTCCAGGGGCCGGGCAAGTCTCTCCAGAGGCAGGGCGAATCTCTACAGAGGTTGGGCGAGTGTCCCCAGAGGCCGCGCGAGTCTTTCCAGAGGCCAGGCGAGTCTTTCCAGAGGCCGGGCGAATCTCTCCAGAGGCCGGGCGAGTCTCTCTAGGGGCCGGGCGAGTCTTTCCAGAGGCCGGGCGAATCTCTCCAGAGGCCGGGCGAGTCTCTCCAGAGGCCGGGCGAGTCTCCCCAGAGGTCGGGCGAGTCTCCCCAGATGCCGGGCGAGTCTTTCCAGAGGCCGGGCGAGTCTTTCCAGAGGCCGGGCGAATCTCTCCAGAGGCTGGGCGAGTCTCTCTAGGGGCCGGGCGAGTCTCACCAGGGGCCAGGCGAGTCTCTCCAGGGGCCGGGCGAGTCTCTTCAGAGGCCGGGCGAGTCTCTCAAAAGGACCGTCAAATCTCTCCAGAGGCCGGGCGAGTCCCTCCAGAGGCTGGGCGAGTATCCCCAGTGGCCGGGCAAGTCTCCTCATTGGCCGGTCGAGTCTTTCCATAGGCCAGGCAAGTCTCTCCAGAGGCTGTGCGAGTCTGTGCAGAGGCCTGGCGAGTGTCTAAAGAGGCTGGGCGAGTCTTTCCAGAGGCAGGACGAGTCTCTTCAGGGGCCGGGCGAGTCTCTCCAGGGGCCGGGCGAGTCTCTTTAGAGACCAGGTGAGTCTCTCCAGAGGCCGGGCTAGTCTCTTCAGGGATCGGGCGAGTCTCTCCAGGGGCCGGGCTAGCCTCTCCAGGGGCAGGGCGAGTCTTTCCAGTGGCAGGGCGAGTCTCTCCAGGGGCCGTTCGAGTCTCTCCAGGGGCCGGGCGAGTCTGTTTAGAGACCAGGCGAGTCTCTCCAGAGGCTGGGCGAGTCTCTCCAGTCGTCGAGCGAGTCTCTCCAGGGGCCGGGCGAGTCTCTTCAGAGGCCGGGCGGGTCTCTCCAGAGGCAGTGCGAGTCTCTCCAGAGGCCAGGCGAGTCTCTCCAGAGGCCGGGCGAGTCTCTCCAGGGGCCATGCGAGACTACAGAGGCAGGTCGAGTCTCTTTAGGTGCCGGGCGAGTCTCTCCAGAGGCCAGGCGAATCTCTACAGAGGCAGGGCGAGTCTCTTTAGGTGCCAGGCGAGTCTCTCCAGAGGCCAGGCGAATCTCTACAGAGGCCGGGCGAGTCTCTCCACAGGCCGGGCGAGTCTCTACAGAGGCCGGGCGAGTTTCTCCAGGGGCCGGGCGAATCTCTCCAGTAGCCGGGCGAGTCCCTCCAGGCGCCGGGCGAATCTCTCCAGAGGCAAGGCGAGTCTCTCCAGAGGCCAGGCGAGTCTCTCCAGAGGCAGGGCGAGTCTCTCCAGAGGCCGGGCAAGTCTCTCCAGAGGCCAGGCGAGTCTCTCCAGAGGCCGGGCGAATCTCTACAGAGGCCAGCGAGTCTCTCCAGGGGCCAGGCGAGTCTCTCCAGAGGCCAGGCGAGTCTCCCCAGTGGCCGGGCGAGTCTTTCCAGAGGCTGGGCGTGTCTCTACATAGGCTGGGCGAATCTCTCCAGGGGCCGGGCGAGTCTCTCCAGGGGCCGGGCGAGTCTCTACAGAGACCGGGCGAGTCTCTCCAGAGGCCGGGCTAGTCTCACCAGGGGTCGGGCGAGTCTCTCCAGGGGCCAGGCGAGTCTCTTCAGAAGCCGGGTGAGTCTCTGCAGAGGACAGGCGAGTCTCTCCAGGGGCCGGGCAAGTCTCTCCAGAGGCAGGGCGAATCTCTACAGAGGTTGGGCGAGTGTCCCCAGAGGCCGCGCGAGTCTTTCCAGAGGCCAGGCGAGTCTTTCCAGAGGCCGGGCGAATCTCTCCAGAGGCCGGGCGAGTCTCTCTAGGGGCCGGGCGAGTCTTTTTAGAGGCCGGGCGAATCTCTACAGAGGCCCGGCGAGTCTCTCCATAGGCCGGGCGAGTCTCCCCAGAGGTCGGGCGAGTCTCCCCAGATGCCGGGCGAGTCTTTCCAGAGGCCGGGCGAGTCTTTCCAGAGGCCGGGCGAATCTCTACAGAGGCCCGGCGAGTCTCTCTAGGGGCCGGGCGAGTCTTTTTAGAGGCCGGGCGAATCTCTACAGAGGCCCGGCGAGTCTCTCCATAGGCCGGGAGAGTCTCTCCAGGGGCCGGGCGAGTCTCTCCGGAGGTCGGGTGAGTCTCTCCAGGGGCCGGGCGAGCCTCTCCAGGGGCCGGGCGAGTCTTTCCAGAGGCAGGGCGAGTCTCTCCAGCGGCCGGGCGAGTCTCTCCAGGGGCTGGGCGAGTCTCACCAGGGGCCAGGCGAGTCTCTCCAGGGGCCGGGCGAGTCTCTTCAGAGGCCGGGCGAGTCTCTCAAAAGGACCGTCAAATCTCTCCAGAGGCCGGGCGAGTCCCTCCAGAGGCTGGGCGAGTATCCCCAGTGGCCGGGCAAGTCTCCCCAGTTGCCGGTCGAGTCTTTCCATAGGCCAGGCGAGTCTCTCCAGAGGCTGTGCGAGTCTCTGCAGAAGCCTGGCGAGTCTCTCCAGAGGCCGGGCTAGTCTCTTCAGGGATCGGGCGAGTCTCTCCAGGGGCCGGGCTAGCCTCTCCAGGGGCCGGGCGAGTCTCTCCACAGGCCGGGCGAGTCTCTACAGAGACCGGGCGAGTCTCTCCAGGGGCCGGACAAGTCTCTCCAGAGGCCGGGCAAGTCTCTCCAGAGGCCGGGCTAGCCTATCCAGGGGCCGGGCGAGTCTCTCCAGAGGCCGGGCGAAGCTCTAAAGTGGCCGGGCGAGTCTCTACAGAGGCCAGGCGAGTCTCTCCACAGGCCGGGCGAGTCTCTACAGAGGCCGGGCGAGTCTTTCCAGAGGCCGGGCGAATCTCTCCAGAGGCAGGGTGAGTCTCTCTAGGGGCCGGGCGAGTCTTTCCAGAGGCCGGGCGAATCTCTCCAGAGGCCGGGCGAGTCTCTCCAGAGGCCGGGCGAGTCTCCCCAGAGGTCGGGCGAGTCTCCCCAGATGCCGGGCGAGTCTTTCCAGAGGCCGGGCGAGTCTTTCCAGAGGCCGGGCGAATCTCTCCAGAGGCTGGGCGAGTCTCTCTAGGGGCCGGGCGAGTCTCACCAGGGGCCAGGCGAGTCTCTCCAGGGGCCGGGCGAGTCTCTTCAGAGGCCGGGCGAGTCTCTCAAAAGGACCGTCAAATCTCTCCAGAGGCCGGGCGAGTCCCTCCAGAGGCTGGGCGAGTATCCCCAGTGGCCGGGCAAGTCTCCTCATTGGCCGGTCGAGTCTTTCCATAGGCCAGGCAAGACTCTCCAGAGGCTGTGCGAGTCTGTGCAGAGGCCTGGCGAGTGTCTAAAGAGGCTGGGCGAGTCTTTCCAGAGGCAGGACGAGTCTCTTCAGGGGCCGGGCGAGTCTCTCCAGGGGCCGGGCGAGTCTCTTTAGAGACCAGGTGAGTCTCTCCAGAGGCCGGGCTAGTCTCTTCAGGGATCGGGCGAGTCTCTCCAGGGGCCGGGCTAGCCTCTCCAGGGGCAGGGCGAGTCTCTCCAGTGGCAGGGCGAGTCTCTCCAGGGGCCGTTCGAGTCTCTCCAGGGGCCGGGCGAGTCTGTTTAGAGACCAGGCGAGTCTCTCCAGAGGCTGGGCGAGTCTCTCCAGTCGTCGAGCGAGTCTCTCCAGGGGCCGGGCGAGTCTCTTCAGAGGCCGGGCGGGTCTCTCCAGAGGCCGGGCGAGTCTCTCCAGGGGCCAGGCGAGTCTCTCCAGAGGCCGGGCGTATCTCTACAGAGGTCGGGCAAGTCTCTCCAGAGGCAGTGCGAGTCTCTCCAGAGGCCAGGCGAGTCTCTCCAGAGGCCGGGCGAGTCTCTCCAGGGGCCATGCGAGACTACAGAGGCAGGTCGAGTCTCTTTAGGTGCCGGGCGAGTCTCTCCAGAGGCCAGGCGAATCTCTACAGAGGCAGGGCGAGTCTCTTTAGGTGCCAGGCGAGTCTCTCCAGAGGCCAGGCGAATCTCTACAGAGGCCGGGCGAGTCTCTCCACAGGCCGGGCGAGTCTCTACAGAGGCCGGGCGAGTTTCTCCAGGGGCCGGGCGAATCTCTCCAGTAGCCGGGCGAGTCCCTCCAGGCGCCGGGCGAATCTCTCCAGAGGCAAGGCGAGTCTCTCCAGAGGCCAGGCGAGTCTCTCCAGAGGCAGGGCGAGTCTCTCCAGAGGCCGGGCAAGTCTCTCCAGAGGCCAGGCGAGTCTCTCCAGAGGCCGGGCGAATCTCTACAGAGGCCAGCGAGTCTCTCCAGGGGCCAGGCGAGTCTCTCCAGAGGCCAGGCGAGTCTCCCCAGTGGCCGGGCGAGTCTTTCCAGAGGCTGGGCGTGTCTCTACATAGGCTGGGCGAATCTCTCCAGGGGCCGGGCGAGTCTCTCCAGGGGCCGGGCGAGTCTCTACAGAGACCGGGCGAGTCTCTCCAGATGCCGGGCTAGTCTCACCAGGGGTCGGGCGAGTCTCTCCAGGGGCCAGGCGAGTCTCTTCAGAAGCCGGGTGAGTCTCTGCAGAGGACAGGCGAGTCTCTCCAGGGGCCGGGCAAGTCTCTCCAGAGGCAGGACGAATCTCTACAGAGGTTGGGCGAGTGTCCCCAGAGGCCGCGCGAGTCTTTCCAGAGGCCAGGCGAGTCTTTCCAGAGGCCGGGCGAATCTCTCCAGAGGCCGGGCGAGTCTCTCTAGGGGCCGGGCGAGTCTTTCCAGAGGCCGGGCGAATCTCTCCAGAGGCTGGGCGAGTCTCTCCAGAGGCCGGGCGAGTCTCCCCAGAGGTCGGGCGAGTCTCCCCAGATGCCGGGCGAGTCTTTCCAGAGGCCGGGCGAGTCTTTCCAGAGGCCGGGCGAATCTCTACAGAGGCTGGGCGAGTCTCTCCAGGGGCCGGGCGAGTCTCTCCAGGGGCCGGGCGAGTCTCTACAGAGACCGGGCGAGTCTCTCCAGAGGCCGGGCTAGTCTCACCAGGGGTCGGGCGAGTCTCTCCAGGGGCCAGGCGAGTCTCTTCAGAAGCCGGGTGAGTCTCTGCAGAGGACAGGCGAGTCTCTCCAGGGGCCGGGCAAGTCTCTCCAGAGGCAGGGCGAATCTCTACAGAGGTTGGGCGAGTGTCCCCAGAGGCCGCGCGAGTCTTTCCAGAGGCCAGGCGAGTCTTTCCAGAGGCCGGGCGAATCTCTCCAGAGGCCGGGCGAGTCTCTCTAGGGGCCGGGCGAGTCTTTCCAGAGGCCGGGCGAATCTCTCCAGAGGCCGGGCGAGTCTCTCCAGAGGCCGGGCGAGTCTCCCCAGAGGTCGGGCGAGTCTCCCCAGATGCCGGGCGAGTCTTTCCAGAGGCCGGGCGAGTCTTTCCAGAGGCCGGGCGAATCTCTCCAGAGGCTGGGCGAGTCTCTCTAGGGGCCGGGCGAGTCTCACCAGGGGCCAGGCGAGTCTCTCCAGGGGCCGGGCGAGTCTCTTCAGAGGCCGGGCGAGTCTCTCAAAAGGACCGTCAAATCTCTCCAGAGGCCGGGCGAGTCCCTCCAGAGGCTGGGCGAGTATCCCCAGTGGCCGGGCAAGTCTCCTCATTGGCCGGTCGAGTCTTTCCATAGGCCAGGCAAGTCTCTCCAGAGGCTGTGCGAGTCTGTGCAGAGGCCTGGCGAGTGTCTAAAGAGGCTGGGCGAGTCTTTCCAGAGGCAGGACGAGTCTCTTCAGGGGCCGGGCGAGTCTCTCCAGGGGCCGGGCGAGTCTCTTTAGAGACCAGGTGAGTCTCTCCAGAGGCCGGGCTAGTCTCTTCAGGGATCGGGCGAGTCTCTCCAGGGGCCAGGCTAGCCTCTCCAGGGGCAGGGCGAGTCTTTCCAGTGGCAGGGCGAGTCTCTCCAGGGGCCGTTCGAGTCTCTCCAGGGGCCGGGCGAGTCTGTTTAGAGACCAGGCGAGTCTCTCCAGAGGCTGGGCGAGTCTCTCTAGTCGTCGAGCGAGTCTCTCCAGGGGCCGGGCGAGTCTCTTCAGAGGCCGGGCGGGTCTCTCCAGAGGCCGGGCGAGTCTCTCCAGGGGCCAGGCGAGTCTCTCCAGAGGCCGGGCGTATCTCTACAGAGGTCGGGCAAGTCTCTCCAGAGGCAGTGCGAGTCTCTCCAGAGGCCAGGCGAGTCTCTCCAGAGGCCGGGCGAGTCTCTCCAGGGGCCATGCGAGACTACAGAGGCAGGTCGAGTCTCTTTAGGTGCCGGGCGAGTCTCTCCAGAGGCCAGGCGAATCTCTACAGAGGCAGGGCGAGTCTCTTTAGGTGCCAGGCGAGTCTCTCCAGAGGCCAGGCGAATCTCTACAGAGGCCGGGCGAGTCTCTCCACAGGCCGGGCGAGTCTCTACAGAGGCCGGGCGAGTTTCTCCAGGGGCCGGGCGAATCTCTCCAGTAGCCGGGCGAGTCCCTCCAGGCGCCGGGCGAATCTCTCCAGAGGCAAGGCGAGTCTCTCCAGAGGCCAGGCGAGTCTCTCCAGAGGCAGGGCGAGTCTCTCCAGAGGCCGGGCAAGTCTCTCCAGAGGCCAGGCGAGTCTCTCCAGAGGCCGGGCGAATCTCTACAGAGGCCAGCGAGTCTCTCCAGGGGCCAGGCGAGTCTCTCCAGAGGCCAGGCGAGTCTCCCCAGTGGCCGGGCGAGTCTTTCCAGAGGCTGGGCGTGTCTCTACATAGGCTGGGCGAATCTCTCCAGGGGCCGGGCGAGTCTCTCCAGGGGCCGGGCGAGTCTCTACAGAGACCGGGCGAGTCTCTCCAGAGGCCGGGCTAGTCTCACCAGGGGTCGGGCGAGTCTCTCCAGGGGCCAGGCGAGTCTCTTCAGAAGCCGGGTGAGTCTCTGCAGAGGACAGGCGAGTCTCTCCAGGGGCCGGGCAAGTCTCTCCAGAGGCAGGGCGAATCTCTACAGAGGTTGGGCGAGTGTCCCCAGAGGCCGCGCGAGTCTTTCCAGAGGCCAGGCGAGTCTTTCCAGAGGCCGGGCGAATCTCTCCAGAGGCCGGGCGAGTCTCTCTAGGGGCCGGGCGAGTCTTTTTAGAGGCCGGGCGAATCTCTACAGAGGCCCGGCGAGTCTCTCCATAGGCCGGGCGAGTCTCCCCAGAGGTCGGGCGAGTCTCCCCAGATGCCGGGCGAGTCTTTCCAGAGGCCGGGCGAGTCTTTCCAGAGGCCGGGCGAATCTCTACAGAGGCCCGGCGAGTCTCTCTAGGGGCCGGGCGAGTCTTTTTAGAGGCCGGGCGAATCTCTACAGAGGCCCGGCGAGTCTCTCCATAGGCCGGGAGAGTCTCTCCAGGGGCCGGGCGAGTCTCTCCGGAGGTCGGGTGAGTCTCTCCAGGGGCCGGGCGAGCCTCTCCAGGGGCCGGGCGAGTCTTTCCAGAGGCAGGGCGAGTCTCTCCAGCGGCCGGGCGAGTCTCTCCAGGGGCTGGGCGAGTCTCACCAGGGGCCAGGCGAGTCTCTCCAGGGGCCGGGCGAGTCTCTTCAGAGGCCGGGCGAGTCTCTCAAAAGGACCGTCAAATCTCTCCAGAGGCCGGGCGAGTCCCTCCAGAGGCTGGGCGAGTATCCCCAGTGGCCGGGCAAGTCTCCCCAGTTGCCGGTCGAGTCTTTCCATAGGCCAGGCGAGTCTCTCCAGAGGCTGTGCGAGTCTCTGCAGAAGCCTGGCGAGTCTCTCCAGAGGCCGGGCTAGTCTCTTCAGGGATCGGGCGAGTCTCTCCAGGGGCCGGGCTAGCCTCTCCAGGGGCAGGGCGAGTCTTTCCAGCGGCAGGGCGAGTCTCTCCATGGGCCGGGCGAGTCTCTCCAGGGGCCGGGCGAGTCTGTTTAGAGACCAGGCGAGTCTCTCCAGAGGCTGGGCGAGTCTCTCCAGTCGTCGAGCGAGTCTCTCCAGGGGCCGGGCGAGTCTCTTCAGAGGCCGGGCGGGTCTCTCCAGAGGCCGGGCGAGTCTCTCCAGGGGCCAGGCGAGTCTCTCCAGAGACTGGGCGTATCTCTACAGAGGTCGGGCAAGTCTCTCCAGAGGCCGGACGAGTCTTGCCAGAGGCCGGGTGAGTCTCCCCATTGGGCGGGCGAGTCTTTCCAGAGGCCGGGCGAGTCTCTCCGGAGGCCGGGCGAGTCACTCCAGGGGCCAGGCGAGTCTCTACAGAGGCCGGGCTAGTCTCACCAGGGGCCAGGCGAGTCTCTCCAGGGGCCGGGCGAGTCTATTCAGAGGCCGGGTGAGTTTCTCCAGGGTCCAGGCGAGTCTCTCCAGAGGCCGGGCGAGTCTCTCCAGGGGACGGGCGAGTTTCTCCAGAGGCCGGGCGAATCTCTACAGAGGCCGGGCGAGTCTCTCCAGAGGCCGGGCGTATCTCTACAAAGGCCGGGCGAGTCTCTCCAGAGGCCGGGCGAGTCTCCCCAGTAGCCAGACGAGTCTTTTCAGAGGCCGGGCAAGTCTCTCCAGAGGCCGGGCAAGACTCTTCAGAGGCCAGGCGAATCTCTACAGAGGCCGGCGAGTCTTTCCAGGGGCCGGACAAGTCTCTCCAGAGGCCGGGCGAGTCTCTCCAGAGGCCGGGCTAGCCTATCCAGGGGCAGAGCGAGTTTTACCAGAGGCAGGGCGAGTCTCTCCAGAGGCCGAGCGAGTCTCTCCAGGGGCCGGGCGAGTCTCTTCAGAGACCGTGCGAGTCTCTCCAGAGGCCGGGCTAGTCTCACCAGGGGTCGGGCGAGTCTCTCCAGGGCCGGGCGAGTCTCATCAGAAGCCGGGTGAGACTCTGCAGAAGCCAGGCGAGTCTCTCCGGGGGCCGGGCAAGTCTCTCCAGAGGCCGGTCGAATCTCTACAGAGGCCGGGCGAGTCTCTCCAGAGGCAGATCGAATCTCTACAGAGGTTGGGCGAGTCTCCCCAGAGGCCGGGCGAGTCTTTCCAGAGGCCGGGCGAGTCTCTCCAGAGGCCGGGCGAGTCTCCCCAGTGGCCGGGCGAGTCTTTGCAGAGGCCAGGCGAGTCTCTCCAGAGGCCGGGCGAGTCTCTTTAGAGGCCGGGCGAGTCTCTCCAGAGGCCGGGCGAATCTCTAAAGTGAGCGGGCGAGTCTCTCCAGGGGCCGGGCGAGTCTCTACAGAGGCCGGGCGAGTCTCTCCGCAGGCCGGGCGAGTCTCTACAGAGGCCGGGTGAATCTTTCCAGAGGCCGGGCGAATCTCTCCAGAGGGCAGGCGAGTCTCTCTAGGGGCCGGGCGAGTCTTTCCAGAGGCCGGGCGAATCTCTCCAGAGGCCGGGCGAGTCTCTCCAGAGGCCGGGCGAATCTCTACAGAGGTCGGGCGAGTCTCCCCAGAGGCCGGGCGAGTCTTTCCAGAGGCCAAACGAGTCTGCCCAGTGGCAGGGCGAGTCTTTCCAGAGGCCGGGCGAATCTCTCCAGAGGCCGGGCGACTCTCCCCAGTGGCCGGGCGAGTTTTTGCAGAGGCCAGGCGAGTCTCTCCAGAGGCTGTGCGAGTCTCTGCAGAGGCCTGGCGAGTGTCTAAAGAGGCCGGGCGAGTCTTTCCAGAGGCAGGGCGAGTCTCTTCAGGGGCCGGGCGAGTCTCTCCAGGGGCCGGGCGAGTCTCTATAGAGACCAGGCGAGTCTCTCCACAGGCCAGGCGAGTCTCTCCAGAGGCCGGGCGTATCTCTACAGAGGTCGGGCAAGTCTCTCCAGAGGCCGGGCGAGTCTTGCCAGAGGCCGGGTGAGTCTCCCCATTGGGCGGGCGAGTCTTTCCAGAGGCCGGGCGAGTCTCTCCGGAGGCCGGGCGAGTCACTCCAGGGGCCAGGCGAGTCTCTACAGAGGCCGGGCTAGTCTCACCAGGGGCCAGGCGAGTCTCTCCAGGTGCCGGGCGAGTCTCTCCAGAGGCTGGACTAGTCTCTCCAGAGACTGGGCGATTCTCTCCAGGGGCCGGGGGAGTCTCTCCAGAGGCCGGACGAGTCTCTCTGGAGGCAGGGCGAATCTCTCCAGAGGCCGGACGAGTCTCTCCAGAGGCCGGGCGAGTCAATCCAGAGGCCGGGAGAGTCTTTCCAGAGGCCGGGCGAGTGTCTCCAGGGGCCGTGCGAGTCTCTACAGGGGCCGGGCGAGTCTCTCCAGAGGCAGGGCGAGTCTCTCCAGGGGCCAGGTGAATCTCTCCTGAGGACGGACGAGTCTCTCAGGGGCCAGGTGGGTCTATCCAGAGGCAGGGTGAGTCTCCCCAGTGGCCGGGCGAGTCTCCCCAGAGGCCGGTCAAGTCTCTGCAGAGGCCGGGCGAATGTCTACAGAAGCCGGGCGAGTCTCTTCAGGGGCCGGGCGAGTCTCTCCAGAGGCCGAGCGAATCTCTACAGAGGCCGGCGAGTCTCTCCAGGGGCCATGCGAGTCTCTCCAGAGGCCGGGCGAGTCTCCCCAGTGGCCGGGCGAGTCTTTCCAGAGGCTGGGCGTGTCTCTCCATAGGCTGGGCGAATCTCTCCAGGGGTCGGGCGAGTCTCTACAGTGGCCGGGCGAGTCTCTCTGGAGGCAGGGCGAATCTCTACAGAGGCCGGGCGTGTCAATCCAGAGGCCGGACGAGTCTCTCCAGAGGCCGGGCGTGTCTCTCCATAGGCCGAGCGAATCTGTCAAGGGGTCGGGCGAGTCTCTCCAGAGGCCGGACGAGTCTTTCCAGAGGCTGGGCCAGTCTTTCCAGAGGCCTGGAGAGTCCCTCCAGAGGCTGGGCGAGTATCCCCAGTGGCCGGGCAAGTCTCCTCATTGGCCGGTCGAGTCTTTCCATAGGCCAGGCAAGTCTCTCCAGAGGCTGTGCGAGTCTGTGCAGAGGCCTGGCGAGTGTCTAAAGAGGCTGGGCGAGTCTTTCCAGAGGCAGGACGAGTCTCTTCAGGGGCCGGGCGAGTCTCTCCAGGGGCCGGGCGAGTCTCTTTAGAGACCAGGTGAGTCTCTCCAGAGGCCGGGCTAGTCTCTTCAGGGATCGGGCGAGTCTCTCCAGGGGCCGGGCTAGCCTCTCCAGGGGCAGGGCGAGTCTTTCCAGTGGCAGGGCGAGTCTCTCCAGGGGCCGTTCGAGTCTCTCCAGGGGCCGGGCGAGTCTGTTTAGAGACCAGGCGAGTCTCTCCAGAGGCTGGGCGAGTCTCTCCAGTCGTCGAGCGAGTCTCTCCAGGGGCCGGGCGAGTCTCTTCAGAGGCCGGGCGGGTCTCTCCAGAGGCCGGGCGAGTCTCTCCAGGGGCCAGGCGAGTCTCTCCAGAGGCCGGGCGTATCTCTACAGAGGTCGGGCAAGTCTCTCCAGAGGCAGTGCGAGTCTCTCCAGAGGCCAGGCGAGTCTCTCCAGAGGCCGGGCGAGTCTCTCCAGGGGCCATGCGAGACTACAGAGGCAGGTCGAGTCTCTTTAGGTGCCGGGCGAGTCTCTCCAGAGGCCAGGCGAATCTCTACAGAGGCAGGGCGAGTCTCTTTAGGTGCCAGGCGAGTCTCTCCAGAGGCCAGGCGAATCTCTACAGAGGCCGGGCGAGTCTCTCCACAGGCCGGGCGAGTCTCTACAGAGGCCGGGCGAGTTTCTCCAGGGGCCGGGCGAATCTCTCCAGTAGCCGGGCGAGTCCCTCCAGGCGCCGGGCGAATCTCTCCAGAGGCAAGGCGAGTCTCTCCAGAGGCCAGGCGAGTCTCTCCAGAGGCAGGGCGAGTCTCTCCAGAGGCCGGGCAAGTCTCTCCAGAGGCCAGGCGAGTCTCTCCAGAGGCCGGGCGAATCTCTACAGAGGCCAGCGAGTCTCTCCAGGGGCCAGGCGAGTCTCTCCAGAGGCCAGGCGAGTCTCCCCAGTGGCCGGGCGAGTCTTTCCAGAGGCTGGGCGTGTCTCTACATAGGCTGGGCGAATCTCTCCAGGGGCCGGGCGAGTCTCTCCAGGGGCCGGGCGAGTCTCTACAGAGACCGGGCGAGTCTCTCCAGAGGCCGGGCTAGTCTCACCAGGGGTCGGGCGAGTCTCTCCAGGGGCCAGGCGAGTCTCTTCAGAAGCCGGGTGAGTCTCTGCAGAGGACAGGCGAGTCTCTCCAGGGGCCGGGCAAGTCTCTCCAGAGGCAGGGCGAATCTCTACAGAGGTTGGGCGAGTGTCCCCAGAGGCCGCGCGAGTCTTTCCAGAGGCCAGGCGAGTCTTTCCAGAGGCCGGGCGAATCTCTCCAGAGGCCGGGCGAGTCTCTCTAGGGGCCGGGCGAGTCTTTTTAGAGGCCGGGCGAATCTCTACAGAGGCCCGGCGAGTCTCTCCATAGGCCGGGCGAGTCTCCCCAGAGGTCGGGCGAGTCTCCCCAGATGCCGGGCGAGTCTTTCCAGAGGCCGGGCGAGTCTTTCCAGAGGCCGGGCGAATCTCTACAGAGGCCCGGCGAGTCTCTCTAGGGGCCGGGTGAGTCTTTTTAGAGGCCGGGCGAATCTCTACAGAGGCCCGGCGAGTCTCTCCATAGGCCGGGAGAGTCTCTCCAGGGGCCGGGCGAGTCTCTCCGGAGGTCGGGTGAGTCTCTCCAGGGGCCGGGCGAGCCTCTCCAGGGGCCGGGCGAGTCTTTCCAGAGGCAGGGCGAGTCTCTCCAGCGGCCGGGCGAGTCTCTCCAGGGGCTGGGCGAGTCTCACCAGGGGCCAGGCGAGTCTCTCCAGGGGCCGGGCGAGTCTCTTCAGAGGCCGGGCGAGTCTCTCAAAAGGACCGTCAAATCTCTCCAGAGGCCGGGCGAGTCCCTCCAGAGGCTGGGCGAGTATCCCCAGTGGCCGGGCAAGTCTCCCCAGTTGCCGGTCGAGTCTTTCCATAGGCCAGGCGAGTCTCTCCAGAGGCTGTGCGAGTCTCTGCAGAAGCCTGGCGAGTCTCTCCAGAGGCCGGGCTAGTCTCTTCAGGGATCGGGCGAGTCTCTCCAGGGGCCGGGCTAGCCTCTCCAGGGGCAGGGCGAGTCTTTCCAGCGGCAGGGCGAGTCTCTCCATGGGCCGGGCGAGTCTCTCCAGGGGCCGGGCGAGTCTGTTTAGAGACCAGGCGAGTCTCTCCAGAGGCTGGGCGAGTCTCTCCAGTCGTCGAGCGAGTCTCTCCAGGGGCCGGGCGAGTCTCTTCAGAGGCCGGGCGGGTCTCTCCAGAGGCCGGGCGAGTCTCTCCAGGGGCCAGGCGAGTCTCTCCAGAGACTGGGCGTATCTCTACAGAGGTCGGGCAAGTCTCTCCAGAGGCCGGACGAGTCTTGCCAGAGGCCGGGTGAGTCTCCCCATTGGGCGGGCGAGTCTTTCCAGAGGCCGGGCGAGTCTCTCCGGAGGCCGGGCGAGTCACTCCAGGGGCCAGGCGAGTCTCTACAGAGGCCGGGCTAGTCTCACCAGGGGCCAGGCGAGTCTCTCCAGGGGCCGGGCGAGTCTATTCAGAGGCCGGGTGAGTTTCTCCAGGGTCCAGGCGAGTCTCTCCAGAGGCCGGGCGAGTCTCTCCAGGGGACGGGCGAGTTTCTCCAGAGGCCGGGCGAATCTCTACAGAGGCCGGGCGAGTCTCTCCAGAGGCCGGGCGTATCTCTACAAAGGCCGGGCGAGTCTCTCCAGAGGCCGGGCGAGTCTCCCCAGTAGCCAGACGAGTCTTTTCAGAGGCCGGGCAAGTCTCTCCAGAGGCCGGGCAAGACTCTTCAGAGGCCAGGCGAATCTCTACAGAGGCCGGCGAGTCTTTCCAGGGGCCGGACAAGTCTCTCCAGAGGCCGGGCGAGTCTCTCCAGAGGCCGGGCTAGCCTATCCAGGGGCAGAGCGAGTTTTACCAGAGGCAGGGCGAGTCTCTCCAGAGGCCGAGCGAGTCTCTCCAGGGGCCGGGCGAGTCTCTTCAGAGACCGTGCGAGTCTCTCCAGAGGCCGGGCTAGTCTCACCAGGGGTCGGGCGAGTCTCTCCAGGGCCGGGCGAGTCTCATCAGAAGCCGGGTGAGACTCTGCAGAAGCCAGGCGAGTCTCTCCGGGGGCCGGGCAAGTCTCTCCAGAGGCCGGTCGAATCTCTACAGAGGCCGGGCGAGTCTCTCCAGAGGCAGATCGAATCTCTACAGAGGTTGGGCGAGTCTCCCCAGAGGCCGGGCGAGTCTTTCCAGAGGCCGGGCGAGTCTCTCCAGAGGCCGGGCGAGTCTCCCCAGTGGCCGGGCGAGTCTTTGCAGAGGCCAGGCGAGTCTCTCCAGAGGCCGGGCGAGTCTCTTTAGAGGCCGGGCGAGTCTCTCCAGAGGCCGGGCGAATCTCTAAAGTGAGCGGGCGAGTCTCTCCAGGGGCCGGGCGAGTCTCTACAGAGGCCGGGCGAGTCTCTCCGCAGGCCGGGCGAGTCTCTACAGAGGCCGGGTGAATCTTTCCAGAGGCCGGGCGAATCTCTCCAGAGGGCAGGCGAGTCTCTCTAGGGGCCGGGCGAGTCTTTCCAGAGGCCGGGCGAATCTCTCCAGAGGCCGGGCGAGTCTCTCCAGAGGCCGGGCGAATCTCTACAGAGGTCGGGCGAGTCTCCCCAGAGGCCGGGCGAGTCTTTCCAGAGGCCAAACGAGTCTGCCCAGTGGCAGGGCGAGTCTTTCCAGAGGCCGGGCGAATCTCTCCAGAGGCCGGGCGACTCTCCCCAGTGGCCGGGCGAGTTTTTGCAGAGGCCAGGCGAGTCTCTCCAGAGGCTGTGCGAGTCTCTGCAGAGGCCTGGCGAGTGTCTAAAGAGGCCGGGCGAGTCTTTCCAGAGGCAGGGCGAGTCTCTTCAGGGGCCGGGCGAGTCTCTCCAGGGGCCGGGCGAGTCTCTATAGAGACCAGGCGAGTCTCTCCACAGGCCAGGCGAGTCTCTCCAGAGGCCGGGCGTATCTCTACAGAGGTCGGGCAAGTCTCTCCAGAGGCCGGGCGAGTCTTGCCAGAGGCCGGGTGAGTCTCCCCATTGGGCGGGCGAGTCTTTCCAGAGGCCGGGCGAGTCTCTCCGGAGGCCGGGCGAGTCACTCCAGGGGCCAGGCGAGTCTCTACAGAGGCCGGGCTAGTCTCACCAGGGGCCAGGCGAGTCTCTCCAGGTGCCGGGCGAGTCTCTCCAGAGGCTGGACTAGTCTCTCCAGAGACTGGGCGATTCTCTCCAGGGGCCGGGGGAGTCTCTCCAGAGGCCGGACGAGTCTCTCTGGAGGCAGGGCGAATCTCTCCAGAGGCCGGACGAGTCTCTCCAGAGGCCGGGCGAGTCAATCCAGAGGCCGGGAGAGTCTTTCCAGAGGCCGGGCGAGTGTCTCCAGGGGCCGTGCGAGTCTCTACAGGGGCCGGGCGAGTCTCTCCAGAGGCAGGGCGAGTCTCTCCAGGGGCCAGGTGAATCTCTCCTGAGGACGGACGAGTCTCTCAGGGGCCAGGTGGGTCTATCCAGAGGCAGGGTGAGTCTCCCCAGTGGCCGGGCGAGTCTCCCCAGAGGCCGGTCAAGTCTCTGCAGAGGCCGGGCGAATGTCTACAGAAGCCGGGCGAGTCTCTTCAGGGGCCGGGCGAGTCTCTCCAGAGGCCGAGCGAATCTCTACAGAGGCCGGCGAGTCTCTCCAGGGGCCAGGCGAGTCTCTCCAGAGGCCGGGCGAGTCTCCCCAGTGGCCGGGCGAGTCTTTCCAGAGGCTGGGCGTGTCTCTCCATAGGCTGGGCGAATCTCTCCAGGGGTCGGGCGAGTCTCTACAGTGGCCGGGCGAGTCTCTCTGGAGGCAGGGCGAATCTCTACAGAGGCCGGGCGTGTCAATCCAGAGGCCGGACGAGTCTCTCCAGAGGCCGGGCGTGTCTCTCCATAGGCCGAGCGAATCTGTCAAGGGGTCGGGCGAGTCTCTCCAGAGGCCGGACGAGTCTTTCCAGAGGCTGGGCCAGTCTTTCCAGAGGCCTGGAGAGTCTCTCCAGAGGCCGGGCGAGTCTCTCCAGAGGCCGGGCGAGTCTCCCCAGAGGTCGGGCGAGTCTCCCCAGATGCCGGGCGAGTCTTTCCAGAGGCCGGGCGAGTCTTTCCAGAGGCCGGGCGAATCTCTCCAGAGGCTGGGCGAGTCTCTCTAGGGGCCGGGCGAGTCTCACCAGGGGCCAGGCGAGTCTCTCCAGGGGCCGGGCGAGTCTCTTCAGAGGCCGGGCGAGTCTCTCAAAAGGACCGTCAAATCTCTCCAGAGGCCGGGCGAGTCCCTCCAGAGGCTGGGCGAGTATCCCCAGTGGCCGGGCAAGTCTCCTCATTGGCCGGTCGAGTCTTTCCATAGGCCAGGCAAGTCTCTCCAGAGGCTGTGCGAGTCTGTGCAGAGGCCTGGCGAGTGTCTAAAGAGGCTGGGCGAGTCTTTCCAGAGGCAGGACGAGTCTCTTCAGGGGCCGGGCGAGTCTCTCCAGGGGCCGGGCGAGTCTCTTTAGAGACCAGGTGAGTCTCTCCAGAGGCCGGGCTAGTCTCTTCAGGGATCGGGCGAGTCTCTCCAGGGGCCGGGCTAGCCTCTCCAGGGGCAGGGCGAGTCTTTCCAGTGGCAGGGCGAGTCTCTCCAGGGGCCGTTCGAGTCTCTCCAGGGACCGGGCGAGTCTGTTTAGAGACCAGGCGAGTCTCTCCAGAGGCTGGGCGAGTCTCTCCAGTCGTCGAGCGAGTCTCTCCAGGGGCCGGGCGAGTCTCTTCAGAGGCCGGGCGGGTCTCTCCAGAGGCCGGGCGAGTCTCTCCAGGGGCCAGGCGAGTCTCTCCAGAGGCCGGGCGTATCTCTACAGAGGTCGGGCAAGTCTCTCCAGAGGCAGTGCGAGTCTCTCCAGAGGCCAGGCGAGTCTCTCCAGAGGCCGGGCGAGTCTCTCCAGGGGCCATGCGAGACTACAGAGGCAGGTCGAGTCTCTTTAGGTGCCGGGCGAGTCTCTCCAGAGGCCAGGCGAATCTCTACAGAGGCAGGGCGAGTCTCTTTAGGTGCCAGGCGAGTCTCTCCAGAGGCCAGGCGAATCTCTACAGAGGCCGGGCGAGTCTCTCCACAGGCCGGGCGAGTCTCTACAGAGGCCGGGCGAGTTTCTCCAGGGGCCGGGCGAATCTCTCCAGTAGCCGGGCGAGTCCCTCCAGGCGCCGGGCGAATCTCTCCAGAGGCAAGGCGAGTCTCTCCAGAGGCCAGGCGAGTCTCTCCAGAGGCAGGGCGAGTCTCTCCAGAGGCCGGGCAAGTCTCTCCAGAGGCCAGGCGAGTCTCTCCAGAGGCCGGGCGAATCTCTACAGAGGCCAGCGAGTCTCTCCAGGGGCCAGGCGAGTCTCTCCAGAGGCCAGGCGAGTCTCCCCAGTGGCCGGGCGAGTCTTTCCAGAGGCTGGGCGTGTCTCTACATAGGCTGGGCGAATCTCTCCAGGGGCCGGGCGAGTCTCTCCAGGGGCCGGGCGAGTCTCTACAGAGACCGGGCGAGTCTCTCCAGAGGCCGGGCTAGTCTCACCAGGGGTCGGGCGAGTCTCTCCAGGGGCCAGGCGAGTCTCTTCAGAAGCCGGGTGAGTCTCTGCAGAGGACAGGCGAGTCTCTCCAGGGGCCGGGCAAGTCTCTCCAGAGGCAGGGCGAATCTCTACAGAGGTTGGGCGAGTGTCCCCAGAGGCCGCGCGAGTCTTTCCAGAGGCCAGGCGAGTCTTTCCAGAGGCCGGGCGAATCTCTCCAGAGGCCGGGCGAGTCTCTCTAGGGGCCGGGCGAGTCTTTTTAGAGGCCGGGCGAATCTCTACAGAGGCCCGGCGAGTCTCTCCATAGGCCGGGCGAGTCTCCCCAGAGGTCGGGCGAGTCTCCCCAGATGCCGGGCGAGTCTTTCCAGAGGCCGGGCGAGTCTTTCCAGAGGCCGGGCGAATCTCTACAGAGGCCCGGCGAGTCTCTCTAGGGGCCGGGCGAGTCTTTTTAGAGGCCGGGCGAATCTCTACAGAGGCCCGGTGAGTCTCTCCATAGGCCGGGAGAGTCTCTCCAGGGGCCGGGCGAGTCTCTCCGGAGGTCGGGTGAGTCTCTCCAGGGGCCGGGCGAGCCTCTCCAGGGGCCGGGCGAGTCTTTCCAGAGGCAGGGCGAGTCTCTCCAGCGGCCGGGCGAGTCTCTCCAGGGGCTGGGCGAGTCTCACCAGGGGCCAGGCGAGTCTCTCCAGGGGCCGGGCGAGTCTCTTCAGAGGCCGGGCGAGTCTCTCAAAAGGACCGTCAAATCTCTCCAGAGGCCGGGCGAGTCCCTCCAGAGGCTGGGCGAGTATCCCCAGTGGCCGGGCAAGTCTCCCCAGTTGCCGGTCGAGTCTTTCCATAGGCCAGGCGAGTCTCTCCAGAGGCTGTGCGAGTCTCTGCAGAAGCCTGGCGAGTCTCTCCAGAGGCCGGGCTAGTCTCTTCAGGGATCGGGCGAGTCTCTCCAGGGGCCGGGCTAGCCTCTCCAGGGGCAGGGCGAGTCTTTCCAGCGGCAGGGCGAGTCTCTCCATGGGCCGGGCGAGTCTCTCCAGGGGCCGGGCGAGTCTGTTTAGAGACCAGGCGAGTCTCTCCAGAGGCTGGGCGAGTCTCTCCAGTCGTCGAGCGAGTCTCTCCAGGGGCCGGGCGAGTCTCTTCAGAGGCCGGGCGGGTCTCTCCAGAGGCCGGGCGAGTCTCTCCAGGGGCCAGGCGAGTCTCTCCAGAGGCCGGGCGTATCTCTACAGAGGTCGGGCAAGTCTCTCCAGAGGCCGGACGAGTCTTGCCAGAGGCCGGGTGAGTCTCCCCATTGGGCGGGCGAGTCTTTCCAGAGGCCGGGCGAGTCTCTCCGGAGGCCGGGCGAGTCACTCCAGGGGCCAGGCGAGTCTCTACAGAGGCCGGGCTAGTCTCACCAGGGGCCAGGCGAGTCTCTCCAGGGGCCGGGCGAGTCTATTCAGAGGCCGGGTGAGTTTCTCCAGGGTCCAGGCGAGTCTCTCCAGAGGCCGGGCGAGTCTCTCCAGGGGACGGGCGAGTTTCTCCAGAGGCCGGGCGAATCTCTACAGAGGCCGGGCGAGTCTCTCCAGAGGCCGGGCGTATCTCTACAAAGGCCGGGCGAGTCTCTCCAGAGGCCGGGCGAGTCTCCCCAGTAGCCAGACGAGTCTTTTCAGAGGCCGGGCAAGTCTCTCCAGAGGCCGGGCAAGACTCTTCAGAGGCCAGGCGAATCTCTACAGAGGCCGGCGAGTCTTTCCAGGGGCCGGACAAGTCTCTCCAGAGGCCGGGCGAGTCTCTCCAGAGGCCGGGCTAGCCTATCCAGGGGCAGAGCGAGTTTTACCAGAGGCAGGGCGAGTCTCTCCAGAGGCCGAGCGAGTCTCTCCAGGGGCCGGGCGAGTCTCTTCAGAGACCGTGCGAGTCTCTCCAGAGGCCGGGCTAGTCTCACCAGGGGTCGGGCGAGTCTCTCCAGGGCCGGGCGAGTCTCATCAGAAGCCGGGTGAGACTCTGCAGAAGCCAGGCGAGTCTCTCCGGGGGCCGGGCAAGTCTCTCCAGAGGCCGGTCGAATCTCTACAGAGGCCGGGCGAGTCTCTCCAGAGGCAGATCGAATCTCTACAGAGGTTGGGCGAGTCTCCCCAGAGGCCGGGCGAGTCTTTCCAGAGGCCGGGCGAGTCTCTCCAGAGGCCGGGCGAGTCTCCCCAGTGGCCGGGCGAGTCTTTGCAGAGGCCAGGCGAGTCTCTCCAGAGGCCGGGCGAGTCTCTTTAGAGGCCGGGCGAGTCTCTCCAGAGGCCGGGCGAATCTCTAAAGTGAGCGGGCGAGTCTCTCCAGGGGCCGGGCGAGTCTCTACAGAGGCCGGGCGAGTCTCTCCGCAGGCCGGGCGAGTCTCTACAGAGGCCGGGTGAATCTTTCCAGAGGCCGGGCGAATCTCTCCAGAGGGCAGGCGAGTCTCTCTAGGGGCCGGGCGAGTCTTTCCAGAGGCCGGGCGAATCTCTCCAGAGGCCGGGCGAGTCTCTCCAGAGGCCGGGCGAATCTCTACAGAGGTCGGGCGAGTCTCCCCAGAGGCCGGGCGAGTCTTTCCAGAGGCCAAACGAGTCTGCCCAGTGGCAGGGCGAGTCTTTCCAGAGGCCGGGCGAATCTCTCCAGAGGCCGGGCGACTCTCCCCAGTGGCCGGGCGAGTTTTTGCAGAGGCCAGGCGAGTCTCTCCAGAGGCTGTGCGAGTCTCTGCAGAGGCCTGGCGAGTGTCTAAAGAGGCCGGGCGAGTCTTTCCAGAGGCAGGGCGAGTCTCTTCAGGGGCCGGGCGAGTCTCTCCAGGGGCCGGGCGAGTCTCTATAGAGACCAGGCGAGTCTCTCCACAGGCCAGGCGAGTCTCTCCAGAGGCCGGGCGTATCTCTACAGAGGTCGGGCAAGTCTCTCCAGAGGCCGGGCGAGTCTTGCCAGAGGCCGGGTGAGTCTCCCCATTGGGCGGGCGAGTCTTTCCAGAGGCCGGGCGAGTCTCTCCGGAGGCCGGGCGAGTCACTCCAGGGGCCAGGCGAGTCTCTACAGAGGCCGGGCTAGTCTCACCAGGGGCCAGGCGAGTCTCTCCAGGTGCCGGGCGAGTCTCTCCAGAGGCTGGACTAGTCTCTCCAGAGACTGGGCGATTCTCTCCAGGGGCCGGGGGAGTCTCTCCAGAGGCCGGACGAGTCTCTCTGGAGGCAGGGCGAATCTCTCCAGAGGCCGGACGAGTCTCTCCAGAGGCCGGGCGAGTCAATCCAGAGGCCGGGAGAGTCTTTCCAGAGGCCGGGCGAGTGTCTCCAGGGGCCGTGCGAGTCTCTACAGGGGCCGGGCGAGTCTCTCCAGAGGCAGGGCGAGTCTCTCCAGGGGCCAGGTGAATCTCTCCTGAGGACGGACGAGTCTCTCAGGGGCCAGGTGGGTCTATCCAGAGGCAGGGTGAGTCTCCCCAGTGGCCGGGCGAGTCTCCCCAGAGGCCGGTCAAGTCTCTGCAGAGGCCGGGCGAATGTCTACAGAAGCCGGGCGAGTCTCTTCAGGGGCCGGGCGAGTCTCTCCAGAGGCCGAGCGAATCTCTACAGAGGCCGGCGAGTCTCTCCAGGGGCCAGGCGAGTCTCTCCAGAGGCCGGGCGAGTCTCCCCAGTGGCCGGGCGAGTCTTTCCAGAGGCTGGGCGTGTCTCTCCATAGGCTGGGCGAATCTCTCCAGGGGTCGGGCGAGTCTCTACAGTGGCCGGGCGAGTCTCTCTGGAGGCAGGGCGAATCTCTACAGAGGCCGGGCGTGTCAATCCAGAGGCCGGACGAGTCTCTCCAGAGGCCGGGCGTGTCTCTCCATAGGCCGAGCGAATCTGTCAAGGGGTCGGGCGAGTCTCTCCAGAGGCCGGACGAGTCTTTCCAGAGGCTGGGCCAGTCTTTCCAGAGGCCTGGAGAGTCTCTCCAGAGGCCGGGTGAGTCTCTCCAGAGGCCGGGCGAGTCTCTCCGGAGGCCGGGCGAGTCTCTCCAGGGGCCGAGCGAGCCTCTCCAGGGGCCGGGCGTGTCTCTCCATAGGCCGAGCGAATCTCTCCAGAGGCCGGGTGAGTCTCTCCAGAGGTCGGGCGAGTCTCTCCAGGGGCCGGGCGAGCCTCTCCAGGGGCCGGGCGAGTCTTTCCAGAGGCAGGGCGAGTCTCTCCAGGGGCCGGGCGAGTCGCTCCAGCGGCTGGGCGAGTCTCACCAGGGGCCAGGTGAGTCTCTCCAAGGGCCGGGCGAGTCTCTTCAGAGGCAGGGCGAATCTTTCCAGGGGCCAGGCGAAACTCTCCTGAGGACGAGCGAGTCCCTCCAGAGGCCGGGCGGGTCTATTCAGAGACAGGGCGAGTCTCCCCAGAGGCCGGGCGACTCTGCAGAGGCCGGGCGAGTCTCTAAAGAGGGCGGGTGAGTCTATCCGGAGCAGGGTGAATCTCTCCAGGGGCCGGACAAGTCTCTCCAGAAGCCGGGCGAGTCAATTCAGAGGCCGGGCGAGTCTCTCCAGAGGCCGGGCGAATCTCTACAGAGGTCGGGCGAGTCTCCCCAGAGGCCGGGCGAGTCTTTGTAGAGGCCGGGCGAGTCTGCCCAGTGGCAGGGCGAGTCTTTCCAGAGGCCGGGCGAATCTCTCCCGAGGCCGGGCGAGTCTCCCCAGTGGCCGGGCGAGTCTTTGCAGAGGCCAGGCGAGTCTCTCCAGAGGCTGTGCGAGTCTCTGCAGAGGCCTGGCGAGTGTCTAAAGAGGCCGGGCGAGTCTCTTCAGGGGCCGGGCGAGTCTCTCCAGGGGCCGGGCGAGTCTCTTTAGAGACCAGGCGAGTCTCTCCAGAGGCCGGGCTAGCCTCTCCAGGGGCAGGGCGAGTCTTTCCAGTGGCAGGGCGAGTCTCTCCAGGGGCCGGGCGAGTCTCTCCAGGGGCCGGGCGAGTCTGTTTAGAGACCAGGCGAGTCTCTCCAGAGGCTGGGCGAGTCTCTCCAGTCGTCGAGCGAGTCTCTCCAGGGGCCGGGCGAGTCTCTTCAGAGGCCGGGCGGGTCTCTCCAGAGGCCAGGCGAGTCTCTCCAGGGGCCAGGCGAGTCTCTCCAGAGGCCGGGCGTATCTCTACAGAGGTCGGGCAAGTCTCTCCAGAGGCCGGGCGAGTCTTGCCAGAGGCCGGGTGAGTCTCCCCATTGGGCGGGCGAGTCTTTCCAGAGGCCGGGCGAGTTTCTCCGGAGGCCGGGCGAGTCACTCCAGGGGCCAGGCGAGTCTCTACAGAGGCCGGGCTAGTCTCACCAGGGGCCAGGCGAGTCTCTCCAGGGGCCGGGCGAGTCTATACAGAGGCCGGATGAGTCTCTCCAGGGTCCAGGCGAGTCTCTCCAGTGGCCGGGCGAGTCTCTCCAGGGGACGGGCGAGTCTCTCCAGAGGCCGGGCGAATCTCTACAGAGGCCGGGCGAGTCTCTCCAGAGGCCGGGCGTATCTCTACAAAGGCCGGGCGAGTCTCTCCAGAGGCCGGGCGAGTCTCCCCAGTAGCCAGACGAGTCTTTTCAGAGGCCGGGCAAGTCTCTCCAGAGGCCGGGCAAGACTCTTCAGAGGCCAGGCGAATCTCTACAGAGGCCGGGCGAGTCTCTCCAGGGGCCGGACAAGTCTCTCCAGAGGCCGGGCGAGTCTCTCCAGAGGCCGGGCTAGCCTATCCAGGGGCAGAGCGAGTCTTACCAGAGGCAGGGCGAGTCTCTCCAGAGGCCGAGCGAGTCTCTCCAGGGGCCGGGCGAGTCTCTCCAGAGGCTGGGCTAGTCTCACCAGGGGTCGGGCGAGTCTCTCCAGGGGCAGGGCGAGTCTCTTCAGAAGCCGGGTGAGCCTCTGCAGAGGCCAGGCGAGTCTCTCCAGGGGCCGGGCAAGTCTCTCCAGAGGCCGGTCGAATCTCTACAGAGGCCGGGCGAGTCTCTCCAGAGGCAGATCGAATCTCTACAGAGGTTGGGCGAGTCTCCCCAGAGGCCGGGCGAGTCTTTCCAGAGGCCGGGCGAGTCTCTCCAGAGGCCGGGCGAGTCTCCCCAGTGGCCGGGCGAGTCTTTGCAGAGGCCAGGCGAGTCTCTCCAGAGGCCGGCGAGTCTCTTTAGAGCCCGGGAGAGTCTCTCCAGAGGCCGGGCGAATCTCTAAAGTGAGCGGGCGAGTCTCTCCAGGGGCCGGGCGAGTCTCTACAGAGGCCAGGCGAGTCTCTCCGCAGGCCGGGCAAGTCTCTACAGAGGCCGGGCGAGTCTTTCCAGAGACCGGGCGAATCTCTCCAGAGGCCAGGCGAGTCTCTCTAGGGGCCAGGCGAGTCTCTCCGCAGGCCGGGCAAGTCTCTACAGAGGCCGGGCGAATCTCTCCAGAGGCCGGGCGAGTCTCTCCAGAGGCCGGGCGAATCTCTACAGAGGTTGGGCGAGTCTCCCCAGAGGCCGGGTGAGTCTTTCCAGAGGCCGGGCGAGTCTGCCCAGTGGCAGGGCAAGTCTTTCCAGAGGCCAAGCGAATCTCTCCAGAGGCCGGGCGAGTCTCCCCAGTGGCCGGGCGAGTCTTTGCAGAGGCCAGGCGAGTCTCTCCAGAGGCAGGGCGAATCTCTCCAGAGGCCGGGCGAGTCTCCCCAGTGGCCGGGCGAGTCTTTGCAGGGCCAGACGAGTCTCCCCAGAGGCAGGGCGAGTCTCTCCAGAGGCCGGGCGAGTCTCTTTAGAGGGCGGGCGAGTCTCTCCACAGGCCAGGCGAGTCTCTTCAGAGGCCAGGCGAGTCTGCCCAGTGGCCGGGCGAGTCTTTCCAGAGGCTGGGCGAATCTCTCCTGAGGCCGGGCGAGTCTCCCCAGTGGACGGGCGAGTCTTTCCAGAGGCCAGGCGAGTCTTTCCAGAGGCAGGGCGAGTCTCTCCAGAGGCCTGGTGAGTCTCTCCAGAGGCCGGGTGAATCTCTACAGAGGTCGGGCGAGTCTATCCAGGGGCCGGCGAGTCTCTCCAGAGGCCAGGCGAGTCTCTCCACAGGCCGGGCGAGTGTTTCCAGAGGCCGGGCAAATCTCTCCAGAGGGCGGGCGAGTCTCTCCAGGGGCCGGGGCGAGTCTCTCCAGAGGCTGGACTAGTCTCTCCAGAGGCTGGGCGATTCTCTCCAGGGGCCGGGGGAGTCTCTCCAGAGGCCGGACGAGTCTCTCTGGAGGCAGGGCGAATCTCTCCAGAGGCCGGACGAGTCTCTCCAGAGGCCGGGCGAGTCAATCCAGAGGCCGGGAGAGTCTTTCCAGAGGCCGGGAGAGTGTCTCCAGGGGCCGGGCGAGTCTCTCCACAGGCCGTGCGAGTCTCTACAGGGGCCGGGCGAGTCTCTCCAGAGGCAGGGCGAGTCTCTCCAGGGGCCAGGTGAATCTCTCCTGAGGACGGACGAGTCTCTCAGGGGCCAGGTGGATCTATCCAGAGGCAGGGTGAGTCTCCCAGTGGCCGGGCGAGTCTCCCCAGAGGCCGGTCAAGTCTCTGCAGAGGCCGGGCGAATGTCTACAGAAGCCGGGCGAGTCTCTTCAGGGGCCGGGCGAGTCTCTCCAGAGGCCGGGCGAATCTCTACAGAGGCCGGCGAGTCTCTCCAGGGGCCAGGCGAGTCTCTCCAGAGGCCGAGCGAGTCTCCCCAGTGGCCGGGTGAGTCTTTCCAGAGGCTGGGCGTGTCTCTCCATAGGCTGGGCGAATCTCTCCAGGGGCCGGGCGAGTCTCTACAGAGGCCGGGCGAGTCTCTCTGGAGGCAGGGCGAATCTCTACAGAGGCCGGGCGTGTCAATCCAGAGGCCGGACGAGTCTCTCCAGAGGCCGGGCGTGTCTCTCCATAGGCCGAGCGAATCTGTCAAGGGGTCGGGCGAGTCTCTCCAGAGGCCGGGCGAGTCTTTCCAGAGGCTGGGCCAGTCTTTCCAGAGGCCTGGAGAGTCTCTCCAGAGGCCGGGTGAGTCTCTCCAGAGGCCGGGCGAGTCTCTCCTTAGGCCGGGAGAGTCTCTCCAGGGGCCGGGCGAGTCTCTCCGGAGGCCGGGCGAGTCTCTCCAGGGGCCGAGCGAGCCTCTCCAGGGGCCGGGCGTGTCTCTCCATAGGCCGAGCGAATCTCTCCAGAGGCCGGGTGAGTCTCTCCAGAGGTCGGGCGAGTCTCTCCAGGGGCCGGGCGAGCCTCCCCAGAGGCCGGGCGAATCTCTACAGGGGCCGGGCGAGTCTCTACAGAGTCCAGGCGAGTCTCTCAAGAGGCCGGGCAAATCTCTCCAGATGCCGGGCAAGTCTCTTCAGAGGCCGTGCGAGTCTCTCCAGAGGCCGGGCAAGTATACCCAGTGGCCAGGCAAATCTCTCGAGTGGCCAGGTGAGTCTTTCCAGAGGCCAGGCGAGTCTCTCCAGAGGCCAGGCGAGTCTCTGCAGAGGCCGGGCGAGTCTGTAAAGAGGCCGGGCGAGTCTCTCCATAGGCCGGGCGAGTCTCTCCAGTGGCCGGACGAGTCTCTCCAGAGGCCCGGCGATTCTCTCCAGGGGCCGGGCTAGCCTCTCCAGGGGCAGGGCGTGTCTTTCCAGAGGCAGGGCGAGTCTGCCCAGTGGCCGGGGGAGTCTTTCCAAAGGCTGGGCGAGTCTCTCTAGAGGCTGGGCGAGTCTCTCCACAGGCCGGGCGAGGCACTCCAGAGGCCGGGCGAGTCTCTCCAGAGGCCGGACGAATCTCTCCGGGGTCCGGGAGAGTCTCTACAAAGGCCGGGTGAGTCTCTCCAGAGGCCGGGCGAGTCTTTCCAGAGGCCAGGTGAGTCTCTCCAGGGTCCGGACCAGTCTCTCCAGCGGCCGGGCGAGTCTCTCCGTAGGCCTGGCGAGTCTCAGCAGAGGCCGGGCGAATCTCTACAGAGGCCGGGCGAGTCTCTCCAGGAGCCGTGCCAATCTCTCCAGGGGACGGGCGAGTCTCTCCAGAGGCCGGCCGAATCTCTTCAGAGGTCGGGCGAGTTTCTCCAGAGGCCGGGCAAATCTCTACGGAGGCCTGGCGAGTCTCTAAATGGGCCGGCCGAGTCTCTCCAGGGGCCGGGCGAGTCTCTCCAGAGGCCGGGCAAGTCTCTCCAGGGGCCTGGCGAGTCTCTTCAGAGGCCGGGCGAGTCTCTCCAGAGGCCGTGCAAGTCTTTCCAGAGGCTGGGCGAGTCTCTCCAGGGGCCGAGCGAGTCTCTCCATAGGCCGTGCAAGTCTCTACAGGGGCCATGCGAGTCTCTACAGAGGCCGGGCGAGTTTCTTTAGGGGCCGGGCGAGTCTCTCCAGAGGCAGATCGAATCTCTACAGAGGTTGGGCGAGTCTCCCCAGAGGCCGGGCGAGTCTTTCCAGAGGCCGGGCGAGTCTCTCCAGAGGCCGGGCGAGTCTCCCCAGTGGCCGGGCGAGTCTTTGCAGAGGCCAGGCGAGTCTCTCCAGAGGCCGGGCGAGTCTCTTTAGAGGCCGGGCGAGTCTCTCCAGAGGCCGGGCGAATCTCTAAAGTGAGCGGGCGAGTCTCTCCAGGGGCCGGGCGAGTCTCTACAGAGGCCGGGCGAGTCTCTCCGCAGGCCGGGCGAGTCTCTACAGAGGCCGGGTGAATCTTTCCAGAGGCCGGGCGAATCTCTCCAGAGGGCAGGCGAGTCTCTCTAGGGGCCGGGCGAGTCTTTCCAGAGGCCGGGCGAATCTCTCCAGAGGCCGGGCGAGTCTCTCCAGAGGCCGGGCGAATCTCTACAGAGGTCGGGCGAGTCTCCCCAGAGGCCGGGCGAGTCTTTCCAGAGGCCAAACGAGTCTGCCCAGTGGCAGGGCGAGTCTTTCCAGAGGCCGGGCGAATCTCTCCAGAGGCCGGGCGACTCTCCCCAGTGGCCGGGCGAGTTTTTGCAGAGGCCAGGCGAGTCTCTCCAGAGGCTGTGCGAGTCTCTGCAGAGGCCTGGCGAGTGTCTAAAGAGGCCGGGCGAGTCTTTCCAGAGGCAGGGCGAGTCTCTTCAGGGGCCGGGCGAGTCTCTCCAGGGGCCGGGCGAGTCTCTATAGAGACCAGGCGAGTCTCTCCACAGGCCAGGCGAGTCTCTCCAGAGGCCGGGCGTATCTCTACAGAGGTCGGGCAAGTCTCTCCAGAGGCCGGGCGAGTCTTGCCAGAGGCCGGGTGAGTCTCCCCATTGGGCGGGCGAGTCTTTCCAGAGGCCGGGCGAGTCTCTCCGGAGGCCGGGCGAGTCACTCCAGGGGCCAGGCGAGTCTCTACAGAGGCCGGGCTAGTCTCACCAGGGGCCAGGCGAGTCTCTCCAGGTGCCGGGCGAGTCTCTCCAGAGGCTGGACTAGTCTCTCCAGAGACTGGGCGATTCTCTCCAGGGGCCGGGGGAGTCTCTCCAGAGGCCGGACGAGTCTCTCTGGAGGCAGGGCGAATCTCTCCAGAGGCCGGACGAGTCTCTCCAGAGGCCGGGCGAGTCAATCCAGAGGCCGGGAGAGTCTTTCCAGAGGCCGGGCGAGTGTCTCCAGGGGCCGTGCGAGTCTCTACAGGGGCCGGGCGAGTCTCTCCAGAGGCAGGGCGAGTCTCTCCAGGGGCCAGGTGAATCTCTCCTGAGGACGGACGAGTCTCTCAGGGGCCAGGTGGGTCTATCCAGAGGCAGGGTGAGTCTCCCCAGTGGCCGGGCGAGTCTCCCCAGAGGCCGGTCAAGTCTCTGCAGAGGCCGGGCGAATGTCTACAGAAGCCGGGCGAGTCTCTTCAGGGGCCGGGCGAGTCTCTCCAGAGGCCGAGCGAATCTCTACAGAGGCCGGCGAGTCTCTCCAGGGGCCAGGCGAGTCTCTCCAGAGGCCGGGCGAGTCTCCCCAGTGGCCGGGCGAGTCTTTCCAGAGGCTGGGCGTGTCTCTCCATAGGCTGGGCGAATCTCTCCAGGGGTCGGGCGAGTCTCTACAGTGGCCGGGCGAGTCTCTCTGGAGGCAGGGCGAATCTCTACAGAGGCCGGGCGTGTCAATCCAGAGGCCGGACGAGTCTCTCCAGAGGCCGGGCGTGTCTCTCCATAGGCCGAGCGAATCTGTCAAGGGGTCGGGCGAGTCTCTCCAGAGGCCGGACGAGTCTTTCCAGAGGCTGGGCCAGTCTTTCCAGAGGCCTGGAGAGTCTCTCCAGAGGCCGGGTGAGTCTCTCCAGAGGCCGGGCGAGTCTCTCCGGAGGCCGGGCGAGTCTCTCCAGGGGCCGAGCGAGCCTCTCCAGGGGCCGGGCGTGTCTCTCCATAGGCCGAGCGAATCTCTCCAGAGGCCGGGTGAGTCTCTCCAGAGGTCGGGCGAGTCTCTCCAGGGGCCGGGCGAGCCTCTCCAGGGGCCGGGCGAGTCTTTCCAGAGGCAGGGCGAGTCTCTCCAGGGGCCGGGCGAGTCGCTCCAGCGGCTGGGCGAGTCTCACCAGGGGCCAGGTGAGTCTCTCCAAGGGCCGGGCGAGTCTCTTCAGAGGCAGGGCGAATCTTTCCAGGGGCCAGGCGAAACTCTCCTGAGGACGAGCGAGTCCCTCCAGAGGCCGGGCGGGTCTATTCAGAGACAGGGCGAGTCTCCCCAGAGGCCGGGCGACTCTGCAGAGGCCGGGCGAGTCTCTAAAGAGGGCGGGTGAGTCTATCCGGAGCAGGGTGAATCTCTCCAGGGGCCGGACAAGTCTCTCCAGAAGCCGGGCGAGTCAATTCAGAGGCCGGGCGAGTCTCTCCAGAGGCCGGGCGAATCTCTACAGAGGTCGGGCGAGTCTCCCCAGAGGCCGGGCGAGTCTTTGTAGAGGCCGGGCGAGTCTGCCCAGTGGCAGGGCGAGTCTTTCCAGAGGCCGGGCGAATCTCTCCCGAGGCCGGGCGAGTCTCCCCAGTGGCCGGGCGAGTCTTTGCAGAGGCCAGGCGAGTCTCTCCAGAGGCTGTGCGAGTCTCTGCAGAGGCCTGGCGAGTGTCTAAAGAGGCCGGGCGAGTCTCTTCAGGGGCCGGGCGAGTCTCTCCAGGGGCCGGGCGAGTCTCTTTAGAGACCAGGCGAGTCTCTCCAGAGGCCGGGCTAGTCTCTTCAGGGATCGGGCGAGTCTCTCCAGGGGCCGGGCTAGCCTCTCCAGGGGCAGGGCGAGTCTTTCCAGTGGCAGGGCGAGTCTCTCCAGGGGCCGGGCGAGTCTCTCCAGGGGCCGGGCGAGTCTGTTTAGAGACCAGGCGAGTCTCTCCAGAGGCTGGGCGAGTCTCTCCAGTCGTCGAGCGAGTCTCTCCAGGGGCCGGGCGAGTCTCTTCAGAGGCCGGGCGGGTCTCTCCAGAGGCCAGGCGAGTCTCTCCAGGGGCCAGGCGAGTCTCTCCAGAGGCCGGGCGTATCTCTACAGAGGTCGGGCAAGTCTCTCCAGAGGCCGGGCGAGTCTTGCCAGAGGCCGGGTGAGTCTCCCCATTGGGCGGGCGAGTCTTTCCAGAGGCCGGGCGAGTTTCTCCGGAGGCCGGGCGAGTCACTCCAGGGGCCAGGCGAGTCTCTACAGAGGCCGGGCTAGTCTCACCAGGGGCCAGGCGAGTCTCTCCAGGGGCCGGGCGAGTCTATACAGAGGCCGGATGAGTCTCTCCAGGGTCCAGGCGAGTCTCTCCAGTGGCCGGGCGAGTCTCTCCAGGGGACGGGCGAGTCTCTCCAGAGGCCGGGCGAATCTCTACAGAGGCCGGGCGAGTCTCTCCAGAGGCCGGGCGTATCTCTACAAAGGCCGGGCGAGTCTCTCCAGAGGCCGGGCGAGTCTCCCCAGTAGCCAGACGAGTCTTTTCAGAGGCCGGGCAAGTCTCTCCAGAGGCCGGGCAAGACTCTTCAGAGGCCAGGCGAATCTCTACAGAGGCCGGGCGAGTCTCTCCAGGGGCCGGACAAGTCTCTCCAGAGGCCGGGCGAGTCTCTCCAGAGGCCGGGCTAGCCTATCCAGGGGCAGAGCGAGTCTTACCAGAGGCAGGGCGAGTCTCTCCAGAGGCCGAGCGAGTCTCTCCAGGGGCCGGGCGAGTCTCTCCAGAGGCTGGGCTAGTCTCACCAGGGGTCGGGCGAGTCTCTCCAGGGGCAGGGCGAGTCTCTTCAGAAGCCGGGTGAGCCTCTGCAGAGGCCAGGCGAGTCTCTCCAGGGGCCGGGCAAGTCTCTCCAGAGGCCGGTCGAATCTCTACAGAGGCCGGGCGAGTCTCTCCAGAGGCAGATCGAATCTCTACAGAGGTTGGGCGAGTCTCCCCAGAGGCCGGGCGAGTCTTTCCAGAGGCCGGGCGAGTCTCTCCAGAGGCCGGGCGAGTCTCCCCAGTGGCCGGGCGAGTCTTTGCAGAGGCCAGGCGAGTCTCTCCAGAGGCCGGCGAGTCTCTTTAGAGCCCGGGAGAGTCTCTCCAGAGGCCGGGCGAATCTCTAAAGTGAGCGGGCGAGTCTCTCCAGGGGCCGGGCGAGTCTCTACAGAGGCCAGGCGAGTCTCTCCGCAGGCCGGGCAAGTCTCTACAGAGGCCGGGCGAGTCTTTCCAGAGACCGGGCGAATCTCTCCAGAGGCCAGGCGAGTCTCTCTAGGGGCCAGGCGAGTCTCTCCGCAGGCCGGGCAAGTCTCTACAGAGGCCGGGCGAATCTCTCCAGAGGCCGGGCGAGTCTCTCCAGAGGCCGGGCGAATCTCTACAGAGGTTGGGCGAGTCTCCCCAGAGGCCGGGTGAGTCTTTCCAGAGGCCGGGCGAGTCTGCCCAGTGGCAGGGCAAGTCTTTCCAGAGGCCAAGCGAATCTCTCCAGAGGCCGGGCGAGTCTCCCCAGTGGCCGGGCGAGTCTTTGCAGAGGCCAGGCGAGTCTCTCCAGAGGCAGGGCGAATCTCTCCAGAGGCCGGGCGAGTCTCCCCAGTGGCCGGGCGAGTCTTTGCAGGGCCAGACGAGTCTCCCCAGAGGCAGGGCGAGTCTCTCCAGAGGCCGGGCGAGTCTCTTTAGAGGGCGGGCGAGTCTCTCCACAGGCCAGGCGAGTCTCTTCAGAGGCCAGGCGAGTCTGCCCAGTGGCCGGGCGAGTCTTTCCAGAGGCTGGGCGAATCTCTCCTGAGGCCGGGCGAGTCTCCCCAGTGGACGGGCGAGTCTTTCCAGAGGCCAGGCGAGTCTTTCCAGAGGCAGGGCGAGTCTCTCCAGAGGCCTGGTGAGTCTCTCCAGAGGCCGGGTGAATCTCTACAGAGGTCGGGCGAGTCTATCCAGGGGCCGGCGAGTCTCTCCAGAGGCCAGGCGAGTCTCTCCACAGGCCGGGCGAGTGTTTCCAGAGGCCGGGCAAATCTCTCCAGAGGGCGGGCGAGTCTCTCCAGGGGCCGGGCGAGTCTCTCCAGAGGCTGGACTAGTCTCTCCAGAGGCTGGGCGATTCTCTCCAGGGGCCGGGGGAGTCTCTCCAGAGGCCGGACGAGTCTCTCTGGAGGCAGAGCGAATCTCTCCAGAGGCCGGACGAGTCTCTCCAGAGGCCGGGCGAGTCAATCCAGAGGCCGGGAGAGTCTTTCCAGAGGCCGGGAGAGTGTCTCCAGGGGCCGGGCGAGTCTCTCCACAGGCCGTGCGAGTCTCTACAGGGGCCGGGCGAGTCTCTCCAGAGGCAGGGCGAGTCTCTCCAGGGGCCAGGTGAATCTCTCCTGAGGACGGACGAGTCTCTCAGGGGCCAGGTGGATCTATCCAGAGGCAGGGTGAGTCTCCCAGTGGCCGGGCGAGTCTCCCCAGAGGCCGGTCAAGTCTCTGCAGAGGCCGGGCGAATGTCTACAGAAGCCGGGCGAGTCTCTTCAGGGGCCGGGCGAGTCTCTCCAGAGGCCGGGCGAATCTCTACAGAGGCCGGCGAGTCTCTCCAGGGGCCAGGCGAGTCTCTCCAGAGGCCGAGCGAGTCTCCCCAGTGGCCGGGTGAGTCTTTCCAGAGGCTGGGCGTGTCTCTCCATAGGCTGGGCGAATCTCTCCAGGGGCCGGGCGAGTCTCTACAGAGGCCGGGCGAGTCTCTCTGGAGGCAGGGCGAATCTCTACAGAGGCCGGGCGTGTCAATCCAGAGGCCGGACGAGTCTCTCCAGAGGCCGGGCGTGTCTCTCCATAGGCCGAGCGAATCTGTCAAGGGGTCGGGCGAGTCTCTCCAGAGGCCGGGCGAGTCTTTCCAGAGGCTGGGCCAGTCTTTCCAGAGGCCTGGAGAGTCTCTCCAGAGGCCGGGTGAGTCTCTCCAGAGGCCGGGCGAGTCTCTCCTTAGGCCGGGAGAGTCTCTCCAGGGGCCGGGCGAGTCTCTCCGGAGGCCGGGCGAGTCTCTCCAGGGGCCGAGCGAGCCTCTCCAGGGGCCGGGCGTGTCTCTCCATAGGCCGAGCGAATCTCTCCAGAGGCCGGGTGAGTCTCTCCAGAGGTCGGGCGAGTCTCTCCAGGGGCCGGGCGAGCCTCCCCAGAGGCCGGGCGAATCTCTACAGGGGCCGGGCGAGTCTCTACAGAGTCCAGGCGAGTCTCTCAAGAGGCCGGGCAAATCTCTCCAGATGCCGGGCAAGTCTCTTCAGAGGCCGTGCGAGTCTCTCCAGAGGCCGGGCAAGTATACCCAGTGGCCAGGCAAATCTCTCGAGTGGCCAGGTGAGTCTTTCCAGAGGCCAGGCGAGTCTCTCCAGAGGCCAGGCGAGTCTCTGCAGAGGCCGGGCGAGTCTGTAAAGAGGCCGGGCGAGTCTCTCCATAGGCCGGGCGAGTCTCTCCAGTGGCCGGACGAGTCTCTCCAGAGGCCCGGCGATTCTCTCCAGGGGCCGGGCTAGCCTCTCCAGGGGCAGGGCGTGTCTTTCCAGAGGCAGGGCGAGTCTGCCCAGTGGCCGGGGGAGTCTTTCCAAAGGCTGGGCGAGTCTCTCTAGAGGCTGGGCGAGTCTCTCCACAGGCCGGGCGAGGCACTCCAGAGGCCGGGCGAGTCTCTCCAGAGGCCGGACGAATCTCTCCGGGGTCCGGGAGAGTCTCTACAAAGGCCGGGTGAGTCTCTCCAGAGGCCGGGCGAGTCTTTCCAGAGGCCAGGTGAGTCTCTCCAGGGTCCGGACCAGTCTCTCCAGCGGCCGGGCGAGTCTCTCCGTAGGCCTGGCGAGTCTCAGCAGAGGCCGGGCGAATCTCTACAGAGGCCGGGCGAGTCTCTCCAGGAGCCGTGCCAATCTCTCCAGGGGACGGGCGAGTCTCTCCAGAGGCCGGCCGAATCTCTTCAGAGGTCGGGCGAGTTTCTCCAGAGGCCGGGCAAATCTCTACGGAGGCCTGGCGAGTCTCTAAATGGGCCGGCCGAGTCTCTCCAGGGGCCGGGCGAGTCTCTCCAGAGGCCGGGCAAGTCTCTCCAGGGGCCTGGCGAGTCTCTTCAGAGGCCGGGCGAGTCTCTCCAGAGGCCGTGCAAGTCTTTCCAGAGGCTGGGCGAGTCTCTCCAGGGGCCGAGCGAGTCTCTCCATAGGCCGTGCAAGTCTCTACAGGGGCCATGCGAGTCTCTACAGAGGCCGGGCGAGTTTCTTTAGGGGCCGGGCGAGTATACCCAGTGACCAGGCAAATCTCTCCAGTGGCCGGGTGAGTCTTTCCAGAGGCCAGGCGAGTCTCTCCAGAGGCCGGGCGAGTCTGTAAAGAGGCCGGGCGAGTCTCTCCATAGGCCGGGCGAGTCTCTCCAGTGGCCGGACGAGTCTCTCCAGGGGCAGGGCGTGTCTTTCCAGAGGCAGGGCGAGTCTGCCTAGTGGCCGGGCGAGTCTTTCCAAAGCCTGGGCGAGTCTCTCTAGAGGCTGGGCGAGTCTCTCCACAGGCCGGGCGAGGCACTCCAGAGGCCGGGCGAGTCTCTCCAGAGGCCGGACGAATCTCTCCGGGGGCCGGGAGAGTCTCTACAAAGGCCGAGTGAGTCTCTCCAGAGGCCGGGCGAGTCTCTTTAGGGGCCGGGCGAGTCTCTCCAGGGGCTGGGCGGGTCTATCCAGAGGCAGGGCGAGTATCCCCAGTGGCCGGGCGAGTCTTTCCAGAGGCCGGGCCAGTCTGTCCAGAGGCCGGGCGAATCTCTAGAGGCCGGGCGTGTCTCTCCAGGGGTCGGGCGAGTCTCTACAGAGGCTGGGCGAGTCTCTCCAGAGGCCGGGCGAATCTCTACAGGGGCCGTGCGAGTCTCTCCAGAGGCCGGGCAAGTATACCCAGTGGCCAGGCAAATCTCTCGAGTGGCCAGGTGAGTCTTTCCAGAGGCCAGGCGAGTCTCTCCAGAGGCCAGGCGAGTCTCTGCAGAGGCCGGGCGAGTCTGTAAAGAGGCCGGGCGAGTCTCTCCATAGGCCGGGCGAGTCTCTCCAGTGGCCGGACGAGTCTCTCCAGAGGCCCGGCGATTCTCTCCAGGGGCCGGGCTAGCCTCTCCAGGGGCAGGGCGTGTCTTTCCAGAGGCAGGGCGAGTCTGCCCAGTGGCCGGGGGAGTCTTTCCAAAGGCTGGGCGAGTCTCTCTAGAGGCTGGGCGAGTCTCTCCACAGGCCGGGCGAGGCACTCCAGAGGCCGGGCGAGTCTCTCCAGAGGCCGGACGAATCTCTCCGGGGTCCGGGAGAGTCTCTACAAAGGCCGGGTGAGTCTCTCCAGAGGCCGGGCGAGTCTTTCCAGAGGCCAGGTGAGTCTCTCCAGGGTCCGGACCAGTCTCTCCAGCGGCCGGGCGAGTCTCTCCGTAGGCCTGGCGAGTCTCAGCAGAGGCCGGGCGAATCTCTACAGAGGCCGGGCGAGTCTCTCCAGGAGCCGTGCCAATCTCTCCAGGGGACGGGCGAGTCTCTCCAGAGGCCGGCCGAATCTCTTCAGAGGTCGGGCGAGTTTCTCCAGAGGCCGGGCAAATCTCTACGGAGGCCTGGCGAGTCTCTAAATGGGCCGGCCGAGTCTCTCCAGGGGCCGGGCGAGTCTCTCCAGAGGCCGGGCAAGTCTCTCCAGGGGCCTGGCGAGTCTCTTCAGAGGCCGGGCGAGTCTCTCCAGAGGCCGTGCAAGTCTTTCCAGAGGCTGGGCGAGTCTCTCCAGGGGCCGAGCGAGTCTCTCCATAGGCCGTGCAAGTCTCTACAGGGGCCATGCGAGTCTCTACAGAGGCCGGGCGAGTTTCTTTAGGGGCCGGGCGAGTATACCCAGTGACCAGGCAAATCTCTCCAGTGGCCGGGTGAGTCTTTCCAGAGGCCAGGCGAGTCTCTCCAGAGGCCGGGCGAGTCTGTAAAGAGGCCGGGCGAGTCTCTCCATAGGCCGGGCGAGTCTCTCCAGTGGCCGGACGAGTCTCTCCAGGGGCAGGGCGTGTCTTTCCAGAGGCAGGGCGAGTCTGCCTAGTGGCCGGGCGAGTCTTTCCAAAGCCTGGGCGAGTCTCTCTAGAGGCTGGGCGAGTCTCTCCACAGGCCGGGCGAGGCACTCCAGAGGCCGGGCGAGTCTCTCCAGAGGCCGGACGAATCTCTCCGGGGGCCGGGAGAGTCTCTACAAAGGCCGAGTGAGTCTCTCCAGAGGCCGGGCGAGTCTCTTTAGGGGCCGGGCGAGTCTCTCCAGGGGCTGGGCGGGTCTATCCAGAGGCAGGGCGAGTATCCCCAGTGGCCGGGCGAGTCTTTCCAGAGGCCGGGCCAGTCTGTCCAGAGGCCGGGCGAATCTCTAGAGGCCGGGCGTGTCTCTCCAGGGGTCGGGCGAGTCTCTACAGAGGCTGGGCGAGTCTCTCCAGAGGCCGGGCGAATCTCTACAGGGGCCGGGCGAGTCTCTACAGAGTCCAGGCGAGTCTCTCAAGAGGCCGGGCAAATCTCTCCAGATGCCGGGCGAGTCTCTTCAGAGGCCGTGCGAGTCTCTCCAGAGGCCGGGCAAGTATACCCAGTGGCCAGGCAAATCTCTCCAGTGGCCAGGTGAGTCTTTCCAGAGGCCAGGCGAGTCTCTCCAGAGGCCAGGCGAGTCTCTGCAGAGGCCGGGCGAGTCTGTAAAGAGGCCGGGCGAGTCTCTCCATAGGCCGGGCGAGTCTCTCCAGTGCCCGGACGAGTCTCTCCAGAGGCCCGGCGATTCTCTCCAGGGGCCGGGCTAGCCTCTCCAGGGGCAGGGCGTGTCTTTCCAGAGGCAGGGCGAGTCTGCCCAGTGGCCGGGGGAGTCTTTCCAAAGGCTGGACGAGTCTCTCTAGAGGCTGGGCGAGTCTCTCCACAGGCCGGGCGAGGCACTCCAGAGGCCGGGCGAGTCTCTCCAGAGGCCGGACGAATCTCTCCGGGGTCCGGGAGAGTCTCTACAAAGGCCGGGTGAGTCTCTCCAGAGGCCGGGCGAGTCTTTCCAGAGGCCAGGTGAGTCTCTCCAGGGTCCGGACCAGTCTCTCCAGCGGCCGGGCGAGTCTCTCCGTAGGCCTGGCGAGTCTCAGCAGAGGCCGGGCGAATCTCTACAGAGGCCAGGCGAGTCTCTCCAGGAGCCGTGCCAATCTCTCCAGGGGACGGGCGAATCTCTCCAGAGGCCGGCCGAATCTCTTCAGAGGTCGGGCGAGTTTCTCCAGAGGCCGGGCAAATCTCTACGGAGGCCTGGCGAGTCTCTAAATGGGCCGGCCGAGTCTCTCCAGGGGCCGGGCGAGTCTCTCCAGAGGCCGGGCAAGTCTCTCCAGGGGCCTGGCGAGTCTCTTCAGAGGCCGGGCGAGTCTCTCCAGAGGCCGTGCAAGTCTTTCCAGAGGCTGGGCGAGTCTCTCCAGGGGCCGGGCTAGCCTCTCCAGGGGCAGGGCGTGTCTTTCCAGAGGCAGGGCGAGACTGCCCAGTGGCCGGGCGAGTCTTTCCAAAGGCCGGGCGAGTCTCTCCAGAGGCCGGGCGAGTCTCCCCAGGGGCCGGGCGAGTCTTTGCAGAGGTTGGACGAGTCTCTCCAGAGGCCGGGCGAGTCTGTAAAGAGGCCGGGCGAGTCTCTCCATAGGCCGGGCGAGTCTCTCCAGTGGCCGGACGAGTCTCTCCAGGGGCAGGGCGTGTCTTTCCAGAGGCAGGGCGAGTCTGCCCAGTGGCCGGGCGAGTCTTTCCAAAGCCTGGGCGAGTCTCTCTAGAGGCTGGGCGAGTCTCTCCACAGGCCGGGCGAGGCACTCCAGAGGCCGGGCGAGTCTCTCCAGAGGCCGGACGAATCTCTCCGGGGGCCGGGAGAGTCTCTACAAAGGCCGAGTGAGTCTCTCCAGAGGCCGGGCGAGTCTCTTTAGGGGCCGGGCGAGTCTCTCCAGAGGCCGGGCGAGTCTCTCCAGTGGCCGGGTGAGTCTTTCCAGAGGCCGGGCGAGTCTCTTTAGGGGCCGGGCGAGTCTCCCCAGAGGCCGGGCGAATCTCTCCACAGGCCGGACGAGTCTCTCAAGAGGCCGGGCGAATCTCTCCAGAGGCAGGGCGAGTCTCTCCACAGGCCAGGCGAGTCTCTCCAGAGGCCGGGCGAGTCTCTCCAGGGGCCATGCGAGACTCTACAGAGGCAAGGCGCGTCTCTTTAGGTGTCGGGCGAGTCTCTCCAGAGGCCGGGCGAATCTCTACAGAGGCCGGGCGAATCTCTTTAGGTGCCAGGCGAGTCTTTCCTGAGGCCGAGCAAGTCTCTAAAGAGGCCGGGCGAGTCTCTCCAGAGGCCAGGCGAATCTCTATAGAGGCCGGGCGTGTCTCTCCAGGGGCCGGGCGAGTCTCTACAGAGGCTGGGCGAGTCTCTCCAGAGGCCGGGCGAATCTCTACAGAGGCCGGGCGAGTCTCTACAGAGTCCAGGCGAGTCTGTCAAGAGGCCGGGCAAATCTCTCCAGATGCCGGGCGAGTCTCTCCAGAGGCCCGGCGAGTCTCTCCAGAGGCCGGGTGAGTATCCCCAATGACCAGGCAAATCTCCCCAGTGGCCAGGTGAGTCTTTCCAGAGGCCAGGCGAGTCTCTCCAGAGGCCGGGCGAGTCTCTGCAGAGGCCGGGCGAGTCTGTAAAGAGGCCAGGCGAGTCTCTCCAGAGGCCAGGCGAGTCTCTCCAGAGGCCGGGCTAGCCTCTCCAGGGGAAGGGCGTGTCTTTCCAGAGGCAGGGCGAGTCTGCCCAGTGGCCGGGTGTGTCTTTCCAGAGGCCGGGCGAGTCTCTCCAGAGGCCAGGCAAGTCTTTCCAGAGGCTGGGCCAGTCTCTCCATGGCTGAGCGCGTCTCTCCATAGGCCGTGCAAGTCTCTACAGGGGCCATGCGAGTCTCTACAGAGGCCGGGCGAGTCTCTACAGAGGCCGGGCGAGTCTCTTTAGGGGCCGGGCGAGTCTCTCCAGAGGCCGGGCGAATCTCTCCACAGGCCGGACGAGTCTCTCCAGAGGCCAGGCGAGTCTCTCCAGAGGCCGGGCGAGTCTCTTTAGGTGTCGGGCGAGTCTCTCCAGAGGCCGGGCGAATCTCTACAGAGGCAGGGCGAGTCTCTTTAGGTGCCAGGCGAGTCTTTCCAGAGGCCGGGCGAGTCTCTAAAGAGGCCGGGCGAGTCTCTCCAGAGGCCAGGCGAGTCTCTAAAGAGGCCGGGCGTGTCTCTCCAGGGGCCAGGCGAGTCTCTACAGAGGCTGGGCGAGTCTCTCCAGAGGCCGGGCAAATCTCTACAGAGGCCGGGCGAGTCTTTACTGAGTCCGGGCGAGTCTCTCAAGAGGCCGGGCAAATCTCTCCACAGGCCGGGCGAGTCTCTCCAGAGGCCGGGCGAGTCTCCACAGAGGCCGGGCGAGTCTCTCCAGAGGCCGGGCGAGTATCCCCAATGACCAGGCAAATCTCCCCAGTGGCCGGGTGAGTCTTTCCAGAGGCCAGGCGAGTCTCTCCAGAGGCCGGGCGAGTCTCTGCAGAGGCCGGGGCGAGTCTGTAAAAAGGCCGGGCGAGTCTCTACAGAGGCCGGGCGAGTCTCTCCAGAGGCCAGGCGAGTCTCTCCAGGGGCCGGGCTAGCCTCTCCAGGGGCAGGGCGTGTCTTTCCAGAGGCAGGGCGAGACTGCTCAGTGGCCGGGCGAGTCTTTCCAAAGGCCGGGCGAGTCTCTCCAGAGGCCGGGCGAGTCTCCCCAGGGGCCGGGCGAGTCTTTGCAGAGGTTGGACGAGTCTCTCCAGAGGCTGGGCGAGTCTCTCCACAGGCCGGGCGAGGCTCTACAGAGGCTGGGCGGGTCTCTCCAGAGGCCGGGCTAGTCTCTCCAGGGGCCGGACGAGTCTCTCCGGGGGCCGGGAGAATCTCTACAAAGGCCGAGTGAGTCTCTCCAGAGGCCGGGCGAGTCTTTCCAGAGGCCAGGTGAGTCTCTCCAGAGGCCGGGCGATTCTCTTCGCAGGCCGGGCGAGTCTCTCCAGTGGCCAGTTGAGTCATTCCAGAGGCCAGACGAGTCTCTCCAGGGGCCGGGCTTGCCTCTCCAGGGGCAGGGCGTGTCTTTCCAGAGGCAGGGCGAGTCTGCCCAGTGGCCGGGTGAGTCTCTCCAGAGGCCGGGCGAGTCTCTTTAGGGGCCGGGCGAGTCTCCCCAGAGGCCGGGCGAATCTCTCCACAGGCCGGACGAGTCTCTCAAGAGGCCGGGCGAATCTCTCCAGAGGCAGGGCGAGTCTCTCCACAGGCCAGGCGAGTCTCTCCAGAGGCCGGGCGAGTCTCTCCAGGGGCCATGCGAGACTCTACAGAGGCAAGGCGAGTCTCTTTAGGTGTCGGGCGAGTCTCTCCAGAGGCCGGGCGAATCTCTACAGAGGCCGGGCGAGTCTCTTTAGGTGCCAGGCGAGTCTTTCCTGAGGCCGGGCAAGTCTCTAAAGAGGCCGGGCGAGTCTCTCCAGAGGCCAGGCGAATCTCTATAGAGGCTGGGCGTGTCTCTCCAGGGGCCGGGCGAGTCTCTACAGAGGCTGGGCGAGTCTCTCCAGAGGCCGGGCGAATCTCTACAGAGGCCGGGCGAGTCTCTACAGAGTCCAGGCGAGTCTGTCAAGAGGCCGGGCAAATCTCTCCAGATGCCGGGCGAGTCTCTCCAGAGGCCCGGCGAGTCTCTCCAGAGGCCGGGTGAGTATCCCCAATGACCAGGCAAATCTCCCCAGTGGCCAGGTGAGTCTTTCCAGAGGCCAGGCGAGTCTCTCCAGAGGCCGGGCGAGTCTCTGCAGAGGCCGGGCTAGTCTGTAAAGAGGCCAGGCGAGTCTCTCCAGAGGCCAGGCGAGTCTCTCCAGAGGCCGGGCTAGCCTCTCCAGGGGAAGGGCGTGTCTTTCCAGAGGCAGGGCGAGTCTGCCCAGTGGCCGGGTGTGTCTTTCCAGAGGCCGGCGAGTCTCTCCAGAGGCCAGGCAAGTCTTTCCAGAGGCTGGGCCAGTCTCTCCATGGGCTGAGCGCGTCTCTCCATAGGCCGTGCAAGTCTCTACAGGGGCCATGCGAGTCTCTACAGAGGCCGGGCGAGTCTCTACAGAGGCCGGGCGAGTCTCTTTAGGGGCCGGGCGAGTCTCTCCAGAGGCCGGGCGAATCTCTCCACAGGCCGGACGAGTCTCTCCAGAGGCCAGGCGAGTCTCTCCAGAGGCCGGGCGAGTCTCTTTAGGTGTCGGGCGAGTCTCTCCAGAGGCCGGGCGAATCTCTACAGAGGCAGGGCGAGTCTCTTTAGATGCCAGGCGAGTCTTTCCAGAGGCCGGGCGAGTCTCTAAAGAGGCCGGGCGAGTCTCTCAGAGGCCAGGCGAATCTCTAAAGAGGCCGGGCGTGTCTCTCCAGGGGCCAGGCGAGTCTCTACAGAGGCTGGGCGAGTCTCTCCAGAGGCCGGGCAAATCTCTACAGAGGCCGGGCGAGTCTTTACTGAGTCCGGGCGAGTCTCTCAGAGGCGGCAAATCTCTCCACAGGCCGGGCGAGTCTCTCCAGAGGCCGGGCGAGTCTCTCCAGAGGCCGGGCGAGTATCCCCAATGACCAGGCAAATCTCCCCAGTGGCCGGTGAGTCTTTCCAGAGGCCAGGCGAGTCTCTCCAGAGGCCGGGCGAGTCTCTGAAGAGGCCGGAGCGAGTCTGTAAAAAGGCCGGGCGAGTCTCTACAGAGGCCGGGCGAGTCTCTCCAGAGGCCAGGCGAGTCTCTCCAGGGGCAGGGCTAGCCTCTCCAGGGGCAGGGCGTGACTGCCCAGTGGCCGGGCGAGTCTTTCCAAAGGCCGGGCGAGTCTCTCCAGAGGCTGGGCGAGTCTCCCCAGGGGCCGGGCGAGTCTTTGCAGAGGTTGGACGAGTCTCTCCAGAGGCTGGGCGAGTCTCTCCACAGGCCGGGTGAGGCTCTACAGAGGCTGGGCGGGTCTCTCCAGAGGCCGGGCTAGTCTCTCCAGGGGCCGGACGAGTCTCTCCGGGGGCCGGGAGAATCTCTACAAAGGCCGAGTGAGTCTCTCCAGAGGCCGGGCGAGTCTTTCCAGAGGCCAGGTGAGTCTCTCCAGAGGCCGGGCGATTCTCTTCGCAGGCTGGGCGAGTCTCTCCAGTGGCCAGTTGAGTCATTCCAGAGGCCAGACGAGTCTCTCCAGGGGCCGGGCTAGCCTCTCCAGGGGCAGGGCGTGTCTTTCCAGAGGCAGGGCGAGTCTGCCCAGTGGCCGGGCGAATCTCTCCAGAGGCAGGGCGAGTCTCTTTAGGGGCCGGGCGAGTCTCTCCAGAGGCCGGGCGAGTCTCTCCAGGGGCCATGCGAGACTCTACAGAGGCAAGGCGAGTCTCTTTAGGTGTCGGGCGAGTCTCTCCAGAGGCCGGGCGAATCTCTACAGAGGCCGGGCGAATCTCTTTAGGTGCCAGGCGAGTCTTTCCTGAGGCCGGGCAAGTCTTTAAAGAGGCCGGGCGAGTCTCTCCAGAGGCCAGGAGAATCTCTATAGAGGCCGGGCGTGTCTCTCCAGGGGCCGGGCGAGTCTCTACAGAGGCTGGGCGAGTCTCTCCAGAGGCCGGGCGAATCTCTACAGAGGCCGGGCGAGTCTCTACAGAGTCCAGGCGAGTCTGTCAAGAGGCCGGGCAAATCTCTCCAGATGCCGGGCGAGTCTCTCCAGAGGCCCGGCGAGTCTCTCCAGAGGCCGGGTGAGTATCCCCAATGACCAGGCAAATCTCCCCAGTGGCCAGGTGAGTCTTTCCAGAGGCCAGGCGAGTCTCTCCAGAGGCCGGGCGAGTCTCTGCAGAGGCCGGGCGAGTCTGTAAAGAGGCCAGGCGAGTCTCTCCAGAGGCCAGGCGAGTCTCTCCAGAGGCCGGGCTAGCCTCTCCAGGGGAAGGGCGTGTCTTTCCAGAGGCAGGGCGAGTCTGCCCAGTGGCCGGGTGTGTCTTTCCAGAGGCCGGGCGAGTCTCTCCAGAGGCCAGTCAAGTCTTTCCAGAGGCTGGGCCAGTCTCTCCATGGGCTGAGCGCGTCTCTCCATAGGCCGTGCAAGTCTCTACAGGGGCCATGCGAGTCTCTACAGAGGCCGGGCGAGTCTCTACAGAGGCCGGGCGAGTCTCTTTAGGGGCCGGGCGAGTCTCTCCAGAGGCCGGGCGAATCTCTCCACAGGCCGGACGAGTCTCTCCAGAGGCCAGGCGAGTCTCTCCAGAGGCCGGGCGAGTCTCTTTAGGTGTCGGGCGAGTCTCTCCAGAGGCCGGGCGAATCTCTACAGAGGCAGGGCGAGTCTCTTTAGGTGCCAGGCGAGTCTTTCCAGAGGCCGGGCGAGTCTCTAAAGAGGCCGGGCGAGTCTCTCCAGAGGCCAGGCGAATCTCTAAAGAGGCCGGGCGTGTCTCTCCAGGGTCCAGGCGAGTCTCTACAGAGGCTGGGCGAGTCTCTCCAGAGGCCGGGCAAATCTCTACAGAGGCCGGGCGAGTCTTTACTGAGTCCGGGCGAGTCTCTCAAGAGGCCGGGCAAATCTCTCCACAGGCTGGGCGAGTCTCTCCAGAGGCCGGGCGAGTCTCTCCAGAGGCCGGGCGAGTATCCCCAATGACCAGGCAAATCTCCCCAGTGGCCGGGTGAGTCTTTCCAGAGGCCAGGCGAGTCTCTCCAGAGGCCGGGCGAGTCTCTGCAGAGGCCGGGGCGAGTCTGTAAAAAGGCCGGGCGAGTCTCTACAGAGGCCGGGCGAGTCTCTCCAGAGGCCAGGCGAGTCTCTCCAGGGGCTGGGCTAGCCTCTCCAGGGGCAGGGCGTGTCTTTCCAGAGGCAGGGCGAGACTGCCCAGTGGCCGGGGCGAGTCTTTCCAAAGGCCGGGCGAGTCTCTCCAGAGGCCGGGCGAGTCTCCCCAGGGGCCGGGCGAGTCTTTGCAGAGGTTGGACGAGTCTCTCCAGAGGCTGGGCGAGTCTCTCCACAGGCCGGGCGAGGCTCTACAGAGGCTGGGCGGGTCTCTCCAGAGGCCGGACTAGTCTCTCCAGGGGCCGGACGAGTCTCTCCGGGGGTCGGGAGAATCTCTACAAAGGCCGAGTGAGTCTCTCCAGAGGCCGGGCGAGTCTTTCCAGAGGCCAGGTGAGTCTCTCCAGAGGCCGGGCGATTCTCTTCGCAGGCCGGGCGAGTCTCTCCAGTGGCCAGTTGAGTCATTCCAGAGGCCAGACGAGTCTCTCCAGGGGCCGGGCTAGCCTCTCCAGGGGCAGGGCGTGTCTTTCCAGAGGCAGGGCGAGTCTGCCCAGTGGCCGGGTGAGTCTCTCCAGAGGCCGGGCGAGTCTCTTTAGGGGCCGGGCGAGTCTCCCCAGAGGCCGGGCGAATCTCTCCACAGGCCGGACGAGTCTCTCAAGAGGCCGGGCGAATCTCTCCAGAGGCAGGGCGAGTCTCTCCACAGGCCAGGCGAGTCTCTCCAGAGGCCGGGCGAGTCTCTCCAGGGGCCATGCGAAACTCTACAGAGGCAAGGCGAGTCTCTTTAGGTGTCGGGCGAGTCTCTCCAGAGGCCGGGCGAATCTCTACAGAGGCCGGGCGAATCTCTTTAGGTGCCAGGCGAGTCTTTCCTGAGGCCGGGCAAGTCTTTAAAGAGGCCGGGCGAGTCTCTCCAGAGGCCAGGAGAATCTCTATAGAGGCCGGGCGTGTCTCTCCAGGGGCCGGGCGAGTCTCTACAGAGGCTGGGCGAGTCTCTCCAGAGGCCGGGCGAATCTCTACAGAGGCCGGGCGAGTCTCTACAGAGTCCAGGCGAGTCTGTCAAGAGGCCGGGCAAATCTCTCCAGATGCCGGGCGAGTCTCTCCAGAGGCCCGGCGAGTCTCTCCAGAGGCCGGGTGAGTATCCCCAATGACCAGGCAAATCTCCCCAGTGGCCAGGTGAGTCTTTCCAGAGGCCAGGCGAGTCTCTCCAGAGGCCGGGCGAGTCTCTGCAGAGGCCGGGCGAGTCTGTAAAGAGGCCAGGCGAGTCTCTCCAGAGGCCAGGCGAGTCTCTCCAGAGGCCGGGCTAGCCTCTCCAGGGGAAGGGCGTGTCTTTCCAGAGGCAGGGCGAGTCTGCCCAGTGGCCGGGTGTGTCTTTCCAGAGGCCGGGCGAGTCTCTCCAGAGGCCAGTCAAGTCTTTCCAGAGGCTGGGCCAGTCTCTCCATGGGCTGAGCGCGTCTCTCCATAGGCCGTGCAAGTCTCTACAGGGGCCATGCGAGTCTCTACAGAGGCCGGGCGAGTCTCTACAGAGGCCGGGCGAGTCTCTTTAGGGGCCGGGCGAGTCTCTCCAGAGGCCGGACGAGTCTCTCCAGAGGCCAGGCGAGTGTCTCCAGAGGCCGGGCGAGTCTCTTTAGGTGTCGGGCGAGTCTCTCCAGAGGCCGGGCGAATCTCTACAGAGGCAGGGCGAGTCTCTTTAGGTGCCAGGCGAGTCTTTCCAGAGGCCGGGCGAGTCTCTAAAGAGGCCGGGCGAGTCTCTCCAGAGGCCAGGCGAATCTCTAAAGAGGCCGGGCGTGTCTCTCCAGGGGCCAGGCGAGTCTCTACAGAGGCTGGGCGAGTCTCTCCAGAGGCCGGGCAAATCTCTACAGAGGCCGGGCGAGTCTTTACTGAGTCCGGGCGAGTCTCTCAAGAGGCCGGGCAAATCTCTCCACAGGCCGGGCGAGTCTCTCCAGAGGCCGGGCGAGTCTCTCCAGAGGCCGGGCGAGTATCCCCAATGACCAGGCAAATCTCCCCAGTGGCCGGGTGAGTCTTTCCAGAGGCCAGGCGAGTCTCTCCAGAGGCCGGGCGAGTCTCTGCAGAGGCCGGGGCGAGTCTGTAAAAAGGCCGGGCGAGTCTCTACAGAGGCCGGGCGAGTCTCTCCAGAGGCCAGGCGAGTCTCTCCAGGGGCCGGGCTAGCCTCTCCAGGGGCAGGGCGTGTCTTTCCAGAGGCAGGGCGAGACTGCCCAGTGGCCGGGCGAGTCTTTCCAAAGGCCGGGCGAGTCTCTCCAGAGGCCGGGCGAGTCTCCCCAGGGGCCGGGCGAGTCTTTGCAGAGGTTGGACGAGTCTCTCCAGAGGCTGGGCGAGTCTCTCCACAGGCCGGGCGAGGCTCTACAGAGGCTGGGCGGGTCTCTCCAGAGGCCGGGCTAGTCTCTCCAGGGGCCGGACGAGTCTCTCCGGGGGCCGGGAGAATCTCTACAAAGGCCGAGTGAGTCTCTCCAGAGGCCGGGCGAGTCTTTCCAGAGGCCAGGTGAGTCTCTCCAGAGGCCGGGCGATTCTCTTCGCAAGCCGGGCGAGTCTCTCCAGTGGCCAGTTGAGTCATTCCAGAGGCCAGACGAGTCTCTCCAGGGGCCGGGCTAGCCTCTCCAGGGGCAGGGCGTGTCTTTCCAGAGGCAGGGCGAGTCTGCCCAGTGGCCGGGTGAGTCTCTCCAGAGGCCGGGCGAGTCTCTTTAGGGGCCGGGCGAGTCTCCCCAGAGGCCGGGCGAATCTCTCCACAGGCCGGACGAGTCTCTCAAGAGGCCGGGCGAATCTCTCCAGAGGCAGGGCGAGTCTCTCCACAGGCCAGGCGAGTCTCTCCAGAGGCCGGGCGAGTCTCTCCAGGGGCCATGCGAGACTCTACAGAGGCAAGGCGAGTCTCTTTAGGTGTCGGGCGAGTCTCTCCAGAGGCCGGGCGAATCTCTACAGAGGCCGGGCGAATCTCTTTAGGTGCCAGGCGAGTCTTTCCTGAGGCCGGGCAAGTCTCTTAAGAGGCCGGGCGAGTCTCTCCAGAGGCCAGGCGAATCTCTATAGAGGCCGGGCGTGTCTCTCCAGGGGCCGGGCGAGTCTCTACAGAGGCTGGGCGAGTCTCTCCAGAGGCCGGGCGAATCTCTACAGAGGCCGGGCGAGTCTCTACAGAGTCCAGGCGAGTCTGTCAAGAGGCCGGGCAAATCTCTCCAGATGCCGGGCGACTCTCTCCAGAGGCCGGGCGAGTCTCTTCAGAGGCCGGGCGAGTCTCCGCAGAGGTCGGGCGAATCTCTACAGAGGCCGGGCGAGTCTCTCCAGGAGCTGTGCAAGTCTCTCCAGGGGACGGGCGAGTATCTCCAGAGGCTGGCCGAATCTCTTCAGAGGTCGGGCGAGTCTCTCCAGAGGCCAATCGAATCGCTACAGAGGCCGGGCGAGTCTCTACAGAGGCCGGGCGAGTCTCTCCAGAGGCCAGGCGAGTCTCTCCAGGGGCGGGCTAGCCTCTCCAGGGGCAGGGCGTGTCTTTCCAGAGGCAGGGCGAGTCTGCCCAGTGGCCGGGCGAGTCTTTCCAAAAGCCGGGCGAGTCTCTCCAGAGGCCCGGCGAGTCTCCCCAGGGGCCGGGCGATTTTTTGCAGAGGTTGGTCGAGTCTCTACAGAGGCTGGGCGAGTCTCTCCACAGGCCGGGCGAGGCTCTACAGAGGCCGGGCGGGTCTCTCCAGAGGCCGGGCGAGTCTCTCCAGGGGCCGGACGAATCTCTCCGGGGGCCGGAAGAGTCTCTACGAAGGCCGAGTGAGTCTCTCCAGAGGCCGGACGAGTCTTTCCAGAGGCCAGGTGAGTCTCTCCAGAGGCCGGGCGAGTCTCTTCGGAGGCCGGGCGAGTCTCCGCAGAGGTCGGGCGAATCTCTACAGAGGCCGGGCGAGTCTCTCCAGGAGCTGTGCAAGTCTCTCCAGGGGACGGGCGAGTATCTCCAGAGGCTGGCCGAATCTCTTCAGAGGTCGGGCGAGTCTCTCCAGAGGCCAATCGAATCGCTACAGAGGCCGGGCGAGTCTCTCCAGAGGCCAGGCGAATCTGTACAGAGGCCGGGCGAGTTTCTACAGAGGCTGGGCGAGTCTCTACAGAGTCCAGGCGAGTCTCTCAAGAGGCCGGGCAAATCTCTCCAGATGCCGGGCGAGTCTCTCAAGAGGCCGGGCGAATCTCTCCAGAGGCCGGGCGAGTCTCTACAGAGGCCGGGCGAGTCTCTCCAGAGGCTGGGCGAGTATCCCCAGTGGCCAGGCAAATCTCCCCAGTGGCCGGGTGAGTCTTTCCAGAGGCCAGGCGAGTCTCTCCAGAGGCCGGGCGAGTTTCTGCAGAGGCCGGGCGAGTCTGTAAAGAGGCCGGGCGAGTCTCTACAGAGGCCGGGCGAGTCGCTCCATAGGCCGGGCGAGTCTCTCCAGTGGCCAGACGAGTCTCTCCAGAGGCAAGACGAGTCTCTCCAGGGGCCGGGCTAGCCTCTCCAGGGGCAGGGCGTGTCTTTCCAGAGGCAGGGCGAGTCTGCCCAGTGGCCGGGCGAGTCTCTCCAGAGGCCGGGCGAGTCTCTTTAGGGGCCGGGCGAGTCTCCCCAGAGGCCGGGCGAATCTCTCCACAGGCCGGACGAGTCTCTCAAGAGGCCGGGCGAATCTCTCCAGAGGCAGGGCGAGTCTCTCCACAGGCCAGGCGAGTCTCTCCAGAGGCCGGGCGAGTCTCTCCAGGGGCCATGCGAGACTCTACAGAGGCAGGGCGAGTCTCTTTAGGTGTCGGGCGAGTCTCTCCAGAGGCCGGGCGAATCTCTCCAGAGGTCGGGTGAATCTCTTTAGGTGCCAGGCGAGTCTTTCCAGAGGCTGGGCGAGTCTCTAAAGAGGCCGGGCGAGTCTCTCCAGAGGCCAGGCGAATCTCTAAACAGGCCGGGCGTGTCTCTCCAGGGGCCGGGCGAGTCTCTACAGAGGCTGGGCGAGTCTCTCCAGAGGCCGGGCGAATCTCTACAGAGGCCGGGCGAGTCTCTACAGACTCCAGGCGAGTCTCTCAAGAGGCCGGGCAAATCTCTCCAGATGCCGGGCGACTCTCTCCAGAGGCCGGGCGAGTCTCTCCAGAGGCCGAGCGAGTATCCCCAATGACCAGGCAAATCTCCCCAGAGGCCGGGTGAGTCTTTCCAGAGGCCAGGCGAGTCTCTCCACAGGCCGGGCGAGGCTCTACAGAGGCCGGGCGGGTCTCTCCAGAGGCCGGGCGAGTCTCTCCAGGGGCCGGACGAATCTCTCCGGGGGCCGGGAGAGTCTCTACGAAGGCCGAGTGAGTCTCTCCAGAGGCCGGACGAGTCTTTCCAGAGGCCAGGTGAGTCTCTCCAGAGGCCGGGCGAGTCTCTTCGGAGGCCGGGCGAGTCTCCGCAGAGGTCGGGCGAATCTCTACAGAGGCCGGTCGAGTCTCTCCAGGAGCTGTGCAAGTCTCTCCAGGGGACGGGTGAGTATCTCCAGAGGCTGGCCGAATCTCTTCAGAGGTCGGGCGAGTCTCTCCAGAGGCCAATCGAATCGCTACAGAGGCCGGGCGAGTCTCTCCAGAGGCCAGGCGAATCTGTACAGAGACCGGGCGAGTTTCTACAGAGGCTGGGCGAGTCTCTACAGAGTCCAGGCGAGTCTCTCAAGAGGCCGGGCAAATCTCTCCAGATGCCGGGCGAGTCTCTCCAGAGGCCGGGCGAATCTCTCCAGAGGCCGGGCGAGTCTCTACAGAGGCCGGGCGAGTCTCTCCAGAGGCTGGGCGAGTATCCCCAGTGGCCAGGCAAATCTCCCCAGTGGCCGGGTGAGTCTTTCCAGAGGCCAGGCGAGTCTCTCCAGAGGCCGGGCGAGTCTCTGCAGAGGCCGGGCGAGTCTGTAAAGAGGCCGGGCGAGTCTCTGCAGAGGCCGGGCGAGTCGCTCCATAGGCCGGGCGAGTCTCTCCAGTGGCCAGACGAGTCTCTCCAGAGGCAAGACAAGTCTCTCCAGGGGCCGGGCTAGCCTCTCCAGGGGCAGGGCGTGTCTTTCCAGAGGCAGGGCGAGTCTGCCCAGTGGCCGGGCGAGTCTCTCCAGAGGCCGGGCGAGTCTCTTTAGGGGCCGGGCGAGTCTCCCCAGAGGCCGGGCGAATCTCTCCACTGGCCGGACGAGTCTCTCAAGAGGCCGGGCGAATCTCTCCAGAGGCAGAGCGAGTCTCTCCACAGGCCGGGCGAGTCTCTCCAGAGGCCGTGCGAGTTTCTCCAGGGGCCATGCGAGACTCTACAGAGGCAGGCCGAGTCTCTTTAGGTGTCGGGCGAGTCTCTCCAGAGGCCGGGCGAATCTCTCCAGAGGTCGGGTGAATCTCTTTAGGTGCCAGGCGAGTCTTTCCAGAGGCCGGGCGAGTCTCTAAAGAGGCCGGGCGAGTCTCTCCAGAGGCCAGGCGAATCTCTAAAGATGCCGGGCGTGTCTCTCCAGGGGCCGGGCGAGTCTCTACAGAGGCTGGGCGAGTCTCTCCAGAGGCCGGGCGAATCTCTACAGAGGCCGGGCGAGTCTCTACAGAGTCCAGGCGAGTCTCTCAAGAGGCCGGGCAAATCTCTCCAGATGCCGGACGACTCTCTCCAGAGCCCGGGCGAGTCTCTCCAGAGGCCGAGCGAGTATCCCCAATGACCAGGCAAATCTCCCCAGTAGCCGGGTGAGTCTTTCCAGAGGCCAGGCGAGTCTCTCCACAGGCCGGGCGAGGCTCTACAGAGGCCGGGCGGGTCTCTCCAGAGGCCGGGCGAGTCTCTCCAGGGGCCGGACGAATCTCTCCGGGGGCCGGGAGAGTCTCTACGAAGGCCGAGTGAGTCTCTCCAGAGGCCGGACGAGTCTTTCCAGAGGCCAGGTGAGTCTCTCCAGAGGCCGGTCGAGTCTCTTCGGAGGCCGGGCGAGTCTCCGCAGAGGTCGGGCGAATCTCTACAGAGGCCGGGCGAGTCTCTCCAGGAGCTGTGCAAGTCTCTCCAGGGGACGGGCGAGTATCTCCAGAGGCTGGCCGAATCTCTTCAGAGGTCGGGCGAGTCTCTCCAGAGGCCAATCGAATCGCTACAGAGGCCGGGCGAGTCTCTCCAGAGGCCAGGCGAATCTGTACAGAGGCCGGGCGAGTTTCTACAGAGGCTGGGCGAGTCTCTACAGAGTCCAGGCGAGTCTCTCAAGAGGCCGGGCAAATCTCTCCAGATGCCGGGCGAGTCTCTCCAGAGGCCGGGCGAATCTCTCCAGAGGCCGGGCGAGTCTCTACAGAGGACGGGCGAGTCTCTCCAGAGGCTGGGCGAGTATCCCCAGTGGCCGGGCAAATCTCTCCAGATGCCGGGCGAGTCTCTCCAGAGGCCGGGCGAGTCTCTGCAGAGGCCGGGCGAGTCTGTAAAGAGGCCGGGTGAGTCTCTCCAGAGGCCGGGCGATTCTCTTCGCAGGCCGGGCGAGTCTCTCCAGTGGCCAGTTGAGTCATTCCAGAGGCCAGACGAGTCTCTCCAGGGGCCGGGCTAGCCTCTCCAGGGGCAGGGCGTGTCTTTCCAGAGGCAGGGCGAGTCTGCCCAGTGGCCGGGTGAGTCTCTCCAGAGGCCGGGCGAGTCTCTTTAGGGGCCGGGCGAGTCTCCCCAGAGGCCGGGCGAATCTCTCCACAGGCCGGACGAGTCTCTCAAGAGGCCGGGCGAATCTCTCCAGAGGCAGGGCGAGTCTCTCCACAGGCCAGGCGAGTCTCTCCAGAGGCCGGGCGAGTCTCTCCAGGGGCCATGCGAGACTCTACAGAGGCAAGGCGAGTCTCTTTAGGTGTCGGGCGAGTCTCTCCAGAGGCCGGGCGAATCTCTACAGAGGCCGGGCGAATCTCTTTAGGTGCCAGGCGAGTCTTTCCTGAGGCCGGGCAAGTCTCTAAAGAGGCCGGGCGAGTCTCTCCAGAGGCCAGGCGAATCTCTATAGAGGCCGGGCGTGTCTCTCCAGGGGCCGGGCGAGTCTCTACAGAGGCTGGGCGAGTCTCTCCAGAGGCCGGGCGAATCTCTACAGAGGCCGGGCGAGTCTCTACAGAGTCCAGGCGAGTCTGTCAAGAGGCCGGGCAAATCTCTCCAGATGCCGGGCGACTCTCTCCAGAGGCCGGGCGAGTCTCTTCAGAGGCCGGGCGAGTCTCCGCAGAGGTCGGGCGAATCTCTACAGAGGCCGGGCGAGTCTCTCCAGGAGCTGTGCAAGTCTCTCCAGGGGACGGGCGAGTATCTCCAGAGGCTGGCCGAATCTCTTCAGAGGTCGGGCGAGTCTCTCCAGAGGCCAATCGAATCGCTACAGAGGCCGGGCGAGTCTCTACAGAGGCCGGGCGAGTCTCTCCAGAGGCCAGGCGAGTCTCTCCAGGGGCGGGCTAGCCTCTCCAGGGGCAGGGCGTGTCTTTCCAGAGGCAGGGCGAGTCTGCCCAGTGGCCGGGCGAGTCTTTCCAAAAGCCGGGCGAGTCTCTCCAGAGGCCCGGCGAGTCTCCCCAGGGGCCGGGCGATTTTTTGCAGAGGTTGGTCGAGTCTCTACAGAGGCTGGGCGAGTCTCTCCACAGGCCGGGCGAGGCTCTACAGAGGCCGGGCGGGTCTCTCCAGAGGCCGGGCGAGTCTCTCCAGGGGCCGGACGAATCTCTCCGGGGGCCGGGAGAGTCTCTACGAAGGCCGAGTGAGTCTCTCCAGAGGCCGGACGAGTCTTTCCAGAGGCCAGGTGAGTCTCTCCAGAGGCCGGGCGAGTCTCTTCGGAGGCCGGGCGAGTCTCCGCAGAGGTCGGGCGAATCTCTACAGAGGCCGGGCGAGTCTCTCCAGGAGCTGTGCAAGTCTCTCCAGGGGACGGGCGAGTATCTCCAGAGGCTGGCCGAATCTCTTCAGAGGTCGGGCGAGTCTCTCCAGAGGCCAATCGAATCGCTACAGAGGTCGGGCGAGTCTCTCCAGAGGCCAGGCGAATCTGTACAGAGGCCGGGCGAGTTTCTACAGAGGCTGGGCGAGTCTCTACAGAGTCCAGGCGAGTCTCTCAAGAGGACGGGCAAATCTCTCCAGATGCCGGGCGAGTCTCTCAAGAGGCCGGGCGAATCTCTCCAGAGGCCGGGCGAGTCTCTCCAGAGGCCGAGCGAGTCTTTCCAGAGGCCGGGCGAGTCTTTCCAGAGGCCGGGCGAGTCTTCCCAGTGGCCGGGCGAGTCTTTCCAGAGGCCAGGCGAGTCTCTCCAGAGGCCGGGCGAGTCTCTCCAGAGGCCGGGCGAGTCTCTGCAGAGGCAGAGCGAGTCTTTAAAGAGTCCGGGCGAGTCTCTAAAGAGGCCCGGGGAGTCTTTCCATAGGCCAGGAGAGACTCTCCAGGGGCCGGGCGAGTCTCTCCGGAGGCCGGGCGAGTCTCTCCATGGGCCGGGCGAGACTCTGCAGGGGCCGGGCGTGTCTCTCCATAGGCCGAGCGAATCTTTCCAGAGGCCGGGCGAGTCTCTCCAGAGGCCGGGCGAGTCTTTCCAGAAGCACGGCGAGTCTTTCCACATGCCGGGCGAGTCTCCCAAGTGGCCGGGCGAGTCTTTCCAGAGGCCAGGCGAGTCTTTCCAGAGGCCGGGCGAGTCTCTCCAGGGGCCGGACGAAACTCTCCAGAGGCCGAGTGAGTCTCTCCAGGGGCTGGGCGGGTCTATCCAGAGGCAGGGCGAGTATCCCCAGTAGCCGGGCGATTCTTTCCAGAGGCCGGGCGAGTCTGTCCAGAGGCCGGTCAAGTCTCTGCAGAGGCCGGGCGAGTCTCTAATGAGGCCGGGCGAGTCTCTCCAGAGGCCAGGCGAATCTGTACAGAGGCCGGACGTGTCTCTCCAGGGGCCGGGCGAGTCTCTACAGTAGCCGGGCGAGTCTCTACAGAGTCCAGGCGAGTCTCTCAAGAGGCCGGGCAAACCTCTCCAGATGCCGGGCGAGTCTCTCCAGAGGCCGGGCGAGTCTTTCCAGAGGCCTGGCGAGTCTTTCCAGAGGCCGGGCGAGTCTCCCCAGTGGCCGGGCAAGTCTTTCCAGAGGCCAGGCGAGTCTCTCCAGAGGCCGGGCGAGTCTCTCCAGAGGCCGGGCGAGTCTCTGCAGAGGCAGAGCAAGTCTTTAAAGAGTCCGGGCAAGTCTCTAAAGAGGCCCGGGGCGTCTTTCCATAGGCCAGGAGAGACTCTCCAGGGGCTGGGCGAGTCTCTCCAGGGGCCGGGCGAGCCTCTGCAGGGGCCGGGCGTGTCTCTCCATAGGCCGAGCGAATCTCTCCAGAGGCCGGGCGAGTCTCTCCATTGGCCGGGCGAGTCTTTCCAGAGGCCGGGCGAGTCTTTCCACATGCCGGGCGAGTCTCCCAAGTGGCCGGGCAAGTCTTTCCAGAGGCCAGGCGAGTCTTTCCAGAGGCCGGGCGAGTCTCTCCAGGGGCCGGGCGAAACTCTCCAGAGGCCGAGCGACTCTCTCCAGTGGCTGGGCGGGTCTATCCAGAGGCAGGGCGAGTATCCCCAGTGGCCGGGCGAGTCTTCTCAGAGGCCGGGCGAGTCTGTCCAGAGGCCGGTCAAGTCTCTGCAGAGGCCGGGCGAATCTCTAAAGAGGCCGGGCGAGTCTCTCCAGAGGCCAGGCGAATCTGTACAGAGGCCGGGCGTGTCTCTCCAGGGGCCGGGAGAGTTTCTACAGAGGCTGGGCGAGTCTCTACAGAGTCCAGGCGAGTCTCTCAAGAGGCCGGGCAAATCTCTCCAGATGCCGGGCGAGTCTCTCCAGAGGCCGGGCGAATCTCTCCAGAGGCCGGGCGAGTCTCTACAGAGGCCGGGCGAGTCTCTCCAGAGGCTGGGCGAGTATCCCCAGTGGCCAGGCAAATCTCCCCAGTTGCCGGGTGAGTCTCTCCAGAGGCCAGGCGAGTCTCTCCAGGGGCCGGACGAGTCTCTCCGGGGGCCGGGAGAGTCTCTACAAAGGCCGAGTGAGTCTCTCCACAGGCCGGGCGAGTCTTTCCAGAGGCCAGGTGAGTCTCTCCAGAGGCCGGGCGAGTCTCTTCGGAGGCCAGGCGAGTCTCAGTAGAGGCCGGGCGAATCTCTACAGAGGCCGGGCGAGTCTCTCCAGGGGCCGGGCGAGTCTCTCCAGAGGCTGGGCGTGTCTCTCCATAGGCCGGGCGAATCTCTCCAGGGGCCGGGCGAGTCTCTACAGTTGCCGGGCGAGTCTCTCTGGAGGCAGGGCGAATCTCTCCAGAGGCCGGGCGTGTCAATTCAGAGGCCGGACGAGTCTCTCCAGAGGCCGTGCGTATCTCTCCATAGGCCGAGCGAATCTCTCCAGGGGCCGGGCGAGTCTCTCCAGAGGCCAGGCGAGTCTTTCCAGAGGCCGGGCGAGTTTTTCCAGAGGCCGGGCGAGTCTCCCCAGTGGCCGGGCGCGTCTTTCCAGAGGCCAGGCGAGTCTCTCCAGAGGCCGGGCGAGTCTCTCCAGAGGCCGGGCGAGTCTCTCCAGAGGCCGGGCGAATCACTGCAGAGACAGAGCGAGTCTTTAAAGAGTCCAGGCGAGTCTCTAAAAAGGCCAGGGGAGTCTTTCCATAGGCCAGGAGAGACTCTCCAGGGGCCGGGCGAGTCTCTCCGGAGGCCGGGCGAGTCTCTCCAGGGGCCGGGCGAGTCTCTCCAGGGGCCGGGCGAGCCTCTGCAGGGGCCGGGCGTGTCTCTCCATAGGCCGAGCGAATCTCTCCAGAGGCCGGGCGAGTCTCTCCAGAGGCCGGGCGAGTTTTTCCAGAGGCCGGGCGAGTCTTTCCACATGCCGGGCGAGTCTCCCAAGTGGCCGGGCGAGTCTTTCCAGAGGCCAGGCGAGTCTTTCCAGAGGCCGGGCGAGTCTCTCCAGGGGCCGGGCGAAACTCTCCAGAGGCCGAGCGAGTCTCTCCAGGGGCTGGGCGGGTCTATCCAGAGGCAGGGCGAGTATCCCCAGTGGTCGGGCGAGTCTTTCCAGAGGCCGGGCGAGTCTGTCCAGAGGTCGGTCAAGTCTCTGCAGAGGCCGGGCGAGTCTCTAAACAGGCCGGGCGAGTCTCTCCAGAGGCCAGGCGAATCTGTACAGAGGCCGGGCGTGTCTCTCCAGGGGCCGGGCGAGTCTCTACAGAGGCAGGGCGAGTCTCTACAGAGTCCAGGCGAGTCTCTCAAGAGGCCGGGCAAATCTCTCCAGATGCCGGGCGAGTCTCTCCAGAGGCCGGGCGAGTATCGTCAGTTGCCAGGCAAATCTCCCCAGTGGCCGGGTGAGTCTTTCCAGAGGCCAGGCGAGTCTCTCCAGAGGCCGGGCGAGTCTCTGTAGAGGCCGGGCGAGTCTGTAAAGAGGCCGGGCGAGTCTCTACAGAGGCCGGGCGAGTCTCTACATAGGCCGGGCGACTCTCTCCAGTGGCCGGACGAGTCTCTCCAGAGGCCAGGCGAGTCTCTCCAGGGGCCGGGCTAGCCTCTCCAGGGGCAGGGCGTGTCTTTCCAGAGGCAGGGCGAGTCTGCCCAGTGGCCGGGCGAGTCTTTCCAGAAGCCGGGCGAGTCTCCCCAGTGGCCGGGCGAGTCTTTGCAGAGGCCAGGCGAGTCTCTCCAGAGGCTGGGAGAGTCTCTCCACAGGCCGGGCGAGGCTCTACATAGGCCGGGCGGGTCTCTCCAGAGGCCGGGAGAGGCCGGGCGAGTCTCTCCAGGGGCCGGACGAGTCTCTCCGGGGGACGGGAGAGTCTCTACAAAGGCCGGGTGAGTCTATCCAGAGGCCGGGCGAGTCTTTCCAGAGGCCAGGTGAGTCTCTCCAGAGGCCGGGCGATTCTCTCCGGAGGCCGGGCTAGTCTCAGCAGAGGCCGGGCGAATCTCTACAGAGGCCAGGCGAGTCTCTCCAGGAGCCGTGCAAGTCTCTCCAGGGGACGGGCGAGTCTCTCCAGAGGCTGGCCGAATCTTTTCAGAGGTCGGGCGAATCTCTCCAGTGGCCGGGCGAGTCTCTCCAGGCGCCGGGCGAATCTCTCCAGAGGCAAGGCGAGTCTCTCCAGGGGCCAGGCGAGTCTCTCCAGAGGCCGGGCAAGTCTCTCCAGGGGCCTGGCGAGTCTCTTCAGAGGCCGGGCGAGTCTCTCCAGAGGCCAGGCGAGTCTTTCCAGAGGCTGGGCGAGTCTCTCCAGGGGCCGAGCGCGTCTCTCCATAGGCCGTGCAAGTCTCTACAGGGGCCATGCGAGTCTCTACAGAGGCAGGGCGAGTCTCTCCAGAGGCCGGGCGAGTCTCTTTAGGGGCCGGGCGAATCTCTCCACAGGTCGGGCGAGTCTCTCAAGAGGCCGGGCGAATCTCTCCAGAGGCAGTGCGAGTCTCTCCGGAGGCCAGGCGAGTCTCTCCAGAGGCTGGGCGAGTCTCTCCAGGGGCAGGGCGAGTCTCTCCAGAGGCCGGGCAAGTCTCTCCAGAGGCCAGGCGAGTCTCTACAGAGGCAGGGCGAGTTTCTTTAGGTGCCGGGCGAGTCTCTCCAGTGGCCAGGCGAATCTCTACAGAGGCAGGGCGAGTCTCTTTAGGTGCCAGGCGAGTCTCTCCAGAGGCCAGGCGAATCTCTACAGAGGCCGGGCGAGTCTCTCCACAGGCCGGGCGAGTATCTACAGAGGCCGGGCGAGTTTCTCCAGGGGCCGGGCGAGTCTCTCCAGGCGCTGGGCGAGTCTCTCCAGAGGCCAGGCGGATCTCTAAAGAGGCCGGGCGTGTCTCTCCAGGGGCCGGGCGAGTCTCTACAGAGGTTGGGCGAGTCTCTCCAGAGGCCGGGCGAATCTCTACAGAGGCCGGGCGAGTCTCTACAGAGTCCAGGCGAGTCTCTCAAGAGGCCGGGCAAATCTCTCCAGATGCCGGGCGACTCTCTCCAGAGGCCGGGCGAGTCTCTCCAGAGGCCGAGCGAGTATCCCCAATGACCAGGCAAATCTCCCCAGTAGCCGGGTGAGTCTTTCCAGAGGCCAGGCGAGTCTCTCCAGAGGCCAGGCGAGTCTCTGCAGAGGCCGGGCGAGTCTGTAAAGAGGCCGGGCGAGTCTCTACAGAGGCCGGGCGAGTCTCTCCAGAGGCCAGGCGAGTCTCTCCAGGGGCGGGCTAGCCTCTCCAGGGGCAGGGCGTGTCTTTCCAGAGGCAGGGCGAGTCTGCCCAGTGGCCGGGCGAGTCTTTCCAAAGGCCGGGCGAGTCTCTCCAGAGGCCGGGCGAGTCTCCCCAGGGGCCGGGCGAGTTTTTGCAGAGGTTGGGCGAGTCTCTCCAGAGGCTGGGCGAGTCTCTCCACAGGCCGGGCGAGGCTCTACAGAGGCCGGGCAATTCTCTAAAGAGGCCCGGGGTGTCTTTCCATAGGCCGGGCGAGTCTCTCCAGGGGCCGGGCGAGCCTCTGCAGGGGCCGGGCGTGTCTCTCCATAGGCCGAGCGAATCTCTCCAGAGGCCGGGCGAGTCTCTCCAGAGGCCGGGCGAGTCTTTCCAGAGGCCGGGCGAGTCTTTCCACATGCCGGGCGAGTCTCCCAAGTGGCCGGGCGAGTCTTTCCAGAGGCCAGGCGAGTCTTTCCAGAGGCCGGGCGAGTCTCTCCAGGGGCCGGGCGAAACTCTCCAGAGGCCGAGCGAGTCTCTTTAGGGGCTGGGCGGGTCTATCCAGAGGCAGGGCGAGTATCCCCAGTGGCCGGGCGAGTCTTTTCAGAGGCCGGGCGAGTCTGTCCAGAGGCCGGTCAAGTCTCTGCAGAGGCCGGGCGAGTCTCTAAAGAGGCCGGGCGAGTCTCTCCAGAGGCCAGGCGAATCTGTACAGAGGCCGGGCGTGTCTCTCCAGGGGCCGGGCGAGTTTCTACAGAGGCTCGGCGAGTCTCTACAGAGTCCAGGCGAGTCTCTCAAGAGGTCGGGCAAATCTCTCCAGATACCGGGCGAGTCTCTCCAGAGGCCGGGCGAATCTCTCCAGAGGCCGGGCGAGTCTCTCCAGAGGCTGGGCGAGTAACCCCAGTGGCCAGGCAAATCTCCCCAGTGGCCGGGTGAGTCTTTCCAGAGGCCAGGCGAGTCTCTCCAGAGGCCGGGCGAGTCTCTGCAGAGGCCGGGCGAGTCTGTAAAGAGGCCGGGCGAGTCTCTACAGAGGCCGGGCGAGTCGCTCCATAGGCCGGGCGAGTCTCTTCAGTGGCCAGACGAGTTTCTCCAGAGGCCAGACGAGTCTCTCCAGGGGCCGGGCTAGCCTCTTCAGGGGCAGGGCGTGTCTTTCCAGAGGCAGGGCGAGTCTGCCCAGTGGCCGGGCGAGTCTCTCCAGAGGCCGGGCGAGTCTCTTTAGGGGCGGGGCGAGTCTCCCCAGAGGCCGGGCGAATCTCTCCACAGGCCGGACGAGTCTCTCAAGAGGCCTGGCGAATCTCTCCAGAGGCAGGGCGACTCTCTCCACAGGTCAGGCGAGTCTCTCCAGAGGCCGGGCGAGTCTCTCCAGGGGCCATGCGAGACTCTACAGAGGCCGGGCGAATCTCTTTAGGTGCCAGGCGAGTCTTTCCAGAGGCCGGGCGAGTCTCTAAAGAGGCCGGGCGAGTCTTTCCAGAGGCCAGGCGAGTCTTTCCAGAGGCCGGGCGAGTCTCTCCAGGGGCTGGGCGGGTCTATCCAGAGGCAGGGCGAGTATCCCCAGTGCCCGGGCGAGTCTTTCCAGAGGCCGGGCGAGTCTGTTCAGAGGCCGGTCAAGTCTCTGCAGAGGCCGGGCGAGTCTCTAAAGAGGCTGGGCGAGTCTCTCCAGAGGCCAGGCGAATCTGTACAGAGGCCGGGCGTGTCTCTCCAGGGGCCGGGCGAGTCTCTACAGAGTCCAGGCGAGTCTCTCAAGAGGCCGGGCAAATCTCTCCAGATGCCGGGCGAGTCTCTCCAGAGGCCGGGCGAGTCTCTGCAGAGGCCGGGCGAGTCTCTCCAGAGGCCGGACGAGTATCCCCAGTGGCCAGGCAAATCTCCCCAGTGGCCGGGTGAGTCTTTCCAGAGGCCAGGCGAGTCTCTCCAGAGGCCGGGCGAGTCTCTGCAGAGGCCGGGCGAGTCTCTGCAGAGGCTGGGCGAGTCTGTAAAGAGGCCGGGCGAGTCTCTACAGAGGTCGGGCGAGTCTCTTTAGGGGCCGGGCGAGTCTCTCCAGAGGCCGGACGAGTCTCTCAAGAGGCCGGGCGAATCTCTCCAGAGGCCAGGCGAGTCTCTCAAGAGGCCGGGCAAATCTCTCCAGATGCCGGGCGAGTCTCTCCAGAGGCCGGGCGAGTCTCTCCAGAGGCCGGGCGAGTATCCCCAATGACCAGGCAAATCTCCCCAGTGGCCGGGTGAGTCTTCCCAGAGGCCAGGCGAGTCTCACCAGAGGCCGGGCGAGTCTCTGCAGAGGCCGGACGAGTCTGTAAAGGGACCGAGCGAGTCTCTGCAGAGGCCGGTCGAGTCTGTAAAGAGGCCGGGCGAGTCTCTACAGAGGCCGGGCGAGTCTCTCCAGAGGCCAGGCAAGTCTCTCCAGGGGCCGGGCTAGCCTCTCCAGGGGAAGGGCGTGTCTTTCCAGAGGCAGGGCGAGTCTGCCCAGTGGCCGGGCGAGTCTTTCCAAAGGCCGGGTGAGTCTCTCCAGAGGCTGGGCGAGTCTCTCCACAGGCCGGGCGAGGCTCTACAGAGGCCGGGCGGGTCTCTACAGAGGCCGGGCGAGTCTTTCCAGAGGCCGGGCGAGTCTTTCCAGAGGCCGGGCGAGTCTCCCCAGTGGCCGGGCGAGTCTCTCCACAGGCCGGGCGAGGCTCTACAGAGGCCGGGCGGGTCTCTCCAGAGGCCGGGCGAGTCTTTCCAGAGGCCGGTCAAGTCTCTGCAGAGGCCGGGCGAGTCTCTAAAGAGGCCGGGCGAGTCTCTCCAGAGGCCAGGCGAATCTGTACAGAGGCCGGGCGTGTCTCTCCAGGGGCCGGGCGAGTTTCTACAGAGGCTCGGCGAGTCTCTACAGAGTCCAGGCGAGTCTTTCAAGAGGCCGGGCAAATCTCTCCAGATACCGGGCGAGTCTCTCCAGAGGCCGGGCGAATCTCTCCAGAGGCCGGGCGAGTCTCTACAGAGGCCGGGCGAGTCTCTCCAGAGGCTGGGCGAGTAACCCCAGTGGCCAGGCAAATCTCTCCAGTGGCCGGGTGAGTCTTTCCAGAGGCCAGGCGAGTCTCTCCAGAGGCCGGGCGAGTCTCTGCAGAGGCCGGGCGAGTCTGTAAAGAGGCCGGGCGAGTCTCTACAGAGGCCGGGCGAGTCGCTCCATAGGCCGGGCGAGTCTCTTCAATGGCCAGATGAGTTTCTCCAGAGGCCAGACGAGTCTCTCCAGGGGCCGGGCTAGCCTCTTCAGGGGCAGGGCATGTCTTTCCAGAGGCAGGGCGAGTCTGCCCAGTGGCCGGGCGAGTCTCTCCAGAGGCCGGGCGAGTCTCTTTAGGGGCGGGGCGAGTCTCCCCAGAGGCCGGGCGAATCTCTCCACAGGCCGGACGAGTCTCTCAAGAGGCCTGGCGAATCTCTCCAGAGGCAGGGCGACTCTCTCCACAGGCCAGGCGAGTCTCTCCAGAGGCCGGGCGAGTCTCTCCAGGGGCCATGCGAGACTCTACAGAGGCCGGGTGAATCTCTTAAGAGGCCGGGCGAGTCTCTCCAGAGGCCAGGCGAATCTCTAAAGAGGCCGGGCGTGTCTCTCCAGGGGCCGGGCGAGTCTCTACAGAGGTTGGGCGAGTCTCTCCAGAGGCCGGGCGAATCTCTACGGAGGCCGGGCGAGTCTCTACAGAGTCCAGGTGAGTCTCTCAAGAGGCCGGGCAAATCTCTCCAGATGCCGGGCGACTCTCTCCAGAGGCCGGGCGAGTCTCTCCAGAGGCCGAGCGAGTATCCCCAAAGACCAGGCAAATCTCCCCAGTAGCCGGGTGAGTCTTTCCAGAGGCCAGGCGAGTCTCTCCAGAGGCCGGGCGAGTCTCTGCAGAGGCCGGGCGAGTCTGTAAAGAGGCCGGGCGAGTCTCTACAGAGGCCGGGCGAGTCTCTCCAGAGGCCAGGCGAGTCTCTCCAGGGGCGGGCTAGCCTCTCCAGGGGCAGGGCGTGTCTTTCCAGAGGCAGGGCGAGTCTGCCCAGTGGCCGGGCGACTCTTTCCAAAGGCCGGGCGAGTCTCTCCAGAGGCCGGGCTAGTCTCCCCAGGGGCCGGGCGAGTTTTTGCAGAGGTTGGGCGAGTCTTTCCAGAGGCTGGGCGAGTCTCTCCACAGGCCGGGCGAAGCTCTACAGAGGCCGGGCGGGTCTCTCCAGAGGCCGGGCGAGTCTCTCCAGGGGCCGGACGAATCTCTCCGGGGGCCGGGAGAGTCTCTACAAAGGCCGAGTGAGTCTCTCCAGAGGCCGGGCGAGTCTTTCCAGAGGCCAGGTGAGTCTCTACAGAGGCCGGGCGAGTCTCTTCGGAGGCCGGGCGAGTCTCAGCAGAGGCCGGGCGAATCTCTACAGAGGCCGGGCGAGTCTCTCCAGGAGCTGTGCAAGTCTCTCCAGGGGACGGGCGAGTCTCTCCAGAGGCCAATCGAATCTCTACAGAGGCCGGGCGAGTCTCTCCAGGGGCCGGGCGAGTCTCTCCAGAGGCTGGGCGTGTCTCTCCATAGGCCGGGCGAATCTCTCCAGGGGCCGGGCGAGTCTCTACAGATGCCGGGCGAGTCTCTCTGGAGGCAAGGCGAATCTCTCCAGAGGCCTGGCGTGTCACTAAAGAGGCCGGGCGAGTCTCTAAAGAGGCCGGGCGAGTCTCTCCAGAGGCCAGGCGAATCTGTACAGAGGCCGGGCGTGTCTCTCCAGGGGCCGGGCGAGTTTCTACAGAGGCTCGGTGAGTCTCTACAGAGTCCAGGCGAGTCTCTCAAGAGGCCGGGCAAATCTCTCCAGATACCGGGCGAGTCTCTCCAGAGGCCGGGCGAATCTCTCCAGAGGCCGGGCGAGTCTCTACAGAGGCCGGGCGAGTCTCTCCAGAGGCTGGGCGAGTAACCCCAGTGGCCAGGCAAATCTCCCCAGTGGCCGGGTGAGTCTTTCCAGAGGCCAGGCGAGTCTCTCCAGAGGCCGGGCGAGTCTCTGCAGAGGCCGGGCGAGTCTGTAAAGAGGCCGGGCGAGTCTCTACAGAGGCCGGGCGAGTCGCTCCATAGGCCGGGCGAGTCTCTTCAGTGGCCACACGAGTCTCTCCAGAGGCCAGACGAGTCTCTCCAGGGGCCGGGCTAGCCTCTTCAGGGGCAGGGCGTGTCTTTCCAGAGGCAGGGCGAGTCTGCCCAGTGGCCGGGCGAGTCTCTCCAGAGGCCGGGCGAGTCTCTTTAGGGGCGGGGGGAGTCTCCCCAGAGGCCGGGCGAATCTCTCCACAGGCCGGACGAGTCTCTCAAGAGGCCTGGCGAATCTCTCCAGAGGCAGGGCGACTCTCTCCACAGGCCAGGCGAGTCTCTCCAGAGGCCGGGCGAGTCTCTCCAGGGGCCATGCGAGACTCTACAGAGGCCGGGCGAATCTCTTTAGGTGCCAGGCGAGTCTTTCCAGAGGCCGGACGAGTCTCTAAAGAGGCCGGGCGAGTCTCTCCAGAGGCCAATCGAATCTCTACAGAGGCCGGGCGAGTCTCTCCAGGGGCCGGGCGAGTCTCTCCAGAGGCAAGGCGAATCTCTCCAGAGGCCTGGCGTGTCACTAAAGAGGCCGGGCGAGTCTCTAAAGAGGCCGGGCGAGTCTCTCCAGAGGCCAGGCGAATCTGTACAGAGGCCGGGCGTGTCTCTCCAGGGGCCGGGCGAGTTTCTACAGAGGCTCGGTGAGTCTCTACAGAGTCCAGGCGAGTCTCTCAAGAGGCCGGGCAAATCTCTCCAGATACCGGGCGAGTCTCTCCAGAGGCCGGGCGAATCTCTCCAGAGGCCGGGCGAGTCTCTACAGAGGCCGGGCGAGTCTCTCCAGAGGCTGGGCGAGTAACCCCAGTGGCCAGGCAAATCTCCCCAGTGGCCGGGTGAGTCTTTCCAGAGGCCAGGCGAGTCTCTCCAGAGGCCGGGCGAGTCTCTGCAGAGGCCGGGCGAGTCTGTAAAGAGGCCGGGCGAGTCTCTACAGAGGCCGGGCGAGTCGCTCCATAGGCCGGGCGAGTCTCTTCAGTGGCCACACGAGTCTCTCCAGAGGCCAGACGAGTCTCTCCAGGGGCCGGGCTAGCCTCTTCAGGGGCAGGGCGTGTCTTTCCAGAGGCAGGGCGAGTCTGCCCAGTGGCCGGGCGAGTCTCTCCAGAGGCCGGGCGAGTCTCTTTAGGGGCGGGGGGAGTCTCCCCAGAGGCCGGGCGAATCTCTCCACAGGCCGGACGAGTCTCTCAAGAGGCCTGGCGAATCTCTCCAGAGGCAGGGCGACTCTCTCCACAGGCCAGGCGAGTCTCTCCAGAGGCCGGGCGAGTCTCTCCAGGGGCCATGCGAGACTCTACAGAGGCCGGGCGAATCTCTTTAGGTGCCAGGCGAGTCTTTCCAGAGGCCGGACGAGTCTCTAAAGAGGCCGGGCGAGTCTCTCCAGAGGCCAATCGAATCTCTACAGAGGCAGGGCGAGTCTCTCCAGGGGCCGGGCGAGTCTCTCCAGAGGCTGGGCGTGTCTCTCCATAGGCCGGGGGAATCTCTCCAGGGGCCGGGCGAGTCTCTACAGATGCCGGGCGAGTCTCTCTGGAGGCAAGGCGAATCTCTCCAGAGGCCGGGCGTGTCAATTCAGAGGCAGGACGAGTCTCACCAGAGGCCGTGCGTGTCTCTCCATAGGCCGAGCGAATCTCTCCAGAGGCCGGGCGAGTCTCTCCAGAGGCCGGGCGAGTCTTTCCAGAGGCCGGGCGAGTCTTTCCAGAGGCCGGGCGAGTCTCCCCAGTGGCCGGGCGAGTCTTTCCAGAGGCCAGGCGAGTCTCTCCAGAGGCCGGGCGAGTCACTCCAGAGGCCGGGCGAGTCTCTCCAGAGGCCGGGCGAGTCTCAGCAGAGGCCGGGCGAATCTCTACAGAGGCCGGGCGAGTCTCTCCAGGAGCTGTGCAAGTCTCTCCAGGGGACGGGCGAGTCTCCCCAGTGGCCGGGCGAGTCTTTCCAGAGGCCAGGCGAGTCTCTCCAGAGGCCGGGCGAGTCACTCCAGAGGCCGGGCGAGTCTCTCCAGAGGCCGGGCGAGTCTCTGCAGAGGCAGAGCGAGTCTTTAAAGAGTCCGGGCGAGTCTCTAAAGAGGCCCGGGGAGTCTTTCCATAGGCCAGGAGAGACTCTCCAGGGGCCGGGCGAGTCTCTCCGGAGGCCTTGCGAGTCTCTTCATGGGCCGGGCGAGCCTCTGCAGGGGCCGGGCATGTCTCTCCATAGGCCGAGCGAATCTCTCCAGAGGCCGGGCGAGTCTCTCCAGAGGCCGGGCGAGTCTTTCCAGAAGCCGGGCGAGTCTTTCCACATGCCGGGCGAGTCTCCCAAGTGGCCGGGCGAGTCTTTCCAGAGGCCAGGCGAGTCTTTCCAGAGGCCGGGCGAGTCTCTCCAGGGGCCGGGCGAAACTCTCCAGAGGCCGAGTGAGTCTGTCCAGAGGCTGGGCGGGTCTATCCAGAGGCAGGGCGAGTATCCCCAGTGGCCGGGCGAGTGTTTCCAGAGGCCGGGCGAGTCTGTCCAGAGGCCGGTCAAGTCTCTGCAGAGGCCGGGCGAGTCTCTAAAGAGGCCGGGCGAGTCTCTCCAGAGGCCAGGCGAATCTGTACAGAGGCCGGGCGTGTCTCTCCAGGGGCCGGGCGAGTCTCCACAGAGGCCGGGCGAGTCTCTACAGAGTCCAGGCGAGCCTCTCAAGTGGCCGGGCAAACCTCTCCAGATGCAGGACGAGTCTCTCCAGAGGCTGGGCGAGTGTGTCCAGAGGCCGGTCAAGTCTCTGCAGAGGCCGGGCGAGTCTCTAAAGAGGCCGGGCGAGTCTCTCCAGAGGCCAGGCGAATCTGTACAGAGACCGGGCGTGTCTCTCCAGGGGTCGGGCGAGTCTCTACAGAGGCCGGGCGAGTCTCTACAGAGTCCAGGCGAGTCTCTCAAGAGGCCGGTCAAACCTCTCCAGATGCGGGGCGAGTCTCTCCAGAGGCCGGGCGAGTCTCTCCAGAGGCCGGGCGAGTATCCCCAGTGGCCAGGCAAATCTCCCCAGTGGCCGGGTGAGTCTTTCCAGAGGCCGGGCGAGTCTCTCCAGAGGCCGGCGAGTCTGTAAAGAGGCCGGGCGAGTCTGTAAAGAGGCCGGGCGAGTCTCTCCATAGGCCGGGCGAGTCTCTCCAGTGGCCGGACGAGTCTCTCCAGAGGCCAGGCGAGTCTCACCAGGGGCCTGGCGAGTCTCTCCAGAGGCCGGGCGAGTCTTTCCAGAGGCCGGGCGAGTCTCCCCAGTGGCCGGGCGAGTCTTTCCAGAGGCCAGGCGAGTCTCTCCAGAGGCCGGACGAGTCTCTCCAGAGGCCGGACGAGTCGCTCCATAGGCCGGGCGAGTCTCTTCAGTGGCCAGACGAGTCTCTCCAGAGGCCAGACCAGTCTCTCCAGGGGCCGGGCTAGCCTCTTCAGGGGCAGGGCGTGTCTTTCCAGAGGCAGGGCGAGTCTGCCCAGTGGCCGGGCGAGTCTCTCCAGAGGCCGGGCGAGTCTCTTTAGGGGCGGGGCGAGTCTCCCCAGAGGCCGGGCGAATCTCTCCACAGGCCGGACGAGTCTCTCAAGAGGCCGGGCGAGTCTCTCCAGAGGCCAGGCGAATCTGTACAGAGGCCGGGCGTGTCTCTCCAGGGGCCGGGCGAGTTTCTACAGAGGCTCGGTGAGTCTCTACAGAGTCCAGGCGAGTCTCTCAAGAGGCCGGGCAAATCTCTCCAGATACCGGGCGAGTCTCTCCAGAGGCCGGGCGAATCTCTCCAGAGACCGGGCGAGTCTCTACAGAGGCCGGGCGAGTCTCTCCAGAGGCTGGGCGAGTAACCCCAGTGGCCAGGCAAATCTCCCCAGTGGCCGGGTGAGTCTTTCCAGAGGCCAGGCGAGTCTCTCCAGAGGCCGGGCGAGTCTCTGCAGAGGCCGGGCGAGTCTGTAAAGAGGCCGGGCGAGTCTCTACAGAGGCCGGGCGAGTCGCTCCATAGGCCGGGCGAGTCTCTTCAGTGGCCACACGAGTCTCTCCAGAGGCCAGACGAGTCTCTCCAGGGGCCGGGCTAGCCTCTTCAGGGGCAGGGCGTGTCTTTCCAGAGGCAGGGCGAGTCTGCCCAGTGGCCGGGCGAGTCTCTCCAGAGGCCGGGCGAGTCTCTTTAGGGGCGGGGGGAGTCTCCCCAGAGGCCGGGCGAATCTCTCCACAGGCCGGACGAGTCTCTCAAGAGGCCTGGCGAATCTCTCCAGAGGCAGGGCGACTCTCTCCACAGGCCAGGCGAGTCTCTCCAGAGGCCGGGCGAGTCTCTCCAGGGGCCATGCGAGACTCTACAGAGGCCGGGCGAATCTCTTTAGGTGCCAGGCGAGTCTTTCCAGAGGCCGGACGAGTCTCTAAAGAGGCCGGGCGAGTCTCTCCAGAGGCCAATCGAATCTCTACAGAGGCCGGGCGAGTCTCTCCAGGGGCCGGGCGAGTCTCTCCAGAGGCAAGGCGAATCTCTCCAGAGGCCTGGCGTGTCACTAAAGAGGCCGGGCGAGTCTCTAAAGAGGCCGGGCGAGTCTCTCCAGAGGCCAGGCGAATCTGTACAGAGGCCGGGCGTGTCTCTCCAGGGGCCGGGCGAGTTTCTACAGAGGCTCGGTGAGTCTCTACAGAGTCCAGGCGAGTCTCTCAAGAGGCCGGGCAAATCTCTCCAGATACCGGGCGAGTCTCTCCAGAGGCCGGGCGAATCTCTCCAGAGGCCGGGCGAGTCTCTACAGAGGCCGGGCGAGTCTCTCCAGAGGCTGGGCGAGTAACCCCAGTGGCCAGGCAAATCTCCCCAGTGGCCGGGTGAGTCTTTCCAGAGGCCAGGCGAGTCTCTCCAGAGGCCGGGCGAGTCTCTGCAGAGGCCGGGCGAGTCTGTAAAGAGGCCGGGCGAGTCTCTACAGAGGCCGGGCGAGTCGCTCCATAGGCCGGGCGAGTCTCTTCAGTGGCCACACGAGTCTCTCCAGAGGCCAGACGAGTCTCTCCAGGGGCCGGGCTAGCCTCTTCAGGGGCAGGGCGTGTCTTTCCAGAGGCAGGGCGAGTCTGCCCAGTGGCCGGGCGAGTCTCTCCAGAGGCCGGGCGAGTCTCTTTAGGGGCGGGGGGAGTCTCCCCAGAGGCCGGGCGAATCTCTCCACAGGCCGGACGAGTCTCTCAAGAGGCCTGGCGAATCTCTCCAGAGGCAGGGCGACTCTCTCCACAGGCCAGGCGAGTCTCTCCAGAGGCCGGGCGAGTCTCTCCAGGGGCCATGCGAGACTCTACAGAGGCCGGGCGAATCTCTTTAGGTGCCAGGCGAGTCTTTCCAGAGGCCGGACGAGTCTCTAAAGAGGCCGGGCGAGTCTCTCCAGAGGCCAATCGAATCTCTACAGAGGCCGGGCGAGTCTCTCCAGGGGCCGGGCGAGTCTCTCCAGAGGCTGGGCGTGTCTCTCCATAGGCCGGGGGAATCTCTCCAGGGGCCGGGCGAGTCTCTACAGATGCCGGGCGAGTCTCTCTGGAGGCAAGGCGAATCTCTCCAGAGGCCGGGCGTGTCAATTCAGAGGCAGGACGAGTCTCACCAGAGGCCGTGCGTGTCTCTCCATAGGCCGAGCGAATCTCTCCAGAGGCCGGGCGAGTCTCTCCAGAGGCCGGGCGAGTCTTTCCAGAGGCCGGGCGAGTCTTTCCAGAGGCCGGGCGAGTCTCCCCAGTGGCCGGGCGAGTCTTTCCAGAGGCCAGGCGAGTCTCTCCAGAGGCCGGGCGAGTCACTCCAGAGGCCGGGCGAGTCTCTCCAGAGGCCGGGCGAGTCTCAGCAGAGGCCGGGCGAATCTCTACAGAGGCCGGGCGAGTCTCTCCAGGAGCTGTGCAAGTCTCTCCAGGGGACGGGCGAGTCTCCCCAGTGGCCGGGCGAGTCTTTCCAGAGGCCAGGCGAGTCTCTCCAGAGGCCGGGCGAGTCACTCCAGAGGCCGGGCGAGTCTCTCCAGAGGCCGGGCGAGTCTCTGCAGAGGCAGAGCGAGTCTTTAAAGAGTCCGGGCGAGTCTCTAAAGAGGCCCGGGGAGTCTTTCCATAGGCCAGGAGAGACTCTCCAGGGGCCGGGCGAGTCTCTCCGGAGGCCTTGCGAGTCTCTTCATGGGCCGGGCGAGCCTCTGCAGGGGCCGGGCATGTCTCTCCATAGGCCGAGCGAATCTCTCCAGAGGCCGGGCGAGTCTCTCCAGAGGCCGGGCGAGTCTTTCCAGAAGCCGGGCGAGTCTTTCCACATGCCGGGCGAGTCTCCCAAGTGGCCGGGCGAGTCTTTCCAGAGGCCAGGCGAGTCTTTCCAGAGGTCGGGCGAGTCTCTCCAGGGGCCGGGCGAAACTCTCCAGAGGCCGAGTGAGTCTGTCCAGAGGCTGGGCGGGTCTATCCAGAGGCAGGGCGAGTATCCCCAGTGGCCGGGCGAGTGTTTCCAGAGGCCGGGCGAGTCTGTCCAGAGGCCGGTCAAGTCTCTGCAGAGGCCGGGCGAGTCTCTAAAGAGGCCGGGCGAGTCTCTCCAGAGGCCAGGCGAATCTGTACAGAGGCCGGGCGTGTCTCTCCAGGGGCCGGGCGAGTCTCCACAGAGGCCGGGCGAGTCTCTACAGAGTCCAGGCGAGCCTCTCAAGTGGCCGGGCAAACCTCTCCAGATGCAGGACGAGTCTCTCCAGAGGCTGGGCGAGTGTGTCCAGAGGCCGGTCAAGTCTCTGCAGAGGCCGGGCGAGTCTCTAAAGAGGCCGGGCGAGTCTCTCCAGAGGCCAGGCGAATCTGTACAGAGACCGGGCGTGTCTCTCCAGGGGTCGGGCGAGTCTCTACAGAGGCCGGGCGAGTCTCTACAGAGTCCAGGCGAGTCTCTCAAGAGGCCGGTCAAACCTCTCCAGATGCGGGGCGAGTCTCTCCAGAGGCCGGGCGAGTCTCTCCAGAGGCCGGGCGAGTATCCCCAGTGGCCAGGCAAATCTCCCCAGTGGCCGGGTGAGTCTTTCCAGAGGCCGGGCGAGTCTCTCCAGAGGCCGGCGAGTCTGTAAAGAGGCCGGGCGAGTCTGTAAAGAGGCCGGGCGAGTCTCTCCATAGGCCGGGCGAGTCTCTCCAGTGGCCGGACGAGTCTCTCCAGAGGCCAGGCGAGTCTCACCAGGGGCCTGGCGAGTCTCTCCAGAGGCCGGGCGAGTCTTTCCAGAGGCCGGGCGAGTCTCCCCAGTGGCCGGGCGAGTCTTTCCAGAGGCCAGGCGAGTCTCTCCAGAGGCCGGACGAGTCTCTCCAGAGGCCGGACGAGTGGCTCCATAGGCCGGGCGAGTCTCTTCAGTGGCCAGACGAGTCTCTCCAGAGGCCAGACCAGTCTCTCCAGGGGCCGGGCTAGCCTCTTCAGGGGCAGGGCGTGTCTTTCCAGAGGCAGGGCGAGTCTGCCCAGTGGCCGGGCGAGTCTCTCCAGAGGCCGGGCGAGTCTCTTTAGGGGCGGGGGGAGTCTCCCCAGAGGCCGGGCGAATCTCTCCACAGGCCGGACGAGTCTCTCAAGAGGCCTGGCGAATCTCTCCAGAGGCAGGGCGACTCTCTCCACAGGCCAGGCGAGTCTCTCCAGAGGCCGGGCGAGTCTCTCCAGGGGCCATGCGAGACTCTACAGAGGCCGGGCGAATCTCTTTAGGTGCCAGGCGAGTCTTTCCAGAGGCCGGGCGAGTCTCTAAAGAGGCCGGGCGAGTCTCTCCAGAGGCCAATCGAATCTCTACAGAGGCCGGGCGAGTCTCTCCAGGGGCCGGGCGAGTCTCTCCAGAGGCTGGGCGTGTCTCTCCATTGGCCGGGCGAATCTCTCCAGGGGCCGGGCGAGTCTCTACAGATGCCGGGCGAGTCTCTCTGGAGGCAAGGCGAATCTCTCCAGAGGCCGGGCGTGTCAATTCAGAGGCAGGACGAGTCTCACCAGAGGCCGTGCGTGTCTCTCCATAGGCCGAGCGAATCTCTCCAGAGGCCGGGCGAGTCTCTCCAGAGGCCGGGCGAGTCTTTCCAGAGGCCGGGCGAGTCTTTCCAGAGGCCGGGCGAGTCTCCCCAGTGGCCGGGCGAGTCTTTCCAGAGGCTAGGCGAGTGTCTCCAGAGGCCGGGCGAGTCACTCCAGAGGCCGGGCGAGTCTCTCCAGAGGCCGGGCGAGTCTCTGCAGAGGCAGAGCGAGTCTTTAAAGAGTCCGGGCGAGTCTCTAAAGAGGCCCGGGGAGTCTTTCCATAGGCCAGGAGAGACTCTCCAGGGGCCGGGCGAGTCTCTCCGGAGGCCTTGCGAGTCTCTTCATGGGCCGGGCGAGCCTCTGCAGGGGCCGGGCGTGTCTCTCCATAGGCCGAGCGAATCTCTCCAGAGGCCGGGCGAGTCTCTCCAGAGGCCGGGCGAGTCTTTCCAGAAGCCGGGCGAGTCTTTCCACATGCCGGGCGAGTCTCCCAAGTGGCCGGGCGAGTCTTTCCAGAGGCCAGGCGAGTCTTTCCAGAGGCCGGGCGAGTCTCTCCAGGGGCCGGGCGAAACTCTCCAGAGGCCGAGTGAGTCTGTCCAGAGGCTGGGCGGGTCTATCCAGAGGCAGGGCGAGTATCCCCAGTGGCCGGGCGAGTGTTTCCAGAGGCCGGGCGAGTCTGTCCAGAGGCCGGTCAAGTCTCTGCAGAGGCCGGGCGAGTCTCTAAAGAGGCCGGGCGAGTCTCTCCAGAGGCCAGGCGAATCTGTACAGAGGCCGGGCGTGTCTCTCCAGGGGCCGGGCGAGTCTCCACAGAGGCCGGGCGAGTCTCTACAGAGTCCAGGCGAGCCTCTCAAGAGGCCGGGCAAACCTCTCCAGATGCAGGACGAGTCTCTCCAGAGGCTGGGCGAGTGTGTCCAGAGGCCGGTCAAGTCTCTGCAGAGGCCGGGCGAGTCTCTAAAGAGGCCGGGCGAGTCTCTCCAGAGGCCAGACGAATCTGTACAGAGACCGGGCGTGTCTCTCCAGGGGTCGGGCGAGTCTCTACAGAGGCCGGGCGAGTCTCTACAGAGTCCAGGCGAGTCTCTCAAGAGGCCGGTCAAACCTCTCCAGATGCGGGGCGAGTCTCTCCAGACCGGGCGAGTCTCTCCAGAGGCCGGGCGAGTATCCCCAGTGGCCAGGCAAATCTCCCCAGTGGCCGGGTGAGTCTTTCCAGAGGCCGGGCGAGTCTCTCCAGAGGCCGGCGAGTCTGTAAAGAGGCCGGGCGAGTGTGTAAAGAGGCCGGGCGAGTCTCTCCATAGGCCGGGCGAGTCTCTCCAGTGGCCGGACGAGTCTCTCCAGAGGCCAGGCGAGTCTCACCAGGGGCCGGGCGAGTCTCTCCAGAGGCCGGGCGAGTCTTTCCAGAGGCCGGGCGAGTCTCCCCAGTGGCCGGGCGAGTCTTTCCAGAGGCCAGGCTAGTCTCTCCAGAGGCCGGACGAGTCTCTCCAGAGGCCGGGCGAGTCTCTGCAGAGGCAGAGCGAGTCTTTAAAGAGTCTGGGCGAGTCTATAAAGAGGCCCGGGGCGTCTTTCCATAGGCCAGGAGAGACTCTCCAGGGGCCGGGCGAGTCTCTCCGGAGGCCCGGCGAGTCTCTCCAGGGGCCGGGCGAGCCTCTGCAGGGGCCGAGCGTGTCTCTCCATAGGCCGAGCGAATCTCTCCAGAGGCCGGGCGAGTCTCTCCAGAGGCAGGGCGAGACTTTCCAGAGGCCGGGCGAGTCTTTCCACATGCCGGGCGAGTCTCCCAAGTGGCCGGGCGAGTCTTTCCAGAGGCCAGGCGAGTCTTTCCAGAGGCCGGGCGAGTCTCTCCAGGGGCCGGGCGAAACTCTCCAGAGGCCGAGCGAGTCTCTCCAGGGGTTGGGCGGGTCTATCCAGAGGCAGGGCGAGTATCCCCAGTGGCCGGGCGAGTCTTTCCAGAGGCCGGGCGAGTCTGTTCAGAGGCCGGTCAAGTCTCTGCAGAGGCCGGGCGAGTCTCTAAAGAGGCTGGGCGATTCTCTCCAGAGGCCAGGCGAATCTGTACAGAGGCCGGGCGTGTCTCTCCAGGGGCCGGGCGAGTCTCTACAGAGGCTGGGCGAGTCTCTACAGAGTCCAGGCGAGTCTCTCAAGAGGCCGGGCAAATCTCTCCAGATGCCGGGCGAGTCTCTCCAGAGGCCGGGCGAGTCTCTGCAGAGGCCGGGCGAGTCTCTCCAGAGGCCGGACGAGTATCCCCAGTGGCCAGGCAAATCTCCCCAGTGGCCGGGTGAGTCTTTCCAGAGGCCAGGCGAGTCTCTCCAGAGGCCGGGCGAGTCTCTGCAGAGGCTGGGCGAGTCTGTAAAGAGGCCGGGCGAGTCTCTACAGATGCCGGGCGAGTCTCTTTAGGGGCCGGGCGAGTCTCTCCAGAGGCCGGACGAGTCTCTCAAGAGGCCGGGCGAATCTCTCCAGAGGCCAGGCGAGTCTCTCCAGAGGCCGGGCGAGTCTCTCCAGGGGCCATGCGAGACTCTACAGAGGCAGGGCGAGTCTCTTTAGGTGTCGGGTGAGTCTCTCTAGAGGCCGGGCGAATCTCTACAGAGGCAGGGCGAGTCTTTTTAGTTGCCAGGCGAGTCTTTCCAGAGGCCGGGCGAGTCTCTAAAGAGGCCGGGCGAGTCTCTCCAGGGGCCGGGCGAGTCTCTACAGAGGCTGGGCGAGTCTCTCCAGAGACCGGGCGAATCTCTACAGAGGCCAGGCGAGTCTCTACAGAGTCCAGGCGAGTCTCTCAAGAGGCCGGGCAAATCTCTCCAGATGCCGGGCGAGTCTCTCCAGAGGCCGGGCGAGTCTCTCCAGAGGCCGGGCGAGTATCCCCAATGACCAGGCAAATCTCCCCAGTGGCCGGGTGAGTCTTCCCAGAGGCCAGGCGAGTCTCACCAGAGGCCGGGCGAGTCTCTGCAGAGGCCGGACGAGTCTGTAAAGGGGCCGAGCGAATCTCTGCAGAGGCCGGTCGAGTCTGTAAAGAGGCCGGGCGAGTCTCTACAGAGGCCGGGCGAGTCTCTCCAGAGGCCAGGCAAGTCTCTCCAGGGGCCGGGCTAGCCTCTCCAGGGGAAGGGCGTGTCTTTCCAGAGGCAGGGCGAGTCTGCCCAGTGGCCGGGCGAGTCTTTCCAAAGGCCGGGTGAGTCTCTCCAGAGGCTGGGCGAGTCTCTCCACAGGCCGGGCGAGGCTCTACAGAGGCCGGGCGGGTCTCTCCAGAGGCCGGGCGAGTCTTTCCAGAGGCCGGGCGAGTCTTTCCAGAGGCCGGGCGAGTCTCCCCAGTGGCCGGGCGAGTCTTTCCAGAGGCCAGGCGAGTCTCTACAGAGGCCGGGCGAGTCTCTCCAGAGGCCGGGCGAGTCTCTGCAGAGGCAGAGCGAGTATTTAAAGAGTCTGGGCGAGTCTCTACAGAGGCCCGGGGCGTCTCTCCATAGGCCAGGAGAGACTCTCCAGGGGCCGGGCGAGTCTCTCCGGAGGCCGGGCGAGTCTCTCCAGGGGCCGGGCGAGCCTCTGCAGGGGCCGGGCGTGTCTCTCCATAGGCCGAGCGAATCTCTCCAGAGGCCGGGCGAGTCTCTCCAGAGGCCGGGCGAGTCTTTCCAGAGGCCGGGCGAGTCCTTCCACATGCCGGGCGAGTCTTTCCTGAGGCCAGGCGAGTCTTTCCAGAGGCCGGGCGAGTCTCTCCAGGGGCCGGGCGAAACTCTCCAGAGGCCGAGCGAGTCTCTCCAGGGGCTGGGCGGGTCTATCCAGAGGCAGGGCGAGTATCCCCAGTTGCCGGGCGAGTCTTTCCAGAGGCCGGGCGAGTCTGTTCAGAGGCCGGTCAAGTCTCTGCAGAGGCCGGGCGAGTCTCTAAAGAGGCCGGGCGAGTCTCTCCAGAGGCCAGGCGAATCTGTACAGAGGCCGGGCGTGTCTCTCCAGGGGCCGGGCGAGTCTCTACAGAGGCAGGGCGAGTCTCTACAGAGTCCAGGCGAGTCTCTCAAGAGGCCGGGCAAATCTCTCCAGATGCCGGGCGAGTCTTTCCAGAGGCCGGGCGAGTCTCTCCAGATTCCGGGCGAGTCTCTCCAGAGGCCGGGCGAGTATCCCCAGTGGCCAGGCAAATCTCCCCAGTGGCCGGGTGAGTCTTTCCAGAGGCCAGGCGAGTCTCTCCAGAGGCCGGGCGAGTCTCTGCAGAGGCCGGGCGAGTCTGTAAAGAGGCCGGGCGAGTCTCTACAGATGCCGGGCGAGTCTCTTTAGGGGCCGGGCGAGTCTCTCCAGAGGCCGGGCGAATCTCTCCACAGGCCGGACGAGTCTCTCAAGAGGCCGGGCGAATCTCTCCAGAGGCAGGGCGAGTCTCTCCAGAGGCCAGGCGAGTCTCTCCAGAGGCCGGGCGAGTCTCTCCAGGGGCCATGCGAGACTCTACAGAGGCAGGGCGAGTCTTTTTAGGTGTCGGGTGAGTCTCTCTAGAGGCCGATCGAATCTCTACAGAAGCAGGGCGAGTCTCTTTAGGTGCCAGGCGAGTCTTTCCAGAGGCCGGGCGAGTCTCTAAAGAGGCCCGGCGAGTCTCTCCAGAGGCCAGGCGAATCTCTACAGAGGCCGGGCGTGTCTCTCCAGGGGCCGGGCGAGTCTCTACAGAGGCTGGGCGAGTTTCTCCAGAGACCGGGTGAATCTCTACAGAGGCCAGGCGAGTCTCTACAGAGTCCAGGCGAGTCTCTCAAGAGGCCGGGCAAATCTCTCCAGAGGACGGGCGAGTATCGTCAGTTGCCAGGCAAATCTCCCCAGTGGCCGGGTGAGTCTTTCCAGAGGCCAGGCGAGTCTCTCCAGAGGCCGGGCGAGTCTCTGCAGAGGCCGGGCGAGTCTGTAAAGAGGCCGGGCGAGTCTCTACAGAGGTCGGGCGAGTCTCTACATAGGCCGGGCGAGTCTCTCCAGTGGCCGGACGAGTCTCTCCAGAGGCCAGGCGAGTCTCTCCAGGGGCCGGGCTAGCCTCTCCAGGGGCAGGGCGTGTCTTTCCAGAGGCAGGGCGAGTCTGCCCAGTGGCCGGGCGAGTCTTTCCAGAAGCCGGGCGAGTCTCTCCAGAGGCCGGGCGAGTCTCCCCAGTGGCCGGGCGAGTCTTTGCAGAGGCCAGGCGAGTCTCTCCAGAGGCCGGGCGAGTCTCTCCACAGGCCGGGCGAGGCTCTACAGAGGCCGGTCGGGTCTCTCCAGAGGCCGGGAGAGTCTCTCCAGAGGCCGGGCGAGTCTCTCCAGGGGCCGGACGAGTCTCTCCGGGGGACGGGAGAGTCTCTACAAAGGCCGGGTGAGTCTCTCCAGAGGCCGGGCGAGTCTTTCCAAGAGCCGTGCAAGTCTCTCCAGGGGACGGGCGAGTCTCTCCAGAGGCCAGGCGAGTCTCTCCAAGAGCCGTGCAAGTCTCTCCAGGGGATGGGCGAGTCTCTCGAGAGGCTGGCCGAATCTCTTCAGAGGCCGGGCGAGTCTCTGCAGAGGCCGGACGAGTCTGTAAAGGGGCCGGGCGAGTCTCTGCAGAGGCCGGTCGAGTCTGTAAAGAGGCCGGGCGAGTCTCTACAGAGGCCGGGCGAGTCTCTCCAGAGGCCAGGCAAGTCTCTCCAGGGGCCGGGCTAGCCTCTCCAGGGGAAGGGCGTGTCTTTCCAGAGGCAGGGCGAGTCTCTCCAGAGGCTGGGTGAGTCTCTCCACAGGCCGGGCGAGGCTCTACAGAGGCCGGGCGGGTCTCTCCAGAGGCCGGGCGAGTCTCTCCAGAGGCCGGGCAAGTCTCTCCAGGGGCCTGGCGAGTCTTTCCAGAGGCTGGGCGAGTCTCTCCAGGGGCCGGGCGCGTCTCTCCATAGGCCGTGCAAGTCTCTACAGGGGCCATGCGAGTCTCTACAGAGGCAGGACGTTTCTCTCCAGAGGCCGGGCGAGTCTCTTTAGGGGCCGGGCGAATCTCTCCCCAGGTCGGGCGTGTCTCTCCAGGGGCCGGGCAAAGTCTCTACAGAGGCCGGGCGAGTCTCTCTGGAGGCCGGGCGTGTCAATCCAGAGGCCGGACGAGTCTCTCCAGAGGCCGGGCGTGTCTCTCCATAGGCCGAGCGACTCTCCAGGGGCCGGGCGAGTCTCTCCAGAGGCCGGGCGAGTCTCTCCAGAGGCCGGGCGAGTCTCTCCAGAGGCCGGGCGAGTCTCTCCAGAGGCCGGGCGAGTCTTTCCACAGGCCAGGCGAGTCTCTCCAGAGACCGGGCGAGTCTCTCCATAGACCGGGAGAGTCTCTCCAGGGGCCGGGCGAGTCTTTCCGGAGGTTGGGCGAGTCTCTCCAGGGGCCGGGCATGCCTCTCCAGGGGCCGGGCGAGTCTTTCCAGAGGCAGGGCGAGTCTCTCCAGGGGCCGGGCGAGTCTCTCCAGGGGCTGGGCGAGTCTCACCAGGGGCCAGGCGAGTCTCTCCAGGGGCCGGGCGAGTCTCTTCAGAGGCCGGGCGAGTCTTTCAAGAGGACCGTCAAATCTCTCCAGAGGCCGGGCGAGTCTCTCCAGAGGCTGGGCGAGTATCCCCAGTGGTCGGGCAAGTCTCCCCAGTGGCCGGTCGAGTCTTTTATAGGCCAGGCGAGTCTGTTTAGAGACCTGGCGAGTCTCTCCAGAGGCTGGGCGAGTCTCTCCAGTCGTCGAGCGAGTCTCTACAGGGGCCGGGCGAGTCTCTTCAGAGGCCGGGCGAGTCTCTCCAGGGTCCGGGCGAGTCTCTCCAGGGGCCGGGCGAGTCTGTTTAGAGACCAAGCGAGTCTCTCCAGAGGCTGGGCGAGTCTCTCCAGTCGTCGAGCGAGTCTCTACAGGGGCCGGGCGAGTCTCTTCAGAGGCCGGGCGAGTCTCTCCAGAGGCCGGGCGAGTCTCTCCAGAGGCCGGGCGAATCACTGCAGAGACAGAGCGAGTCTTTAAAGAGTCCAGGCGAGTCTCTAAAAAGGCCAGGGGAGTCTTTCCATAGGCCAGGAGAGACTCTCCAGGGGCCGGGCGAGTCTCTCCGGAGGCCGGGCGAGTCTCTCCAGGGGCCGGGCGAGTCTCTCCAGGGGCCGGGCGAGCCTCTGCAGGGGCCGGGCGTGTCTCTCCATAGGCCGAGCGAATCTCTCCAGAGGCCGGGCGAGTCTCTCCAGAGGCCGGGCGAGTTTTTCCAGAGGCCGGGCGAGTCTTTCCACATGCCGGGCGAGTCTCCCAAGTGGCCGGGCGAGTCTTTCCAGAGGCCAGGCGAGTCTTTCCAGAGGCCGGGCGAGTCTCTCCAGGGGCCGGGCGAAACTCTCCAGAGGCCGAGCGAGTCTCTCCAGGGGCTGGGCGGGTCTATCCAGAGGCAGGGCGAGTATCCCCAGTGGTCGGGCGAGTCTTTCCAGAGGCCGGGCGAGTCTGTCCAGAGGTCGGTCAAGTCTCTGCAGAGGCCGGGCGAGTCTCTAAACAGGCCGGGCGAGTCTCTCCAGAGGCCAGGCGAATCTGTACAGAGGCCGGGCGTGTCTCTCCAGGGGCCGGGCGAGTCTCTACAGAGGCAGGGCGAGTCTCTACAGAGTCCAGGCGAGTCTCTCAAGAGGCCGGGCAAATCTCTCCAGATGCCGGGCGAGTCTCTCCAGAGGCCGGGCGAGTATCGTCAGTTGCCAGGCAAATCTCCCCAGTGGCCGGGTGAGTCTTTCCAGAGGCCAGGCGACTCTCTCCAGAGGCCGGGCGAGTCTCTGTAGAGGCCGGGCGAGTCTGTAAAGAGGCCGGGCGAGTCTCTACAGAGGCCGGGCGAGTCTCTACATAGGCCGGGCGACTCTCTCCAGTGGCCGGACGAGTCTCTCCAGAGGCCAGGCGAGTCTCTCCAGGGGCCGGGCTAGCCTCTCCAGGGGCAGGGCGTGTCTTTCCAGAGGCAGGGCGAGTCTGCCCAGTGGCCGGGCGAGTCTTTCCAGAAGCCGGGCGAGTCTCCCCAGTGGCCGGGCGAGTCTTTGCAGAGGCCAGGCGAGTCTCTCCAGAGGCTGGGAGAGTCTCTCCACAGGCCGGGCGAGGCTCTACATAGGCCGGGCGGGTCTCTCCAGAGGCCGGGAGAGGCCGGGCGAGTCTCTCCAGGGGCCGGACGAGTCTCTCCGGGGGACGGGAGAGTCTCTACAAAGGCCGGGTGAGTCTATCCAGAGGCCGGGCGAGTCTTTCCAGAGGCCAGGTGAGTCTCTCCAGAGGCCGGGCGATTCTCTCCGGAGGCCGGGCTAGTCTCAGCAGAGGCCGGGCGAATCTCTACAGAGGCCAGGCGAGTCTCTCCAGGAGCCGTGCAAGTCTCTCCAGGGGACGGGCGAGTCTCTCCAGAGGCTGGCCGAATCTTTTCAGAGGTCGGGCGAATCTCTCCAGTGGCCGGGCGAGTCTCTCCAGGCGCCGGGCGAATCTCTCCAGAGGCAAGGCGAGTCTCTCCAGGGGCCAGGCGAGTCTCTCCAGAGGCCGGGCAAGTCTCTCCAGGGGCCTGGCGAGTCTCTTCAGAGGCCGGGCGAGTCTCTCCAGAGGCCAGGCGAGTCTTTCCAGAGGCTGGGCGAGTCTCTCCAGGGGCCGAGCGCGTCTCTCCATAGGCCGTGCAAGTCTCTACAGGGGCCATGCGAGTCTCTACAGAGGCAGGGCGAGTCTCTCCAGAGGCCGGGCGAGTCTCTTTAGGGGCCGGGCGAATCTCTCCACAGGTCGGGCGAGTCTCTCAAGAGGCCGGGCGAATCTCTCCAGAGGCAGTGCGAGTCTCTCCGGAGGCCAGGCGAGTCTCTCCAGAGGCTGGGCGAGTCTCTCCAGGGGCAGGGCGAGTCTCTCCAGAGGCCGGGCAAGTCTCTCCAGAGGCCAGGCGAGTCTCTACAGAGGCAGGGCGAGTTTCTTTAGGTGCCGGGCGAGTCTCTCCAGTGGCCAGGCGAATCTCTACAGAGGCAGGGCGAGTCTCTTTAGGTGCCAGGCGAGTCTCTCCAGAGGCCAGGCGAATCTCTACAGAGGCCGGGCGAGTCTCTCCACAGGCCGGGCGAGTATCTACAGAGGCCGGGCGAGTTTCTCCAGGGGCCGGGCGAGTCTCTCCAGGCGCCGGGCGAGTCTCTCCAGAGGCCAGGCGGATCTCTAAAGAGGCCGGGCGTGTCTCTCCAGGGGCCGGGCGAGTCTCTACAGAGGTTGGGCGAGTCTCTCCAGAGGCCGGGCGAATCTCTACAGAGGCCGGGCGAGTCTCTACAGAGTCCAGGCGAGTCTCTCAAGAGGCCGGGCAAATCTCTCCAGATGCCGGGCGACTCTCTCCAGAGGCTGGGCGAGTCTCTCCAGAGGCCGAGCGAGTATCCCCAATGACCAGGCAAATCTCCCCAGTAGCCGGGTGAGTCTTTCCAGAGGCCAGGCGAGTCTCTCCAGAGGCCAGGCGAGTCTCTGCAGAGGCCGGGCGAGTCTGTAAAGAGGCCGGGCGAGTCTCTACAGAGGCCGGGCGAGTCTCTCCAGAGGCCAGGCGAGTCTCTCCAGGGGCGGGCTAGCCTCTCCAGGGGCAGGGCGTGTCTTTCCAGAGGCAGGGCGAGTCTGCCCAGTGGCCGGGCGAGTCTTTCCAAAGGCCGGGCGAGTCTCTCCAGAGGCCGGGCGAGTCTCCCCAGGGGCCGGGCGAGTTTTTGCAGAGGTTGGGCGAGTCTCTCCAGAGGCTGGGCGAGTCTCTCCACAGGCCGGGCGAGGCTCTACAGAGGCCGGGCAATTCTCTAAAGAGGCCCGGGGTGTCTTTCCATAGGCCGGGCGAGTCTCTCCAGGGGCCGGGCGAGCCTCTGCAGGGGCCGGGCGTGTCTCTCCATAGGCCGAGCGAATCTCTCCAGAGGCCGGGCGAGTCTCTCCAGAGGCCGGGCGAGTCTTTCCAGAGGCCGGGCGAGTCTTTCCACATGCCGGGCGAGTCTCCCAAGTGGCCGGGCGAGTCTTTCCAGAGGCCAGGCGAGTCTTTCCAGAGGCCGGGCGAGTCTCTCCAGGGGCCGGGCGAAACTCTCCAGAGGCCGAGCGAGTCTCTTTAGGGGCTGGGCGGGTCTATCCAGAGGCAGGGCGAGTATCCCCAGTGGCCGGGCGAGTCTTTTCAGAGGCCGGGCGAGTCTGTCCAGAGGCCGGTCAAGTCTCTGCAGAGGCCGGGCGAGTCTCTAAAGAGGCCGGGCGAGTCTCTCCAGAGGCCAGGCGAATCTGTACAGAGGCCGGGCGTGTCTCTCCAGGGGCCGGGCGAGTTTCTACAGAGGCTCGGCGAGTCTCTACAGAGTCCAGGCGAGTCTCTCAAGAGGTCGGGCAAATCTCTCCAGATACCGGGCGAGTCTCTCCAGAGGCCGGGCGAATCTCTCCAGAGGCCGGGCGAGTCTCTCCAGAGGCTGGGCGAGTAACCCCAGTGGCCAGGCAAATCTCCCCAGTGGCCGGGTGAGTCTTTCCAGAGGCCAGGCGAGTCTCTCCAGAGGCCGGGCGAGTCTCTGCAGAGGCCGGGCGAGTCTGTAAAGAGGCCGGGCGAGTCTCTACAGAGGCCGGGCGAGTCGCTCCATAGGCCGGGCGAGTCTCTTCAGTGGCCAGACGAGTTTCTCCAGAGGCCAGACGAGTCTCTCCAGGGGCCGGGCTAGCCTCTTCAGGGGCAGGGCGTGTCTTTCCAGAGGCAGGGCGAGTCTGCCCAGTGGCCGGGCGAGTCTCTCCAGAGGCCGGGCGAGTCTCTTTAGGGGCGGGGCGAGTCTCCCCAGAGGCCGGGCGAATCTCTCCACAGGCCGGACGAGTCTCTCAAGAGGCCTGGCGAATCTCTCCAGAGGCAGGGCGACTCTCTCCACAGGTCAGGCGAGTCTCTCCAGAGGCCGGGCGAGTCTCTCCAGGGGCCATGCGAGACTCTACAGAGGCCGGGCGAATCTCTTTAGGTGCCAGGCGAGTCTTTCCAGAGGCCGGGCGAGTCTCTAAAGAGGCCGGGCGAGTCTTTCCAGAGGCCAGGCGAGTCTTTCCAGAGGCCGGGCGAGTCTCTCCAGGGGCTGGGCGGGTCTATCCAGAGGCAGGGCGAGTATCCCCAGTGGCCGGGCGAGTCTTTCCAGAGGCCGGGCGAGTCTGTTCAGAGGCCGGTCAAGTCTCTGCAGAGGCCGGGCGAGTCTCTAAAGAGGCTGGGCGAGTCTCTCCAGAGGCCAGGCGAATCTGTACAGAGGCCGGGCGTGTCTCTCCAGGGGCCGGGCGAGTCTCTACAGAGTCCAGGCGAGTCTCTCAAGAGGCCGGGCAAATCTCTCCAGATGCCGGGCGAGTCTCTCCAGAGGCCGGGCGAGTCTCTGCAGAGGCCGGGCGAGTCTCTCCAGAGGCCGGACGAGTATCCCCAGTGGCCAGGCAAATCTCCCCAGTGGCCGGGTGAGTCTTTCCAGAGGCCAGGCGAGTCTCTCCAGAGGCCGGGCGAGTCTCTGCAGAGGCTGGGCGAGTCTGTAAAGAGGCCGGGCGAGTCTCTACAGAGGTCGGGCGAGTCTCTTTAGGGGCCGGGCGAGTCTCTCCAGAGGCCGGACGAGTCTCTCAAGAGGCCGGGCGAATCTCTCCAGAGGCCAGGCGAGTCTCTCAAGAGGCCGGGCAAATCTCTCCAGATGCCGGGCGAGTCTCTCCAGAGGCCGGGCGAGTCTCTCCAGAGGCCGGGCGAGTATCCCCAATGACCAGGCAAATCTCCCCAGTGGCCGGGTGAGTCTTCCCAGAGGCCAGGCGAGTCTCACCAGAGGCCGGGCGAGTCTCTGCAGAGGCCGGACGAGTCTGTAAAGGGACCGAGCGAGTCTCTGCAGAGGCCGGTCGAGTCTGTAAAGAGGCCGGGCGAGTCTCTACAGAGGCCGGGCGAGTCTCTCCAGAGGCCAGGCAAGTCTCTCCAGGGGCCGGGCTAGCCTCTCCAGGGGAAGGGCGTGTCTTTCCAGAGGCAGGGCGAGTCTGCCCAGTGGCCGGGCGAGTCTTTCCAAAGGCCGGGTGAGTCTCTCCAGAGGCTGGGCGAGTCTCTCCACAGGCCGGGCGAGGCTCTACAGAGGCCGGGCGGGTCTCTACAGAGGCCGAGCGAGTCTTTCCAGAGGCCGGGCGAGTCTTTCCAGAGGCCGGGCGAGTCTCCCCAGTGGCCGGGCGAGTCTCTCCACAGGCCGGGCGAGGCTCTACAGAGGCCGGGCGGGTCTCTCCAGAGGCCGGGCGAGTCTTTCCAGAGGCCGGTCAAGTCTCTGCAGAGGCCGGGCGAGTCTCTAAAGAGGCCGGGCGAGTCTCTCCAGAGGCCAGGCGAATCTGTACAGAGGCCGGGCGTGTCTCTCCAGGGGCCGGGCGAGTTTCTACAGAGGCTCGGCGAGTCTCTACAGAGTCCAGGCGAGTCTTTCAAGAGGCCGGGCAAATCTCTCCAGATACCGGGCGAGTCTCTCCAGAGGCCGGGCGAATCTCTCCAGAGGCCGGGCGAGTCTCTACAGAGGCCGGGCGAGTCTCTCCAGAGGCTGGGCGAGTAACCCCAGTGGCCAGGCAAATCTCTCCAGTGGCCGGGTGAGTCTTTCCAGAGGCCAGGCGAGTCTCTCCAGAGGCCGGGCGAGTCTCTGCAGAGGCCGGGCGAGTCTGTAAAGAGGCCGGGCGAGTCTCTACAGAGGCCGGGCGAGTCGCTCCATACGCCGGGCGAGTCTCTTCAATGGCCAGATGAGTTTCTCCAGAGGCCAGACGAGTCTCTCCAGGGGCCGGGCTAGCCTCTTCAGGGGCAGGGCATGTCTTTCCAGAGGCAGCGCGAGTCTGCCCAGTGGCCGGGCGAGTCTCTCCAGAGGCCGGGCGAGTCTCTTTAGGGGCGGGGCGAGTCTCCCCAGAGGCCGGGCGAATCTCTCCACAGGCCGGACGAGTCTCTCAAGAGGCCTGGCGAATCTCTCCAGAGGCAGGGCGACTCTCTCCACAGGCCAGGCGAGTCTCTCCAGAGGCCGGGCGAGTCTCTCCAGGGGCCATGCGAGACTCTACAGAGGCCGGGTGAATCTCTTAAGAGGCCGGGCGAGTCTCTCCAGAGGCCAGGCGAATCTCTAAAGAGGCCGGGCGTGTCTCTCCAGGGGCCGGGCGAGTCTCTACAGAGGTTGGGCGAGTCTCTCCAGAGGCCGGGCGAATCTCTACGGAGGCCGGGCGAGTCTCTACAGAGTCCAGGTGAGTCTCTCAAGAGGCCGGGCAAATCTCTCCAGATGCCGGGCGACTCTCTCCAGAGGCCGGGCGAGTCTCTCCAGAGGCCGAGCGAGTATCCCCAAAGACCAGGCAAATCTCCCCAGTAGCCGGGTGAGTCTTTCCAGAGGCCAGGCGAGTCTCTCCAGAGGCCGGGCGAGTCTCTGCAGAGGCCGGGCGAGTCTGTAAAGAGGCCGGGCGAGTCTCTACAGAGGCCGGGCGAGTCTCTCCAGAGGCCAGGCGAGTCTCTCCAGGGGCGGGCTAGCCTCTCCAGGGGCAGGGCGTGTCTTTCCAGAGGCAGGGCGAGTCTGCCCAGTGGCCGGGCGACTCTTTCCAAAGGCCGGGCGAGTCTCTCCAGAGGCCGGGCTAGTCTCCCCAGGGGCCGGGCGAGTTTTTGCAGAGGTTGGGCGAGTCTTTCCAGAGGCTGGGCGAGTCTCTCCACAGGCCGGGCGAAGCTCTACAGAGGCCGGGCGGGTCTCTCCAGAGGCCGGGCGAGTCTCTCCAGGGGCCGGACGAATCTCTCCGGGGGCCGGGAGAGTCTCTACAAAGGCCGAGTGAGTCTCTCCAGAGGCCGGGCGAGTCTTTCCAGAGGCCAGGTGAGTCTCTACAGAGGCCGGGCGAGTCTCTTCGGAGGCCGGGCGAGTCTCAGCAGAGGCCGGGCGAATCTCTACAGAGGCCGGGCGAGTCTCTCCAGGAGCTGTGCAAGTCTCTCCAGGGGACGGGCGAGTCTCTCCAGAGGCCAATCGAATCTCTACAGAGGCCGGGCGAGTCTCTCCAGGGGCCGGGCGAGTCTCTCCAGAGGCTGGGCGTGTCTCTCCTTAGGCCGGGCGAATCTCTCCAGGGGCCGGGCGAGTCTCTACAGATGCCGGGCGAGTCTCTCTGGAGGCAAGGCGAATCTCTCCAGAGGCCTGGCGTGTCACTAAAGAGGCCGGGCGAGTCTCTAAAGAGGCCGGGCGAGTCTCTCCAGAGGCCAGGCGAATCTGTACAGAGGCCGGGCGTGTCTCTCCAGGGGCCGGGCGAGTTTCTACAGAGGCTCGGTGAGTCTCTACAGAGTCCAGGCGAGTCTCTCAAGAGGCCGGGCAAATCTCTCCAGATACCGGGCGAGTCTCTCCAGAGGCCGGGCGAATCTCTCCAGAGGCCGGGCGAGTCTCTACAGAGGCCGGGCGAGTCTCTCCAGAGGCTGGGCGAGTAACCCCAGTGGCCAGGCAAATCTCCCCAGTGGCCGGGTGAGTCTTTCCAGAGGCCAGGCGAGTCTCTCCAGAGGCCGGGCGAGTCTCTGCAGAGGCCGGGCGAGTCTGTAAAGAGGCCGGGCGAGTCTCTACAGAGGCCGGGCGAGTCGCTCCATAGGCCGGGCGAGTCTCTTCAGTGGCCACACGAGTCTCTCCAGAGGCCAGACGAGTCTCTCCAGGGGCCGGGCTAGCCTCTTCAGGGGCAGGGCGTGTCTTTCCAGAGGCAGGGCGAGTCTGCCCAGTGGCCGGGCGAGTCTCTCCAGAGGCCGGGCGAGTCTCTTTAGGGGCGGGGGGAGTCTCCCCAGAGGCCGGGCGAATCTCTCCACAGGCCGGACGAGTCTCTCAAGAGGCCTGGCGAATCTCTCCAGAGGCAGGGCGACTCTCTCCACAGGCCAGGCGAGTCTCTCCAGAGGCCGGGCGAGTCTCTCCAGGGGCCATGCGAGACTCTACAGAGGCCGGGCGAATCTCTTTAGGTGCCAGGCGAGTCTTTCCAGAGGCCGGACGAGTCTCTAAAGAGGCCGGGCGAGTCTCTCCAGAGGCCAATCGAATCTCTACAGAGGCCGGGCGAGTCTCTCCAGGGGCCGGGCGAGTCTCTCCAGAGGCAAGGCGAATCTCTCCAGAGGCCTGGCGTGTCACTAAAGAGGCCGGGCGAGTCTCTAAAGAGGCCGGGCGAGTCTCTCCAGAGGCCAGGCGAATCTGTACAGAGGCCGGGCGTGTCTCTCCAGGGGCCGGGCGAGTTTCTACAGAGGCTCGGTGAGTCTCTACAGAGTCCAGGCGAGTCTCTCAAGAGGCCGGGCAAATCTCTCCAGATACCGGGCGAGTCTCTCCAGAGGCCGGGCGAATCTCTCCAGAGGCCGGGCGAGTCTCTACAGAGGCCGGGCGAGTCTCTCCAGAGGCTGGGCGAGTAACCCCAGTGGCCAGGCAAATCTCCCCAGTGGCCGGGTGAGTCTTTCCAGAGGCCAGGCGAGTCTCTCCAGAGGCCGGGCGAGTCTCTGCAGAGGCCGGGCGAGTCTGTAAAGAGGCCGGGCGAGTCTCTACAGAGGCCGGGCGAGTCGCTCCATAGGCCGGGCGAGTCTCTTCAGTGGCCACACGAGTCTCTCCAGAGGCCAGACGAGTCTCTCCAGGGGCCGGGCTAGCCTCTTCAGGGGCAGGGCGTGTCTTTCCAGAGGCAGGGCGAGTCTGCCCAGTGGCCGGGCGAGTCTCTCCAGAGGCCGGGCGAGTCTCTTTAGGGGCGGGGGGAGTCTCCCCAGAGGCCGGGCGAATCTCTCCACAGGCCGGACGAGTCTCTCAAGAGGCCTGGCGAATCTCTCCAGAGGCAGGGCGACTCTCTCCACAGGCCAGGCGAGTCTCTCCAGAGGCCGGGCGAGTCTCTCCAGGGGCCATGCGAGACTCTACAGAGGCCGGGCGAATCTCTTTAGGTGCCAGGCGAGTCTTTCCAGAGGCCGGACGAGTCTCTAAAGAGGCCGGGCGAGTCTCTCCAGAGGCCAATCGAATCTCTACAGAGGCAGGGCGAGTCTCTCCAGGGGCCGGGCGAGTCTCTCCAGAGGCTGGGCGTGTCTCTCCATAGGCCGGGGGAATCTCTCCAGGGGCCGGGCGAGTCTCTACAGATGCCGGGCGAGTCTCTCTGGAGGCAAGGCGAATCTCTCCAGAGGCCGGGCGTGTCAATTCAGAGGCAGGACGAGTCTCACCAGAGGCCGTGCGTGTCTCTCCATAGGCCGAGCGAATCTCTCCAGAGGCCGGGCGAGTCTCTCCAGAGGCCGGGCGAGTCTTTCCAGAGGCCGGGCGAGTCTTTCCAGAGGCCGGGCGAGTCTCCCCAGTGGCCGGGCGAGTCTTTCCAGAGGCCAGGCGAGTCTCTCCAGAGGCCGGGCGAGTCACTCCAGAGGCCGGGCGAGTCTCTCCAGAGGCCGGGCGAGTCTCAGCAGAGGCCGGGCGAATCTCTACAGAGGCCGGGCGAGTCTCTCCAGGAGCTGTGCAAGTCTCTCCAGGGGACGGGCGAGTCTCCCCAGTGGCCGGGCGAGTCTTTCCAGAGGCCAGGCGAGTCTCTCCAGAGGCCGGGCGAGTCACTCCAGAGGCCGGGCGAGTCTCTCCAGAGGCCGGGCGAGTCTCTGCAGAGGCAGAGCGAGTCTTTAAAGAGTCCGGGCGAGTCTCTAAAGAGGCCCGGGGAGTCTTTCCATAGGCCAGGAGAGACTCTCCAGGGGCCGGGCGAGTCTCTCCGGAGGCCTTGCGAGTCTCTTCATGGGCCGGGCGAGCCTCTGCAGGGGCCGGGCATGTCTCTCCATAGGCCGAGCGAATCTCTCCAGAGGCCGGGCGAGTCTCTCCAGAGGCCGGGCGAGTCTTTCCAGAAGCCGGGCGAGTCTTTCCACATGCCGGGCGAGTCTCCCAAGTGGCCGGGCGAGTCTTTCCAGAGGCCAGGCGAGTCTTTCCAGAGGCCGGGCGAGTCTCTCCAGGGGCCGGGCGAAACTCTCCAGAGGCCGAGTGAGTCTGTCCAGAGGCTGGGCGGGTCTATCCAGAGGCAGGGCGAGTATCCCCAGTGGCCGGGCGAGTGTTTCCAGAGGCCGGGCGAGTCTGTCCAGAGGCCGGTCAAGTCTCTGCAGAGGCCGGGCGAGTCTCTAAAGAGGCCGGGCGAGTCTCTCCAGAGGCCAGGCGAATCTGTACAGAGGCCGGGCGTGTCTCTCCAGGGGCCGGGCGAGTCTCCACAGAGGCCGGGCGAGTCTCTACAGAGTCCAGGCGAGCCTCTCAAGTGGCCGGGCAAACCTCTCCAGATGCAGGACGAGTCTCTCCAGAGGCTGGGCGAGTGTGTCCAGAGGCCGGTCAAGTCTCTGCAGAGGCCGGGCGAGTCTCTAAAGAGGCCGGGCGAGTCTCTCCAGAGGCCAGGCGAATCTGTACAGAGACCGGGCGTGTCTCTCCAGGGGTCGGGCGAGTCTCTACAGAGGCCGGGCGAGTCTCTACAGAGTCCAGGCGAGTCTCTCAAGAGGCCGGTCAAACCTCTCCAGATGCGGGGCGAGTCTCTCCAGAGGCCGGGCGAGTCTCTCCAGAGGCCGGGCGAGTATCCCCAGTGGCCAGGCAAATCTCCCCAGTGGCCGGGTGAGTCTTTCCAGAGGCCGGGCGAGTCTCTCCAGAGGCCGGCGAGTCTGTAAAGAGGCCGGGCGAGTCTGTAAAGAGGCCGGGCGAGTCTCTCCATAGGCCGGGCGAGTCTCTCCAGTGGCCGGACGAGTCTCTCCAGAGGCCAGGCGAGTCTCACCAGGGGCCTGGCGAGTCTCTCCAGAGGCCGGGCGAGTCTTTCCAGAGGCCGGGCGAGTCTCCCCAGTGGCCGGGCGAGTCTTTCCAGAGGCCAGGCGAGTCTCTCCAGAGGCCGGACGAGTCTCTCCAGAGGCCGGACGAGTCGCTCCATAGGCCGGGCGAGTCTCTTCAGTGGCCAGACGAGTCTCTCCAGAGGCCAGACCAGTCTCTCCAGGGGCCGGGCTAGCCTCTTCAGGGGCAGGGCGTGTCTTTCCAGAGGCAGGGCGAGTCTGCCCAGTGGCCGGGCGAGTCTCTCCAGAGGCCGGGCGAGTCTCTTTAGGGGCGGGGCGAGTCTCCCCAGAGGCCGGGCGAATCTCTCCACAGGCCGGACGAGTCTCTCAAGAGGCCGGGCGAGTCTCTCCAGAGGCCAGGCGAATCTGTACAGAGGCCGGGCGTGTCTCTCCAGGGGCCGGGCGAGTTTCTACAGAGGCTCGGTGAGTCTCTACAGAGTCCAGGCGAGTCTCTCAAGAGGCCGGGCAAATCTCTCCAGATACCGGGCGAGTCTCTCCAGAGGCCGGGCGAATCTCTCCAGAGGCCGGGCGAGTCTCTACAGAGGCCGGGCGAGTCTCTCCAGAGGCTGGGCGAGTAACCCCAGTGGCCAGGCAAATCTCCCCAGTGGCCGGGTGAGTCTTTCCAGAGGCCAGGCGAGTCTCTCCAGAGGCCGGGCGAGTCTCTGCAGAGGCCGGGCGAGTCTGTAAAGAGGCCGGGCGAGTCTCTACAGAGGCCGGGCGAGTCGCTCCATAGGCCGGGCGAGTCTCTTCAGTGGCCACACGAGTCTCTCCAGAGGCCAGACGAGTCTCTCCAGGGGCCGGGCTAGCCTCTTCAGGGGCAGGGCGTGTCTTTCCAGAGGCAGGGCGAGTCTGCCCAGTGGCCGGGCGAGTCTCTCCAGAGGCCGGGCGAGTCTCTTTAGGGGCGGGGGGAGTCTCCCCAGAGGCCGGGCGAATCTCTCCACAGGCCGGACGAGTCTCTCAAGAGGCCTGGCGAATCTCTCCAGAGGCAGGGCGACTCTCTCCACAGGCCAGGCGAGTCTCTCCAGAGGCCGGGCGAGTCTCTCCAGGGGCCATGCGAGACTCTACAGAGGCCGGGCGAATCTCTTTAGGTGCCAGGCGAGTCTTTCCAGAGGCCGGACGAGTCTCTAAAGAGGCCGGGCGAGTCTCTCCAGAGGCCAATCGAATCTCTACAGAGGCCGGGCGAGTCTCTCCAGGGGCCGGGCGAGTCTCTCCAGAGGCAAGGCGAATCTCTCCAGAGGCCTGGCGTGTCACTAAAGAGGCCGGGCGAGTCTCTAAAGAGGCCGGGCGAGTCTCTCCAGAGGCCAGGCGAATCTGTACAGAGGCCGGGCGTGTCTCTCCAGGGGCCGGGCGAGTTTCTACAGAGGCTCGGTGAGTCTCTACAGAGTCCAGGCGAGTCTCTCAAGAGGCCGGGCAAATCTCTCCAGATACCGGGCGAGTCTCTCCAGAGGCCGGGCGAATCTCTCCAGAGGCCGGGCGAGTCTCTACAGAGGCCGGGCGAGTCTCTCCAGAGGCTGGGCGAGTAACCCCAGTGGCCAGGCAAATCTCCCCAGTGGCCGGGTGAGTCTTTCCAGAGGCCAGGCGAGTCTCTCCAGAGGCCGGGCGAGTCTCTGCAGAGGCCGGGCGAGTCTGTAAAGAGGCCGGGCGAGTCTCTACAGAGGCCGGGCGAGTCGCTCCATAGGCCGGGCGAGTCTCTTCAGTGGCCACACGAGTCTCTCCAGAGGCCAGACGAGTCTCTCCAGGGGCCGGGCTAGCCTCTTCAGGGGCAGGGCGTGTCTTTCCAGAGGCAGGGCGAGTCTGCCCAGTGGCCGGGCGAGTCTCTCCAGAGGCCGGGCGAGTCTCTTTAGGGGCGGGGGGAGTCTCCCCAGAGGCCGGGCGAATCTCTCCACAGGCCGGACGAGTCTCTCAAGAGGCCTGGCGAATCTCTCCAGAGGCAGGGCGACTCTCTCCACAGGCCAGGCGAGTCTCTCCAGAGGCCGGGCGAGTCTCTCCAGGGGCCATGCGAGACTCTACAGAGGCCGGGCGAATCTCTTTAGGTGCCAGGCGAGTCTTTCCAGAGGCCGGACGAGTCTCTAAAGAGGCCGGGCGAGTCTCTCCAGAGGCCAATCGAATCTCTACAGAGGCCGGGCGAGTCTCTCCAGGGGCCGGGCGAGTCTCTCCAGAGGCTGGGCGTGTCTCTCCATAGGCCGGGGGAATCTCTCCAGGGGCCGGGCGAGTCTCTACAGATGCCGGGCGAGTCTCTCTGGAGGCAAGGCGAATCTCTCCAGAGGCCGGGCGTGTCAATTCAGAGGCAGGACGAGTCTCACCAGAGGCCGTGCGTGTCTCTCCATAGGCCGAGCGAATCTCTCCAGAGGCCGGGCGAGTCTCTCCAGAGGCCGGGCGAGTCTTTCCAGAGGCCGGGCGAGTCTTTCCAGAGGCCGGGCGAGTCTCCCCAGTGGCCGGGCGAGTCTTTCCAGAGGCCAGGCGAGTCTCTCCAGAGGCCGGGCGAGTCACTCCAGAGGCCGGGCGAGTCTCTCCAGAGGCCGGGCGAGTCTCAGCAGAGGCCGGGCGAATCTCTACAGAGGCCGGGCGAGTCTCTCCAGGAGCTGTGCAAGTCTCTCCAGGGGACGGGCGAGTCTCCCCAGTGGCCGGGCGAGTCTTTCCAGAGGCCAGGCGAGTCTCTCCAGAGGCCGGGCGAGTCACTCCAGAGGCCGGGCGAGTCTCTCCAGAGGCCGGGCGAGTCTCTGCAGAGGCAGAGCGAGTCTTTAAAGAGTCCGGGCGAGTCTCTAAAGAGGCCCGGGGAGTCTTTCCATAGGCCAGGAGAGACTCTCCAGGGGCCGGGCGAGTCTCTCCGGAGGCCTTGCGAGTCTCTTCATGGGCCGGGCGAGCCTCTGCAGGGGCCGGGCATGTCTCTCCATAGGCCGAGCGAATCTCTCCAGAGGCCGGGCGAGTCTCTCCAGAGGCCGGGCGAGTCTTTCCAGAAGCCGGGCGAGTCTTTCCACATGCCGGGCGAGTCTCCCAAGTGGCCGGGCGAGTCTTTCCAGAGGCCAGGCGAGTCTTTCCAGAGGTCGGGCGAGTCTCTCCAGGGGCCGGGCGAAACTCTCCAGAGGCCGAGTGAGTCTGTCCAGAGGCTGGGCGGGTCTATCCAGAGGCAGGGCGAGTATCCCCAGTGGCCGGGCGAGTGTTTCCAGAGGCCGGGCGAGTCTGTCCAGAGGCCGGTCAAGTCTCTGCAGAGGCCGGGCGAGTCTCTAAAGAGGCCGGGCGAGTCTCTCCAGAGGCCAGGCGAATCTGTACAGAGGCCGGGCGTGTCTCTCCAGGGGCCGGGCGAGTCTCCACAGAGGCCGGGCGAGTCTCTACAGAGTCCAGGCGAGCCTCTCAAGTGGCCGGGCAAACCTCTCCAGATGCAGGACGAGTCTCTCCAGAGGCTGGGCGAGTGTGTCCAGAGGCCGGTCAAGTCTCTGCAGAGGCCGGGCGAGTCTCTAAAGAGGCCGGGCGAGTCTCTCCAGAGGCCAGGCGAATCTGTACAGAGACCGGGCGTGTCTCTCCAGGGGTCGGGCGAGTCTCTACAGAGGCCGGGCGAGTCTCTACAGAGTCCAGGCGAGTCTCTCAAGAGGCCGGTCAAACCTCTCCAGATGCGGGGCGAGTCTCTCCAGAGGCCGGGCGAGTCTCTCCAGAGGCCGGGCGAGTATCCCCAGTGGCCAGGCAAATCTCCCCAGTGGCCGGGTGAGTCTTTCCAGAGGCCGGGCGAGTCTCTCCAGAGGCCGGCGAGTCTGTAAAGAGGCCGGGCGAGTCTGTAAAGAGGCCGGGCGAGTCTCTCCATAGGCCGGGCGAGTCTCTCCAGTGGCCGGACGAGTCTCTCCAGAGGCCAGGCGAGTCTCACCAGGGGCCTGGCGAGTCTCTCCAGAGGCCGGGCGAGTCTTTCCAGAGGCCGGGCGAGTCTCCCCAGTGGCCGGGCGAGTCTTTCCAGAGGCCAGGCGAGTCTCTCCAGAGGCCGGACGAGTCTCTCCAGAGGCCGGACGAGTGGCTCCATAGGCCGGGCGAGTCTCTTCAGTGGCCAGACGAGTCTCTCCAGAGGCCAGACCAGTCTCTCCAGGGGCCGGGCTAGCCTCTTCAGGGGCAGGGCGTGTCTTTCCAGAGGCAGGGCGAGTCTGCCCAGTGGCCGGGCGAGTCTCTCCAGAGGCCGGGCGAGTCTCTTTAGGGGCGGGGGGAGTCTCCCCAGAGGCCGGGCGAATCTCTCCACAGGCCGGACGAGTCTCTCAAGAGGCCTGGCGAATCTCTCCAGAGGCAGGGCGACTCTCTCCACAGGCCAGGCGAGTCTCTCCAGAGGCCGGGCGAGTCTCTCCAGGGGCCATGCGAGACTCTACAGAGGCCGGGCGAATCTCTTTAGGTGCCAGGCGAGTCTTTCCAGAGGCCGGGCGAGTCTCTAAAGAGGCCGGGCGAGTCTCTCCAGAGGCCAATCGAATCTCTACAGAGGCCGGGCGAGTCTCTCCAGGGGCCGGGCGAGTCTCTCCAGAGGCTGGGCGTGTCTCTCCATTGGCCGGGCGAATCTCTCCAGGGGCCGGGCGAGTCTCTACAGATGCCGGGCGAGTCTCTCTGGAGGCAAGGCGAATCTCTCCAGAGGCCGGGCGTGTCAATTCAGAGGCAGGACGAGTCTCACCAGAGGCCGTGCGTGTCTCTCCATAGGCCGAGCGAATCTCTCCAGAGGCCGGGCGAGTCTCTCCAGAGGCCGGGCGAGTCTTTCCAGAGGCCGGGCGAGTCTTTCCAGAGGCCGGGCGAGTCTCCCCAGTGGCCGGGCGAGTCTTTCCAGAGGCTAGGCGAGTGTCTCCAGAGGCCGGGCGAGTCACTCCAGAGGCCGGGCGAGTCTCTCCAGAGGCCGGGCGAGTCTCTGCAGAGGCAGAGCGAGTCTTTAAAGAGTCCGGGCGAGTCTCTAAAGAGGCCCGGGGAGTCTTTCCATAGGCCAGGAGAGACTCTCCAGGGGCCGGGCGAGTCTCTCCGGAGGCCTTGCGAGTCTCTTCATGGGCCGGGCGAGCCTCTGCAGGGGCCGGGCGTGTCTCTCCATAGGCCGAGCGAATCTCTCCAGAGGCCGGGCGAGTCTCTCCAGAGGCCGGGCGAGTCTTTCCAGAAGCCGGGCGAGTCTTTCCACATGCCGGGCGAGTCTCCCAAGTGGCCGGGCGAGTCTTTCCAGAGGCCAGGCGAGTCTTTCCAGAGGCCGGGCGAGTCTCTCCAGGGGCCGGGCGAAACTCTCCAGAGGCCGAGTGAGTCTGTCCAGAGGCTGGGCGGGTCTATCCAGAGGCAGGGCGAGTATCCCCAGTGGCCGGGCGAGTGTTTCCAGAGGCCGGGCGAGTCTGTCCAGAGGCCGGTCAAGTCTCTGCAGAGGCCGGGCGAGTCTCTAAAGAGGCCGGGCGAGTCTCTCCAGAGGCCAGGCGAATCTGTACAGAGGCCGGGCGTGTCTCTCCAGGGGCCGGGCGAGTCTCCACAGAGGCCGGGCGAGTCTCTACAGAGTCCAGGCGAGCCTCTCAAGAGGCCGGGCAAACCTCTCCAGATGCAGGACGAGTCTCTCCAGAGGCTGGGCGAGTGTGTCCAGAGGCCGGTCAAGTCTCTGCAGAGGCCGGGCGAGTCTCTAAAGAGGCCGGGCGAGTCTCTCCAGAGGCCAGACGAATCTGTACAGAGACCGGGCGTGTCTCTCCAGGGGTCGGGCGAGTCTCTACAGAGGCCGGGCGAGTCTCTACAGAGTCCAGGCGAGTCTCTCAAGAGGCCGGTCAAACCTCTCCAGATGCGGGGCGAGTCTCTCCAGACCGGGCGAGTCTCTCCAGAGGCCGGGCGAGTATCCCCAGTGGCCAGGCAAATCTCCCCAGTGGCCGGGTGAGTCTTTCCAGAGGCCGGGCGAGTCTCTCCAGAGGCCGGCGAGTCTGTAAAGAGGCCGGGCGAGTGTGTAAAGAGGCCGGGCGAGTCTCTCCATAGGCCGGGCGAGTCTCTCCAGTGGCCGGACGAGTCTCTCCAGAGGCCAGGCGAGTCTCACCAGGGGCCGGGCGAGTCTCTCCAGAGGCCAATCGAATCTCTACAGAGGCCGGGCGAGTCTCTCCAGGGGCCGGGCGAGTCTCTCCAGAGGCAAGGCGAATCTCTCCAGAGGCCTGGCGTGTCACTAAAGAGGCCGGGCGAGTCTCTAAAGAGGCCGGGCGAGTCTCTCCAGAGGCCAGGCGAATCTGTACAGAGGCCGGGCGTGTCTCTCCAGGGGCCGGGCGAGTTTCTACAGAGGCTCGGTGAGTCTCTACAGAGTCCAGGCGAGTCTCTCAAGAGGCCGGGCAAATCTCTCCAGATACCGGGCGAGTCTCTCCAGAGGCCGGGCGAATCTCTCCAGAGGCCGGGCGAGTCTCTACAGAGGCCGGGCGAGTCTCTCCAGAGGCTGGGCGAGTAACCCCAGTGGCCAGGCAAATCTCCCCAGTGGCCGGGTGAGTCTTTCCAGAGGCCAGGCGAGTCTCTCCAGAGGCCGGGCGAGTCTCTGCAGAGGCCGGGCGAGTCTGTAAAGAGGCCGGGCGAGTCTCTACAGAGGCCGGGCGAGTCGCTCCATAGGCCGGGCGAGTCTCTTCAGTGGCCACACGAGTCTCTCCAGAGGCCAGACGAGTCTCTCCAGGGGCCGGGCTAGCCTCTTCAGGGGCAGGGCGTGTCTTTCCAGAGGCAGGGCGAGTCTGCCCAGTGGCCGGGCGAGTCTCTCCAGAGGCCGGGCGAGTCTCTTTAGGGGCGGGGGGAGTCTCCCCAGAGGCCGGGCGAATCTCTCCACAGGCCGGACGAGTCTCTCAAGAGGCCTGGCGAATCTCTCCAGAGGCAGGGCGACTCTCTCCACAGGCCAGGCGAGTCTCTCCAGAGGCCGGGCGAGTCTCTCCAGGGGCCATGCGAGACTCTACAGAGGCCGGGCGAATCTCTTTAGGTGCCAGGCGAGTCTTTCCAGAGGCCGGACGAGTCTCTAAAGAGGCCGGGCGAGTCTCTCCAGAGGCCAATCGAATCTCTACAGAGGCCGGGCGAGTCTCTCCAGGGGCCGGGCGAGTCTCTCCAGAGGCTGGGCGTGTCTCTCCATAGGCCGGGGGAATCTCTCCAGGGGCCGGGCGAGTCTCTACAGATGCCGGGCGAGTCTCTCTGGAGGCAAGGCGAATCTCTCCAGAGGCCGGGCGTGTCAATTCAGAGGCAGGACGAGTCTCACCAGAGGCCGTGCGTGTCTCTCCATAGGCCGAGCGAATCTCTCCAGAGGCCGGGCGAGTCTCTCCAGAGGCCGGGCGAGTCTTTCCAGAGGCCGGGCGAGTCTTTCCAGAGGCCGGGCGAGTCTCCCCAGTGGCCGGGCGAGTCTTTCCAGAGGCCAGGCGAGTCTCTCCAGAGGCCGGGCGAGTCACTCCAGAGGCCGGGCGAGTCTCTCCAGAGGCCGGGCGAGTCTCAGCAGAGGCCGGGCGAATCTCTACAGAGGCCGGGCGAGTCTCTCCAGGAGCTGTGCAAGTCTCTCCAGGGGACGGGCGAGTCTCCCCAGTGGCCGGGCGAGTCTTTCCAGAGGCCAGGCGAGTCTCTCCAGAGGCCGGGCGAGTCACTCCAGAGGCCGGGCGAGTCTCTCCAGAGGCCGGGCGAGTCTCTGCAGAGGCAGAGCGAGTCTTTAAAGAGTCCGGGCGAGTCTCTAAAGAGGCCCGGGGAGTCTTTCCATAGGCCAGGAGAGACTCTCCAGGGGCCGGGCGAGTCTCTCCGGAGGCCTTGCGAGTCTCTTCATGGGCCGGGCGAGCCTCTGCAGGGGCCGGGCATGTCTCTCCATAGGCCGAGCGAATCTCTCCAGAGGCCGGGCGAGTCTCTCCAGAGGCCGGGCGAGTCTTTCCAGAAGCCGGGCGAGTCTTTCCACATGCCGGGCGAGTCTCCCAAGTGGCCGGGCGAGTCTTTCCAGAGGCCAGGCGAGTCTTTCCAGAGGTCGGGCGAGTCTCTCCAGGGGCCGGGCGAAACTCTCCAGAGGCCGAGTGAGTCTGTCCAGAGGCTGGGCGGGTCTATCCAGAGGCAGGGCGAGTATCCCCAGTGGCCGGGCGAGTGTTTCCAGAGGCCGGGCGAGTCTGTCCAGAGGCCGGTCAAGTCTCTGCAGAGGCCGGGCGAGTCTCTAAAGAGGCCGGGCGAGTCTCTCCAGAGGCCAGGCGAATCTGTACAGAGGCCGGGCGTGTCTCTCCAGGGGCCGGGCGAGTCTCCACAGAGGCCGGGCGAGTCTCTACAGAGTCCAGGCGAGCCTCTCAAGTGGCCGGGCAAACCTCTCCAGATGCAGGACGAGTCTCTCCAGAGGCTGGGCGAGTGTGTCCAGAGGCCGGTCAAGTCTCTGCAGAGGCCGGGCGAGTCTCTAAAGAGGCCGGGCGAGTCTCTCCAGAGGCCAGGCGAATCTGTACAGAGACCGGGCGTGTCTCTCCAGGGGTCGGGCGAGTCTCTACAGAGGCCGGGCGAGTCTCTACAGAGTCCAGGCGAGTCTCTCAAGAGGCCGGTCAAACCTCTCCAGATGCGGGGCGAGTCTCTCCAGAGGCCGGGCGAGTCTCTCCAGAGGCCGGGCGAGTATCCCCAGTGGCCAGGCAAATCTCCCCAGTGGCCGGGTGAGTCTTTCCAGAGGCCGGGCGAGTCTCTCCAGAGGCCGGCGAGTCTGTAAAGAGGCCGGGCGAGTCTGTAAAGAGGCCGGGCGAGTCTCTCCATAGGCCGGGCGAGTCTCTCCAGTGGCCGGACGAGTCTCTCCAGAGGCCAGGCGAGTCTCACCAGGGGCCTGGCGAGTCTCTCCAGAGGCCGGGCGAGTCTTTCCAGAGGCCGGGCGAGTCTCCCCAGTGGCCGGGCGAGTCTTTCCAGAGGCCAGGCGAGTCTCTCCAGAGGCCGGACGAGTCTCTCCAGAGGCCGGACGAGTGGCTCCATAGGCCGGGCGAGTCTCTTCAGTGGCCAGACGAGTCTCTCCAGAGGCCAGACCAGTCTCTCCAGGGGCCGGGCTAGCCTCTTCAGGGGCAGGGCGTGTCTTTCCAGAGGCAGGGCGAGTCTGCCCAGTGGCCGGGCGAGTCTCTCCAGAGGCCGGGCGAGTCTCTTTAGGGGCGGGGGGAGTCTCCCCAGAGGCCGGGCGAATCTCTCCACAGGCCGGACGAGTCTCTCAAGAGGCCTGGCGAATCTCTCCAGAGGCAGGGCGACTCTCTCCACAGGCCAGGCGAGTCTCTCCAGAGGCCGGGCGAGTCTCTCCAGGGGCCATGCGAGACTCTACAGAGGCCGGGCGAATCTCTTTAGGTGCCAGGCGAGTCTTTCCAGAGGCCGGGCGAGTCTCTAAAGAGGCCGGGCGAGTCTCTCCAGAGGCCAATCGAATCTCTACAGAGGCCGGGCGAGTCTCTCCAGGGGCCGGGCGAGTCTCTCCAGAGGCTGGGCGTGTCTCTCCATTGGCCGGGCGAATCTCTCCAGGGGCCGGGCGAGTCTCTACAGATGCCGGGCGAGTCTCTCTGGAGGCAAGGCGAATCTCTCCAGAGGCCGGGCGTGTCAATTCAGAGGCAGGACGAGTCTCACCAGAGGCCGTGCGTGTCTCTCCATAGGCCGAGCGAATCTCTCCAGAGGCCGGGCGAGTCTCTCCAGAGGCCGGGCGAGTCTTTCCAGAGGCCGGGCGAGTCTTTCCAGAGGCCGGGCGAGTCTCCCCAGTGGCCGGGCGAGTCTTTCCAGAGGCTAGGCGAGTGTCTCCAGAGGCCGGGCGAGTCACTCCAGAGGCCGGGCGAGTCTCTCCAGAGGCCGGGCGAGTCTCTGCAGAGGCAGAGCGAGTCTTTAAAGAGTCCGGGCGAGTCTCTAAAGAGGCCCGGGGAGTCTTTCCATAGGCCAGGAGAGACTCTCCAGGGGCCGGGCGAGTCTCTCCGGAGGCCTTGCGAGTCTCTTCATGGGCCGGGCGAGCCTCTGCAGGGGCCGGGCGTGTCTCTCCATAGGCCGAGCGAATCTCTCCAGAGGCCGGGCGAGTCTCTCCAGAGGCCGGGCGAGTCTTTCCAGAAGCCGGGCGAGTCTTTCCACATGCCGGGCGAGTCTCCCAAGTGGCCGGGCGAGTCTTTCCAGAGGCCAGGCGAGTCTTTCCAGAGGCCGGGCGAGTCTCTCCAGGGGCCGGGCGAAACTCTCCAGAGGCCGAGTGAGTCTGTCCAGAGGCTGGGCGGGTCTATCCAGAGGCAGGGCGAGTATCCCCAGTGGCCGGGCGAGTGTTTCCAGAGGCCGGGCGAGTCTGTCCAGAGGCCGGTCAAGTCTCTGCAGAGGCCGGGCGAGTCTCTAAAGAGGCCGGGCGAGTCTCTCCAGAGGCCAGGCGAATCTGTACAGAGGCCGGGCGTGTCTCTCCAGGGGCCGGGCGAGTCTCCACAGAGGCCGGGCGAGTCTCTACAGAGTCCAGGCGAGCCTCTCAAGAGGCCGGGCAAACCTCTCCAGATGCAGGACGAGTCTCTCCAGAGGCTGGGCGAGTGTGTCCAGAGGCCGGTCAAGTCTCTGCAGAGGCCGGGCGAGTCTCTAAAGAGGCCGGGCGAGTCTCTCCAGAGGCCAGACGAATCTGTACAGAGACCGGGCGTGTCTCTCCAGGGGTCGGGCGAGTCTCTACAGAGGCCGGGCGAGTCTCTACAGAGTCCAGGCGAGTCTCTCAAGAGGCCGGTCAAACCTCTCCAGATGCGGGGCGAGTCTCTCCAGACCGGGCGAGTCTCTCCAGAGGCCGGGCGAGTATCCCCAGTGGCCAGGCAAATCTCCCCAGTGGCCGGGTGAGTCTTTCCAGAGGCCGGGCGAGTCTCTCCAGAGGCCGGCGAGTCTGTAAAGAGGCCGGGCGAGTGTGTAAAGAGGCCGGGCGAGTCTCTCCATAGGCCGGGCGAGTCTCTCCAGTGGCCGGACGAGTCTCTCCAGAGGCCAGGCGAGTCTCACCAGGGGCCGGGCGAGTCTCTCCAGAGGCCGGGCGAGTCTTTCCAGAGGCCGGGCGAGTCTCCCCAGTGGCCGGGCGAGTCTTTCCAGAGGCCAGGCTAGTCTCTCCAGAGGCCGGACGAGTCTCTCCAGAGGCCGGGCGAGTCTCTGCAGAGGCAGAGCGAGTCTTTAAAGAGTCTGGGCGAGTCTATAAAGAGGCCCGGGGCGTCTTTCCATAGGCCAGGAGAGACTCTCCAGGGGCCGGGCGAGTCTCTCCGGAGGCCCGGCGAGTCTCTCCAGGGGCCGGGCGAGCCTCTGCAGGGGCCGAGCGTGTCTCTCCATAGGCCGAGCGAATCTCTCCAGAGGCCGGGCGAGTCTCTCCAGAGGCAGGGCGAGACTTTCCAGAGGCCGGGCGAGTCTTTCCACATGCCGGGCGAGTCTCCCAAGTGGCCGGGCGAGTCTTTCCAGAGGCCAGGCGAGTCTTTCCAGAGGCCGGGCGAGTCTCTCCAGGGGCCGGGCGAAACTCTCCAGAGGCCGAGCGAGTCTCTCCAGGGGTTGGGCGGGTCTATCCAGAGGCAGGGCGAGTATCCCCAGTGGCCGGGCGAGTCTTTCCAGAGGCCGGGCGAGTCTGTTCAGAGGCCGGTCAAGTCTCTGCAGAGGCCGGGCGAGTCTCTAAAGAGGCTGGGCGATTCTCTCCAGAGGCCAGGCGAATCTGTACAGAGGCCGGGCGTGTCTCTCCAGGGGCCGGGCGAGTCTCTACAGAGGCTGGGCGAGTCTCTGCAGAGTCCAGGCGAGTCTCTCAAGAGGCCGGGCAAATCTCTCCAGATGCCGGGCGAGTCTCTCCAGAGGCCGGGCGAGTCTCTGCAGAGGCCGGGCGAGTCTCTCCAGAGGCCGGACGAGTATCCCCAGTGGCCAGGCAAATCTCCCCAGTGGCCGGGTGAGTCTTTCCAGAGGCCAGGCGAGTCTCTCCAGAGGCCGGGCGAGTCTCTGCAGAGGCTGGGCGAGTCTGTAAAGAGGCCGGGCGAGTCTCTACAGATGCCGGGCGAGTCTCTTTAGGGGCCGGGCGAGTCTCTCCAGAGGCCGGACGAGTCTCTCAAGAGGCCGGGCGAATCTCTCCAGAGGCCAGGCGAGTCTCTCCAGAGGCCGGGCGAGTCTCTCCAGGGGCCATGCGAGACTCTACAGAGGCAGGGCGAGTCTCTTTAGGTGTCGGGTGAGTCTCTCTAGAGGCCGGGCGAATCTCTACAGAGGCAGGGCGAGTCTTTTTAGGTGCCAGGCGAGTCTTTCCAGAGGCCGGGCGAGTCTCTAAAGAGGCCGGGCGAGTCTCTCCAGGGGCCGGGCGAGTCTCTACAGAGGCTGGGCGAGTCTCTCCAGAGACCGGGCGAATCTCTACAGAGGCCAGGCGAGTCTCTACAGAGTCCAGGCGAGTCTCTCAAGAGGCCGGGCAAATCTCTCCAGATGCCGGGCGAGTCTCTCCAGAGGCCGGGCGAGTCTCTCCAGAGGCCGGGCGAGTATCCCCAATGACCAGGCAAATCTCCCCAGTGGCCGGGTGAGTCTTCCCAGAGGCCAGGCGAGTCTCACCAGAGGCCGGGCGAGTCTCTGCAGAGGCCGGACGAGTCTGTAAAGGGGCCGAGCGAATCTCTGCAGAGGCCGGTCGAGTCTGTAAAGAGGCCGGGCGAGTCTCTACAGAGGCCGGGCGAGTCTCTCCAGAGGCCAGGCAAGTCTCTCCAGGGGCCGGGCTAGCCTCTCCAGGGGAAGGGCGTGTCTTTCCAGAGGCAGGGCGAGTCTGCCCAGTGGCCGGGCGAGTCTTTCCAAAGGCCGGGTGAGTCTCTCCAGAGGCTGGGCGAGTCTCTCCACAGGCCGGGCGAGGCTCTACAGAGGCCAGGCGGGTCTCTCCAGAGGCCGGGCGAGTCTTTCCAGAGGCCGGGCGAGTCTTTCCAGAGGCCGGGCGAGTCTCCCCAGTGGCCGGGCGAGTCTTTCCAGAGGCCAGGCGAGTCTCTACAGAGGCCGGGCGAGTCTCTCCAGAGGCCGGGCGAGTCTCTGCAGAGGCAGAGCGAGTATTTAAAGAGTCTGGGCGAGTCTCTACAGAGGCTCGGGGCGTCTCTCCATAGGCCAGGAGAGACTCTCCAGGGGCCGGGCGAGTCTCTCCGGAGGCCGGGCGAGTCTCTCCAGGGGCCGGGCGAGCCTCTGCAGGGGCCGGGCGTGTCTCTCCATAGGCCGAGCGAATCTCTCCAGAGGCCGGGCGAGTCTCTCCAGAGGCCGGGCGAGTCTTTCCAGAGGCCGGGCGAGTCTTTCCACATGCCGGGCGAGTCTCCCAAGTGGCCGGGCGAGTCTTTCCTGAGGCCAGGCGAGTCTTTCCAGAGGCCGGGCGAGTCTCTCCAGGGGCCGGGCGAAACTCTCCAGAGGCCGAGCGAGTCTCTCCAGGGGCTGGGCGGGTCTATCCAGAGGCAGGGCGAGTATCCCCAGTTGCCGGGCGAGTCTTTCCAGAGGCCGGGCGAGTCTGTTCAGAGGCCGGTCAAGTCTCTGCAGAGGCCGGGCGAGTCTCTAAAGAGGCCGGGCGAGTCTCTCCAGAGGCCAGGCGAATCTGTACAGAGGCCGGGCGTGTCTCTCCAGGGGCCGGGCGAGTCTCTACAGAGGCAGGGCGAGTCTCTACAGAGTCCAGGCGAGTCTCTCAAGAGGCCGGGCAAATCTCTCCAGATGCCGGGCGAGTCTTTCCAGAGGCCGGGCGAGTCTCTCCAGATTCCGGGCGAGTCTCTCCAGAGGCCGGGCGAGTATCCCCAGTGGCCAGGCAAATCTCCCCAGTGGCCGGGTGAGTCTTTCCAGAGGCCAGGCGAGTCTCTCCAGAGGCCGGGCGAGTCTCTGCAGAGGCCGGGCGAGTCTGTAAAGAGGCCGGGCGAGTCTCTACAGATGCCGGGCGAATCTCTTTAGGGGCCGGGCGAGTCTCTCCAGAGGCCGGGCGAATCTCTCCACAGGCCGGACGAGTCTCTCAAGAGGCCGGGCGAATCTCTCCAGAGGCAGGGCGAGTCTCTCCAGAGGCCAGGCGAGTCTCTCCAGAGGCCGGGCGAGTCTCTCCAGGGGCCATGCGAGACTCTACAGAGGCAGGGCGAGTCTTTTTAGGTGTCGGGTGAGTCTCTCTAGAGGCCGATCGAATCTCTACAGAAGCAGGGCGAGTCTCTTTAGGTGCCAGGCGAGTCTTTCCAGAGGCCGGGCGAGTCTCTAAAGAGGCCCGGCGAGTCTCTCCAGAGGCCAGGCGAATCTCTACAGAGGCCGGGCGTGTCTCTCCAGGGGCCGGGCGAGTCTCTACAGAGGCTGGGCGAGTTTCTCCAGAGACCGGGTGAATCTCTACAGAGGCCAGGCGAGTCTCTACAGAGTCCAGGCGAGTCTCTCAAGAGGCCGGGCAAATCTCTCCAGAGGACGGGCGAGTATCGTCAGTTGCCAGGCAAATCTCCCCAGTGGCCGGGTGAGTCTTTCCAGAGGCCAGGCGAGTCTCTCCAGAGGCCGGGCGAGTCTCTGCAGAGGCCGGGCGAGTCTGTAAAGAGGCCGGGCGAGTCTCTACAGAGGTCGGGCGAGTCTCTACATAGGCCGGGCGAGTCTCTCCAGTGGCCGGACGAGTCTCTCCAGAGGCCAGGCGAGTCTCTCCAGGGGCCGGGCTAGCCTCTCCAGGGGCAGGGCGTGTCTTTCCAGAGGCAGGGCGAGTCTGCCCAGTGGCCGGGCGAGTCTTTCCAGAAGCCGGGCGAGTCTCTCCAGAGGCCGGGCGAGTCTCCCCAGTGGCCGGGCGAGTCTTTGCAGAGGCCAGGCGAGTCTCTCCAGAGGCCGGGCGAGTCTCTCCACAGGCCGGGCGAGGCTCTACAGAGGCCGGTCGGGTCTCTCCAGAGGCCGGGAGAGTCTCTCCAGAGGCCGGGCGAGTCTCTCCAGGGGCCGGACGAGTCTCTCCGGGGGACGGGAGAGTCTCTACAAAGGCCGGGTGAGTCTCTCCAGAGGCCGGGCGAGTCTTTCCAAGAGCCGTGCAAGTCTCTCCAGGGGACGGGCGAGTCTCTCCAGAGGCCAGGCGAGTCTCTCCAAGAGCCGTGCAAGTCTCTCCAGGGGATGGGCGAGTCTCTCGAGAGGCTGGCCGAATCTCTTCAGAGGCCGGGCGAGTCTCTGCAGAGGCCGGACGAGTCTGTAAAGGGGCCGGGCGAGTCTCTGCAGAGGCCGGTCGAGTCTGTAAAGAGGCCGGGCGAGTCTCTACAGAGGCCGGGCGAGTCTCTCCAGAGGCCAGGCAAGTCTCTCCAGGGGCCGGGCTAGCCTCTCCAGGGGAAGGGCGTGTCTTTCCAGAGGCAGGGCGAGTCTCTCCAGAGGCTGGGTGAGTCTCTCCACAGGCCGGGCGAGGCTCTACAGAGGCCGGGCGGGTCTCTCCAGAGGCCGGGCGAGTCTCTCCAGAGGCCGGGCAAGTCTCTCCAGGGGCCTGGCGAGTCTTTCCAGAGGCTGGGCGAGTCTCTCCAGGGGCCGGGCGCGTCTCTCCATAGGCCGTGCAAGTCTCTACAGGGGCCATGCGAGTCTCTACAGAGGCAGGACGTTTCTCTCCAGAGGCCGGGCGAGTCTCTTTAGGGGCCGGGCGAATCTCTCCCCAGGTCGGGCGTGTCTCTCCAGGGGCCGGGCAAAGTCTCTACAGAGGCCGGGCGAGTCTCTCTGGAGGCCGGGCGTGTCAATCCAGAGGCCGGACGAGTCTCTCCAGAGGCCGGGCGTGTCTCTCCATAGGCCGAGCGACTCTCCAGGGGCCGGGCGAGTCTCTCCAGAGGCCGGGCGAGTCTCTCCAGAGGCCGGGCGAGTCTCTCCAGAGGCCGGGCGAGTCTCTCCAGAGGCCGGGCGAGTCTTTCCACAGGCCAGGCGAGTCTCTCCAGAGACCGGGCGAGTCTCTCCATAGACCGGGAGAGTCTCTCCAGGGGCCGGGCGAGTCTTTCCGGAGGTTGGGCGAGTCTCTCCAGGGGCCGGGCAAGCCTCTCCAGGGGCCGGGCGAGTCTTTCCAGAGGCAGGGCGAGTCTCTCCAGGGGCCGGGCGAGTCTCTCCAGGGGCTGGGCGAGTCTCACCAGGGGCCAGGCGAGTCTCTCCAGGGGCCGGGCGAGTCTCTTCAGAGGCCGGGCGAGTCTTTCAAGAGGACCGTCAAATCTCTCCAGAGGCCGGGCGAGTCTCTCCAGAGGCTGGGCGAGTATCCCCAGTGGTCGGGCAAGTCTCCCCAGTGGCCGGTCGAGTCTTTTATAGGCCAGGCGAGTCTGTTTAGAGACCTGGCGAGTCTCTCCAGAGGCTGGGCGAGTCTCTCCAGTCGTCGAGCGAGTCTCTACAGGGGCCGGGCGAGTCTCTTCAGAGGCCGGGCGAGTCTCTCCAGGGTCCGGGCGAGTCTCTCCAGGGGCCGGGCGAGTCTGTTTAGAGACCAAGCGAGTCTCTCCAGAGGCTGGGCGAGTCTCTCCAGTCGTCGAGCGAGTCTCTACAGGGGCCGGGCGAGTCTCTTCAGAGGCCGGGCGAGTCTCTCCAGGGGCCGGGCGAGTCTCTCCAGAGGCCGGGCGAGTCTCTCCAGGGGCCAGGCGAGACTCTCCAGAGGCCGGACGTATCTCTACAGAGGACGGGCAAGTCTCTCCAGAGGCCGGGCGAGTCTTGCCAGAGGCTGGCTGAGTCTCCCCATTGGGCGGGCGAGTCTTTCCAGAGGCCGGTCGAGTCTCTCCAGAGGCCAAGCGAGTCACTCCAGGGGCCAGGCTAGTCTCACCAGGGGCCAGGCGAGACTCTCCAGAGGCCGGGCAAGTCTCTTCAGAGGCCAGGCGAATCTCTACAGAGGCCGGGCGAGTCTCTCCAGAGGCTGGGCGAGTCTCTCCAGAGGCCGGGCTAGCCTATCCAGGGGCAAAGCGAGTCTTACCAGAGGCAGGGCGAGTCTCTCCAGGGGCCGGGCGAGTCTCTCCAGGGGCCGGGCGAGTCTCTCCAGAGGCCAGGCGAATCTCTACAGAGGCAGGGCGAGTCTCTTTAGGTGCCAGGCGAGTCTCTCCAGAGGCCAGGCGAATCTCTACAGAGGCCGGGCGAGTCTCTCCACAGGCCGGGCGAGTCTCTTCAGAGGCCGGGCGAGTTTCTTCAGGGGCCGGGTGAATCTCTCCAGTGGCCGGGTGAGTCTTTCCAGAGGCCAGGCGAGTCTCTCCAGAGGCTGGGCGAGTCTCTCCACAGGCCGGGCGAGGCTCTCCAGAGGCCGGGCGGGTCTCTCCAGAGGCCGGGAGAGTCTCTCCAGAGGCCGGGCGAGTCTCTCCAGGGGCCGGACGAGTCTCTCCGGGGGACGGGAGAGTCTCTACAAAGGCTGGGCGAGTCTCTCCACAGGCCGGGCGAGTCTTTCCAGAGGCCAGGTGAGTCTCTCCAGAGGCCGGGCGATTCTCTCCGGAGGCCGGGCGAGTCTCAGCAGAGGCCGGGCGAATCTCTACAGAGGCCAGGCGAGTCTCTCCAGGAGCCGTGCAAGTCTCTCCAGGGGACGGGCGAGTCTCCCAAGAGGCTGGCCGAATCTTTTCAGGGGTCGGGCGAATATCTCCAGTGGCCGGGCGAGTCTCTCCAGGCGTCGGGCGAATATCTCCAGAGGCAAGGCGAGTCTCTCCAGGGGCCAGGCGAGTCTCTCCAGAGGCCGGGCAAGTCTATCCAGGGGCCTCGCGAGTCTCTTCAGAGGCCTGGCGAGTCTCTCCAAAGGCCAGGCGAGTCTCTCCAGGGGCCGACCGCGTCTCTCCATAGGCCGTGCAAGTCTCTACAGTGGCCATGCAAGTCTCTACAGAGGCAGGGCGAGTCTCTCCAGAGGCCGGGCAAGTCTCTCCAGAGGCCAGGCGACTCTCTCCAGAGGCCAGGCGAATCTCTCCAGGGGCCGGGCGAGTCTCTCCAGGGGCCGGGCGAGTCTCTACAGAGGCCGGGCGAGTCTCTCTGGAGGCAGGGCGAATCTCTCCAGAGGTCGGGCGTGTCAATCCAGAGGCCGGACGAGTCTCTCCTGAGGCCGGGCGTGACTCCCCATAGGCCGAGCGAATCTCTCCAGGGGCCGGGCGAGTCTCTCCAGAGGCCGGGTGAGTCTCTCCAGAGGCCGGGCGAGTCTCTCCAGAGGCCGGGCGAGTCTTTCCACAGGCCGGACGAGTCTCCCAGGTGGCCGGGCGAGTCTTTCCAGAGGCCAGGCGAGTCTCTCCAGAGGCCGGGCGAGTCTCTCCATAGACCGGGAGAGTCTCTCCAGGGGCCGGGCGAGTCTTTCCGGAGGTCGGGCGAGTCTCTCCAGGGGCCGGGCGAGCCTCTCCAGGGGCCGGGCGAGTCTTTCCAGAGGCAGGGCGAGTCTCTCCAGGGGCCGGGCAAGTCTCTCCAGGGGCTGGGCGAGTCTCACCAGGGGCCAGGCGAGACTCTCCAGGGGCCGGGCGAGTCTCTTCAGAGGCCGGGCGAGTCTCTCTAAAGGACCGTCAAATCTCTCCAGAGGCCGGGCGAGTCTCTCCAGAGGCTGGGCGAGTATCCCCAGTGGTCGGGCAAGTCTCCCCAGTGGCCGGTCGAGTCTTTCCATAGGCCAGGCGAGTCTGTTTAGAGACCAGGCGAGTCTCTCCAGAGGCTGGGCGAGTCTCTCCAGTCGTCGAGCGAGTCTCTACAGGGGCCGGGCGAGTCTCTTCAGAGGCCGGGCGAGTCTCTCCAGGGGCCGGGCGAGTCTCTCCAGTTTCCGGGCGAGTCTGTTTAGAGACCAGGCGAGTCTCTCCAGAGGCTGGGCGAGTCTCTCCAGTCGTCGAGCGAGTCTCTACAGGGGCCGGGCGAGTCTCTTCAGAGGCCGGGCGAGTCTCTCCAGGGGCCGGGCGAGTCTTTCCGGAGGTCGGGCGAGTCTCTCCAGGGGCCGGGCGAGCCTCTCCAGGGGCCGGGCGAGTCTTTCCAGAGGCTGGGCGTGTCTCTACATAGGCTGGGCGAATCTCTCCAGGGGCCGGGCGAGTCTCTCCAGGGGCCGGGCGAGTCTCTACAGAGGCCGGGCGAATCTCTCTGGAGGCAGGGCGAATCTCTCCGGAGGCCGGGCGTGTCAATCCAGAGGCCGGACGAGTCTCTCCAGAGGCCGGGCGTGTCTCTCCATAGGCCGAGCGAATCTCTCCAGGGGCCGGGCGAGTCTCTCCAGAGGCCGGGCGAGTCTCTCCAGAGGCCGCGCGAGTCTCTCCAGAGGCCGGGCGAGTCTCTCCAGAGGCTGGGCGCGTCTTTCCACAGGCCGGACGAGTCTCCCAGGTGGCCGGGCGAGTCATTCCAGAGGCCAGGCGAGTCTCTCCAGAGGCCGGGCGAGTCTCTCCATAGGCCGGGAGAGTCTCTCCAGGGGCCGGGCGAGTCTTTCCGGAGGTCGGGCGAGTCTCTCCAGGGGTCGGGCGAGCCTCTCCAGGGGCCGGGCGAGTCTTTCCAGAGGCAGGGCGAGTCTCTCCAGGGGCCCGGCGAGTCTCTCCAGGGGCAAGGCGAGTCTCACCAGGGGCCAGGCGAGTCTCTCCAGGGGCCGGGCGCGTCTCTCAAAAGGACCGTCAAATCTCTCCAGAGGCCGGGCGAGTCTCTCCAGAGGCTGGGCGAGTATCCCCAGTGGTCGGGCAAGTCTCCCCAGTGGCCGGTCGAGTCTTTCCATAGGCCAGGCGAGTCTGTTTAGAGACCAGGCGAGTCTCTCCAGAGGCTGGGCGAGTCTCTCCAGGCCTCGAGCGAGTCTCTACAGGGGCCGGGCGAGTCTCTCCAGTGGCCGGGCGAGTCTGTTTAGAGACCAGGCGAGTCTCTCCAGAGGATGGGCGAGTCTCTCCAGTCGTCGAGCGAGTCTCTACAGGGGCCGGGCGAGTCTCTTCAGAGGCCGGGCGAGTCTCTCCAGGGGCCGGGCGAGTCTCTCCAGAGGCCGGGCGAGTCTCTCCAGGGGCCAGGCGAGTCTCTCCAGAGGCCGGGCAAGTCTCTACAGAGGCCGGGCGAATCTCTCTGGAGGCAGGGCGAATCTCTCCGGAGGCCGGGCGTGTCAATCCAGAGGCCGGACGAGTCTCTCCAGAGGCCGGGCGTGTCTCTCCATAGGCCGAGCGAATCTCTCCAGGGGCCGGGCGAGTCTCTCCAGAGGCCGGGCGAGTCTCTCCAGAGGCCGCGCGAGTCTCTCCAGAGGCCGGGCGAGTCTCTCCAGAGGCTGGGCGCGTCTTTCCACAGGCCGGACGAGTCTCCCAGGTGGCCGGGCGAGTCATTCCAGAGGCCAGGCGAGTCTCTCCAGAGGCCGGGCGAGTCTCTCCATAGGCCGGGAGAGTCTCTCCAGGGGCCGGGCGAGTCTTTCCGGAGGTCGGGCGAGTCTCTCCAGGGGTCGGGCGAGCCTCTCCAGGGGCCGGGCGAGTCTTTCCAGAGGCAGGGCGAGTCTCTCCAGGGGCCCGGCGAGTCTCTCCAGGGGCAAGGCGAGTCTCACCAGGGGCCAGGCGAGTCTCTCCAGGGGCCGGGCGCGTCTCTCAAAAGGACCGTCAAATCTCTCCAGAGGCCGGGCGAGTCTCTCCAGAGGCTGGGCGAGTATCCCCAGTGGTCGGGCAAGTCTCCCCAGTGGCCGGTCGAGTCTTTCCATAGGCCAGGCGAGTCTGTTTAGAGACCAGGCGAGTCTCTCCAGAGGCTGGGCGAGTCTCTCCAGGCCTCGAGCGAGTCTCTACAGGGGCCGGGCGAGTCTCTCCAGTGGCCGGGCGAGTCTGTTTAGAGACCAGGCGAGTCTCTCCAGAGGATGGGCGAGTCTCTCCAGTCGTCGAGCGAGTCTCTACAGGGGCCGGGCGAGTCTCTTCAGAGGCCGGGCGAGTCTCTCCAGGGGCCGGGCGAGTCTCTCCAGAGGCCGGGCGAGTCTCTCCAGGGGCCAGGCGAGTCTCTCCAGAGGCCGGGCAAGTCTCTCCAGAGGCCGTGCGAGTCTTGCCAGAGGCCGGGTGAGTCTCCCCATTGGGCGGGCGAGTCTTTCCAGAGGCCGGTCGAGTCTCTCCGGAGGCCGGGCGAGTCACTCCAGGGGCCAGGCTAGTCTCACCAGGGGCCAAGCGAGACTCTCCAGAGGCCGTGCAAGTCTCTTCAGAGGCCAGGCGAGTCTCTTTAGGTGCCGGGCGAGTCTCTCCAGGGGCCGGACAAGTCTCTCCAGAGGCCGGGCGAGTCTCTCCAGAGGCCGGGCTAGCCTATCCAGGGGCAAAGCGAGTCTTACCAGAGGCAGGGCGAGTCTCTCCAGGGGCCGGGCGAGTCTCTCCAGGGGCCGGGCGAGTCTCTCCACAGGCCGGGCGAGTCTCTACAGAGGCCGGGCGAGTCTCTCCAGGGGCCGGACAAGTCTCTCCAGAGGCCGGGCGAGTCTCTCCAGAGGCCGGGCTAGCCTATCCAGGGGCAGAGCGAGTCGTACCAGAGGCAGGGCGAGTCTCTCCAGGGGCCGGGCGAGTCTCTCCAGGGGCAGGGCGAGTCTCTCCACAGGCCGGGCGAGTCTCTACAGAGACCGGGCGAGTCTCTCCAGAGGCCGGGCTAGTCTCACCAGGGGTCGGGCGAGTCTCTCCAGGGGCCAGGCGAGTCTCTTCAGAAGCCGGGTGAGTCTCTGCAGAGGCCAGGCGAGTCTCTCCAGGGGCCGGGCAAGTCTCTACAGAGGCAGGGCGAATCTCTACAGAGGTTGGGAGAGTCTGATCAGAGGCCGCGCGAGTCTTTCCAGAGGCCGGGCGAGACTCTCTAGCGGCCGGGCGAGTCTTTCCAGAGGCCGGGCGAGTCTCTCCAGAGGCCGGGCAAGTCTCTCCAGGGGCCTGGCGAGTCTCTTCAGAGGCCGGGCGAGTCTCTCCAGAGGCCAGGCGAGTCCTTCCAGAGGCCAGGCGAGTCTCTCCAGGGGCCGAGCGCGTCTCTCCATAGGCCGTGCAAGTCTCTACAGGGGCCATGCGAGTCTCTACAGAGGCAGGGCGAGTCTCTCCAGAGGCCGGACGAGTCTCTTTAGGGGCCGGGCGAATCTCTCCACAGGTCGGGCGAGTCTCTCAAGAGGCCGGGCGAATCTCTCCAGAGGCAGTGCGAGTCTCTCCAGAAGCCAGGCGAGTCTCTCCAGAGGCCGGGCGAGTCTCTCCATTGGGCGGGCGAGTCTTTCCAGAGGCCAGTCGAGTCTCTCCGGAGGCCGGGCGAGTCACTCCAGGGGCCAGGCTAGTCTCACCAGGGGCCAGGCGAGACTCTCCAGAGGCCGGGCAAGTCTCTTCAGAGGCCAGGCGAATCTCTACAGAGGCCGGGCGAGTCTCTCCAGGGGCCGGGCGAGTCTCTCCAGAGGCCGGGCTAGCCTATCCAGGGGCAAAGCGAGTCTTACCAGAGGCAGGGCGAGTCTCTCCAGGGGCCGGGCGAGTCTCTCCAGGGGCCGGGCGAGTCTCTCCACAGGCCGGGCGAGTCTCTACAGAGACCGGGCGAGTCTCTCCAGGGGCCGGACAAGTCTCTCCAGAGGCCGGGCGAGTCTCTCCAGAGGCCGGGCTAGCCTATCCAGGGGCCGGGCGAGTCTCTCCAGGGGCCGGGCGAGTCTCTCCACAGGCCGGGCGAGTCTCTACAGAGACCGGGCGAGTCTCTCCAGGGGCCGGACAAGTCTCTCCAGAGGCCGGGCAAGTCTCTCCAGAGGCCGGGCTAGCCTATCCAGGGGCCGGGCGAGTCTCTCCAGAGGCCGGGCGAAGCTCTAAAGTGGCCGGGCGAGTCTCTACAGAGGCCAGGCGAGTCTCTCCACAGGCCGGGCGAGTCTCTACAGAGGCCGGGCGAGTCTTTCCAGAGGCCGGGCGAATCTCTCCAGAGGCAGGGTGAGTCTCTCTAGCGGCCGGGCGAGTCTTTCCAGAGGCCGGGCGAATCTCTCCAGAGGCCGGGCGAGTCTCTCCAGAGGCCGGGCGAGTCTCCCCAGAGGTCGGGCGAGTCTCCCCAGATGCCGGGCGAGTCTTTCCAGAGGCCGGGCGAGTCTTTCCAGAGGCCGGGCGAATCTCTCCAGAGGCTGGGCGAGTCTCTCTAGGGGCCGGGCGAGTCTCACCAGGGGCCAGGCGAGTCTCTCCAGGGGCCGGGCGAGTCTCTTCAGAGGCCGGGCGAGTCTCTCAAAAGGACCGTCAAATCTCTCCAGAGGCCGGGCGAGTCCCTCCAGAGGCCGGGCGAATCTCTACAGAGGCCCGGCGAGTCTCTCTAGGGGCCGGGCGAGTCTTTTTAGAGGCCGGGCGAATCTCTACAGAGGCCCGGCGAGTCTCTCCATAGGCCGGGAGAGTCTCTCCAGGGGCCGGGCGAGTCTCTCCGGAGGTCGGGTGAGTCTCTCCAGGGGCCGGGCGAGCCTCTCCAGGGGCCGGGCGAGTCTTTCCAGAGGCAGGGCGAGTCTCTCCAGCGGCCGGGCGAGTCTCTCCAGGGGCTGGGCGAGTCTCACCAGGGGCCAGGCGAGTCTCTCCAGGGGCCGGGCGAGTCTCTTCAGAGGCCGGGCGAGTCTCTCAAAAGGACCGTCAAATCTCTCCAGAGGCCGGGCGAGTCCCTCCAGAGGCTGGGCGAGTATCCCCAGTGGCCGGGCAAGTCTCCCCAGTTGCCGGTCGAGTCTTTCCATAGGCCAGGCGAGTCTCTCCAGAGGCTGTGCGAGTCTCTGCAGAAGCCTGGCGAGTCTCTCCAGAGGCCGGGCTAGTCTCTTCAGGTATCGGGCGAGTCTCTCCAGGGGCCGGGCTAGCCTCTCCAGGGGCAGGGCGAGTCTTTCCAGCGGCAGGGCGAGTCTCTCCATGGGCCGGGCGAGTCTCTCCAGGGGCCGGGCGAGTCTGTTTAGAGACCAGGCGAGTCTCTCCAGAGGCTGGGCGAGTCTCTCCAGTCGTCGAGCGAGTCTCTCCAGGGGCCGGGCGAGTCTCTTCAGAGGCCGGGCGGGTCTCTCCAGAGGCCGGGCGAGTCTCTCCAGGGGCCAGGCGAGTCTCTCTAGAGGCCAGGCGTATCTCTACAGAGGTCGGGCAAGTCTCTCCAGAGGCCGGACGAGTCTTGCCAGAGGCCGGGTGAGTCTCCCCATTGGGCGGGCGAGTCTTTCCAGAGGCCGGGCGAGTCTCTCCGGAGGCCGGGCGAGTCACTCCAGGGGCCAGGCGAGTCTCTACAGAGGCCGGGCTAGTCTCACCAGGGGCCAGGCGAGTCTCTCCAGGGGCCGGGCGAGTCTATTCAGAGGCCGGGTGAGTTTCTCCAGGGTCCAGGCGAGTCTCTCCAGAGGCCGGGCGAGTCTCTCCAGGGGACGGGCGAGTTTCTCCAGAGGCCGGGCGAATCTCTACAGAGGCCGGGCGAGTCTCTCCAGAGGCCGGGCGTATCTCTACAAAGGCCGGGCGAGTCTCTCCAGAGGCCGGGCGAGTCTCCCCAGTAGCCAGACGAGTCTTTTCAGAGGCCGGGCAAGTCTCTCCAGAGGCCGGGCAAGACTCTTCAGAGGCCAGGCGAATCTCTACAGAGGCCGGCGAGTCTTTCCAGGGGCCGGACAAGTCTCTCCAGAGGCCGGGCGAGTCTCTCCAGAGGCCGGGCTAGCCTATCCAGGGGCAGAGCGAGTTTTACCAGAGGCAGGGCGAGTCTCTCCAGAGGCCGAGCGAGTCTCTCCAGGGGCCGGGCGAGTCTCTTCAGAGACCGTGCGAGTCTCTCCAGAGGCCGGGCTAGTCTCACCAGGGGTCGGGCGAGTCTCTCCAGGGCCGGGCGAGTCTCATCAGAAGCCGGGTGAGACTCTGCAGAAGCCAGGCGAGTCTCTCCGGGGGCCGGGCAAGTCTCTCCAGAGGCCGGTCGAATCTCTACAGAGGCCGGGCGAGTCTCTCCAGAGGCAGATCGAATCTCTACAGAGGTTGGGCGAGTCTCCCCAGAGGCCGGGGGCGAGTCTTTCCAGAGGCCGGGCGAGTCTCTCCAGAGGCCGGGCGAGTCTCCCCAGTGGCCGGGCGAGTCTTTGCAGAGGCCAGGCGAGTCTCTCCAGAGGCCGGGCGAGTCTCTTTAGAGGCCGGGCGAGTCTCTCCAGAGGCCGGGCGAATCTCTAAAGTGAGCGGGCGAGTCTCTCCAGGGGCCGGGCGAGTCTCTACAGAGGCCGGGCGAGTCTCTCCGCAGGCCGGGCGAGTCTCTACAGAGGCCGGGTGAATCTTTCCAGAGGCCGGGCGAATCTCTCCAGAGGGCAGGCGAGTCTCTCTAGGGGCCGGGCGAGTCTTTCCAGAGGCCGGGCGAATCTCTCCAGAGGCCGGGCGAGTCTCTCCAGAGGCCGAGCGAATCTCTACAGAGGTCGGGCGAGTCTCCCCATTGGGCGGGCGAGTCTTTCCAGAGGCCGGGCGAGTCTCTCCGGAGGCCGGGCGAGTCACTCCAGGGGCCAGGCGAGTCTCTACAGAGGCCGGGCTAGTCTCACCAGGGGCCAGGCGAGTCTCTCCAGGTGCCGGGCGAGTCTCTCCAGAGGCTGGACTAGTCTCTCCAGAGACTGGGCGATTCTCTCCAGGGGCCGGGGGAGTCTCTCCAGAGGCCGGACGAGTCTCTCTGGAGGCAGGGCGAATCTCTCCAGAGGCCGGACGAGTCTCTCCAGAGGCCGGGCGAGTCAATCCAGAGGCCGGGAGAGTCTTTCCAGAGGCCGGGCGAGTGTCTCCAGGGGCCGTGCGAGTCTCTACAGGGGCCGGGCGAGTCTCTCCAGAGGCAGGGCGAGTCTCTCCAGGGGCCAGGTGAATCTCTCCTGAGGACGGACGAGTCTCTCAGGGGCCAGGTGGGTCTATCCAGAGGCAGGGTGAGTCTCCCCAGTGGCCGGGCGAGTCTCCCCAGAGGCCGGTCAAGTCTCTGCAGAGGCCGGGCGAATGTCTACAGAAGCCGGGCGAGTCTCTTCAGGGGCCGGGCGAGTCTCTCCAGAGGCCGAGCGAATCTCTACAGAGGCCGGCGAGTCTCTCCAGGGGCCAGGCGAGTCTCTCCAGAGGCCGGGCGAGTCTCCCCAGTGGCCGGGCGAGTCTTTCCAGAGGCTGGGCGTGTCTCTCCATAGGCTGGGCGAATCTCTCCAGGGGTCGGGCGAGTCTCTACAGTGGCCGGGCGAGTCTCTCTGGAGGCAGGGCGAATCTCTACAGAGGCCGGGCGTGTCAATCCAGAGGCCGGACGAGTCTCTCCAGAGGCCGGGCGTGTCTCTCCATAGGCCGAGCGAATCTGTCAAGGGGTCGGGCGAGTCTCTCCAGAGGCCGGACGAGTCTTTCCAGAGGCTGGGCCAGTCTTTCCAGAGGCCTGGAGAGTCTCTCCAGAGGCCGGGTGAGTCTCTCCAGAGGCCGGGCGAGTCTCTCCTTAGGCCGGGAGAGTCTCTCCAGGGGCCGGGCGAGTCTCTCCGGAGGCCGGGCGAGTCTCTCCAGGGGCCGAGCGAGCCTCTCCAGGGGCCGGGCGTGTCTCTCCATAGGCCGAGCGAATCTCTCCAGAGGCCGGGTGAGTCTCTCCAGAGGTCGGGCGAGTCTCTCCAGGGGCCGGGCGAGCCTCTCCAGGGGCCGGGCGAGTCTTTCCAGAGGCAGGGCGAGTCTCTCCAGGGGCCGGGCGAGTCGCTCCAGCGGCTGGGCGAGTCTCACCAGGGGCCAGGTGAGTCTCTCCAAGGGCCGGGCGAGTCTCTTCAGAGGCAGGGCGAATCTTTCCAGGGGCCAGGCGAAACTCTCCTGAGGACGAGCGAGTCCCTCCAGAGGCCGGGCGGGTCTATTCAGAGACAGGGCGAGTCTCCCCAGAGGCCGGGCGACTCTGCAGAGGCCGGGCGAGTCTCTAAAGAGGGCGGGTGAGTCTATCCGGAGCAGGGTGAATCTCTCCAGGGGCCGGACAAGTCTCTCCAGAAGCCGGGCGAGTCAATTCAGAGGCCGGGCGAGTCTCTCCAGAGGCCGGGCGAATCTCTACAGAGGTCGGGCGAGTCTCCCCAGAGGCCGGGCGAGTCTTTGTAGAGGCCGGGCGAGTCTGCCCAGTGGCAGGGCGAGTCTTTCCAGAGGCCGGGCGAATCTCTCCAGAGGCCGGGCGAGTCTCCCCAGTGGCCGGGCGAGTCTTTGCAGAGGCCAGGCGAGTCTCTCCAGAGGCTGTGCGAGTCTCTGCAGAGGCCTGGCGAGTGTCTAAAGAGGCCGGGCGAGTCTTTCCAGAGGCAGGGCGAGTCTCTTCAGGGGCCGGGCGAGTCTCTCCAGGGGCCGGGCGAGTCTCTTTAGAGACCAGGCGAGTCTCTCCAGAGGCCGGGCTAGTCTCTTCAGGGATCGGGCGAGTCTCTCCAGGGGCCGGGCTAGCCTCTCCAGGGGCAGGGCGAGTCTTTCCAGTGGCAGGGCGAGTCTCTCCAGGGGCCGGGCGAGTCTCTCCAGGGGCCGGGCGAGTCTGTTTAGAGACCAGGCGAGTCTCTCCAGAGGCTGGGCGAGTCTCTCCAGTCGTCGAGCGAGTCTCTCCAGGGGCCGGGCGAGTCTCTTCAGAGGCCGGGCGGGTCTCTCCAGAGGCCAGGCGAGTCTCTCCAGGGGCCAGGCGAGTCTCTCCAGAGGCCGGGCGTATCTCTACAGAGGTCGGGCAAGTCTCTCCAGAGGCCGGGCGAGTCTTGCCAGAGGCCGGGTGAGTCTCCCCATTGGGCGGGCGAGTCTTTCCAGAGGCCGGGCGAGTTTCTCCGGAGGCCGGGCGAGTCACTCCAGGGGCCAGGCGAGTCTCTACAGAGGCCGGGCTAGTCTCACCAGGGGCCAGGCGAGTCTCTCCAGGGGCCGGGCGAGTCTATACAGAGGCCGGATGAGTCTCTCCAGGGTCCAGGCGAGTCTCTCCAGAGGCCGGGCGAGTCTCTCCAGGGGACGGGCGAGTCTCTCCAGAGGCCGGGCGAATCTCTACAGAGGCCGGGCGAGTCTCTCCAGAGGCCGGGCGTATCTCTACAAAGGCCGGGCGAGTCTCTCCAGAGGCCGGGCGAGTCTCCCCAGTAGCCAGACGAGTCTTTTCAGAGGCCGGGCAAGTCTCTCCAGAGGCCGGGCAAGACTCTTCAGAGGCCAGGCGAATCTCTACAGAGGCCGGGCGAGTCTCTCCAGGGGCCGGACAAGTCTCTCCAGAGGCCGGGCGAGTCTCTCCAGAGGCCGGGCTAGCCTATCCAGGGGCAGAGCGAGTCTTACCAGAGGCAGGGCGAGTCTCTCCAGAGGCCGAGCGAGTCTCTCCAGGGGCCGGGCGAGTCTCTCCAGAGGCTGGGCTAGTCTCACCAGGGGTCGGGCGAGTCTCTCCAGGGGCAGGGCGAGTCTCTTCAGAAGCCGGGTGAGCCTCTGCAGAGGCCAGGCGAGTCTCTCCAGGGGCCGGGCAAGTCTCTCCAGAGGCCGGTCGAATCTCTACAGAGGCCGGGCGAGTCTCTCCAGAGGCAGATCGAATCTCTACAGAGGTTGGGCGAGTCTCCCCAGAGGCCGGGCGAGTCTTTCCAGAGGCCGGGCGAGTCTCTCCAGAGGCCGGGCGAGTCTCCCCAGTGGCCGGGCGAGTCTTTGCAGAGGCCAGGCGAGTCTCTCCAGAGGCCGGCGAGTCTCTTTAGAGGCCGGGCGAGTCTCTCCAGAGGCCGGGCGAATCTCTAAAGTGAGCGGGCGAGTCTCTCCAGGGGCCGGGCGAGTCTCTACAGAGGCCGGGCGAGTCTCTCCGCAGGCCGGGCAAGTCTCTACAGAGGCCGGGCGAGTCTTTCCAGATACCGGGCGAATCTCTCCAGAGGCCAGGCGAGTCTCTCTAGGGGCCGGGCGAGTCTTTCCAGAGGCCGGGCGAATCTCTCCAGAGGCCGGGCGAGTCTCTCCAGAGGCCGGGCGAATCTCTACAGAGGTTGGGCGAGTCTCCCCAGAGGCCGGGTGAGTCTTTCCAGAGGCCGGGCGAGTCTGCCCAGTGGCAGGGCAAGTCTTTCCAGAGGCCAAGCGAATCTCTCCAGAGGCCGGGCGAGTCTCCCCAGTGGCCGGGCGAGTCTTTGCAGAGGCCAGGCGAGTCTCTCCAGAGGCAGGGCGAATCTCTCCAGAGGCCGGGCGAGTCTCCCCAGTGGCCGGGCGAGTCTTTGCAGGGCCAGACGAGTCTCCCCAGAGGCAGGGCGAGTCTCTCCAGAGGCCGGGCGAGTCTCTTTAAAGGGCGGGCGAGTCTCTCCACAGGCCAGGCGAGTCTCTTCAGAGGCCAGGCGAGTCTGCCCAGTGGCCGGGCGAGTCTTTCCAGAGGCTGGGCGAATCTCTCCTGAGGCCGGGCGAGTCTCCCCAGTGGACGGGCGAGTCTTTCCAGAGGCCAGGCGAGTCTTTCCAGAGGCAGGGCGAGTCTCTCCAGAGGCCTGGTGAGTCTCTCCAGAGGCCGGGTGAATCTCTACAGAGGTCGGGCGAGTCTATCCAGGGGCCGGCGAGTCTCTCCAGAGGCCAGGCGAGTCTCTCCACAGGCCGGGCGAGTGTTTCCAGAGGCCGGGCAAATCTCTCCAGAGGGCGGGCGAGTCTATCCAGGGGCCGGGCGAGTCTCTCCAGAGGCTGGACTAGTCTCTCCAGAGGCTGGGCGATTCTCTCCAGGGGCCGGGGGAGTCTCTCCAGAGGCCGGACGAGTCTCTCTGGAGGCAGGGCGAATCTCTCCAGAGGCCGGACGAGTCTCTCCAGAGGCCGGGCGAGTCAATCCAGAGGCCGGGAGAGTCTTTCCAGAGGCCGGGAGAGTGTCTCCAGGGGCCGGGCGAGTCTCTCCACAGGCCGTGCGAGTCTATACAGGGGCCGGGCGAGTCTCTCCAGAGGCAGGGCGAGTCTCTCCAGGGGCCAGGTGAATCTCTCCTGAGGACGGACGAGTCTCTCAGGGGCCAGGTGGATCTATCCAGAGGCAGGGTGAGTCTCCCAGTGGCCTGGCGAGTCTCCCCAGAGGCCGGTCAAGTCTCTGCAGAGGCCGGGCGAATGTCTACAGAAGCCGGGCGAGTCTCTTCAGGGGCCGGGCGAGTCTCTCCAGAGGCCGGGCGAATCTCTACAGAGGCCGGCGAGTCTCTCCAGGGGCCAGGCGAGTCTCTCCAGAGGCCGAGCGAGTCTCCCCAGTGGCCGGGCGAGTCTTTCCAGAGGATGGGCGTGTCTCTCCATAGGCTGGGCGAATCTCTCCAGGGGCCGGGCGAGTCTCTACAGAGGCCGGGCGAGTCTCTCTGGAGGCAGGGCGAATCTCTACAGAGGCCGGGCGTGTCAATCCAGAGGCCGGACGAGTCTCTCCAGAGGCCGGGCGTGTCTCTCCATAGGCCGAGCGAATCTGTCAAGGGGTCGGGCGAGTCTCTCCAGAGGCCGGGCGACTCTTTCCAGAGGCTGGGCCAGTCTTTCCAGAGGCCTGGAGAGTCTCTCCAGAGGCCGGGTGAGTCTCTCCAGAGGCCGGGCGAGTCTCTCCTTAGGCCGGGAGAGTCTCTCCAGGGGCCGGGCGAGTCTCTCCGGAGGCCGGGCGAGTCTCTCCAGGGGCCGAGCGAGCCTCTCCAGGGGCCGGGCGTGTCTCTCCATAGGCCGAGCGAATCTCTCCAGAGGCCGGGTGAGTCTCTCCAGAGGTCGGGCGAGTCTCTCCAGGGGCCGGGCGAGCCTCCCCAGAGGCCGGGCGAATCTCTACAGGGGCCGGGCGAGTCTCTACAGAGTCCAGGCGAGTCTCTCAAGAGGCCGGGCAAATCTCTCCAGATGCCGGGCGAGTCTCTTCAGAGGCCGTGCGAGTCTCTCCAGAGGCCGGGCAAGTATACCCAGTGGCCAGGCAAATCTCTCCAGTGGCCAGGTGAGTCTTTCCAGAGGCCAGGCGAGTCTCTCCAGAGGCCAGGCGAGTCTCTGCAGAGGCCGGGCGAGTCTGTAAAGAGGCCGGGCGAGTCTCTCCATAGGCCGGGCGAGTCTCTCCAGTGGCCGGACGAGTCTCTCCAGAGGCCCGGCGATTCTCTCCAGGGGCCGGGCTAGCCTCTCCAGGGGCAGGGCGTGTCTTTCCAGAGGCAGGGCGAGTCTGCCCAGTGGCCGGGGGAGTCTTTCCAAAGGCTGGGCGAGTCTCTCTAGAGGCTGGGCGAGTCTCTCCACAGGCCGGGCGAGGCACTCCAGAGGCCGGGCGAGTCTCTCCAGAGGCCGGACGAATCTCTCCGGGGTCCGGGAGAGTCTCTACAAAGGCCGGGTGAGTCTCTCCAGAGGCCGGGCGAGTCTTTCCAGAGGCCAGATGAGTCTCTCCAGGGTCCGGACCAGTCTCTCCAGCGGCCGGGCGAGTCTCTCCGTAGGCCTGGCGAGTCTCAGCAGAGGCCGGGCGAATCTCTACAGAGGCCGGGCGAGTCTCTCCAGGAGCCGTGCCAATCTCTCCAGGGGACGGGCGAGTCTCTCCAGAGGCCGGCCGAATCTCTTCAGAGGTCGGGCGAGTTTCTCCAGAGGCCGGGCAAATCTCTACGGAGGCCTGGCGAGTCTCTAAATGGGCCGGCCGAGTCTCTCCAGGGGCCGGGCGAGTCTCTCCAGAGGCCGGGCAAGTCTCTCCAGGGGCCTGGCGAGTCTATTCAGAGGCCGGGCGAGTCTCTCCAGAGGCCGTGCAAGTCTTTCCAGAGGCTGGGCGAGTCTCTCCAGGGGCCGAGCGAGTCTCTCCATAGGCCGTGCAAGTCTCTACAGGGGCCATGCGAGTCTCTACAGAGGCCGGGCGAGTTTCTTTAGGGGCCGGGCGAGTATACCCAGTGACCAGGCAAATCTCTCCAGTGGCCGGGTGAGTCTTTCCAGAGGCCAGGCGAGTCTCTCCAGAGGCCGGGCGAGTCTGTAAAGAGGCCGGGCGAGTCTCTCCATAGGCCGGGCGAGTCTCTCCAGTGGCCGGACGAGTCTCTCCAGGGGCAGGGCGTGTCTTTCCAGAGGCAGGGCGAGTCTGCCCAGTGGCCGGGCGAGTCTTTCCAAAGCCTGGGCGAGTCTCTCTAGAGGCTGGGCGAGTCTCTCCACAGGCCGGGCGAGGCACTCCAGAGGCCGGGCGAGTCTCTCCAGAGGCCGGACGAATCTCTCCGGGGGCCGGGAGAGTCTCTACAAAGGCCGAGTGAGTCTCTCCAGAGGCCGGGCGAGTCTCTTTAGGGGCCGGGCGAGTCTCTCCATGGGCTGGGCGGGTCTATCCAGAGGCAGGGCGAGTATCCCCAGTGGCCGGGCGAGTCTTTCCAGAGGCCGGGCCAGTCTGTCCAGAGGCCGGGCGAATCTCTAGAGGCCGGGCGTGTCTCTCCAGGGGTCGGGCGAGTCTCTACAGAGGCTGGGCGAGTCTCTCCAGAGGCCGGGCGAATCTCTACAGGGGCCGGGCGAGTCTCTACAGAGTCCAGGCGAGTCTCTCAAGAGGCCGGGCAAATCTCTCCAGATGCCGGGCGAGTCTCTTCAGAGGCCGTGCGAGTCTCTCCAGAGGCCGGGCAAGTATACCCAGTGGCCAGGCAAATCTCTCCAGTGGCCAGGTGAGTCTTTCCAGAGGCCAGGCGAGTCTCTCCAGAGGCCAGGCGAGTCTCTGCAGAGGCCGGGCGAGTCTGTAAAGAGGCCGGGCGAGTCTCTCCATAGGCCGGGCGAGTCTCTCCAGTGGCCGGACGAGTCTCTCCAGAGGCCCGGCGATTCTCTCCAGGGGCCGGGCTAGCCTCTCCAGGGGCAGGGCGTGTCTTTCCAGAGGCAGGGCGAGTCTGCCCAGTGGCCGGGGGAGTCTTTCCAAAGGCTGGGCGAGTCTCTCTAGAGGCTGGGCGAGTCTCTCCCCAGGCCGGGCGAGGCACTCCAGAGGCCGGGCGAGTCTCTCCAGAGGCCGGACGAATCTCTCCGGGGTCCGGGAGAGTCTCTACAAAGGCCGGGTGAGTCTCTCCAGAGGCCGGGCGAGTCTTTCCAGAGGCCAGGTGAGTCTCTCCAGGGTCCGGACCAGTCTCTCCAGCGGCCGGGCGAGTCTCTCCGTAGGCCTGGCGAGTCTCAGCAGAGGCCGGGCGAATCTCTACAGAGGCCGGACGAGTCTCTCCAGGAGCCGTGCCAATCTCTCCAGGGGACGGGCGAGTCTCTCCAGAGGCCGGCCGAATCTCTTCAGAGGTCGGGCGAGTTTCTCCAGAGGCCGGGCAAATCTCTACGGAGGCCTGGCGAGTCTCTAAATGGGCCGGCCGAGTCTCTCCAGGGGCCGGGCGAGTCTCTCCAGAGGCCGGGCAAGTCTCTCCAGGGGCCTGGCGAGTCTCTTCAGAGGCCGGGCGAGTCTCTCCAGAGGCCGTGCAAGTCTTTCCAGAGGCTGGGCGAGTCTCTCCAGGGGCCGAGCGAGTCTCTCCATAGGCCGTGCAAGTCTCTACAGGGGCAGGGCGTGTCTTTCCAGAGGCAGGGCGAGTCTGCCCAGTGGCCGGGCGAGTCTTTCCAAAGCCTGGGCGAGTCTCTCTAGAGGCTGGGCGAGTCTCTCCACAGGCCGGGCGAGGCACTCCAGAGGCCGGGCGAGTCTCTCCAGAGGCCGGACGAATCTCTCCGGGGGCCGGGAGAGTCTCTACAAAGGCCGAGTGAGTCTCTCCAGAGGCCGGGCGAGTCTCTTTAGGGGCCGGGCGAGTCTCTCCAGAGGCCGGGCGAGTCTCTCCAGAGGCCGGGCGAATCTCTCCACAGGCCGGACGAGTCTCTCAAGAGGCCGGGCGAATCTCTCCAGAGGCAGGGCGAGTCTCTCTAGAGGCCAGGCGAGTCTCTCCAGAGGCCGGGCGAGTCTCTCCAGGGGCCATGCGAGACTCTACAGAGGCAGGGCGAGTCTCTTTAGGTGTCGGGCGAGTCTCTCCAGAGGCCGGGCGAATCACTACAGAGGCAGGGCGAGTCTCTTTAGGTGCCAGGCGAGTCTTTACAGAGGCTGGGCGAGTCTCTCCAGTGGCCGGGCAAATCTCTACAGAGGCCGGGCGAGTCTCTACAGAGTCCAGGCGAGTCTCTCAAGAGGCCGGGCAAATCTCTCCAGATGCCGGGCGAGTCTCTCCAGAGGCCCGGCGAGTCTCTCCAGAGGCCGGGTGAGTATCCCCAATGACCAGGCAAATCTCCCCAGTGGCCAGGTGAGTCTTTCCAGAGGCCAGGCGAGTCTCTCCAGAGGCCGGGCGAGTCTCTGCAGAGGCCGGGCGAGTCTGTAAAGAGGCCAGGCGAGTCTCTGCAGAGGCCGGGCGAGTCTGTAAAGAGGCCAGGCGAGTCTCTCCAGAGGCCAGGCGAGTCTCTCCAGAGGCCGGGCTAGCCTCTCCAGGGGAAGGGCGTGTCTTTCCAGAGGCAGGGCGAGTCTGCCCAGTGGCCGGGTGTGTCTTTCCAGAGGCCGGGCGAGTCTCTCCAGAGGCCAGGCAAGTCTTTCCAGAGGCTGGGCCAGTCTCTCCATGGGCTGAGCGCGTCTCTCCATAGGCCGTGCAAGTCTCTACAGGGGCCATGCGAGTCTCTACAGAGGCCGGGCGAGTCTCTACAGAGGCCGGGCGAGTCTCTTTAGGGGCCGGGCGAGTCTCTCCAGAGGCCGGGCGAATCTCTCCACAGGCCGGACGAGTCTCTCCAGAGGCCAGGCGAGTCTCTCCAGAGGCCGGGCGAGTCTCTTTAGGTGTCGAGCGAGTCTCTCCAGAGGCCGGGTGAATCTCTACAGAGGCAGGGCGAGTCTCTTTAGGTGCCTGGCGAGTCTTTCCAGAGGCCGGGCGAGTCTCTAAAGAGGCCGGGCGAGTCTCTCCAGAGGCCAGGCGAATCTCTAAAGAGGCCGGGCGTGTCTCTCCAGGGGCCAGGCGAGTCTCTACAGAGGCTGGGCGAGTCTCTCCAGAGGCCGGGCAAATCTCTACAGAGGCCGGGCGAGTCTTTACTGAGTCCGGGCGAGTCTCTCAAGAGGCCGGGCAAATCTCTCCACAGGCCGGGCGAGTCTCTCCAGAGGCCGGGCGAGTCTCTCCAGAGGCCGGGCGAGTATCCCCAATGACCAGGCAAATCTCCCCAGTGGCCGGGTGAGTCTTTCCAGAGGCCAGGCGAGTCTCTCCAGAGGCCGTGCGAGTCTCTGCAGAGGCCGGGGCGAGTCTGTAAAAAGGCCGGGCGAGTCTCTACAGAGGCCGGGCGAGTCTCTCCAGGGGCCGGGCTAGCCTCTCCAGGGGCAGGGCGTGTCTTTCCAGAGGCAGGGCGAGACTGCCCAGTGGCCGGGCGAGTCTTTCCAAAGGCCGGGCGAGTCTCTCCAGAGGCCGGGCGAGTCTCCCCAGGGGCCGGGCGAGTCTTTGCAGAGGTTGGACGAGTCTCTCCAGAGGCTGGGCGAGTCTCTCCACAGGCCGGGCGAGGCTCTACAGAGGCTGGGCGGGTCTGTCCAGAGGCCGGGCTAGTCTCTCCAGGGGCCGGACGAGTCTCTCCGGGGGCCGGGAGAATCTCTACAAAGGCCGAGTGAGTCTCTCCAGAGGCCGGGCGAGTCTTTCCAGAGGCCAGGTGAGTCTCTCCAGAGGCCGGGCGATTCTCTTCGCAGGCCGGGCGAGTCTCTCCAGTGGCCAGTTGAGTCATTCCAGAGGCCAGACGAGTCTCTCCAGGGGCCGGGCTAGCCTCTCCAGGGGCAGGGCGTGTCTTTCCAGAGGCAGGGCGAGTCTGCCCAGTGGCCGGGTGAGTCTTTCCAGAGGCCGGGCGAGTCTCTTTAGGGGCCGGGCGAGTCTCCCCAGAGGCCGGGCGAATCTCTCCACAGGCCGGACGAGTCTCTCAAGAGGCCGGGCGAATCTCTCCAGAGGCAGGGCGAGTCTCTCCACAGGCCAGGCGAGTCTCTCCAGAGGCCGGGCGAGTCTCTCCAGGGGCCATGCGAGACTCTACAGAGGCAAGGCGCGTCTCTTTAGGTGTCGGGCGAGTCTCTCCAGAGGCCGGGCGAATCTCTACAGAGGCCGGGCGAATCTCTTTAGGTGCCAGGCGAGTCTTTCCTGAGGCCGGGCAAGTCTCTAAAGAGGCCGGGCGAGTCTCTCCAGAGGCCAGGCGAATCTCTATAGAGGCCGGGCGTGTCTCTCCAGGGGCCGGGCGAGTCTCTACAGAGGCTGGGCGAGTCTCTCCAGAGGCCGGGCGAATCTCTACAGAGGCCGGGCGAGTCTCTACAGAGTCCAGGCGAGTCTGTCAAGAGGCCGGGCAAATCTCTCCAGATGCCGGGCGAGTCTCTCCAGAGGCCCGGCGAGTCTCTCCAGAGGCCGGGTGAGTATCCCCAATGACCAGGCAAATCTCCCCAGTGGCCAGGTGAGTCTTTCCAGAGGCCAGGCGAGTCTCTCCAGAGGCCGGGCGAGTCTCTGCAGAGGCCGGGCGAGTCTGTAAAGAGGCCAGGCGAGTCTCTCCAGAGGCCAGGCGAGTCTCTCCAGAGGCCGGGCTAGCCTCTCCAGGGGAAGGGCGTGTCTTTCCAGAGGCAGGGCGAGTCTGCCCAGTGGCCGGGTGTGTCTTTCCAGAGGCCGGGCGAGTCTCTCCAGAGGCCAGGCAAGTCTTTCCAGAGGCTGGGCCAGTCTCTCCATGGGCTGAGCGCGTCTCTCCATAGGCCGTGCAAGTCTCTACAGGGGCCATGCGAGTCTCTACAGAGGCCGGGCGAGTCTCTACAGAGGCCGGGCGAGTCTCTTTAGGGGCCGGGCGAGTCTCTCCAGAGGCCGGGCGAATCTCTCCACAGGCCGGACGAGTCTCTCCAGAGGCCAGGCGAGTCTCTCCAGAGGCCGGGCGAGTCTCTTTAGGTGTCGGGCGAGTCTCTCCAGAGGCCGGGCGAATCTCTACAGAGGCAGGGCGAGTCTCTTTAGGTGCCAGGCGAGTCTTTCCAGAGGCCGGGCGAGTCTCTAAAGAGGCCGGGCGAGTCTCTCCAGAGGCCAGGCGAATCTCTAAAGAGGCCGGGCGTGTCTCTCCAGGGGCCAGGCGAGTCTCTACAGAGGCTGGGCGAGTCTCTCCAGAGGCCGGGCAAATCTCTACAGAGGCCGGGCGAGTCTTTACTGAGTCCGGGCGAGTCTCTCAAGAGGCCGGGCAAATCTCTCCACAGGCCGGGCGAGTCTCTCCAGAGGCCGGGCGAGTCTCTCCAGAGGCCGGGCGAGTATCCCCAATGACCAGGCAAATCTCCCCAGTGGCCGGGTGAGTCTTTCCAGAGGCCAGGCGAGTCTCTCCAGAGGCCGGGCGAGTCTCTGCAGAGGCCGGGGCGAGTCTGTAAAAAGGCCGGGCGAGTCTCTACAGAGGCCGGGCGAGTCTCTCCAGAGGCCAGGCGAGTCTCTCCAGGGGCCGGGCTAGCCTCTCCAGGGGCAGGGCGTGTCTTTCCAGAGGCAGGGCGAGACTGCCCAGTGGCCGGGCGAGTCTTTCCAAAGGCCGGGCGAGTCTCTCCAGAGGCCGGGCGAGTCTCCCCAGGGGCCGGGCGAGTCTTTGCAGAGGTTGGACGAGTCTCTCCAGAGGCTGGGCGAGTCTCTCCACAGGCCGGGCGAGGCTCTACAGAGGCTGGGCGGGTCTCTCCAGAGGCCGGGCTAGTCTCTCCAGGGGCCGGACGAGTCTCTCCGGGGGCCGGGAGAATCTCTACAAAGGCCGAGTGAGTCTCTCCAGAGGCCGGGCGAGTCTTTCCAGAGGCCAGGTGAGTCTCTCCAGAGGCCGGGCGATTCTCTTCGCAGGCCGGGCGAGTCTCTCCAGTGGCCAGTTGAGTCATTCCAGAGGCCAGACGAGTCTCTCCAGGGGCCGGGCTCGCCTCTCCAGGGGCAGGGCGTGTCTTTCCAGAGGCAGGGCGAGTCTGCCCAGTGGCCGGGTGAGTCTCTCCAGAGGCCGGGCGAGTCTCTTTAGGGGCCGGGCGAGTCTCCCCAGAGGCCGGGCGAATCTCTCCACAGGCCGGACGAGTCTCTCAAGAGGCCGGGCGAATCTCTCCAGAGGCAGGGCGAGTCTCTCCACAGGCCAGGCGAGTCTCTCCAGAGGCCGGGCGAGTCTCTCCAGGGGCCATGCGAGACTCTACAGAGGCAAGGCGAGTCTCTTTAGGTGTCGGGCGAGTCTCTCCAGAGGCCGGGCGAATCTCTACAGAGGCCGGGCGAATCTCTTTAGGTGCCAGGCGAGTCTTTCCTGAGGCCGGGCAAGTCTCTAAAGAGGCCGGGCGAGTCTCTCCAGAGGCCAGGCGAATCTCTATAGAGGCTGGGCGTGTCTCTCCAGGGGCCGGGCGAGTCTCTACAGAGGCTGGGCGAGTCTCTCCAGAGGCCGGGCGAATCTCTACAGAGGCCGGGCGAGTCTCTACAGAGTCCAGGCGAGTCTGTCAAGAGGCCGGGCAAATCTCTCCAGATGCCGGGCGAGTCTCTCCAGAGGCCCGGCGAGTCTCTCCAGAGGCCGGGTGAGTATCCCCAATGACCAGGCAAATCTCCCCAGTGGCCAGGTGAGTCTTTCCAGAGGCCAGGCGAGTCTCTCCAGAGGCCGGGCGAGTCTCTGCAGAGGCCGGGCGAGTCTGTAAAGAGGCCAGGCGAGTCTCTCCAGAGGCCAGGCGAGTCTCTCCAGAGGCCGGGCTAGCCTCTCCAGGGGAAGGGCGTGTCTTTCCAGAGGCAGGGCGAGTCTGCCCAGTGGCCGGGTGTGTCTTTCCAGAGGCCGGGCGAGTCTCTCCAGAGGCCAGGCAAGTCTTTCCAGAGGCTGGGCCAGTCTCTCCATGGGCTGAGCGCGTCTCTCCATAGGCCGTGCAAGTCTCTACAGGGGCCATGCGAGTCTCTACAGAGGCCGGGCGAGTCTCTACAGAGGCCGGGCGAGTCTCTTTAGGGGCCGGGCGAGTCTCTCCAGAGGCCGGGCGAATCTCTCCACAGGCCGGACGAGTCTCTCCAGAGGCCAGGCGAGTCTCTCCAGAGGCCGGGCGAGTCTCTTTAGGTGTCGGGCGAGTCTCTCCAGAGGCCGGGCGAATCTCTACAGAGGCAGGGCGAGTCTCTTTAGATGCCAGGCGAGTCTTTCCAGAGGCCGGGCGAGTCTCTAAAGAGGCCGGGCGAGTCTCTCCAGAGGCCAGGCGAATCTCTAAAGAGGCCGGGCGTGTCTCTCCAGGGGCCAGGCGAGTCTCTACAGAGGCTGGGCGAGTCTCTCCAGAGGCCGGGCAAATCTCTACAGAGGCCGGGCGAGTCTTTACTGAGTCCGGGCGAGTCTCTCAAGAGGCCGGGCAAATCTCTCCACAGGCCGGGCGAGTCTCTCCAGAGGCCGGGCGAGTCTCTCCAGAGGCCGGGCGAGTATCCCCAATGACCAGGCAAATCTCCCCAGTGGCCGGGTGAGTCTTTCCAGAGGCCAGGCGAGTCTCTCCAGAGGCCGGGCGAGTCTCTGAAGAGGCCGGAGCGAGTCTGTAAAAAGGCCGGGCGAGTCTCTACAGAGGCCGGGCGAGTCTCTCCAGAGGCCAGGCGAGTCTCTCCAGGGGCAGGGCTAGCCTCTCCAGGGGCAGGGCGTGTCTTTCCAGAGGCAGGGCGAGACTGCCCAGTGGCCGGGCGAGTCTTTCCAAAGGCCGGGCGAGTCTCTCCAGAGGCTGGGCGAGTCTCCCCAGGGGCCGGGCGAGTCTTTGCAGAGGTTGGACGAGTCTCTCCAGAGGCTGGGCGAGTCTCTCCACAGGCCGGGTGAGGCTCTACAGAGGCTGGGCGGGTCTCTCCAGAGGCCGGGCTAGTCTCTCCAGGGGCCGGACGAGTCTCTCCGGGGGCCGGGAGAATCTCTACAATGGCCGAGTGAGTCTCTCCAGAGGCCGGGCGAGTCTTTCCAGAGGCCAGGTGAGTCTCTCCAGAGGCCGGGCGATTCTCTTCGCAGGCCGGGCGAGTCTCTCCAGTGGCCAGTTGAGTCATTCCAGAGGCCAGACGAGTCTCTCCAGGGGCCGGGCTAGCCTCTCCAGGGGCAGGGCGTGTCTTTCCAGAGGCAGGGCGAGTCTGCCCAGTGGCCGGGTGAGTCTCTCCAGAGGCCGGGCGAGTCTCTTTAGGGGCCGGGCGAGTCTCCCCAGAGGCCGGGCGAATCTCTCCACAGGCCGGACGAGTCTCTCAAGAGGCCGGGCGAATCTCTCCAGAGGCAGGGCGAGTCTCTCCACAGGCCAGGCGAGTCTCTCCAGAGGCCGGGCGAGTCTCTCCAGGGGCCATGCGAGACTCTACAGAGGCAAGGCGAGTCTCTTTAGGTGTCGGGCGAGTCTCTCCAGAGGCCGGGCGAATCTCTACAGAGGCCGGGCGAATCTCTTTAGGTGCCAAGCGAGTCTTTCCTGAGGCCGGGCAAGTCTTTAAAGAGGCCGGGCGAGTCTCTCCAGAGGCCAGGAGAATCTCTATAGAGGCCGGGCGTGTCTCTCCAGGGGCCGGGCGAGTCTCTACAGAGGCTGGGCGAGTCTCTCCAGAGGCCGGGCGAATCTCTACAGAGGCCGGGCGAGTCTCTACAGAGTCCAGGCGAGTCTGTCAAGAGGCCGGGCAAATCTCTCCAGATGCCGGGCGAGTCTCTCCAGAGGCCCGGCGAGTCTCTCCAGAGGCCGGGTGAGTATCCCCAATGACCAGGCAAATCTCCCCAGTGGCCAGGTGAGTCTTTCCAGAGGCCAGGCGAGTCTCTCCAGAGGCCGGGCGAGTCTCTGCAGAGGCCGGGCGAGTCTGTAAAGAGGCCAGGCGAGTCTCTCCAGAGGCCGGGCTAGCCTCTCCAGGGGAAGGGCGTGTCTTTCCAGAGGCAGGGCGAGTCTGCCCAGTGGCCGGGTGTGTCTTTCCAGAGGCCGGGCGAGTCTCTCCAGAGGCCAGTCAAGTCTTTCCAGAGGCTGGGCCAGTCTCTCCATGGGCTGAGCGCGTCTCTCCATAGGCCGTGCAAGTCTCTACAGGGGCCATGCGAGTCTCTACAGAGGCCGGGCGAGTCTCTACAGAGGCCGGGCGAGTCTCTTTAGGGGCCGGGCGAGTCTCTCCAGAGGCCGGGCGAATCTCTCCACAGGCCGGACGAGTCTCTCCAGAGGCCAGGCGAGTCTCTCCAGAGGCCGGGCGAGTCTCTTTAGGTGTCGGGCGAGTCTCTCCAGAGGCCGGGCGAATCTCTACAGAGGCAGGGCGAGTCTCTTTAGGTGCCAGGCGAGTCTTTCCAGAGGCCGGGCGAGTCTCTAAAGAGGCCGGGCGAGTCTCTCCAGAGGCCAGGCGAATCTCTAAAGAGGCCGGGCGTGTCTCTCCAGGGGCCAGGCGAGTCTCTACAGAGGCTGGGCGAGTCTCTCCAGAGGCCGGGCAAATCTCTACAGAGGCCGGGCGAGTCTTTACTGAGTCCGGGCGAGTCTCTCAAGAGGCCGGGCAAATCTCTCCACAGGCTGGGCGAGTCTCTCCAGAGGCCGGGCGAGTCTCTCCAGAGGCCGGGCGAGTATCCCCAATGACCAGGCAAATCTCCCCAGTGGCCGGGTGAGTCTTTCCAGAGGCCAGGCGACTCTCTCCAGAGGCCGGGCGAGTCTCTGCAGAGGCCGGGGCGAGTCTGTAAAAAGGCCGGGCGAGTCTCTACAGAGGCCGGGCGAGTCTCTCCAGAGGCCAGGCGAGTCTCTCCAGGGGCCGGGCTAGCCTCTCCAGGGGCAGGGCGTGTCTTTCCAGAGGCAGGGCGAGACTGCCCAGTGGCCGGGCGAGTCTTTCCAAAGGCCGGGCGAGTCTCTCCAGAGGCCGGGCGAGTCTCCCCAGGGGCCGGGCGAGTCTTTGCAGAGGTTGGACGAGTCTCTCCAGAGGCTGGGCGAGTCTCTCCACAGGCCGGGCGAGGCTCTACAGAGGCTGGGCGGGTCTCTCCAGAGGCCGGACTAGTCTCTCCAGGGGCCGGACGAGTCTCTCCGGGGGTCGGGAGAATCTCTACAAAGGCCGAGTGAGTCTCTCCAGAGGCCGGGCGAGTCTTTCCAGAGGCCAGGTGAGTCTCTCCAGAGGCCGGGCGATTCTCTTCGCAGGCCGGGCGAGTCTCTCCAGTGGCCAGTTGAGTCATTCCAGAGGCCAGACGAGTCTCTCCAGGGGCCGGGCTAGCCTCTCCAGGGGCAGGGCGTGTCTTTCCAGAGGCAGGGCGAGTCTGCCCAGTGGCCGGGTGAGTCTCTCCAGAGGCCGGGCGAGTCTCTTTAGGGGCCGGGCGAGTCTCCCCAGAGGCCGGGCGAATCTCTCCACAGGCCGGACGAGTCTCTCAAGAGGCCGGGCGAATCTCTCCAGAGGCAGGGCGAGTCTCTCCACAGGCCAGGCGAGTCTCTCCAGAGGCCGGGCGAGTCTCTCCAGGGGCAATGCGAGACTCTACAGAGGCAAGGCGAGTCTCTTTAGGTGTCGGGCGAGTCTCTCCAGAGGCCGGGCGAATCTCTACAGAGGCCGGGCGAATCTCTTTAGGTGCCAGGCGAGTCTTTCCTGAGGCCGGGCAAGTCTCTAAAGAGGCCGGGCGAGTCTCTCCAGAGGCCAGGCGAATCTCTATAGAGGCCGGGCGTGTCTCTCCAGGGGCCGGGCGAGTCTCTACAGAGGCTGGGCGAGTCTCTCCAGAGGCCGGGCGAATCTCTAAAGAGGCCGGGCGTGTCTCTCCAGGGGCCAGGCGAGTCTCTACAGAGGCTGGGCGAGTCTCTCCAGAGGCCGGGCAAATCTCTACAGAGGCCGGGCGAGTCTTTACTGAGTCCGGGCGAGTCTCTCAAGAGGCCGGGCAAATCTCTCCACAGGCCGGGCGAGTCTCTCCAGAGGCCGGGCGAGTCTCTCCAGAGGCCGGGCGAGTATCCCCAATGACCAGGCAAATCTCCCCAGTGGCCATGTGAGTCTTTCCAGAGGCCAGGCGAGTCTCTCCAGAGGCCGGGCGAGTCTCTGCAGAGGCCGGGGCGAGTCTGTAAAAAGGCCGGGCGAGTCTCTACAGAGGCCGGGCGAGTCTCTCCAGAGGCCAGGCGAGTCTCTCCAGGGGCCGGGCTAGCCTCTCCAGGGGCAGGGCGTGTCTTTCCAGAGGCAGGGCGAGACTGCCCAGTGGCCGGGCGAGTCTTTCCAAAGGCCGGGCGAGTCTCTCCAGAGGCCGGGCGAGTCTCCCCAGGGGCCGGGCGAGTCTTTGCAGAGGTTGGACGAGTCTCTCCAGAGGCTGGGCGAGTCTCTCCACAGGCCGGGCGAGGCTCTACAGAGGCTGGGCGGGTCTCTCCAGAGGCCGGGCTAGTCTCTCCAGGGGCCGGACGAGTCTCTCCGGGGGCCGGGAGAATCTCTACAAAGGCCGAGTGAGTCTCTCCAGAGGCCGGGCGAGTCTTTCCAGAGGCCAGGTGAGTCTCTCCAGAGGCCGGGCGATTCTCTTCGCAGGCCGGGCGAGTCTCTCCAGTGGCCAGTTGAGTCATTCCAGAGGCCAGACGAGTCTCTCCAGGGGCCGGGCTAGCCTCTCCAGGGGCAGGGCGTGTCTTTCCAGAGGCAGGGCGAGTCTGCCCAGTGGCCGGGTGAGTCTCTCCAGAGGCCGGGCGAGTCTCTTTAGGGGCCGGGCGAGTCTCCCCAGAGGCCGGGCGAATCTCTCCACAGGCCGGACGAGTCTCTCAAGAGGCCGGGCGAATCTCTCCAGAGGCAGGGCGAGTCTCTCCACAGGCCAGGCGAGTCTCTCCAGAGGCCGGGCGAGTCTCTCCAGGGGCCATGCGAGACTCTACAGAGGCAAGGCGAGTCTCTTTAGGTGTCGGGCGAGTCTCTCCAGAGGCCGGGCGAATCTCTACAGAGGCCGGGCGAATCTCTTTAGGTGCCAGGCGAGTCTTTCCTGAGGCCGGGCAAGTCTCTAAAGAGGCCGGGCGAGTCTCTCCAGAGGCCAGGCGAATCTCTATAGAGGCCGGGCGTGTCTCTCCAGGGGCCGGGCGAGTCTCTACAGAGGCTGGGCGAGTCTCTCCAGAGGCCGGGCGAATCTCTACAGAGGCCGGGCGAGTCTCTACAGAGTCCAGGCGAGTCTGTCAAGAGGCCGGGCAAATCTCTCCAGATGCCGGGCGACTCTCTCCAGAGGCCGGGCGAGTCTCTACAGAGGCCGGGCGAGTCTCCGCAGAGGTCGGGCGAATCTCTACAGAGGCCGGGCGAGTCTCTCCAGGAGCTGTGCAAGTCTCTCCAGGGGACGGGCGAGTATCTCCAGAGGCTGGCCGAATCTCTTCAGAGGTCGGGCGAGTCTCTCCAGAGGCCAATCGAATCGCTACAGAGGCCGGGCGAGTCTCTACAGAGGCCGGGCGAGTCTCTCCAGAGGCCAGGCGAGTCTCTCCAGGGGCGGGCTAGCCTCTCCATGGGCAGGGCGTGTCTTTCCAGAGGCAGGGCGAGTCTGCCCAGTGGCCGGGCGAGTCTTTCCAAAAGCCGGGCGAGTCTCTCCAGAGGCCCGGCGAGTCTCCCCAGGGGCCGGGCGATTTTTTGCAGAGGTTGGTCGAGTCTCTACAGAGGCTGGGCGAGTCTCTCCACAGGCCGGGCGAGGCTCTACAGAGGCCGGGCGGGTCTCTCCAGAGGCCGGGCGAGTCTCTCCAGGGGCCGGACGAATCTCTCCGGGGGCCGGGAGAGTCTCTACGAAGGCCGAGTGAGTCTCTCCAGAGGCCGGACGAGTCTTTCCAGAGGCCAGGTGAGTCTCTCCAGAGGCCGGGCGAGTCTCTTCGGAGGCCGGGCGAGTCTCCGCAGAGGTCGGGCGAATCTCTACAGAGGCCGGGCGAGTCTCTCCAGGAGCTGTGCAAGTCTCTCCAGGGGACGGGCGAGTATCTCCAGAGGCTGGCCGAATCTCTTCAGAGGTCGGGCGAGTCTCTCCAGAGGCCAATCGAATCGCTACAGAGGTCGGGCGAGTCTCTCCAGAGGCCAGGCGAATCTGTACAGAGGCCGGGCGATTTTCTACAGAGGCTGGGCGAGTCTCTACAGAGTCCAGGCGAGTCTCTCAAGAGGACGGGCAAATCTCTCCAGATGCCGGGCGAGTCTCTCAAGAGGCCGGGCGAATCTCTCCAGAGGCCGGGCGAGTCTCTACAGAGGCCGGGCGAGTCTCTCCAGAGGCTGGGCGAGTATCCCCAGTGGCCAGGCAAATCTCCCCAGTGGCCGGGTGAGTCTTTCCAGAGGCCAGGCGAGTCTCTCCAGAGGCCGGGCGAGTTTCTGCAGAGGCCGGGCGAGTCTGTAAAGAGGCCGGGCGAGTCGCTCCATAGGCCGGGCGAGTCTCTCCAGTGGCCAGACGAGTCTCTCCAGAGGCAAGACGAGTCTCTCCAGGGGCCGGGCTAGCCTCTCCAGGGGCAGGGCGTGTCTTTCCAGAGGCAGGGCGAGTCTGCCCAGTGGCCGGGCGAGTCTCTCCAGAGGCCGGGCGAGTCTCTTTAGGGGCCGGGCGAGTCTCCCCAGAGGCCGGGCGAATCTCTCCACAGGCCGGACGAGTCTCTCAAGAGGCCGGGCGAATCTCTCCAGAGGCAGGGCGAGTCTCTCCACAGGCCAGGCGAGTCTCTCCAGAGGCCGGGCGAGTCTCTCCAGGGGCCATGCGAGACTCTACAGAGGCAGGGCGAGTCTCTTTAGGTGTCGGGCGAGTCTCTCGAGAGGCCGGGCGAATCTCTCCAGAGGTCGGGAGAATCTCTTTAGGTGCCAGGCGAGTCTTTCCAGAGGCTGGGCGAGTCTCTAAAGAGGCCGGGCGAGTCTCTCCAGAGGCCAGGCGAATCTCTAAAGAGGCCGGGCGTGTCTCTCCAGGGGCCGGGCGAGTCTCTACAGAGGCTGGGCGAGTCTCTCCAGAGGCCGGGCGAATCTCTACAGAGGCCGGGCGAGTCTCTACAGAGTCCAGGCGAGTCTCTCAAGAGGCCGGGCAAATCTCTCCAGATGCCGGGCGACTCTCTCCAGAGGCCGGGCGAGTCTCTCCAGAGGCCGAGCGAGTATCCCCAATGACCAGGCAAATCTCCCCAGTAGCCGGGTGAGTCTTTCCAGATGCCAGGCGAGTCTCTCCACAGGCCGGGCGAGGCTCTACAGAGGCCGGGCGGGTCTCTCCAGAGGCCGGGCGAGTCTCTCCAGGGGCCGGACGAATCTCTCCGGGGGCCGGGAGAGTCTCTACGAAGGCCGAGTGAGTCTCTCCAGAGGCCGGACGAGTCTTTCCAGAGGCCAGGTGAGTCTCTCCAGAGGCCGGGCGAGTCTCTTCGGAGGCCGGGCGAGTCTCCGCAGAGGTCGGGCGAATCTCTACAGAGGCCGGTCGAGTCTCTCCAGGAGCTGTGCAAGTCTGTCCAGGGGTCAGGTGAGTATCTCCAGAGGCTGGCCGAATCTCTTCAGAGGTCGGGCGAGTCTCTCCAGAGGCCAATCGAATCGCTACAGAGGCCGGGCGAGTCTCTCCAGAGGCCAGGCGAATCTGTACAGAGACCGGGCGAGTTTCTACAGAGGCTGGGCGAGTCTCTACAGAGTCCAGGCGAGTCTCTCAAGAGGCCGGGCAAATCTCTCCAGATGCCGGGCGAGTCTCTCCAGAGGCCGGGCGAATCTCTCCAGAGGCCGGGCGAGTCTCTACAGAGGCCGGGCGAGTCTTTCCAGAGGCTGGGCGAGTATCCCCAGTGGCCAGGCAAATCTCCCCAGTGGCCGGGTGAGTCTTTCCAGAGGCCAGGCGAGTCTCTCCAGAGGCCGGGCGAGTCTCTGCAGAGGCCGGGCGAGTCTGTAAAGAGGCCGGGCGAGTCTCTACAGAGGCCGGGCGAGTCGCTCCATAGGCCGGGCGAGTCTCTCCAGTGGCCAGACGAGTCTCTCCAGAGGCAAGACAAGTCTCTCCAGGGGCCGGGCTAGCCTCTCCAGGGGCAGGGCGTGTCTTTCCAGAGGCAGGGCGGATCTGCCCAGTGGCCGGGCGAGTCTCTCCAGAGGCCGGGCGAGTCTCTTTAGGGGCCGGGCGAGTCTCCCCAGAGGCCGGGCGAATCTCTCCACTGGCCGGACGAGTCTCTCAAGAGGCCGGGCGAATCTCTCCAGAGGCAGGGCGAGTCTCTCCACAGGCCAGGCGAGTCTCTCCAGAGGCCGTGCGAGACTCTACAGAGGCAGGGCGAGTCTCTTTAGGTGTCGGGCGAGTCTCTCCAGAGGCCGGGCGAATCTCTCCAGAGGTCGGGTGAATCTCTTTAGGTGCCAGGCGAGTCTTTCCAGAGGCCGGGCGAGTCTCTAAAGAGGCCGGGCGAGTCTCTCCAGAGGCCGGGCGAGTCTCTCCAGAGGCCGAGCGAGTATCCCCAATGACCAGGCAAATCTCCCCAGTAGCCGGGTGAGTCTTTCCAGAGGCCAGGCGAGTCTCTCCACAGGCCGGGCGAGGCTCTACAGAGGCCGGGCGGGTCTCTCCAGAGGCCGGGCGAGTCTCTCCAGGGGCCGGACGAATCTCTCCGGGGGCCGGGAGAGTCTCTACGAAGGCCGAGTGAGTCTCTCCAGAGGCCGGACGAGTCTTTCCAGAGGCCAGGTGAGTCTCTCCAGAGGCCGGGCGAGTCTCTTCGGAGGCCGGGCGAGTCTCCGCAGAGGTCGGGCGAATCTCTACAGAGGCCGGGCGAGTCTCTCCAGGAGCTGTGCAAGTCTCTCCAGGGGACGGGCGAGTATCTCCAGAGGCTGGCCGAATCTCTTCAGAGGTCGGGCGAGTCTCTCCAGAGGCCAATCGAATCGCTACAGAGGCCGGGCGAGTCTCTCCAGAGGCCAGGCGAATCTGTACAGAGGCCGGGCGAGTTTCTACAGAGGCTGGGCGAGTCTCTACAGAGTCCAGGCGAGTCTCTCAAAAGGCCGGGCAAATCTCTCCAGATGCCGGGCGAGTCTCTCAAGAGGCAGGGCGAATCTCTCCAGAGGCCGGGCGAGTCTCTACAGAGGCCGGGCGAGTCTCTCCAGAGGCTGGGCGAGTATCCCCAGTGGCCAGGCAAATCTCCCCAGTGGCCGGGTGAGTCTTTCCAGAGGCCAGGCGAGTCTCTCCAGAGGCCGGGCGAGTCTCTGCAGAGGCCGGGCGAGTCTGTAAAGAGGCCGGGCGAGTCTCTACAGAGGCCGGGCGAGTCGCTCCATAGGCCGGGCGAGTCTCTCCAGTGGCCAGACGAGTCTCTCCAGAGGCAAGACAAGTCTCTCCAGGGGCCGGGCTAGCCTCTCCAGGGGCAGGGCGTGTCTTTTCAGAGGCAGGGCGAGTCTGCCCAGTGGCCGGGTGAGTCTCTCCAGAGGCCGGGCGAGTCTCTTTAGGGGCCGGGCGAGTCTCCCCAGAGGCCGGGCGAATCTCTCCACAGGCCGGACGAGTCTCTCAAGAGGCCGGGCGAATCTCTCCAGAGGCAGGGCGAGTCTCTCCACAGGCCAGGCGAGTCTCTCCAGAGGCCGGGCGAGTCTCTCCAGGGGCCATGCGAGACTCTACAGAGGCAAGGCGAGTCTCTTTAGGTGTCGGGTGAGTCTCTCCAGAGGCCGGGCGAATCTCTACAGAGGCCGGGTGAATCTCTTTAGGTGCCAGGCGAGTCTTTCCTGAGGCCGGGCAAGTCTCTAAAGAGGCCGGGCGAGTCTCTCCAGAGGCCAGGCGAATCTCTATAGAGGCCGGGCGTGTCTCTCCAGGGGCCGGGCGAGTCTCTACAGAGGCTGGGCGAGTCTTTCCAGAGGCCGGGCGAATCTCTACAGAGGCCGGGCGAGTCTCTACAGAGTCCAGGCGAGTCTGTCAAGAGGCCGGGCAAATCTCTCCAGATGCCGGGCGAGTCTCTCCAGAGGCCCGGCGAGTCTCTCCAGAGGCCGGGTGAGTATCCCCAATGACCAGGCAAATCTACCCAGTGGCCAGGTGAGTCTTTCCAGAGGCCAGGCGAGTCTCTCCAGAGGCCGGGCGAGTCTCTGCAGAGGCCGGGCGAGTCTGTAAAGAGGCCAGGCGAGTCTCTCCAGAGGCCAGGCGAGTCTCTCCAGAGGCCGGGCTAGCCTCTCCAGGGGAAGGGCGTGTCTTTCCAGAGGCAGGGCGAGTCTGCCCAGTGGCCGGGTGTGTCTTTCCAGAGGCCGGGCGAGTCTCTCCAGAGGCCAGGCAAGTCTTTCCAGAGGCTGGGCCAGTCTCTCCATGGGCTGAGCGCGTCTCTCCATAGGCCGTGCAAGTCTCTACAGGGGCCATGCGAGTCTCTACAGAGGCCGGGCGAGTCTCTACAGAGGCCGGGCGAGTCTCTTTAGGGGCCGGGCGAGTCTCTCCAGAGGCCGGGCGAATCTCTCCACAGGCCGGACGAGTCTCTCCAGAGGCCAGGCGAGTCTCTCCAGAGGCCGGGCGAGTCTCTTTAGGTGTCGGGCGAGTCTCTCCAGAGGCCGGGCGAATCTCTACAGAGGCAGGGCGAGTCTCTTTAGGTGCCAGGCGAGTCTTTCCAGAGGCCGGGCGAGTCTCTAAAGAGGCCGGGCGAGTCTCTCCAGAGGCCAGGCGAATCTCTAAAGAGGCCGGGCGTGTCTCTCCAGGGGCCAGGCGAGTCTCTACAGAGGCTGGGCGAGTCTCTCCAGAGGCCGGGCAAATCTCTACAGAGGCCGGGCGAGTCTTTACTGAGTCCGGGCGAGTCTCTCAAGAGGCCGGGCAAATCTCTCCACAGGCCGGGCGAGTCTCTCCAGAGGCCGGGCGAGTCTCTACAGAGGCCGGGCGAGTATCCCCAATGACCAGGCAAATCTCCCCAGTGGCCGGGTGAGTCTTTCCAGAGGCCAGGCGAGTCTCTCCAGAGGCCGGGCGAGTCTCTGCAGAGGCCGGGGCGAGTCTGTAAAAAGGCCGGGCGAGTCTCTACAGAGGCCGGGCGAGTCTCTCCAGAGGCCAGGCGAGTCTCTCCAGGGGCCGGGCTAGCCTCTCCAGGGGCAGGGCGTGTCTTTCCAGAGGCAGGGCGAGACTGCCCAGTGGCCGGGCGAGTCTTTCCAAAGGCCGGGCGAGTCTCTCCAGAGGCCGGGCGAGTCTCCCCAGGGGCCGGGCGAGTCTTTGCAGAGGTTGGACGAGTCTCTCCAGAGGCTGGGCGAGTCTCTCCACAGGCCGGGCGAGGCTCTACAGAGGCTGGGCGGGTCTCTCCAGAGGCCGGGCTAGTCTCTCCAGGGGCCGGACGAGTCTCTCCGGGGGCCGGGAGAATCTCTACAAAGGCCGAGTGAGTCTCTCCAGAGGCCGGGCGAGTCTTTCCAGAGGCCAGGTGAGTCTCTCCAGAGGCCGGGTGATTCTCTTCGCAGGCCGGGCGAGTCTCTCCAGTGGCCAGTTGAGTCATTCCAGAGGCCAGACGAGTCTCTCCAGGGGCCGGGCTAGCCTCTCCAGGGGCAGGGCGTGTCTTTCCAGAGGCAGGGCGAGTCTGCCCAGTGGCCGGGTGAGTCTCTCCAGAGGCCGGGCGAGTCTCTTTAGGGGCCGGGCGAGTCTCCCCAGAGGCCGGGCGAATCTCTCCACAGGCCGGACGAGTCTCTCAAGAGGCCGGGCGAATCTCTCCAGAGGCCGGGCGAGTCTCTCCACAGGCCAGGCGAGTCTCTCCAGAGGCCGGGCGAGTCTCTCCAGGGGCCATGCGAGACTCTACAGAGGCAAGGCGAGTCTCTTTAGGTGTCGGGCGAGTCTCTCCAGAGGCCGGGCGAATCTCTACAGAGGCCGGGCGAATCTCTTTAGGTGCCAGGCGAGTCTTTCCTGAGGCCGGGCAAGTCTCTAAAGAGGCCGGGCGAGTCTCTCCAGAGGCCAGGCGAATCTCTATAGAGGCCGGGCGTGTCTCTCCAGGGGCCGGGCGAGTCTCTACAGAGGCTGGGCGAGTCTCTCCAGAGGCCGGGCGAATCTCTACAGAGGCCGGGCGAGTCTCTACAGAGTCCAGGCGAGTCTGTCAAGAGGCCGGGCAAATCTCTCCAGATGCCGGGCGAGTCTCTCCAGAGGCCCGGCGAGTCTCTCCAGAGGCCGGGTGAGTATCCCCAATGACCAGGCAAATCTCCCCAGTGGCCAGGTGAGTCTTTCCAGAGGCCAGGCGAGTCTCTCCAGAGGCCGGGCGAGTCTCTGCAGAGGCCGGACGAGTCTGTAAAGAGGCCAGGCGAGTCTCTCCAGAGGCCGGGCGAGTCTCTCCAGAGGCCGGGCTAGCCTCTCCAGGGGAAGGGCGTGTCTTTCCAGAGGCAGGGCGAGTCTGCCCAGTGGCCGGGTGTGTCTTTCCAGAGGCCGGGCGAGTCTCTCCAGAGGCCAGTCAAGTCTTTCCAGAGGCTGGGCCAGTCTCTCCATGGGCTGAGCGCGTCTCTCCATAGGCCGTGCAAGTCTCTACAGGGGCCATGCGAGTCTCTACAGAGGCCGGGCGAGTCTCTACAGAGGCCGGGCGAGTCTCTTTAGGGGCCGGGCGAGTCTCTCCAGAGGCCGGGCGAATCTCTCCACAGGCCGGACGAGTCTCTCCAGAGGCCAGGCGAGTCTCTCCAGAGGCCGGGCGAGTCTCTTTAGGTGTCGGGCGAGTCTCTCCAGAGGCCGGGCGAATCTCTACAGAGGCAGGGCGAGTCTCTTTAGGTGCCAGGCGAGTCTTTCCAGAGGCCGGGCGAGTCTCTAAAGAGGCCGGGCGAGTCTCTCCAGAGGCCAGGCGAATCTCTAAAGAGGCCGGGCGTGTCTCTCCAGGGGCCAGGCGAGTCTCTACAGAGGCTGGGCGAGTCTCTCCAGAGGCCGGGCAAATCTCTACAGAGGCCGGGCGAGTCTTTACTGAGTCCGGGCGAGTCTCTCAAGAGGCCGGGCAAATCTCTCCACAGGCCGGGCGAGTCTCTCCAGAGGCCGGGCGAGTCTCTCCAGAGGCCGGGCGAGTATCCCCAATGACCAGGCAAATCTCCCCAGTGGCCGGGTGAGTCTTTCCAGAGGCCAGGCGAGTCTCTCCAGAGGCCGGGCGAGTCTCTGCAGAGGCCGGGGCGAGTCTGTAAAAAGGCCGGGCGAGTCTCTATAGAGGCCGGGCGAGTCTCTCCAGAGGCCAGGCGAGTCTCTCCAGGGGCCGGGCTAGCCTCTCCAGGGGCAGGGCGTGTCTTTCCAGAGGCAGGGCGAGACTGCCCAGTGGCCGGGCGAGTCTTTCCAAAGGCCGGGCGAGTCTCTCCAGAGGCCGGGCGAGTCTCCCCAGGGGCCGGACGAGTCTTTGCAGAGGTTGGACGAGTCTCTCCAGAGGCTGGGCGAGTCTCTCCACAGGCCGGGCGAGGCTCTACAGAGGCTGGGCGGGTCTCTCCAGAGGCCGGGCTAGTCTCTCCAGGGGCCGGACGAGTCTCTCCGGGGGCCGGGAGAATCTCTACAAAGGCCGAGTGAGTCTCTCCAGAGGCCGGGCGAGTCTTTCCAGAGGCCAGGTGAGTCTCTCCAGAGGCCGGGCGATTCTCTTCGCAGGCCGGGCGAGTCTCTCCAGTGGCCAGTTGAGTCATTCCAGAGGCCAGACGAGTCTCTCCAGGGGCCGGGCTAGCCTCTCCAGGGACAGGGCGTGTCTTTCCAGAGGCAGGGCGAGTCTGCCCAGTGGCCGGGTGAATCTCTCCAGAGGCCGGGCGAGTCTCTTTAGGGGCCGGGCGAGTCTCCCCAGAGGCCGGGCGAATCTCTCCACAGGCCGGACGAGTCTCTCAAGAGGCCGGGCGAATCTCTCCAGAGGCAGGGCGAGTCTCTCCACAGGCCAGGCGAGTCTCTCCAGAGGCCGGGCGAGTCTCTCCAGGGGCCATGCGAGACTCTCCAGAGGCAAGGCGAGTCTCTTTAGGTGTCGGGCGAGTCTCTCCAGAGGCCGGGCGAATCTCTACAGAGGCCGGGCGAATCTCTTTAGGTGCCAGGCGAGTCTTTCCTGAGGCCGGGCAAGTCTCTAAAGAGGCCGGGCGAGTCTCTCCAGAGGCCAGGCGAATCTCTATAGAGGCCGGGCGTGTCTCTCCAGGGGCCGGGCGAGTCTCTACAGAGGCTGGGCGAGTCTCTCCAGAGGCCGGGCGAATCTCTACAGAGGCCGGGCGAGTCTCTACAGAGTCCAGGCGAGTCTGTCAAGAGGCCGGGCAAATCTCTCCAGATGCCGGGCGACTCTCTCCAGAGGCCGGGCGAGTCTCTTCAGAGGCCGGGCGAGTCTCCGCAGAGGTCGGGCGAATCTCTACAGAGGCCGGGCGAGTCTCTCCAGGAGCTGTGCAAGTCTCTCCAGGGGACGGGCGAGTATCTCCAGAGGCTGGCCGAATCTCTTCAGAGGTCGGGCGAGTCTCTCCAGAGGCCAATCGAATCGCTACAGAGGCCGGGCGAGTCTCTACAGAGGCCGGGCGAGTCTCTCCAGAGGCCAGGCGAGTCTCTCCAGGGGCGGGCTAGCCTCTCCAGGGGCAGGGCGTGTCTTTCCAGAGGCAGGGCGAGTCTGCCCAGTGGCCGGGCGAGTCTTTCCAAAAGCCGGGCGAGTCTCTCCAGAGGCCCGGCGAGTCTCCCCAGGGGCCGGGCGATTTTTTGCAGAGGTTGGGCGAGTCTCTCCAGAGGCTGGGCGAGTCTCTCCACAGGCCGGGCGAGGCTCTACAGAGGCCGGGCGGGTCTCTCCAGAGGCCGGGCGAGTCTCTCCAGGGGCCGGACGAATCTCTCCGGGGGCCGGGAGAGTCTCTACGAAGGCCGAGTGAGTCTCTCCAGAGGCCGGACGAGTCTTTCCAGAGGCCAGGTGAGTCTCTCCAGAGGCCGGGCGAGTCTCTTCGGAGGCCGGGCGAGTCTCCGCAGAGGTCGGGCGAATCTCTACAGAGGCCGGGCGAGTCTCTCCAGGAGCTGTGCAAGTCTCTCCAGGGGACGGGCGAGTATCTCCAGAGGCTGGCCGAATCTCTTCAGAGGTCGGGCGAGTCTCTCCAGAGGCCAATCGAATCGCTACAGAGGCCGGGCGAGTCTCTCCAGAGGCCAGGCGAATCTGTACAGAGGCCGGGCGAGTTTCTACAGAGGCTGGGCGAGTCTCTACAGAGTCCAGGCGAGTCTCTCAAGAGGCCGGGCAAATCTCTCCAGATGCCGGGCGAGTCTCTCAAGAGGCCGGGCGAATCTCTCCAGAGGCCGGGCGAGTCTCTACAGAGGCCGGGCGAGTCTCTCCAGAGGCTGGGCGAGTATCCCCAGTGGCCAGGCAAATCTCCCCAGTGGCCGGGTGAGTCTTTCCAGAGGCCAGGCGAGTCTCTCCAGAAGCCGGGCGAGTCTCTGCAGAGGCCGGGCGAGTCTGTAAAGAGGCCGGGCGAGTCTCTACAGAGGCCGGGCGAGTCGCTCCATACGCCGGGCGAGTCTCTCCAGTGGCCAGACGAGTCTCTCCAGAGGCAAGACAAGTCTCTCCAGGGGCCGGGCTAGCCTCTCCAGGGGCAGGGCGTGTCTTTCCAGAGGCAGGGCGAGTCTGCCCAGTGGCCGGGTGAGTCTCTCCAGAGGCCGGGCGAGTCTCTTTAGGGGCCGGGCGAGTCTCCCCAGAGGCCGGGCGAATCTCTCCACAGGCCGGACGAGTCTCTCAAGAGGCCGGGCGAATCTCTCCAGAGGCAGGGCGAGTCTCTCCACAGGCCAGGCGAGTCTCTCCAGAGGCCGGGCGAGTCTCTCCAGGGGCCATGCGAGACTCTACAGAGGCAAGGCGAGTCTCTTTAGGTGTCGGGCGAGTCTCTCCAGAGGCCGGGCGAATCTCTACAGAGGCCGGGCGAATCTCTTTAGGTGCCAGGCGAGTCTTTCCTGAGGCCGGGCAAGTCTCTAAAGAGGCCGGGCGAGTCTCTCCAGAGGCCAGGCGAATCTCTATAGAGGCCGGGCGTGTCTCTCCAGGGGCCGGGCGAGTCTCTCCAGAGGCTGGGCGAGTCTCTCCAGAGGCCGGGCGAATCTCTACAGAGGCCGGGCGAGTCTCTACAGAGTCCAGGCGAGTCTGTCAAGAGGCCGGGCAAATCTCTCCAGATGCCGGGCGACTCTCTCCAGAGGCCGGGCGAGTCTCTTCAGAGGCCGGGCGAGTCTCCGCAGAGGTCGGGCGAATCTCTACAGAGGCCGGGCGAGTCTCTCCAGAGGCCAGGCGAGTCTCTCCAGGGGACGGGCGAGTATCTCCAGAGGCTGGCCGAATCTCTTCAGAGGTCGGGCGAGTCTCTCCAGAGGCCAATCGAATCGCTACAGAGGCCGGGCGAGTCTCTACAGAGGCCGGGCGAGTCTCTCCAGAGGCCAGGCGAGTCTCTCCAGGGGCGGGCTAGCCTCTCCAGGGGCAGGGCGTGTCTTTCCAGAGGCAGGGCGAGTCTGCCCAGTGGCCGGGCGAGTCTTTCCAAAAGCCGGGCGAGTCTCTCCAGAGGCCCGGCGAGTCTCCCCAGGGGCCGGGCGATTTTTTGCAGAGGTTGGGCGAGTCTCTCCAGAGGCTGGGCGAGTCTCTCCACAGGCCGGGCGAGGCTCTACAGAGGCCGGGCGGGTCTCTCCAGAGGCCGGGCGAGTCTCTCCAGGGGCCGGACGAATCTCTCCGGGGGCCGGGAGAGTCTCTACGAAGGCCGAGTGAGTCTCTCCAGAGGCCGGACGAGTCTTTCCAGAGGCCAGGTGAGTCTCTCCAGAGGCCGGGCGAGTCTCTTCGGAGGCCGGGCGAGTCTCCGCAGAGGTCGGGCGAATCTCTACAGAGGCCGGGCGAGTCTCTCCAGGAGCTGTGCAAGTCTCTCCAGGGGACGGGCGAGTATCTCCAGAGGCTGGCCGAATCTCTTCAGAGGTCGGGCGAGTCTCTCCAGAGGCCAATCGAATCGCTACAGAGGCCGGGCGAGTCTCTCCAGAGGCCAGGCGAATCTGTACAGAGGCCGGGCGAGTTTCTACAGAGGCTGGGCGAGTCTCTACAGAGTCCAGGCGAGTCTCTCAAGAGGCCGGGCAAATCTCTCCAGATGCCGGGCGAGTCTCTCAAGAGGCCGGGCGAATCTCTCCAGAGGCCGGGCGAGTCTCTACAGAGGCCGGGCGAGTCTCTCCAGAGGCTGGGCGAGTATCCCCAGTGGCCAGGCAAATCTCCCCAGTGGCCGGGTGAGTCTTTCCAGAGGCCAGGCGAGTCTCTCCAGAGGCCGGGCGAGTCTCTGCAGAGGCCGGGCGAGTCTGTAAAGAGGCCGGGCGAGTCTCTGCAGAGGCCGGGCGAGTCGCTCCATAGGCCGGGCGAGTCTCTCCAGTGGCCAGACGAGTCTCTCCAGAGGCAAGACAAGTCTCTCTAGGGGCCGGGCTAGCCTCTCCAGGGGCAGGGCGTGTCTTTCCAGAGGCAGGGCGAGTCTGCCCAGTGGCCGGGCGAGTCTCTCCAGAGGCCGGGCGAGTCTCTTTAGGGGCCGGGCGAGTCTCCCCAGAGGCCGGGCGAATCTCTCCACAGGCCGGACGAGTCTCTCAAGAGGCCGGGCGAATCTCTCCAGAGGCAGGGCGAGTCTCTCCACAGGCCAGGCGAGTCTCTCCAGAGGCCGGGCGAGTCTCTCCAGGGGCCATACGAGACTCTACAGAGGCAGGGCGAGTCTCTTTAGGTGTCGGGCGAGTCTCTCCAGAGGCCGGACGAATCTCTCCAGAGGTCGGGTGAATCTCTTTAGGTGCCTGGCGAGTCTTTCCAGAGGCTGGGCGAGTCTCTAAAGAGGCCGGGCGAGTCTCTCCAGAGGCCAGGCGAATCTCTAAAGAGGCCGGGCGTGTCTCTCCAGGGGCCGGGCGAGTCTCTACAGAGGCTGGGCGAGTCTCTCCAGAGGCCGGGCGAGTCTCTCCAGAGGCCGGACGAATCTCTCCAGAGGTCGGGTGAATCTCTTTAGGTGCCTGGCGAGTCTTTCCAGAGGCTGGGCGAGTCTCTCAAGAGGCCGGGCAAATCTCTCCAGATGCCGGGCGACTCTCTCCAGAGGCCGGGCGAGTCTCTCCAGAGGCCGAGCGAGTATCCCCAATGACCAGGCAAATCTCCCCAGTAGCCGGGTGAGTCTTTCCAGAGGCCAGGCGAGTCTCTCCACAGGCCGGGCGAGGCTCTACAGAGGCCGGGCGGGTCTCTCCAGAGGCCGGGTGAGTCTCTCCAGGGGCCGGACGAATCTCTCCGGGGGCCGGGAGAGTCTCTACGAAGGCCGAGTGAGTCTCTCCAGAGGCCGGACGAGTCTCTTCGGAGGCCGGGCGAGTCTCCGCAGAGGTCGGCCGAATCTCTACAGAGGCCGGTCGAGTCTCTCCAGGAGCTGTGCAAGTCTCTCCAGGGGACGGGTGAGTATCTCCAGAGGCTGGCCGAATCTCTTCAGAGGTCGGGCGAGTCTCTCCAGAGGCCAATCGAATCGCTACAGAGGCCAGGCGAGTCTCTCCAGAGGCCAGGCGAATCTGTACAGAGACCGGGCGAGTTTCTACAGAGGCTGGGCGAGTCTCTACAGAGTCCAGGCGAGTCTCTCAAGAGGCCGGGCAAATCTCTCCAGATGCCGGGCGAGTCTCTCCAGAGGCCGGGCGAATCTCTCCAGAGGCCGGGCGAGTCTCTACAGAGGCCGGGCGAGTCTCTCCAGAGGCTGGGCGAATATCCCCAGTGGCCAGGCAAATCTCCCCAGTGGCCGGGTGAGTCTTTCCAGAGGCCAGGCGAGTCTCTCCAGAGGCCGGGCGAGTCTCTGCAGAGGCCGGGCGAGTCTGTAAAGAGGCCGGGCGAGTCTCTACAGAGGCCGGGCGAGTCGCTCCATAGGCCGGGCGAGTCTCTCCAGTGGCCAGACGAGTCTCTCCAGAGGCCAGACGAGTCTCTCCAGGGGCCGGGCTAGCCTCTCCAGGGGCAGGGCGTGTCTTTCCAGAGGCAGGGCGAGTCTGCCCAGTGGCCGGGTGAGTCTCTCCAGAGGCCGGGCGAGTCTCTTTAGGGGCCGGGCGAGTCTCCCCAGAGGCCGGGCGAATCTCTCCACTGGCCGGACGAGTCTCTCAAGAGGCCGGGCGAATCTCTCCAGAGGCAGGGCGAGTCTCTCCACAGGCCAGGCGAGTCTCTCCAGAGGCCGGGCGAGTCTCTCCAGGGGCCATACGAGACTCTACAGAGGCAGGGCGAGTCTCTTTAGGTGTCGGGCGAGTCTCTCCAGAGGCCGGACGAATCTCTCCAGAGGTCGGGTGAATCTCTTTAGGTGCCTGGCGAGTCTTTCCAGAGGCTGGGCGAGTCTCTAAAGAGGCCGGGCGAGTCTCTCCAGAGGCCAGGCGAATCTCTAAAGAGGCCGGGCGTGTCTCTCCAGGGGCCGGGCGAGTCTCTACAGAGGCTGGGCGAGTCTCTCCAGAGGCCGGGCGAATCTCTACAGAGGCCGGGCGAGTCTCTACAGAGTCCAGGCGAGTCTCTCAAGAGGCCGGGCAAATCTCTCCAGATGCCGGGCGACTCTCTCCAGAGGCCGGGCGAGTCTCTCCAGAGGCCGAGCGAGTATCCCCAATGACCAGGCAAATCTCCCCAGTAGCCGGGTGAGTCTTTCCAGAGGCCGTGCGAGTCTCTCCAGGGGCCATGCGAGACTCTACAGAGGCAGGGCGAGTCTCTTTAGGTGTCGGGCGAGTCTCTCCAGAGGCCGGGCGAATCTCTCCAGAGGTCGGGTGAATCTCTTTAGGTGCCAGGCGAGTCTTTCCAGAGGCCGGGCGAGTCTCTAAAGAGGCCGGGCGAGTCTCTCCAGAGGCCGGGCGAGTCTCTACAGAGGCTGGGCGAGTCTCTCCAGAGGCCGGGCGAATCTCTACAGAGGCCGGGCGAGTCTCTACAGAGTCCAGGCGAGTCTCTCAAGAGGCCGGGCAAATCTCTCCAGATGCCGGGCGACTCTCTCCAGAGGCAGGGCGAGTCTCTCCAGAGGCCGAGCGAGTATCCCCAATGACCAGGCAAATCTCCCCAGTAGCCGGGTGAGTCTTTCCAGAGGCCAGGCGAGTCTCTCCACAGGCCGGGCGAGGCTCTACAGAGGCCGGGCGGGTCTCTCCAGAGGCCGGGCGAGTCTCTCCAGGGGCCGGACGAATCTCTCCGGGGGTCGGGAGAGTCTCTACGAAGGCCGAGTGAGTCTCTCCAGAGGCCGGGCGAGTCTTTCCAGAGGCCAGGTGAGTCTCTCCAGAGGCCGGGCGAGTCTCTTCGGAGGCCGGGCGAGTCTCCGCAGAGGCCGGGCGAATCTCTACAGAGGCCGGGCGAGTCTCTCCAGGAGCTGTGCAAGTCTCTCCAGGGGACGGGCGAGTATCTCCAGAGGCTGGCCGAATCTCTTCAGAGGTCGGGCGAGTCTCTCCAGAGGCCAATCGAATCTCTACAGAGGCCGGGCGAGTCTCTCCAGAGGCCAGGCGAATCTGTACAGAGGCCGGGCGTGTCTCTCCAGGGGCCGGACGAGTTTCTACAGAGGCTCGGCGAGTCTCTACAGAGTCCAGGCGAGTCTCTCAAGAGGCCGGGCAAATCTCTGCAAATACCGGGCGAGTCTCTCCAGAGGCCGGGCGAATCTCTCCAGAGGCCGGGCGAGTCTCTACAGAGGCCGGGCGAGTCTCTCCAGAGGCTGGGCGAATCTCTTTAGGTGTCGGGCGAGTCTCTCCAGAGGCCGGGCGAATCTCTCCAGAGGCAGGGCGAATCTCTTTAGGTGCCAGGCGAGTCTTTCCAGAGGCCGGGCGAGTCTCTAAAGAGGCCGGGCGAGTCTCTCCAGAGGCCAGGCGAATCTCTAAAGAGGCCGGGCGTGTCTCTCCAGGGGCCGGGCGAGTCTCTACAGAGGCTGGGCGAGTCTCTCCAGAGGCCGGGCGAATCTCTACAGAGGCCGGGCGAGTCTCTACAGAGTCCAGGCGAGTCTCTCAAGAGGCCGGGCAAATCTCTCCAGATGCCGGGCGACTCTCTCCAGAGGCCGGGCGAGTCTCTCCAGAGGCCGAGCGAGTATCCCCAATGACCAGGCAAATCTCCCCAGTAGCCGGGTGAGTCTTTCCAGAGGCCAGGCGAGTCTCTCCAGAGGCCGGGCGAGTCTCTGCAGAGGCCGGGCGAGTCTGTAAAGAGGCCGGGCGAGTCTCTACAGAGGCCGGGCGAGTCTCTCCAGAGGCCAGGCGAGTCTCTCCAGGGGCGGGCTAGCCTCTCCAGGGGCAGGGCGTGTCTTTCCAGAGGCAGGGCGAGTCTGCCCAGTGGCCGGGCGAGTCTTTCCAAAAGCCGGGCGAGTCTCTCCAGAGGCCCGGCGAGTCTCCCCAGGGGCCGGGCGATTTTTTGCAGAGGTTGGGCGAGTCTCTCCAGAGGCTGGGCGAGTCTCTCCACAGGCCGGGCGAGGCTCTACAGAGGCCGGGCGGGTCTCTCCAGAGGCCGGGCGAGTATCTCCAGGGGCCGGACGAATCTCTCCGGGGGCCGGGAGAGTCTCTACGAAGGCCGAGTGAGTCTCTCCAGAGGCCGGACGAGTCTTTCCAGAGGCCAGGTGAGTCTCTCCAGAGGCCGGGCGAGTCTCTTCGGAGGCCGGGCGAGTCTCCGCAGAGGTCGGGCGAATCTCTACAGAGGCCGGGCGAGTCTCTCCAGGAGCTGTGCAAGTCTCTCCAGGGGACGGGCGAGTATCTCCAGAGGCTGGCCGAATCTCTTCAGAGGTCGGGCGAGTCTCTCCAGAGGCCAATCGAATCGCTACAGAGGCCGGGCGAGTCTCTCCAGAGGCCAGGCGAATCTGTACAGAGGCCGGGCGAGTTTCTACAGAGGCTGGGCGAGTCTCTACAGAGTCCAGGCGAGTCTCTCAAGAGGCCGGGCAAATCTCTCCAGATGCCGGGCGAGTCTCTCAAGAGGCCGGGCGAATCTCTCCAGAGGCCGGGCGAGTCTCTACAGAGGCCGGGCGAGTCTCTCCAGAGGCTGGGCGAGTATCCCCAGTGGCCAGGCAAATCTCCCCAGTGGCCGGGTGAGTCTTTCCAGAGGCCAGGCGAGTCTCTCCAGAGGCCGGGCGAGTCTCTGCAGAGGCCGGGCGAGTCTGTAAAGAGGCCGGGCGAGTCTCTGCAGAGGCCGGGCGAGTCGCTCCATAGGCCGGGCGAGTCTCTCCAGTGGCCAGATGAGTCTCTCCAGAGGCAAGACAAGTCTCTCTAGGGGCCGGGCTAGCCTCTCCAGGGGCAGGGCGTGTCTTTCCAGAGGCAGGGCGAGTCTGCCCAGTGGCCGGGCGAGTCTCTCCAGAGGCCGGGCGAGTCTCTTTAGGGGCCGGGCGAGTCTCCCCAGAGGCCGGGCGAATCTCTCCACAGGCCGGACGAGTCTCTCAAGAGGCCGGGCGAATCTCTCCAGAGGCAGGGCGAGTCTCTCCACAGGCCAGGCGAGTCTCTCCAGAGGCCGGGCGAGTCTCTCCAGGGGCCATACGAGACTCTACAGAGGCAGGGCGAGTCTCTTTAGGTGTCGGGCGAGTCTCTCCAGAGGCCGGACGAATCTCTCCAGAGGTCGGGTGAATCTCTTTAGGTGCCTGGCGAGTCTTTCCAGAGGCTGGGCGAGTCTCTAAAGAGGCCGGGCGAGTCTCTCCAGAGGCCAGGCGAATCTCTAAAGAGGCCGGGCGTGTCTCTCCAGGGGCCGGGCGAGTCTCTACAGAGGCTGGGCGAGTCTCTCCAGAGGCCGGGCGAATCTCTACAGAGGCCGGGCGAGTCTCTACAGAGTCCAGGCGAGTCTCTCAAGAGGCCGGGCAAATCTCTCCAGATGCCGGGCGACTCTCTCCAGAGGCCGGGCGAGTCTCTCCAGAGGCCGAGCGAGTATCCCCAATGACCAGGCAAATCTCCCCAGTAGCCGGGTGACTCTTTCCAGAGGCCAGGCGAGTCTCTCCACAGGCCGGGCGAGGCTCTACAGAGGCCGGGCGGGTCTCTCCAGAGGCCGGGCGAGTCTCTCCAGGGGCCGGACGAATCTCTCCGGGGGCCGGGAGAGTCTCTACGAAGGCCGAGTGAGTCTCTCCAGAGGCCGGACGAGTCTTTCCAGAGGCCAGGTGAGTCTCTCCAGAGGCCGGGCGAGTCTCTTCGGAGGCCGGGCGAGTCTCCGCAGAGGTCGGGCGAATCTCTACAGAGGCCGGTCGAGTCTCTCCAGGAGCTGTGCAAGTCTCTCCAGGGGACGGGTGAGTATCTCCAGAGGCTGGCCGAATCTCTTCAGAGGTCGGGCGAGTCTCTCCAGAGGCCAATCGAATCGCTACAGAGGCCAGGCGAGTCTCTCCAGAGGCCAGGCGAATCTGTACAGAGACCGGGCGAGTTTCTACAGAGGCTGGGCGAGTCTCTACAGAGTCCAGGCGAGTCTCTCAAGAGGCCGGGCAAATCTCTCCAGATGCCGGGCGAGTCTCTCCAGAGGCCGGGCGAATCTCTCCAGAGGCCGGGCGAGTCTCTACAGAGGCCGGGCGAGTCTCTCCAGAGGCTGGGCGAATATCCCCAGTGGCCAGGCAAATCTCCCCAGTGGCCGGGTGAGTCTTTCCAGAGGCCAGGCGAGTCTCTCCAGAGGCCGGGCGAGTCTCTGCAGAGGCCGGGCGAGTCTGTAAAGAGGCCGGGCGAGTCTCTACAGAGGCCGGGCGAGTCGCTCCATAGGCCGGGCGAGTCTCTCCAGTGGCCAGACGAGTCTCTCCAGAGGCCAGACGAGTCTCTCCAGGGGCCGGGCTAGCCTCTCCAGGGGCAGGGCGTGTCTTTCCAGAGGCAGGGCGAGTCTGCCCAGTGGCCGGGCGAGTCTCTCCAGAGGCCGGGCGAGTCTCTTTAGGGGCCGGGCGAGTCTCCCCAGAGGCCGGGCGAATCTCTCCACTGGCCGGACGAGTCTCTCAAGAGGCCGGGCGAATCTCTCCAGAGGCAGGGCGAGTCTCTCCACAGGCCAGGCGAGTCTCTCCAGAGGCCGGGCGAGTCTCTCCAGGGGCCATACGAGACTCTACAGAGGCAGGGCGAGTCTCTTTAGGTGTCGGGCGAGTCTCTCCAGAGGCCGGACGAATCTCTCCAGAGGTCGGGTGAATCTCTTTAGGTGCCTGGCGAGTCTTTCCAGAGGCTGGGCGAGTCTCTAAAGAGGCCGGGCGAGTCTCTCCAGAGGCCAGGCGAATCTCTAAAGAGGCCGGGCGTGTCTCTCCAGGGGCCGGGCGAGTCTCTACAGAGGCTGGGCGAGTCTCTCCAGAGGCCGGGCGAATCTCTACAGAGGCCGGGCGAGTCTCTACAGAGTCCAGGCGAGTCTCTCAAGAGGCCGGGCAAATCTCTCCAGATGCCGGGCGACTCTCTCCAGAGGCCGGGCGAGTCTCTCCAGAGGCCGAGCGAGTATCCCCAATGACCAGGCAAATCTCCCCAGTAGCCGGGTGAGTCTTTCCAGAGGCCAGGCGAGTCTCTCCACAGGCCGGGCGAGGCTCTACAGAGGCCGGGCGGGTCTCTCCAGAGGCCGGGCGAGTCTCTCCAGGGGCCGGACGAATCTCTCCGGGGGCCGGGAGAGTCTCTACGAAGGCCGAGTGAGTCTCTCCAGAGGCCGGACGAGTTTTTCCAGAGGCCAGGTGAGTCTCTCCAGAGGCCGGGCGAGTCTCTTCGGAGGCCGGGCGAGTCTCCGCAGAGGCCGGGCGAATCTCTACAGAGGCCGGTCGAGTCTCTCCAGGAGCTGTGCAAGTCTCTCCAGGGGACGGGTGAGTATCTCCAGAGGCTGGCCGAATCTCTTCAGAGGTCGGGCGAGTCTCTCCAGAGGCCAATCGAATCGCTACAGAGGCCAGGCGAGTCTCTCCAGAGGCCAGGCGAATCTGTACAGAGACCGGGCGAGTTTCTACAGAGGCTGGGCGAGTCTCTACAGAGTCCAGGCGAGTCTCTCAAGAGGCCGGGCAAATCTCTCCAGATGCCGGGCGAGTCTCTCCAGAGGCCGGGCGAATCTCTCCAGAGGCCGGGCGAGTCTCTACAGAGGCCGGGCGAGTCTCTCCAGAGGCTGGGCGAATATCCCCTGTGGCCAGGCAAATCTCCCCAGTGGCCGGGTGAGTCTTTCCAGAGGCCAGGCGAGTCTCTCCAGAGGCCGGGCGAGTCTCTGCAGAGGCCGGGCGAGTCTGTAAAGAGGCCGGGCGAGTCTCTACAGAGGCCGGGCGAGTCGCTCCATAGGCCGGGCGAGTCTCTCCAGTGGCCAGACGAGTCTCTCCAGAGGCCAGACGAGTCTCTCCAGGGGCCGGGCTAGCCTCTCCAGGGGCAGGGCGTGTCTTTCCAGAGGCAGGGCGAGTCTGCCCAGTGGCCGGGCGAGTCTCTCCAGAGGCCGGGCGAGTCTCTTTAGGGGCCGGGCGAGTCTCCCCAGAGGCCGGGCGAATCTCTCCACTGGCCGGACGAGTCTCTCAAGAGGCCGGGCGAATCTCTCCAGAGGCAGGGCGAGTCTCTCCACAGGCCAGGCGAGTCTCTCCAGAGGCCGTGCGAGTCTCTCCAGGGGCCATGCGAGACTCTACAGAGGCAGGGCGAGTCTCTTTAGGTGTCGGGCGAGTCTCTCCAGAGGCCGGGCGAATCTCTCCAGAGGTCGGGTGAATCTCTTTAGGTGCCAGGCGAATCTTTCCAGAGGCCGGGCGAGTCTCTAAAGAGGCCGGGCGAGTCTCTCCAGAGGCCGGGCGAGTCTCTACAGAGGCTGGGCGAGTCTCTCCAGAGGCCGGGCGAATCTCTACAGAGGCCGGGCGAGTCTCTACAGAGTCCAGGCGAGTCTCTCAAGAGGCCGGGCAAATCTCTCCAGATGCCGGGCGACTCTCTCCAGAGGCCGGGCGAGTCTCTCCAGAGGCCGAGCGAGTATCCCCAATGACCAGGCAAATCTCCCCAGTAGCCGGGTGAGTCTTTCCAGAGGCCAGGCGAGTCTCTCCACAGGCCGGGCGAGGCTCTACAGAGGCCGGGCGGGTCTCTCCAGAGGCCGGGCGAGTCTCTCCAGGGGCCGGACGAATCTCTCCGGGGGTCGGGAGAGTCTCTACGAAGGCCGAGTGAGTCTCTCCAGAGGCCGGGCGAGTCTTTCCAGAGGCCAGGTGAGTCTCTCCAGAGGCCGGGCGAGTCTCTTCGGAGGCCGGGCGAGTCTCCGCAGACGCCGGGCGAATCTCTACAGAGGCCGGGCGAGTCTCTCCAGGAGCTGTGCAAGTCTCTCCAGGGGACGGGCGAGTATCTCCAGAGGCTGGCCGAATCTCTTCAGAGGTCGGGCGAGTCTCTCCAGAGGCCAATCGAATCTCTACAGAGGCCGGGCGAGTCTCTCCAGAGGCCAGGCGAATCTGTACAGAGGCCGGGCGTGTCTCTCCAGGGGCCGGACGAGTTTCTACAGAGGCTCGGCGAGTCTCTACAGAGTCCAGGCGAGTCTCTCAAGAGGCCGGGCAAATCTCTGCAGATACCGGGCGAGTCTCTCCAGAGGCCGGGCGAATCTCTCCAGAGGCCGGGCGAGTCTCTACAGAGGCCGGGCGAGTCTCTCCAGAGGCTGGGCGAATCTCTTTAGGTGTCGGGCGAGTCTCTCCAGAGGCCGGGCGAATCTCTCCAGAGGCAGGGCGAATCTCTTTAGGTGCCAGGCGAGTCTTTCCAGAGGCCGGGCGAGTCTCTAAAGAGGCCGGGCGAGTCTCTCCAGAGGCCAGGCGAATCTCTAAAGAGGCCGGGCGTGTCTCTCCAGGGGCCGGGCGAGTCTCTACAGAGGCTGGGCGAGTCTCTCCAGAGGCCGGGCGAATCTCTACAGAGGCCGGGCGAGTCTCTACAGAGTCCAGGCGAGTCTCTCAAGAGGCCGGGCAAATCTCTCCAGATGCCGGGCGACTCTCTCCAGAGGCCGGGCGAGTCTCTCCAGAGGCCGAGCGAGTATCCCCAATGACCAGGCAAATCTCCCCAGTAGCCGGGTGAGTCTTTCCAGAGGCCAGGCGAGTCTCTCCAGAGGCCGGGCGAGTCTCTGCAGAGGCCGGGCGAGTCTGTAAAGAGGCCGGGCGAGTCTCTACAGAGGCCGGGCGAGTCTCTCCAGAGGCCAGGCGAGTCTCTCCAGGGGCGGGCTAGCCTCTCCCGGGGCAGGGCGTGTCTTTCCAGAGGCAGGGCGAGTCTGCCCAGTGGCCGGGCGAGTCTTTCCAAAGGCCGGGCGAGTCTCTCCAGAGGCCCGGCGAGTCTCCCCAGGGGCCGGACGAGTTTTTGCAGAGGTTGGGCGAGTCTCTCCAGAGGCTGGGCGAGTCTCTCCACAGGCCGGGCGAGGCTCTACAGAGGCCGGGCGGGTCTCTCCAGAGGCCGGGCGAGTCTCTCCAGGGGCCGGACGAATCTCTCCGGGGGTCGGGAGAGTCTCTACGAAGGCCGAGTGAGTCTCTCCAGAGGCCGGGCGAGTCTTTCCAGAGGCCAGGTGAGTCTCTCCAGAGGCCGGGCGAGTCTCTTCGGAGGCCGGGCGAGTCTCCGCAGAGGCCGGGCGAATCTCTACAGAGGCCGGGCGAGTCTCTCCAGGAGCTGTGCAAGACTCTCCAGGGGACGGGCGAGTATCTCCAGAGGCTGGCCGAATCTCTTCAGAGGTCGGGCGAGTCTCTCCAGAGGCCAATCGAATCTCTACAGAGGCCGGGCGAGTCTCTCCAGAGGCCAGGCGAATCTGTACAGAGGCCGGGCGTGTCTCTCCAGGGGCCGGACGAGTTTCTACAGAGGCTCGGCGAGTCTCTACAGAGTCCAGGCGAGTCTCTCAAGAGGCCGGGCAAATCTCTGCAGATACCGGGCGAGTCTCTCCAGAGGCCGGGCGAATCTCTCCAGAGGCCGGGCGAGTCTCTACAGAGGCCGGGCGAGTCTCTCCAGAGGCTGGGCGAATCTCTTTAGGTGTCGGGCGAGTCTCTCCAGAGGCCGGGCGAATCTCTCCAGAGGCAGGGCGAATCTCTTTAGGTGCCAGGCGAGTCTTTCCAGAGGCCGGGCGAGTCTCTAAAGAGGCCGGGCGAGTCTCTCCAGAGGCCAGGCGAATCTCTAAAGAGGCCGGGCGTGTCTCTCCAGGGGCCGGGCGAGTCTCTACAGAGGCTGGGCGAGTCTCTCCAGAGGCCGGGCGAATCTCTACAGAGGCCGGGCGAGTCTCTACAGAGTCCAGGCGAGTCTCTCAAGAGGCCGGGCAAATCTCTCCAGATGCCGGGCGACTCTCTCCAGAGGCCGGGCGAGTCTCTCCAGAGGCCGAGCGAGTATCCCCAATGACCAGGCAAATCTCCCCAGTAGCCGGGTGAGTCTTTCCAGAGGCCAGGCGAGTCTCTCCAGAGGCCGGGCGAGTCTCTGCAGAGGCCGGGCGAGTCTGTAAAGAGGCCGGGCGAGTCTCTACAGAGGCCGGGCGAGTCTCTCCAGAGGCCAGGCGAGTCTCTCCAGGGGCGGGCTAGCCTCTCCCGGGGCAGGGCGTGTCTTTCCAGAGGCAGGGCGAGTCTGCCCAGTGGCCGGGCGAGTCTTTCCAAAGGCCGGGCGAGTCTCTCCAGAGGCCCGGCGAGTCTCCCCAGAGGCCGGGCGTGTTTTTGCAGAGGTTGGGCGAGTCTCTCCAGAGGCTGGGCGAGTCTCTCCACAGGCCGGGCGAGGCTCTACAGAGGCCGGGCGGGTCTCTCCAGAGGCCGGGCGAGTCTCTCCAGGGGCCGGACGAATCTCTCCGGGGGCCGGGAGAGTCTCTACGAAGGCCGAGTGAGTCTCTCCAGAGGCCGGGCGAGTCTTTCCAGAGGCCAGGTGAGTCTCTCCAGAGGCCGGGCGAGTCTCTTCGGAGGCCGGGCGAGTCTCCGCAGAGGTCGGGCGAATCTCTACAGAGGCCGGGCGAGTCTCTCCAGGAGCTGTGCAAGTCTCTCCAGGGGACGGGCGAGTATCTCCAGAGGCTGGCCGAATCTCTTCAGAGGTCGGGCGAGTCTCTCCAGAGGCCAATCGAATCGCTACAGAGGCCGGGCGAGTCTCTCCAGAGGCCAGGCGAATCTGTACAGAGGCCGGGCGAGTTTCTACAGAGGCTGGGCGAGTCTCTACAGAGTCCAGGCGAGTCTCTCAAGAGGCCGGGCAAATCTCTCCAGATGCCGGGCGAGTCTCTCCAGAGGCCGGGCGAATCTCTCCAGAGGCCGGGCGAGTCTCTACAGAGGCCGGGCGAGTCTCTCCAGAGGCTGGGCGAGTATCCCCAGTGGCCAGGCAAATCTCCCCAGTGGCCGGGTGAGTCTTTCCAGAGGCCAGGCGAGTCTCTCCAGAGGCCGGGCGAGTCTCTGCAGAGGCCGGGCGAGTCTGTAAAGAGGCCGGGCGAGTCTCTACAGAGGCCGGGCGAGTCGCTCCATAGGCTGGGCGAGTCTCTCCAGTGGCCAGACGAGTCTCTCCAGAGGCCAGACGAGTCTCTCCAGGGGCCGGGCTAGCCTCTCCAGGGGCAGGGCGTGTCTTTCCAGAGGCAGGGCGAGTCTGCCCAGTGGCCGGGCGAGTCTCTCCAGAGGCCGGGCGAGTCTCTTTAGGGGCCGGGCGAGTCTCCCCAGAGGCCGGGCGAATCTCTCCACAGGCCGGACGAGTCTCTCAAGAGGCCGGGCGAATCTCTCCAGAGGCAGGGCGAGTCTCTCCACAGGCCAGGCGAGTCTCTCCAGAGGCCGTGCGAGTCTCTCCAGGGGCCATGCGAGACTCTACAGAGGCAGGGCGAGTCTCTTTAGGTGTCGGGCGAGTCTCTCCAGAGGCCGGGCGAATCTCTCCAGAGGTCGGGTGAATCTCTTTAGGTGCCTGGCGAGTCTTTCCAGAGGCTGGGCGAGTCTCTAAAGAGGCCGGGCGAGTCTCTCCAGAGGCCAGGCGAATCTCTAAAGAGGCAGGGCGTGTCTCTCCAGGGGCCGGGCGAGTCTCTACAGAGGCTGGGCGAGTCTCTCCAGAGGCCGGGCGAATCTCTACAGAGGCCGGGCGAGTCTCTACAGAGTCCAGGCGAGTCTCTCAAGAGGCCGGGCAAATCTCTCCAGATGCCGGGCGACTCTCTCCAGAGGCCGGGCGAGTCTCTCCAGAGGCCGAGCGAGTATCCCCAATGACCAGGCAAATCTCCCCAGTAGCCGGGTGAGTCTTTCCAGAGGCCAGGCGAGTCTCTCCAGAGGCCGGGCGAGTCTCTGCAGAGGTCGGGCGAGTCTGTAAAGAGGCCGGGCGAGTCTCTACAGAGGCCGGGCGAGTCTCTCCAGAGGCCAGGCGAGTCTCTCCAGGGGCGGGCTAGCCTCTCCAGGGGCAGGGCGTGTCTTTCCAGAGGCAGGGCGAGTCTGCCCAGTGGCCGGGCGAGTCTTTCCAAAGGCCGGGCGAGTCTCTCCAGAGGCCGGGCGAGTCTCCCCAGGGGCCGGGCGAGTTTTTGCAGAGGTTGAGCGAGTCTCTCCAGAGGCTGGGCGAGTCTCTCCACAGGCCGGGCGAGGCTCTCCAGAGGCCGGGCGAGTCTCTCCTGGGGCCGGACGAATCTCTCCGGGGGCCGGGAGAGTCTCTACGAAGGCCGAGTGAGTCTCTCCAGAGGCCGGGCGAGCCTTTCCAGAGGCCAGGTGAGTCTCTCCAGAGGCCGGGCGACCCTCTTCGGAGGCCGGGCGAGTCTCCGCAGAGGCCGGGCGAATCTCTACAGAGGCCGGGCGAGTCTCTCCAGGAGCTGTGCAAGTCTCTCCAGGGGACGGGCGAGTATCTCCAGAGGCTGGCCGAATCTCTTCAGAGGTCGGGCGAGTCTCTCCAGAGGCCAATCGAATCTCTACAGAGGCCGGGCGAGTCTCTCCAGAGGCCAGGCGAATCTGTACAGAGGCCGGGCGTGTCTCTCCAGGGGCCGGGCGAGTTTCTACAGAGGCTCGGCGAGTCTCTACAGAGTCCAGGCGAGTCTCTCAAGAGGCCGGGCAAATCTCTGCAGATACCGGGCGAGTCTCTCCAGAGGCCGGGCGAATCTCTCCAGAGGCCGGGCGAGTCTCTACAGAGGCCGGGCGAGTCTCTCCAGAGGCTGGGCGAATCTCTTTAGGTGTCGGGCGAGTCTCTCCAGAGGCCGGGCGAATCTCTCCAGAGGTCTGGCGAATCTCTTTAGGTGCCAGGCGAGTCTTTCCAGAGGCCGGGCGAGTCTCTAAAGAGGCCGGGCGAGTCTCTCCAGAGGCCAGGCGAATCTCTAAAGAGGCCGGGCGTGTCTCTCCAGGGGCCGGGCGAGTCTCTACAGAGGCTGGGCGAGTCTCTCCAGAGGCCGGGCGAATCTCTACAGAGGCCGGGCGAGTCTCTACAGAGTCCAGTCGAGTCTCTCAAGAGGCCGGGCAAATCTCTCCAGATGCCGGGCGACTCTCTCCAGAGGCCGGGCGAGTCTCTCCAGAGGCCGAGCGAGTATCCCCCAATGACCAGGCAAATCTCCCCAGTAGCCGGGTGAGTCTTTCCAGAGGCCGGGCGAGTCTCTCCAGAGGCCGGGCGAGTCTCTGCAGAGGCCGGGCGAGTCTGTAAAGAGGCCGGGCGAGTCTCTACAGAGGCCGGGCGAGTCTCTCCAGAGGCCAGGCGAGTCTCTCCAGGGGCGGGCTAGCCTCTCCAGGGGCAGGGCGTGTCTTTCCAGAGGCAGGGCAAGTCTGCCCACTGGCCGGGCGAGTCTTTCCAAAAGCCGGGCGAGTCTCTCCAGAGGCCCGGCGAGTCTCCCCAGGGGCCGGGCGAGTTTTTGCAGAGGTTGGGCGAGTCTCTCCAGAGGCTGGGCGAGTCTCTCCACAGGCCGGGCGAGGCTCTACAGAGGCCGGGCGGGTCTCTCCAGAGGCCGGGCGAGTCTCTCCAGGGGCCGGACGAATCTCTCCGGGGGCCGGGAGAGTCTCTACGAAGGCCGAGTGAGTCTCTCCAGAGGTCGGACGAGTCTTTCCAGAGGCCAGGTGAGTCTCTCCAGAGGCCGGGCGAGTCTCTTCGGAGGCCGGGCGAGTCTCCGCAGAGGTCGGGCGAATCTCTACAGAGGCCGGGCGAGTCTCTCCAGAGGCCAGGCGAATCTCTAAAGAGGCCGGGCGTGTCTCTCCAGGGGCCGGGCGAGTCTCTACAGAGGCTGGGCGAGTCTCTCCAGAGGCCGGGCGAATCTCTACAGAGGCCGGGCGAGTCTCTACAGAGTCCAGTCGAGTCTCTCAAGAGGCCGGGCAAATCTCTCCAGATGCCGGGCGACTCTCTCCAGAGGCCGGGCGAGTCTCTCCAGAGGCCGAGCGAGTATCCCCCAATGACCAGGCAAATCTCCCCAGTAGCCGGGTGAGTCTTTCCAGAGGCCGGGCGAGTCTCTCCAGAGGCCGGGCGAGTCTCTGCAGAGGCCGGGCAAGTCTGTAAAGAGGCCGGGCGAGTCTCTACAGAGGCCGGGCGAGTCTCTCCAGAGGCCAGGCGAGTCTCTCCAGGGGCGGGCTAGCCTCTCCAGGGGCAGGGCGTGTCTTTCCAGAGGCAGGGCAAGTCTGCCCACTGGCCGGGCGAGTCTTTCCAAAAGCCGGGCGAGTCTCTCCAGAGGCCCGGCGAGTCTCCCCAGGGGCCGGGCGAGTTTTTGCAGAGGTTGGGCGAGTCTCTCCAGAGGCTGGGCGAGTCTCTCCACAGGCCGGGCGAGGCTCTACAGAGGCCGGGCGGGTCTCTCCAGAGGCCGGGCGAGTCTCTCCAGGGGCCGGACGAATCTCTCCGGGGGCCGGGAGAGTCTCTACGAAGGCCGAGTGAGTCTCTCCAGAGGCCGGACGAGTCTTTCCAGAGGCCAGGTGAGTCTCTCCAGAGGCCGGGCGAGTCTCTTCGGAGGCCGGGCGAGTCTCCGCAGAGGTCGGGCGAATCTCTACAGAGGCCGGGCGAGTCTCTCCAGGAGCTGTGCAAGTCTCTCCAGGGGACGGGCAAGTATCTCCAGAGGCTGGCCGAATCTCTTCAGAGGTCGGGCGAGTCTCTACAGAGGCCGGGCGAGTCTCTCCAGAGGCTGGGCGAGTATCCCCAGTGGCCAGGCAAATCTCCCCAGTGGCCGGGTGAGTCTTTCCAGAGGCCAGGCGAGTCTCTCCAGAGGCCGGGCGAGTCTCTGCAGAGGCCGGGCGAGTCTGTAAAGAGGCCGGACGAGTCTCTACAGAGGCCGGGCGAGTCGCTCCATAGGCCGGGCGAGTCTCTCCAGTGGCCAGACGAGTCTCTCCAGAGGCTAGACGAGTCTCTCCAGGGGCCGGGCTAGCCTCTCCAGGGGCAGGGCGTGTCTTTCCAGAGGCAGGGCGAGTCTGCCCAGTGGCCGGGCGAGTCTCTCCAGAGGCCGGGCGAGTCTCTTTAGGGGCCGGGCGAGTCTCCCCAGAGGCCGGGCGAATCTCTCCACAGGCCGGACGAGTCTCTCAAGAGGCCGGGCGAATCTCTCCAGAGGCAGGGCGAGTCTCTCCACAGGCCAGGCGAGTCTCTCCAGAGGCCGTGCGAGTCTCTCCAGGGGCCATGCGAGACTCTACAGAGGCAGGGCGAGTCTCTTTAGGTGTCGGGCGAGTCTCTCCAGAGGCCGGGCGAATCTCTCCAGAGGTCGGGTGAATCTCTTTAGGTGCCAGGCGAGTCTTTCCAGAGGCCGGGCGAGTCTCTAAAGAGGCCGGGCGAGTCTCTCCAGAGGCCAGGCGAATCTCTAAAGAGGCCGGGCGTGTCTCTCCAGGGGCCGGGCGAGTCTCTACAGAGGCTGGGCGAGTCTCTCCAGAGGCCGGGCGAATCTCTACAGAGGCCGGGCGAGTCTCTACAGAGTCCAGTCGAGTCTCTCAAGAGGCCGGGCAAATCTCTCCAGATGCCGGGCGACTCTCTCCAGAGGCCGGGCGAGTCTCTCCAGAGGCCGAGCGAGTATCCCCCAATGACCAGGCAAATCTCCCCAGTAGCCGGGTGAGTCTTTCCAGAGGCCGGGCGAGTCTCTCCAGAGGCCGGGCGAGTCTCTGCAGAGGCCGGGCGAGTCTGTAAAGAGGCCGGGCGAGTCTCTACAGAGGCCGGGCGAGTCTCTCCAGAGGCCAGGCGAGTCTCTCCAGGGGCGGGCTAGCCTCTCCAGGGGCAGGGCGTGTCTTTCCAGAGGCAGGGCAAGTCTGCCCACTGGCCGGGCGAGTCTTTCCAAAAGCCGGGCGAGTCTCTCCAGAGGCCCGGCGAGTCTCCCCAGGGGCCGGGCGAGTTTTTGCAGAGGTTGGGCGAGTCTCTCCAGAGGCTGGGCGAGTCTCTCCACAGGCCGGGCGAGGCTCTACAGAGGCCGGGCGGGTCTCTCCAGAGGCCGGGCGAGTCTCTCCAGGGGCCGGACGAATCTCTCCGGGGGCCGGGAGAGTCTCTACGAAGGCCGAGTGAGTCTCTCCAGAGGCCGGACGAGTCTTTCCAGAGGCCAGGTGAGTCTCTCCAGAGGCCGGGCGAGTCTCTTCGGAGGCCGGGCGAGTCTCCGCAGAGGTCGGGCGAATCTCTACAGAGGCCGGGCGAGTCTCTCCAGGAGCTGTGCAAGTCTCTCCAGGGGACGGGCGAGTATCTCCAGAGGCTGGCCGAATCTCTTCAGAGGTCGGGCGAGTCTCTACAGAGGCCGGGCGAGTCTCTCCAGAGGCTGGGCGAGTATCCCCAGTGGCCAGGCAAATCTCCCCAGTGGCCGGGTGAGTCTTTCCAGAGGCCAGGCGAGTCTCTCCAGAGGCCGGGCGAGTCTCTGCAGAGGCCGAGCGAGTCTGTAAAGAGGCCGGACGAGTCTCTACAGAGGCCGGGCGAGTCGCTCCATAGGCCGGGCGAGTCTCTCCAGTGGCCAGACAAGTCTCTCCAGAGGCCAGACGAGTCTCTCCAGGGGCCGGGCTAGCCTCTCCAGGGGCAGGGCGTGTCTTTCCAGAGGCAGGGCGAGTCTGCCCAGTGGCCGGGCGAGTCTCTCCAGAGGCCGGGCGAGTCTCTTTAGGGGCCGGGCGAGTCTCCCCAGAGGCCGGGCGAATCTCTCCACAGGCCGGACGAGTCTCTCAAGAGGCCGGGCGAATCTCTCCAGAGGCAGGGCGAGTCTCTCCACAGGCCAGGCGAGTCTCTCCAGAGGCCGTGCGAGTCTCTCCAGGGGCCATGCGAGACTCTACAGAGGCAGGGCGAGTCTCTTTAGGTGTCGGGCGAGTCTCTCCAGAGGCCGGGCGAATCTCTCCAGAGGTCGGGTGAATCTCTTTAGGTGCCAGGCGAGTCTTTCCAGAGGCCGGGCGAGTCTCTAAAGAGGCCGGGCGAGTCTCTCCAGAGGCCAGGCGAATCTCTAAAGAGGCCGGGCGTGTCTCTCCAGGGGCCGGGCGAGTCTCTACAGAGGCTGGGCGAGTCTCTCCAGAGGCCGGGCGAATCTCTACAGAGGCCGGGCGAGTCTCTACAGAGTCCAGGCGAGTCTCTCAAGAGGCCGGGCAAATCTCTCCAGATGCCGGGCGACTCTCTCCAGAGGCCGGGCGAGTCTCTCCAGAGGCCGAGCGAGTATCCCCAATGACCAGGCAAATCTCCCCAGTAGCCGGGTGAGTCTTTCCAGAGGCCAGGCGAGTCTCTCCACAGGCCGGGCGAGGCTCTACAGAGGCCGGGCGGGTCTCTCCAGAGGCCGGGCGAGTCTCTCCAGGGGCCGGACGAATCTCTCCGGGGGCCGGGAGAGTCTCTACGAAGGCCGAGTGAGTCTCTCCAGAGGCCGGACGAGTCTTTCCAGAGGCCAGGTGAGTCTCTCCAGAGGCCGGGCGAGTCTCTTCGGAGGCCGGGCGAGTCTCCGCAGAGGTCGGGCGAATCTCTACAGAGGCCGGGCGAGTCTCTCCAGGAGCTGTGCAAGTCTCTCCAGGGGACGGGCGAGTATCTCCAGAGGCTGGCCGAATCTCTTCAGAGGTCGGGCGAGTCTCTCCAGAGGCCAATCGAATCGCTACAGAGGCCGGGCGAGTCTCTCCAGAGGCCAGGCGAATCTGTACAGAGGCCGGGCGAGTTTCTACAGAGGCTGGGCGAGTCTCTACAGAGTCCAGGCGAGTCTCTCAAGAGGCCGGGCAAATCTCTCCAGATGCCGGGCGAGTCTCTCCAGAGGCCGGGCGAATCTCTCCAGAGGCCGGGCGAGTCTCTACAGAGGCCGGGCGAGTCTCTCCAGAGGCTGGGCGAGTATCCCCAGTGGCCAGGCAAATCTCCCCAGTGGCCGGGTGAGTCTTTCCAGAGGCCAGGCGAGTCTCTCCAGAGGCCGGGCGAGTCTCTGCAGAGGCCGAGCGAGTCTCTCCAGGGGCCGGGCTAGCCTCTCCAGGGGCAGGGCGTGTCTTTCCAGAGGCAGGGCGAGTCTGCCCAGTGGCCGGGCGAGTCTCTCCAGAGGCCGGGCGAGTCTCTTTAGGGGCCGGGCGAGTCTCCCCAGAGGCCGGGCGAATCTCTCCACTGGCCGGACGAGTCTCTCAAGAGGCCGGGCGAATCTCTCCAGAGGCAGGGCGAGTCTCTCCACAGGCCAGGCGAGTCTCTCCAGAGGCCGTGCGAGTCTCTCCAGGGGCCATGCGAGACTCTACAGAGGCAGGGCGAGTCTCTTTAGGTGTCGGGCGAGTCTCTCCAGATGCCGGGCGAATCTCTCCAGTGGTCGGGTGAATCTCTTTAGGTGCCAGGCGAGTCTTTCCAGAGGCCAGGCGAATCTCTAAAGAGGCCGGGCGTGTCTCTCCAGGGGCCGGGCGAGTCTCTACAGAGGCTGGGCGAGTCTCTCCAGAGGCCGGGCGAATCTCTACAGAGGCCGGGCGAGTCTCTACAGAGTCCAGGCGAGTCTCTCAAGAGGCCGGGCAAATCTCTCCAGATGCCGGGCGACTCTCTCCAGAGGCCGGGCGAGTCTCTCCAGAGGCCGAGCGAGTATCCCCAATGACCAGGCGAGTCTCTTCAGAGGCCGAGCGAGTCTTTCCAGAGGCCAGGCGAGTCTCTCCAGAGGCCGGGCGAGTCTCTGCAGAGGCCGGGCGAGTCTGTAAAGAGGCCGGGCGAGTCTCTACAGAGGCCGGGCGAGTCTCTCCAGAGGCCAGGCGAGTCTCTCCAGGGGCGGGCTACCCTCTCCAGGGGCAGGGCGTGTCTTTCCAGAGGCAGGGCGAGTCTGCCCAGTGGCCGGGCGAGTCTTTCCAAAGGCCGGGCGAGTCTCTCCAGAGGCCCGGCGAATCTCCCCAGGGGCCGGGCGAGTTTTTGCAGAGGTTGGGCGAGTCTCTCCAGAGGCTGGGCGAGTCTCTCCACAGGCCAGCGAGGCTCTACAGAGGCCGGGCGGGTCTCTCCAGAGGCCGGGCGAGTCTCTCCAGGGGCCGGACGAATCTCTCCGGGGGCCGGGAGAGTCTCTACGAAGGCCGAGTGAGTCTCTCCAGAGGCCGGGCGAGTCTTTCCAGAGGCCAGGTGAGTCTCTCCAGAGGCCGGGCGAGTCTCTTCGGAGGCCGGGCGAGTCTCCGCAGAGGTCGGGCGAATCTCTACAGAGGCCGGGCGAGTCTCTCCAGGAGCTGTGCAAGTCTCTCCAGGGGACGGGCGAGTATCTCCAGAGGCTGGCCGAATCTCTTCAGAGGTCGGGCGAGTCTCTCCAGAGGCCAATCGAATCGCTACAGAGGCCGGGCGAGTCTCTCCAGAGGCCAGGCGAATCTGTACAGAGGCCAGGCGAGTTTCTACAGAGGCTGCGCGAGTCTCTACAGAGTCCAGGCGAGTCTCTCAAGAGGCCGGGCAAATCTCTCTAGATGCCGGGCGAGTCTCTGCAGAGGCCGGGTGAATCTCTCCAGAGGCCGGGCGAGTCTCTACAGAGGCCGGGCGAGTCTCTCCAGAGGCTGGGCGAGTATCCCCAGTGGCCAGGCAAATCTCCCCAGTGGCTGGGTGAGTCTTTCCAGAGGCCAGGCGAGTCTCTCCAGAGGCCGGGCGAGTCTCTGCAGAGGCCGGGCGAGTCTGTAAAGAGGCCGGGCGAGTCTCTACAGAGGCCGGGCGAGTCGCTCCATAAGCCGGGCGAGTCTCTCCAGTGGCCAGACGAGTCTCTCCAGAGGCCAGACGAGTCTCTCCAGGGGCCGGGCTAGCCTCTCCAGGGGCAGGGCGTGTCTTTCCAGAGGCAGGGCGAGTCTGCCCAGTGGCCGGGCGAGTCTCTCCAGAGGCCGGGCGAGTCTCTTTAGGGGCCGGGCGAGTCTCCCCAGAGGCCGGGCGAATCTCTCCACAGGCCGGACGAGTCTCTACAGAGGCCGGGCGAGTTGCTCCATAGGCCGGGCGAGTCTCTTCAGTGGCCAGACGAGTCTCTCCAGAGGCCAGACGAGTCTCTCCAGGGGCCGGAATAGCCTCTCCAGGGGCAGGGCGTGTCTTTCCTGAGGCAGGGCGAGTCTGCCCAGTGGCCGGGCGAGTCTCTCCAGAGGCCGGGCGAGTCTCTCCAGAGGCCAGGTGAGTCTCTCCAGAGGCCGGGCGAGTCTCTTCGGAGGCCGGGCGAGTCTCCGCAGAGGCCGGGCGAATCTCTACAGAGGCCGGGCGAGTCTCTCCAGGAGCTGTGCAAGTCTCTCCAGGGGACGGGCGAGTATCTCCAGAGGCTGGCCGAATCTCTTCAGAGGTCGGGCGAGTCTCTCCAGAGGCCAATCGAATCTCTACAGAGGCCGGGCGAGTCTCTCCAGAGGCCAGGCGAATCTGTACAGAGGCCGGGCGTGTCTCTCCAGGGGTCGGGCGAGTTTCAACAGAGGCTGGGTGAGTCTCTTCAGAGTCCAGGCGAGTCACTCAAGAGGCCGGGCAAATCTCTCCAGATGCCGGGCGAGTCTCTCCAGAGGCCGGGCGAATCTCTCCAGAGGTCGGGCGAATCTCTTTAGGTGCCAGGCGAGTCTTTCCAGAGGCCGGGCGAGTCTCTAAAGAGGCCGGGCGAGTCTCTCCAGAGGCCAGGCGAATCTCTAAAGAGGCCGGGCGTGTCTCTCCAGGGGCCGGGCGAGTCTCTCCAGAGGCCAGGCGACTCTCTCCAGGGGCGGGCTAGCCTCTCCAGGGGCAGGGCGTGTCTTTCCAGAGGCAGGGCGAGTCTGCCAGTGGCCGGGCGAGTCTTTCCAAAGGCCGGGCGAGTCTCTCCAGAGGCCGGGCGAGTCTCCCCAGGGGCCGGGCGAGTTTTTGCAGAGGTTGGGTGAATCTCTCCAGAGGCTGGGCGAGTCTCTCCACAGGCCGGGCGAGGCTCTACAGAGGCCGGGCGGGTCTCTCCAGAGGCCGGGCGAGTCTCTCCAGGGGCCGGACGAATCTCTCCGGGGGCCGGGAGAGTCTCTACGAAGACCGAGTGAGTCTCTCCAGTGGCCGGGCGAGTCTCTTCGGAGGCCGGGCGAGTCTCCGCAGAGGCCGGGCGAATCTCTACAGAGGCTGGGCGAGTCTCTCCAGGAGCTGTGCAAGTCTCTCCAGGGGACGGGCGAGTATCTCCAGAGGCTGGCCGAATCTCTTCAGAGGTCGGGCGAGTCTCTCCAGAGGCCAATCGAATCTCTACAGAGGCCGGGCGAGTCTCTCCAGGGGCCGGGCGAGTCTCTCCAGAGGCCGGGCGTGTCTCTCCATAGGCCGGGCGAATCTCTCCAGGGGCCAGGCGAGTCTCTACAGATGCCGGGCGAGTCTCTCTGGAGGCAGGGCGAATCTCTCCAGAGGCCAGGCGTGTCAATTCAGAGGCCGGACGAGTCTCTCCAGAGGCCGTGCGTGTCTCTCCATAGGCCGAGCGAATCTCTCCAGGGGCCGGGCGAGTCTTCCCAGTGGCCGGGCGAGTCTTTCCAGAGGCCAGGCGAGTCTCTCCAGAGGCCGGGCGAGTCTCTCCAGAGGCCGGGCGAGTCTCTGCAGAGGCAGAGCGAGTCTTTAAAGAGTCCGGGCGAGTCTCTAAAGAGGCCCGGGGAGTCTTTCCATAGGCCAGGAGAGACTCTCCAGGGGCCGGGCGAGTCTCTCCGGAGGCCGGGCGAGTCTCTCCATGGGCCGGGCGAGACTCTGCAGGGGCCGGGCGTGTCTCTCCATAGGCCGAGCGAATCTTTCCAGAGGCCGGGCGAGTCTCTCCAGAGGCCGGGCGAGTCTTTCCAGAAGCACGGCGAGTCTTTCCACATGCCGGGCGAGTCTCCCAAGTGGCCGGGCGAGTCTTTCCAGAGGCCAGGCGAGTCTTTCCAGAGGCCGGGCGAGTCTCTCCAGGGGCCGGACGAAACTCTCCAGAGGCCGAGTGAGTCTCTCCAGGGGCTGGGCGGGTCTATCCAGAGGCAGGGCGAGTATCCCCAGTAGCCGGGCGATTCTTTCCAGAGGCCGGGCGAGTCTGTCCAGAGGCCGGTCAAGTCTCTGCAGAGGCCGGGCGAGTCTCTAATGAGGCCGGGCGAGTCTCTCCAGAGGCCAGGCGAATCTGTACAGAGGCCGGACGTGTCTCTCCAGGGGCCGGGCGAGTCTCTACAGTAGCCGGGCGAGTCTCTACAGAGTCCAGGCGAGTCTCTCAAGAGGCCGGGCAAACCTCTCCAGATGCCGGGCGAGTCTCTCCAGAGGCCGGGCGAGTCTTTCCAGAGGCCTGGCGAGTCTTTCCAGAGGCCGGGCGAGTCTCCCCAGTGGCCGGGCAAGTCTTTCCAGAGGCCAGGCGAGTCTCTCCAGAGGCCGGGCGAGTCTCTCCAGAGGCCGGGCGAGTCTCTGCAGAGGCAGAGCAAGTCTTTAAAGAGTCCGGGCAAGTCTCTAAAGAGGCCCGGGGAGTCTTTCCATAGGCCAGGAGAGACTCTCCAGGGGCTGGGCGAGTCTCTCCAGGGGCCGGGCGAGCCTCTGCAGGGGCCGGGCGTGTCTCTCCATAGGCCGAGCGAATCTCTCCAGAGGCCGGGCGAGTCTCTCCATTGGCCGGGCGAGTCTTTCCAGAGGCCGGGCGAGTCTTTCCACATGCCGGGCGAGTCTCCCAAGTGGCCGGGCAAGTCTTTCCAGAGGCCAGGCGAGTCTTTCCAGAGGCCGGGCGAGTCTCTCCAGGGGCCGGGCGAAACTCTCCAGAGGCCGAGCGACTCTCTCCAGTGGCTGGGCGGGTCTATCCAGAGGCAGGGCGAGTATCCCCAGTGGCCGGGCGAGTCTTCTCAGAGGCCGGGCGAGTCTGTCCAGAGTCCGGTCAAGTCTCTGCAGAGGCCGGGCGAATCTCTAAAGAGGCCGGGCGAGTCTCTCCAGAGGCCAGGCGAATCTGTACAGAGGCCGGGCGTGTCTCTCCAGGGGCCGGGAGAGTTTCTACAGAGGCTGGGCGAGTCTCTACAGAGTCCAGGCGAGTCTCTCAAGAGGCCGGGCAAATCTCTCCAGATGCCGGGCGAGTCTCTCCAGAGGCCGGGCGAATCTCTCCAGAGGCCGGGCGAGTCTCTACAGAGGCCGGGCGAGTCTCTCCAGAGGCTGGGCGAGTATCCCCAGTGGCCAGGCAAATCTCCCCAGTTGCCGGGTGAGTCTCTCCAGAGGCCAGGCGAGTCTCTCCAGGGGCCGGACGAGTCTCTCCGGGGGCCGGGAGAGTCTCTACAAAGGCCGAGTGAGTCTCTCCACAGGCCGGGCGAGTCTTTCCAGAGGCCAGGTGAGTCTCTCCAGAGGCCGGGCGAGTCTCTTCGGAGGCCGGGCGAGTCTCAGTAGAGGCCGGGCGAATCTCTACAGAGGCCGGGCGAGTCTCTCCAGGAGCTGTGCAAGTCTCTGCAGGGGACGGGCGTGTCTCTCCAGAGGCCGGGCGAATCTCTACAGAGGCCGGGCGAGTCTCTCCAGGGGCCGGGCGAGTCTCTCCAGAGGCTGGGCGTGTCTCTCCATAGGCCGGGCGAATCTCTCCAGGGGCCGGGCGAGTCTCTACAGTTGCCGGGCGAGTCTCTCTGGAGGCAGGGCGAATCTCTCCAGAGGCCGGGCGTGTCAATTCAGAGGCCGGAAGAGTCTCTCCAGAGGCCGTGCGTATCTCTCCATAGGCCGAGCGAATCTCTCCAGGGGCCGGGCGAGTCTCTCCAGAGGCCAGGCGAGTCTTTCCAGAGGCCGGGCGAGTTTTTCCAGAGGCCGGGCGAGTCTCCCCAGTGGCCGGGCGCGTCTTTCCAGAGGCCAGGCGAGTCTCTCCAGAGGCCGGGCGAGTCTCTCCAGAGGCCGGGCGAGTCTCTCCAGAGGCCGGGCGAATCTCTGCAGAGACAGAGCGAGTCTTTAAAGAGTCCAGGCGAGTCTCTAAAAAGGCCAGGGGAGTCTTTCCATAGGCCAGGAGAGACTCTCCAGGGGCCGGGCGAGTCTCGCCGGAGGCCGGGCGAGTCTCTCCAGGGGCCGGGCGAGTCTCTCCAGGGGCCGGGCGAGCCTCTGCAGGGGCCGGGCGTGTCTCTCCATAGGCCGAGCGAATCTCTCCAGAGGCCGGGCGAGTCTCTCCAGAGGCCGGGCGAGTCTTTCCAGAGGCCGGGTGAGTCTTTCCACATGCCGGGCGAGTCTCCCAAGTGGCCGGGCGAGTCTTTCCAGAGGCCAGGCGAGTCTTTCCAGAGGCCGGGCGAGTCTCTCCAGGGGCCGGGCGAAACTCTCCAGAGGCCGAGCGAGTCTCTCCAGGGGCTGGGCGGGTCTATCCAGAGGCAGGGCGAGTATCCCCAGTGGTCGGGCGAGTCTTTCCAGAGGCCGGGCGAGTCTGTCCAGAGGTCGGTCAAGTCTCTGCAGAGGCCGGGCGAGTCTCTAAACAGGCCGGGCGAGTCTCTCCAGAGGCCAGGCGAATCTGTACAGAGGCCGGGCGTGTCTCTCCAGGGGCCGGGCGAGTCTCTACAGAGGCAGGGCGAGTCTCTACAGAGTCCAGGTGAGTCTCTCAAGAGGCCGGGCAAATCTCTCCAGATGCCGGGCGAGTCTCTCCAGAGGCCGGGCGAGTATCGTCAGTTGCCAGGCAAATCTCCCCAGTGGCCGGGTGAGTCTTTCCAGAGGCCAGGCGAGTCTCTCCAGAGGCCGGGCGAGTCTCTGCAGAGGCCGGGCGAGTCTGTAAAGAGGGCGGGCGAGTCTCTACAGAGGCCGGGCGAGTCTCTACATAGGCCGGGCGACTCTCTCCAGTGGCCGGACGAGTCTCTCCAGAGGCCAGGCGAGTCTCTCCAGGGGCCGGGCTAGCCTCTCCAGGGGCAGGGCGTGTCTTTCCAGAGGCAGGGCGAGTCTGCCCAGTGGCCGGGCGAGTCTTTCCAGAAGCCGGGCGAGTCTCCCCAGTGGCTTGGCGAGTCTTTGCAGAGGCCAGGCGAGTCTCTCCAGAGGCTGGGAGAGTCTCTCCACAGGCCGGGCGAGGCTCTACATAGGCCGGGCGGGTCTCTCCAGAGGCCGGGAGAGGCCGGGCGAGTCTCTCCAGGGGCCGGACGAGTCTCTCCGGGGGACGGGAGAGTCTCTACAAAGGCCGGGTGAGTCTCTCCAGAGGCCGGGCGAGTCTTTCCAGAGGCCAGGTGAGTCTCTCCAGAGGCCGGGCGATTCTCTCCGGAGGCCGGGCTAGTCTCAGCAGAGGCCGGGCGAATCTCTACAGAGGCCAGGCGAGTCTCTCCAGGAGCCGTGCAAGTCTCTCCAGGGGACGGGCGAGTCTCTCCAGAGGCTGGCCGAATCTTTTCAGAGGTCGGGCGAATCTCTCCAGTGGCCGGGCGAGTCTCTCCAGGCGCCGGGCGAATCTCTCCAGAGGCAAGGCGAGTCTCTCCAGGGGCCAGGCGAGTCTCTCCAGAGGCCGGGCAAGTCTCTCCAGGGGCCTGGCGAGTCTCTTCAGAGGCCGGGCGAGTCTCTCCAGAGGCCAGGCGAGTCTTTCCAGAGGCTGGGCGAGTCTCTCCAGGGGCCGAGCGCGTCTCTCCATAGGCCGTGCAAGTCTCTACAGGGGCCATGCGAGTCTCTACAGAGGCAGGGCGAGTCTCTCCAGAGGCCGGGCGAGTCTCTTTAGGGGCCGGGCGAATCTCTCCACAGGTCGGGCGAGTCTCTCAAGAGGCCGGGCGAATCTCTCCAGAGGCAGTGCGAGTCTCTCCGGAGGCCAGGCGAGTCTCTCCAGAGGCTGGGCGAGTCTCTCCAGGGGCAGGGCGAGTCTCTCCAGAGGCCGGGCAAGTCTCTCCAGAGGCCAGGCGAGTCTCTACAGAGGCAGGGCGAGTTTCTTTAGGTGCCGGGCGAGTCTCTCCAGTGGCCAGGCGAATCTCTACAGAGGCAGGGCGAGTCTCTTTAGGTGCCAGGCGAGTCTCTCCAGAGGCCAGGCGAATCTCTACAGAGGCCGGGCAAGTCTCTCCACAGGCCGGGCGAGTATCTACAGAGGCCGGGCGAGTTTCTCCAGGGGCCGGGCGAGTCTCTCCAGGCGCCGGGCGAGTCTCTCCAGAGGCCAGGCGGATCTCTAAAGAGGCCGGGCGTGTCTCTCCAGGGGCCGGGCGAGTCTCTACAGAGGTTGGGCGAGTCTCTCCAGAGGCCGGGCGAATCTCTACAGAGGCCGGGCGAGTCTCTACAGAGTCCAGGCGAGTCTCTCAAGAGGCCGGGCAAATCTCTCCAGATGCCGGGCGACTCTCTCCAGAGGCCGGGCGAGTCTCTCCAGAGGCCGAGCGAGTATCCCCAATGACCAGGCAAATCTCCCCAGTAGCCGGGTGAGTCTTTCCAGAGGCCAGGCGAGTCTCTCCAGAGGCCAGGCGAGTCTCTGCAGAGGCCGGGCGAGTCTGTAAAGAGGCCGGGCGAGTCTCTACAGAGGCCGGGCGAGTCTCTCCAGAGGCCAGGCGAGTCTCTCCAGGGGCGGGCTAGCCTCTCCAGGGGCAGGGCGTGTCTTTCCAGAGGCAGGGCAAGTCTGCCCAGTGGCCGGGCGAGTCTTTCCAAAGGCCGGGCGACTCTCTCCAGAGGCCGGGCGAGTCTCCCCAGGGGCCGGGCGAGTTTTTGCAGAGGTTGGGCGAGTCTCTCCAGAGGCTGGGCGAGTCTCTCCACAGGCCGGGCGAGGCTCTACAGAGGCCGGGCAATTCTCTAAAGAGGCCCGGGGTGTCTTTCCATAGGCCGGGCGAGTCTCTCCAGGGGCCGGGCGAGCCTCTGCAGGGGCCGGGCGTGTCTCTCCATAGGCCGAGCGAATCTCTCCAGAGGCCGGGCGAGTCTCTCCAGAGGCCGGGCGAGTCTTTCCAGAGGCCGGGCGAGTCTTTCCACATGCCGGGCGAGTCTCCCAAGTGGCCGGGCGAGTCTTTCCAGAGGCCAGGCGAGTCTTTCCAGAGGCCGGGCGAGTCTCTCCAGGGGCCGGGCGAAACTCTCCAGAGGCCGAGCGAGTCTCTTTAGGGGCTGGGCGGGTCTATCCAGAGGCAGGGCGAGCATCCCCAGTGGCCGGGCGAGTCTTTCCAGAGGCCAGGCGAGTCTTTCCAGAGGCCGGGCGAGTCTCTCCAGGGGCCGGGCGAAACTCTCCAGAGGCCGAGCGAGTCTCTTTAGGGGCTGGGCGAGTCTCTCCAGGAGCTGTGCAAGACTCTCCAGGGGACGGGCGAGTATCTCCAGAGGCTGGCCGAATCTCTTCAGAGGTCGGGCGAGTCTCTCCAGAGGCCAATCGAATCTCTACAGAGGCCGGGCGAGTCTCTCCAGAGGCCAGGCGAATCTGTACAGAGGCCGGGCGTGTCTCTCCAGGGGCCGGACGAGTTTCTACAGAGGCTCGGCGAGTCTCTACAGAGTCCAGGCGAGTCTCTCAAGAGGCCGGGCAAATCTCTGCAGATACCGGGCGAGTCTCTCCAGAGGCCGGGCGAATCTCTCCAGAGGCCGGGCGAGTCTCTACAGAGGCCGGGCGAGTCTCTCCAGAGGCTGGGCGAATCTCTTTAGGTGTCGGGCGAGTCTCTCCAGAGGCCGGGCGAATCTCTCCAGAGGCAGGGCGAATCTCTTTAGGTGCCAGGCGAGTCTTTCCAGAGGCCGGGCGAGTCTCTAAAGAGGCCGGGCGAGTCTCTCCAGAGGCCAGGCGAATCTGTACAGAGGCCGGGCGTGTCTCTCCAGGGGCCGGGCGAGTTTCTACAGAGGCTCGGCGAGTCTCTACAGAGTCCAGGCGAGTCTCTCAAGAGGTCGGGCAAATCTCTCCAGATACCGGGCGAGTCTCTCCAGAGGCCGGGCGAATCTCTCCAGAGGCCGGGCGAGTCTCTCCAGAGGCTGGGCGAGTAACCCCAGTGGCCAGGCAAATCTCCCCAGTGGCCGGGTGAGTCTTTCCAGAGGCCAGGCGAGTCTCTCCAGAGGCCGGGCGAGTCTCTGCAGAGGCCGGGCGAGTCTGTAAAGAGGCCGGGCGAGTCTCTACAGAGGCCGGGCGAGTCGCTCCATAGGCCGGGCGAGTCTCTTCAGTGGCCAGACGAGTTTCTCCAGAGGCCAGACGAGTCTCTCCAGGGGCCGGGCTAGCCTCTTCAGGGGCAGGGCGTGTCTTTCCAGAGGCAGGGCGAGTCTGCCCAGTGGCCGGGCGAGTCTCTCCAGAGGCCGGGCGAGTCTCTTTAGGGGCGGGGCGAGTCTCCCCAGAGGCCGGTCAAGTCTCTGCAGAGGCCGGGCGAGTCTATCCAGAGGCAGGGCGAGTATCCCCAGTGGCCGGGCGAGTCTTTCCAGAGGCCGGGCGAGTCTGTTCAGAGGCCGGTCAAGTCTCTGCAGAGGCCGGGCGAGTCTCTAAAGAGGCTGGGCGAGTCTCTCCAGAGGCCAGGCGAATCTGTACAGAGGCCGGGCGTGTCTCTCCAGGGGCCGGGCGAGTCTCTACAGAGTCCAGGCGAGTCTCTCAAGAGGCCGGGCAAATCTCTCCAGATGCCGGGCGAGTCTCTCCAGAGGCCGGGCGAGTCTCTGCAGAGGCCGGGCGAGTCTCTCCAGAGGCCGGACGACTATCCCCAGTGGCCAGGCAAATCTCCCCAGTGGCCGGGTGAGTCTTTCCAGAGGCCAGGCGAGTCTCTCCAGAGGCCGGGCGAGTCTCTGCAGAGGCTGGGCGAGTCTGTAAAGAGGCCGGGCGAGTCTCTACAGATGTCGGGCGAGTCTCTTTAGGGGCCGGGCGAGTCTCTCCAGAGGCCGGACGAGTCTCTCAAGAGGCCGGGCGAATCTCTCCAGAGGCCAGGCGAGTCTCTCAAGAGGCCGGGCAAATCTCTCCAGATGCCGGGCGAGTTTCTCCAGAGGCCGGGCGAGTCTCTCCAGAGGCCGGGCGAGTATCCCCAATGACCAGGCAAATCTCCCCAGTGGCCGGGTGAGTCTTCCCAGAGGCCAGGCGAGTCTCACCAGAGGCCGGGCGAGTCTCTGCAGAGGCCGGACGAGTCTGTAAAGGGACCGAGCGAGTCTCTGCTGAGGCCGGTCGAGTCTGTAAAGAGGCCGGGCGAGTCTCTACAGAGGCCGGGCGAGTCTCTCCAGAGGCCAGGCAAGTCTCTCCAGGGGTTGGGCTAGCCTCTCCAGGGGAAGGGCGTGTCTTTCCAGAGGCAGGGCGAGTCTGCCCAGTGGCCGGGCGAGTCTTTCCAAAGGCCGGGTGAGTCTCTCCAGAGGCTGGGCGAGTCTCTCCACAGGCCGGGCGAGGCTCTACAGAGGCCGGGCGGGTCTCTCCAGAGGCCGGGCGAGTCTTTCCAGAGGCCCGGCGAGTCTTTCCAGAGGCCGGGCGAGTCTCCCCAGTGGCCGGGCGAGTCTCTCCACAGGCCGGGCGAGGCTCTACAGAGGCCGGGCGGGTCTCTCCAGAGGCCGGGCGAGTCTTTCCAGAGGCCGGTCAAGTCTCTGCAGAGGCCGGGCGAGTCTCTAAAGAGGCCGGGCGAGTCTCTCCAGAGGCCAGGCGAATCTGTACAGAGGCCGGGCGTGTCTCTCCAGGGGCCGGGCGAGTTTCTACAGAGGCTCGGCGAGTCTCTACAGAGTCCAGGCGAGTCTTTCAAGAGGCCGGGCAAATCTCTCCAGATACCGGGCGAGTCTCTCCAGAGGCCGGGCGAATCTCTCCAGAGGCCGGGCGAGTCTCTACAGAGGCCGGGCGAGTCTCTCCAGAGGCTGGGCGAGTAACCCCAGTGGCCAGGCAAATCTCTCCAGTGGCCGGGTGAGTCTTTCCAGAGGCCAGGCGAGTCTCTCCAGAGGCCGGGCGAGTCTCTGCAGAGGCCGGGCGAGTCTGTAAAGAGGCCGGGCGAGTCTCTACAGAGGCCGGGCGAGTCGCTCCATAGGCCGGGCGAGTCTCTTCAATGGCCAGACGAGTTTCTCCAGAGGCCAGACGAGTCTCTCCAGGGGCCGGGCTAGCCTCTTCAGGGGCAGGGCATGTCTTTCCAGAGGCAGGGCGAGTCTGCCCAGTGGCCGGGCGAGTCTCTCCAGAGGCCGGGCGAGTCTCTTTAGGGGCGGGGCGAGTCTCCCCAGAGGCCGGGCGAATCTCTCCACAGGCCGGACGAGTCTCTCAAGAGGCCTGGCGAATCTCTCCAGAGGCAGGGCGACTCTCTCCACAGGCCAGGCGAGTCTCTCCAGAGGCCGGGCGAGTCTCTCCAGGGGCCATGCGAGACTCTACAGAGGCCGGGTGAATCTCTTAAGAGGCCGGGCGAGTCTCTCCAGAGGCCAGGCGAATCTCTAAAGAGGCCGGGCGTGTCTCTCCAGGGGCCGGGCGAGTCTCTACAGAGGTTGGGCGAGTCTCTCCAGAGGCCGGGCGAATCTCTACGGAGGCCGGGCGAGTCTCTACAGAGTCCAGGCGAGTCTCTCAAGAGGCCGGGCAAATCTCTCCAGATGCCGGGCGACTCTCTCCAGAGGCCGGGCGAGTCTCTCCAGAGGCCGAGCGAGTATCCCCAAAGACCAGGCAAATCTCCCCAGTAGCCGGGTGAGTCTTTCCAGAGGCCAGGCGAGTCTCTCCAGAGGCCGGGCGAGTCTCTGCAGAGGCCGGGCGAGTCTGTAAAGAGGCCGGGCGAGTCTCTACAGAGGCCGGGCGAGTCTCTCCAGAGGCCAGGCGAGTCTCTCCAGGGGCGGGCTAGCCTCTCCAGGGGCAGGGCGTGTCTTTCCAGAGGCAGGGCGAGTCTGCCCAGTGGCCGGGCGACTCTTTCCAAAGGCCGGGCGAGTCTCTCCAGAGGCCGGGCTAGTCTCCCCAGGGGCCGGGCGAGTTTTTGCAGAGGTTGGGCGAGTCTTTCCAGAGGCTGGGCGAGTCTCTCCACAGGCCGGGCGAAGCTCTACAGAGGCCGGGCGGGTCTCTCCAGAGGCCGGGCGAGTCTCTCCAGGGGCCGGACGAATCTCTCCGGGGGCCGGGAGAGTCTCTACAAAGGCCGAGTGAGTCTCTCCAGAGGCCGGGCGAGTCTTTCCAGAGGCCAGGTGAGTCTCTACAGAGGCCGGGCGAGTCTCTTCGGAGGCCGGGCGAGTCTCAGCAGAGGCCGGGCGAATCTCTACAGAGGCCGGGCGAGTCTCTCCAGGAGCTGTGCAAGTCTCTCCAGGGGACGGGCGAGTCTCTCCAGAGGCCAATCGAATCTCTACAGAGGCCGGGCGAGTCTCTCCAGGGGCCGGGCGAGTCTCTCCAGAGGCTGGGCGTGTCTCTCCATAGGCCGGGCGAATCTCTCCAGGGGCCGGGCGAGTCTCTACAGATGCCGGGCGAGTCTCTCTGGAGGCAAGGCGAATCTCTCCAGAGGCCTGGCGTGTCACTAAAGAGGCCGGGCGAGTCTCTAAAGAGGCCGGGCGAGTCTCTCCAGAGGCCAGGCGAATCTGTACAGAGGCCGGGCGTGTCTCTCCAGGGGCCGGGCGAGTTTCTACAGAGGCTCGGTGAGTCTCTACAGAGTCCAGGCGAGTCTCTCAAGAGGCCGGGCGAATCTCTCCAGATACCGGGCGAGTCTCTCCAGAGGCCGGGCGAATCTCTCCAGAGGCCGGGCGAGTCTCTACAGAGGCCGGGCGAGTCTCTCCAGAGGCTGGGCGAGTAACCCCAGTGGCCAGGCAAATCTCCCCAGTGGCCGGGTGAGTCTTTCCAGAGGCCAGGCGAATCTCTCCAGAGGCCGGGCGAGTCTCTGCAGAGGCCGGGCGAGTCTGTAAAGAGGCCGGGCGAGTCTCTACAGAGGCCGGGCGAGTCGCTCCATAGGCCGTGCGTGTCTCTCCATAGGCCGAGCGAATCTCTCCAGAGGCCAGACGAGTCTCTCCAGAGGCCGGGCGAGTCTTTCCAGAGGCCGGGCGAGTCTTTCCAGAGGCCGGGCGAGTCTCCCCAGTGGCCGGGCGAGTCTCTCCAGAGGCCAGGCGAGTCTCTCCAGAGGCCGGGCGAGTCACTCCAGAGGCCGGGCGAGTCTCTCCAGAGGCCGGGCGAGTCTCAGCAGAGGCCGGGCGAATCTCTACAGAGGCCGGGCGAGTCTCTCCAGGAGCTGTGCAAGTCTCTCCAGGGGACGGGCGAGTCTCCCCAGTGGCCGGGCGAGTCTTTCCAGAGGCCAGGCGAGTCTCTCCAGAGGCCGGGCGAGTCACTCCAGAGGCCGGGCGAGTCTCTCCAGAGGCCGGGCGAGTCTCTGCAGAGGCAGAGCGAGTCTTTAAAGAGTCCGGGCGAGTCTCTAAAGAGGCCCGGGGAGTCTTTCCATAGGCCAGGAGAGACTCTCCAGGGGCCGGGCGAGTCTCTCCGGAGGCCTTGCGAGTCTCTTCATGGGCCGGGCGAGCCTCTGCAGGGGCCGGGCATGTCTCTCCATAGGCCGAGCGAATCTCTCCAGAGGCCGGGCGAGTCTCTCCAGAGGCCGGGCGAGTCTTTCCAGAAGCCGGGCGAGTCTTTCCACATGCCGGGCGAGTCTCCCAAGTGGCCGGGCGAGTCTTTCCAGAGGCCAGGCGAGTCTTTCCAGAGGCCGGGCGAGTCTCTCCAGGGGCCGGGCGAAACTCTCCAGAGGCCGAGTGAGTCTGTCCAGAGGCTGGGCGGGTCTATCCAGAGGCAGGGCGAGTATCCCCAGTGGCCGGGCGAGTGTTTCCAGAGGCCGGGCGAGTCTGTCCAGAGGCCGGTCAAGTCTCTGCAGAGGCCGGGCGAGTCTCTAAAGAGGCCGGGCGAGTTTCTCCAGAGGCCAGGCGAATCTGTACAGAGGCCGGGCGTGTCTCTCCAGGGGCCGGGCGAGTCTCCACAGAGGCCGGGCGAGTCTCTACAGAGTCCAGGCGAGCCTCTCAAGAGGCCGGGCAAACCTCTCCAGATGCAGGACGAGTCTCTCCAGAGGCTGGGCGAGTGTGTCCAGAGGCCGGTCAAGTCTCTGCAGAGGCCGGGCGAGTCTCTAAAGAGGCCGGGCGAGTCTCTCCAGAGGCCAGGCGAATCTGTACAGAGACCGGGCGTGTCTCTCCAGGGGTCGGGCGAGTCTCTACAGAGGCCGGGCGAGTCTCTACAGAGTCCAGGCGAGTCTCTCAAGAGGCCGGTCAAACCTCTCCAGATGCGGGGCGAGTCTCTCCAGAGGCCGGGCGAGTCTCTCCAGAGGCCGGGCGAGTATCCCCAGTGGCCAGGCAAATCTCCCCAGTGGCCGGGTGAGTCTTTCCAGAGGCCGGGCGAGTCTCTCCAGAGGCCGGCGAGTCTGTAAAGAGGCCGGGCGAGTCTGTAAAGAGGCCGGGCGAGTCTCTCCATAGGCCGGGCGAGTCTCTCCAGTGGCCGGACGAGTCTCTCCAGAGGCCAGGCGAGTCTCACCAGGGGCCTGGCGAGTCTCTCCAGAGGCCGGGCGAGTCTTTCCAGAGGCCGGGCGAGTCTCCCCAGTGGCCGGGCGAGTCTTTCCAGAGGCCAGGCGAGTCTCTCCAGAGGCCGGACGAGTCTCTCCAGAGGCCGGACGAGTCGCTCCATAGGCCGGGCGAGTCTCTTCAGTGGCCAGACGAGTCTCTCCAGAGGCCAGACCAGTCTCTCCAGGGGCCGGGCTAGCCTCTTCAGGGGCAGGGCGTGTCTTTCCAGAGGCAGGGCGAGTCTGCCCAGTGGCCGGGCGAGTCTCTCCAGAGGCCGGGCGAGTCTCTTTAGGGGCGGGGCGAGTCTCCCCAGAGGCCGGGCGAATCTCTCCACAGGCCGGACGAGTCTCTCAAGAGGCCGGGCGAATCTCTCCAGAGGCAGGGCGACTCTCTCCACAGGCCAGGCGAGTCTCTCCAGAGGCCGGGCGAATCTCTCCAGAGGCAGGGCGACTCTCTCCACAGGCCAGGCGAGTCTCTCCAGAGGCCGGGCGAGTCTCTCCAGGGGCCATGCGAGACTCTACAGAGGCCGGGCGAATCTCTTTAGGTGCCAGGCGAGTCTTTCCAGAGGCCGGGCGAGTCTCTAAAGAGGCCGGGCGAGTCTCTCCAGAGGCCAATCGAATCTCTACAGAGGCCGGGCGAGTCTCTCCAGGGGCCGGGCGAGTCTCTCCAGAGGCTGGGCGTGTCTCTCCATTGGCCGGGCGAATCTCTCCAGGGGCCGGGCGAGTCTCTACAGATGCCGGGCGAGTCTCTCTGGAGGCAAGGCGAATCTCTCCAGAGGCCGGGCGTGTCAATTCAGAGGCAGGACGAGTCTCACCAGAGGCCGTGCGTGTCTCTCCATAGGCCGAGCGAATCTCTCCAGAGGCCGGGCGAGTCTCTCCAGAGGCCGGGCGAGTCTTTCCAGAGGCCGGGCGAGTCTTTCCAGAGGCCGGGCGAGTCTCCCCAGTGGCCGGGCGAGTCTTTCCAGAGGCCAGGCGAGTCTCTCCAGAGGCCGGGCGAGTCACTCCAGAGGCCGGGCGAGTCTCTCCAGAGGCCGGGCGAGTCTCTGCAGAGGCAGAGCGAGTCTTTAAAGAGTCCGGGCGAGTCTCTAAAGAGGCCCGGGGAGTCTTTCCATACGCCAGGAGAGACTCTCCAGGGGCCGGGCGAGTCTCTCCGGAGGCCTTGCGAGTCTCTTCATGGGCCGGGCGAGCCTCTGCAGGGGCCGGGCGTGTCTCTCCATAGGCCGAGCGAATCTCTCCAGAGGCCGGGCGAGTCTCTCCAGAGGCCGGGCGAGTCTTTCCAGAAGCCGGGCGAGTCTTTCCACATGCCGGGCGAGTCTCCCAAGTGGCCGGGCGAGTCTTTCCAGAGGCCAGGCGAGTCTTTCCAGAGGCCGGGCGAGTCTCTCCAGGGGCCGGGCGAAACTCTCCAGAGGCCGAGTGAGTCTGTCCAGAGGCTGGGCGGGTCTATCCAGAGGCAGGGCGAGTATCCCCAGTGGCCGGGCGAGTGTTTCCAGAGGCCGGGCGAGTCTGTCCAGAGGCCGGTCAAGTCTCTGCAGAGGCCGGGCGAGTCTCTAAAGAGGCCGGGCGAGTCTCTCCAGAGGCCAGGCGAATCTGTACAGAGGCCGGGCGTGTCTCTCCAGGGGCCGGGCGAGTCTCCACAGAGGCCGGGCGAGTCTCTACAGAGTCCAGGCGAGCCTCTCAAGAGGCCGGGCAAACCTCTCCAGATGCAGGACGAGTCTCTCCAGAGGCTGGGCGAGTGTGTCCAGAGGCCGGTCAAGTCTCTGCAGAGGCCGGGCGAGTCTCTAAAGAGGCCGGGCGAGTCTCTCCAGAGGCCAGACGAATCTGTACAGAGACCGGGCGTGTCTCTCCAGGGGTCGGGCGTGTCTCTACAGAGGCCGGGCGAGTCTCTACAGAGTCCAGGCGAGTCTCTCAAGAGGCCGGTCAAACCTCTCCAGATGCGGGGCGAGTCTCTCCAGAGGCCGGGCGAGTCTCTCCAGAGGCCGGGCGAGTATCCCCAGTGGCCAGGCAAATCTCCCCAGTGGCCGGGTGAGTCTTTCCAGAGGCCGGGCGAGTCTCTCCAGAGGCCGGCGAGTCTGTAAAGAGGCCGGGCGAGTCTGTAAAGAGGCCGGGCGAGTCTCTCCATAGGCCGGGCGAGTCTCTCCAGTGGCCGGACGAGTCTCTCCAGAGGCCAGGCGAGTCTCACCAGGGGCCGGGCGAGTCTCTCCAGAGGCCGGGCGAGTCTTTCCAGAGGCCGGGCGAGTCTCCCCAGTGGCCGGGCGAGTCTTTCCAGAGGCCAGGCGAGTCTCTCCAGAGGCCGGACGAGTCTCTCCAGAGGCCGGGCGAGTCTCTGCAGAGGCAGAGCGAGTCTTTAAAGAGTCTGGGCGAGTCTATAAAGAGGCCCGGGGCGTCTTTCCATAGGCCAGGAGAGACTCTCCAGGGGCCGGGCGAGTCTCTCCGGAGGCCGGGCGAGTCTCTCCAGGGGCCGGGCGAGCCTCTGCAGGGGCCGAGCGTGTCTCTCCATAGGCCGAGCGAATCTCTCCAGAGGCCGGGCGAGTCTCTCCAGAGGCAGGGCGAGACTTTCCAGAGGCCGGGCGAGTCTTTCCACATGCCGGGCGAGTCTCCCAAGTGGCCGGGCGAGTCTTTCCAGAGGCCAGGCGAGTCTTTCCAGAGGCCGGGCGAGTCTCTCCAGGGGCCGGGCGAAACTCTCCAGAGGCCGAGCGAGTCTCTCCAGGGGTTGGGCGGGTCTATCCAGAGGCAGGGCGAGTATCCCCAGTGGCCGGGCGAGTCTTTCCAGAGGCCGGGCGAGTCTGTTCAGAGGCCGGTCAAGTCTCTGCAGAGGCCGGGCGAGTCTCTAAAGAGGCTGGGCGATTCTCTCCAGAGGCCAGGCGAATCTGTACAGAGGCCGGGCGTGTCTCTCCAGGGGCCGGGCGAGTCTCTACAGAGGCTGGGCGAGTCTCTACAGAGTCCAGGCGAGTCTCTCAAGAGGCCGGGCAAATCTCTCCAGATGCCGGGCGAGTCTCTCCAGAGGCCGGGCGAGTCTCTGCAGAGGCCGGGCGAGTCTCTCCAGAGGCCGGACGAGTATCCACAGTGGCCAGGCAAATCTCCCCAGTGGCCGGGTGAGTCTTTCCAGAGGCCAGGCGAGTCTCTCCAGAGGCCGGGCGAGTCTCTGCAGAGGCTGGGCGAGTCTGTAAAGAGGCCGGGCGAGTCTCTACAGATGCCGGGCGAGTCTCTTTAGGGGCCGGGCGAGTCTCTCCAGAGGCCGGACGAGTCTCTCAAGAGGCCGGGCGAATCTCTCCAGAGGCCAGGCGAGTCTCTCCAGAGGCCGGGCGAGTCTCTCCAGGGGCCATGCGAGACTCTACAGAGGCAGGGCGAGTCTCTTTAGGTGTCGGGTGAGTCTCTCTAGAGGCCGGGCGAATCTCTACAGAGGCAGGGCGAGTCTTTTTAGGTGCCAGGCGAGTCTTTCCAGAGGCCGGGCGAGTCTCTAAAGAGGCCGGGCGAGTCTCTCCAGGGGCCGGGCGAGTCTCTACAGAGGCTGGGCGAGTCTCTCCAGAGACCGGGCGAATCTCTACAGAGGCCAGGCGAGTCTCTACAGAGTCCAGGCGAGTCTCTCAAGAGGCCGGGCAAATCTCTCCAGATGCCGGGCGAGTCTCTCCAGAGGCCGGGCGAGTCTCTCCAGAGGCCGGGCGAGTATCCCCAATGACCAGGCAAATCTCCCCAGTGGCCGGGTGAGTCTTCCCAGAGGCCAGGCGAGTCTCACCAGAGGCCGGGCGAGTCTCTGCAGAGGCCGGACGAGTCTGTAAAGGGGCCGAGCGAATCTCTGCAGAGGCCGGTCGAGTCTGTAAAGAGGCCGGGCGAGTCTCTACAGAGGCCGGGCGAGTCTCTCCAGAGGCCAGGCAAGTCTCTCCAGGGCCGGGCTAGCCTCTCCAGGGGAAGGGCGTGTCTTTCCAGAGGCAGGGCGAGTCTGCCCAGTGGCCGGGCGAGTCTTTCCAAAGGCCGGGTGAGTCTCTCCAGAGGCTGGGCGAGTCTCTCCACAGGCCGGGCGAGTCTCTGCAGAGGCAGAGCGAGTCTTTAAAGAGTCTGGGCGAGTCTATAAAGAGGCCCGGGGCGTCTTTCCATAGGCCAGGAGAGACTCTCCAGGGGCCGGGCGAGTCTCTCCGGAGGCCGGGCTAGCCTCTCCAGAGGCCGGGCGAGTCTTTCCAGAGGCCGGGCGAGTCTCCCCAGTGGCCGGGCGAGTCTTTCCAGAGGCCAGGCGAGTCTCTCCAGAGGCCGGACGAGTCTCTCCAGAGGCCGGGCGAGTCTCTGCAGAGGCAGAGCGAGTCTTTAAAGAGTCTGGGCGAGTCTATAAAGAGGCCCGGGGCGTCTTTCCATAGGCCAGGAGAGACTCTCCAGGGGCCGGGCGAGTCTCTCCGGAGGCCGGGCTAGCCTCTCCAGAGGCCGGGCGAGTCTTTCCAGAGGCCGGGCGAGTCTCCCCAGTGGCCGGGCGAGTCTTTCCAGAGGCCAGGCGAGTCTCTCCAGAGGCCGGACGAGTCTCTCCAGAGGCCGGGCGAGTCTCTGCAGAGGCAGAGCGAGTCTTTAAAGAGTCTGGGCGAGTCTATAAAGAGGCCCGGGGCGTCTTTCCATAGGCCAGGAGAGACTCTCCAGGGGCCGGGCGAGTCTCTCCGGAGGCCGGGCGAGTCTCTCCAGGGGCCGGGCGAGCCTCTGCAGGGGCCGAGCGTGTCTCTCCATAGGCCGAGCGAATCTCTCCAGAGGCCGGGCGAGTCTCTCCAGAGGCAGGGCGAGACTTTCCAGAGGCCGGGCGAGTCTTTCCACATGCCGGGCGAGTCTCCCAAGTGGCCGGGCGAGTCTTTCCAGAGGCCAGGCGAGTCTTTCCAGAGGCCGGGCGAGTCTCTCCAGGGGCCGGGCGAAACTCTCCAGAGGCCGAGCGAGTCTCTCCAGGGGTTGGGCGGGTCTATCCAGAGGCAGGGCGAGTATCCCCAGTGGCCGGGCGAGTCTTTCCAGAGGCCGGGCGAGTCTGTTCAGAGGCCGGTCAAGTCTCTGCAGAGGCCGGGCGAGTCTCTAAAGAGGCTGGGCGATTCTCTCCAGAGGCCAGGCGAATCTGTACAGAGGCCGGGCGTGTCTCTCCAGGGGCCGGGCGAGTCTCTACAGAGGCTGGGCGAGTCTCTACAGAGTCCAGGCGAGTCTCTCAAGAGGCCGGGCAAATCTCTCCAGATGCCGGGCGAGTCTCTCCAGAGGCCGGGCGAGTCTCTGCAGAGGCCGGGCGAGTCTCTCCAGAGGCCGGACGAGTATCCCCAGTGGCCAGGCAAATCTCCCCAGTGGCCGGGTGAGTCTTTCCAGAGGCCAGGCGAGTCTCTCCAGAGGCCGGGCGAGTCTCTGCAGAGGCTGGGCGAGTCTGTAAAGAGGCCGGGCGAGTCTCTACAGATGCCGGGCGAGTCTCTTTAGGGGCCGGGCGAGTCTCTCCAGAGGCCGGACGAGTCTCTCAAGAGGCCGGGCGAATCTCTCCAGAGGCCAGGCGAGTCTCTCCAGAGGCCGGGCGAGTCTCTCCAGGGGCCATGCGAGACTCTACAGAGGCAGGGCGAGTCTCTTTAGGTGTCGGGTGAGTCTCTCTAGAGGCCGGGCGAATCTCTACAGAGGCAGGGCGAGTTTTTTTAGGTGCCAGGCGAGTCTTTCCAGAGGCCGGGCGAGTCTCTAAAGAGGCCGGGCGAGTCTCTCCAGGGGCCGGGCGAGTCTCTACAGAGGCTGGGCGAGTCTCTCCAGAGACCGGGCGAATCTCTACAGAGGCCAGGCGAGTCTCTACAGAGTCCAGGCGAGTCTCTCAAGAGGCCGGGCAAATCTCTCCAGATGCCGGGCGAGTCTCTCCAGAGGCCGGGCGAGTCTCTCCAGAGGCCGGGCGAGTATCCCCAATGACCAGGCAAATCTCCCCAGTGGCCGGGTGAGTCTTCCCAGAGGCCAGGCGAGTCTCACCAGAGGCCGGGCGAGTCTCTGCAGAGGCCGGACGAGTCTGTAAAGGGGCCGAGCGAATCTCTGCAGAGGCCGGTCGAGTCTGTAAAGAGGCCGGGCGAGTCTCTACAGAGGCCGGGCGAGTCTCTCCAGAGGCCAGGCAAGTCTCTCCAGGGGCCGGGCTAGCCTCTCCAGGGGAAGGGCGTGTCTTTCCAGAGGCAGGGCGAGTCTGCCCAGTGGCCGGGCGAGTCTTTCCAAAGGCCGGGTGAGTCTCTCCAGAGGCTGGGCGAGTCTCTCCACAGGCCGGGCGAGGCTCTACAGAGGCCGGGCGGGTCTCTCCAGAGGCCGGGCGAGTCTTTCCAGAGGCCGGGCGAGTCTTTCCAGAGGCCGGGCGAGTCTCCCCAGTGGCCGGGCGAGTCTTTCCAGAGGCCAGGCGAGTCTCTACAGAGGCCGGGCGAGTCTCTCCAGAGGCCGGGCGAGTCTCTGCAGAGGCAGAGCGAGTATTTAAAGAGTCTGGGCGAGTCTCTACAGAGGCCCGGGGCGTCTTTCCATAGGCCAGGAGAGACTCTCCAGGGGCCGGGCGAGTCTCTCCGGAGGCCGGGCGAGTCTCTCCAGGGGCCGGACGAGCCTCTGCAGGGGCCGAGCGTGTCTCTCCATAGGCCGAGCGAATCTCTCCAGAGGCCGGGCGAGTCTCTCCAGAGGCAGGGCGAGACTTTCCAGAGGCCGGGCGAGTCTTTCCACATGCCGGGCGAGTCTCCCAAGTGGCCGGGCGAGTCTTTCCAGAGGCCAGGCGAGTCTTTCCAGAGGCCGGGCGAGTCTCTCCAGGGGCCGGGCGAAACTCTCCAGAGGCCGAGCGAGTCTCTCCAGGGGTTGGGCGGGTCTATCCAGAGGCAGGGCGAGTATCCCCAGTGGCCGGGCGAGTCTTTCCAGAGGCCGGGCGAGTCTGCTCAGAGGCCGGTCAAGTCTCTGCAGAGGCCGGGCGAGTCTCTAAAGAGGCTGGGCAATTCTCTCCAGAGGCCAGGCGAATCTGTACAGAGGCAGGGCGTGTCTCTCCAGGGGCCGGGCGAGTCTCTACAGAGGCTGGGCGAGTCTCTACAGAGTCCAGGCGAGTCTCTCAAGAGGCCGGGCAAATCTCTCCAGATGCCGGGCGAGTCTCTCCAGAGGCCGGGCGAGTCTCTGCAGAGGCCGGGCGAGTCTCTCCAGAGGCCGGACGAGTATCCCCAGTGGCCAGGCAAATCTCCCCAGTGGCCGGGTGAGTCTTTCCAGAGGCCAGGCGAGTCTCTCCAGAGGCCGGGCGAGTCTCTGCAGAGGCTGGGCGAGTCTGTAAAGAGGCCGGGCGAGTCTCTACAGATGAAGGGCGAGTCTCTTTAGGGGCCGGGCGAGTCTCTCCAGAGGCCGGACGAGTCTCTCAAGAGGCCGGGCGAGTCTCTCCAGAGGCCAGGCGAGTCTCTCCAGAGGCCGGGCGAGTCTCTCCAGGGGCCATGCGAGACTCTACAGAGGCAGGGCGAGTCTCTTTAGGTGTCGGGTGAGTCTCTCTAGAGGCCTGGCGAATCTCTACAGAGGCAGGGCGAGTCTTTTTAGGTGCCAGGCGAGTCTTTCCAGAGGCCGGGCGAGTCTCTAAAGAGGCCGGGCGAGTCTCTCCAGGGGCCGGGCGAGTCTCTACAGAGGCTGGGCGAGTCTCTCCAGAGACCGGGCGAATCTCTACAGAGGCCAGGCGAGTCTCTACAGAGTCCAGGCGAGTCTCTCAAGAGGCCGGGCAAATCTCTCCAGATGCCGGGCGAGTCTCTCCAGAGGCCGGGCGAGTCTCTCCAGAGGCCGGGCGAGTATCCCCAATGACCAGGCAAATCTCCCCAGTGGCCGGGTGAGTCTTCCCAGAGGCCAGGCGAGTCTCACCAGAGGCCGGGCGAGTCTCTGCAGAGGCCGGACGAGTCTGTAAAGGGGCCGAGCGAATCTCTGCAGAGGCCGGTCGAGTCTGTAAAGAGGCCGGGCGAGTCTCTACAGAGGCCGGGCGAGTCTCTCCAGAGGCCAGGCAAGTCTCTCCAGGGGCCGGGCTAGCCTCTCCAGGGGAAGGGCGTGTCTTTCCAGAGGCAGGGCGAGTCTGCCCAGTGGCCGGGCGAGTCTTTCCAAAGGCCGGGTGAGTCTCTCCAGAGGCTGGGCGAGTCTCTCCACAGGCCGGGCGAGGCTCTACAGAGGCCGGGCGGGTCTCTCCAGAGGCCGGGCGAGTCTTTCCAGAGGCCGGGCGAGTCTTTCCAGAGGCCGGGCGAGTCTCCCCAGTGGCCGGGCGAGTCTTTCCAGAGGCCAGGCGAGTCTCTACAGAGGCCGGGCGAGTCTCTCCAGAGGCCGGGCGAGTCTCTGCAGAGGCAGAGCGAGTATTTAAAGAGTCTGGGCGAGTCTCTACAGAGGCCCGGGGCGTCTTTCCATAGGCCAGGAGAGACTCTCCAGGGGCCGGGCGAGTCTCTCCGGAGGCCGGGCGAGTCTCTCCAGGGGCCGGGCGAGCCTCTGCAGGGGTCGGGCGTGTCTCTCCATAGGCCGAGCGAATCTCTCCAGAGGCCGGGCGAGTCTCTCCAGAGGCCGGGCGAGTCTTTCCAGAGGCCGGGCGAGTCTTTCCACATGCCGGGCGAGTCTCCCAAGTGGCCGGGCGAGTCTTTCCTGAGGCCAGGCGAGTCTTTCCAGAGGCCGGGCGAGTCTCTCCAGGGGCCGGGCGAAACTCTCCAGAGGCCGAGCGAGTCTCTCCAGGGGCTGGGCGGGTCTATCCAGAGGCAGGGCGAGTATCCCCAGTTGCCGGGCGAGTCTTTCCAGAGGCCGGGCGAGTCTGTTCAGAGGCCGGTCAAGTCTCTGCAGAGGCCGGGCGAGTCTCTAAAGAGGCCGGGCGAGTCTCTCCAGAGGCCAGGCGAATCTGTACAGAGGCCGGGCGTGTCTCTCCAGGGGCCGGGCGAGTCTCTACAGAGGCAGGGCGAGTCTCTACAGAGTCCAGGCGAGTCTCTCAAGAGGCCGGGCAAATCTCTCCAGATGCCGGGCGAGTCTTTCCAGAGGCCGGGCGAGTCTCTCCAGATTCCGGGCGAGTCTCTCCAGAGGCCGGGCGAGTATCCCCAGTGGCCAGGCAAATCTCCCCAGTGGCCGGGTGAGTCTTTCCAGAGGCCAGGCGAGTCTCTCCAGAGGCCGGGCGAGTCTCTGCAGAGGCCGGGCGAGTCTGTAAAGAGGCCGGGCGAGTCTCTACAGATGCCGGGCGAGTCTCTTTAGGGGCCGGGCGAGTCTCTCCAGAGGCCGGACGAGTCTCTCAAGAGGCCGGGCGAATCTCTCCAGAGGCCAGGCGAGTCTCTCCAGAGGCCGGGCGAGTCTCTCCAGGGGCCATGCGAGACTCTACAGAGGCAGGGCGAGTCTCTTTAGGTGTCGGGTGAGTCTCTCTAGAGGCCGGGCGAATCTCTACAGAGGCAGGGCGAGTCTTTTTAGGTGCCAGGCGAGTCTTTCCAGAGGCCGGGCGAGTCTCTAAAGAGGCCGGGCGAGTCTCTCCAGGGGCCGGGCGAGTCTCTACAGAGGCTGGGCGAGTCTCTCCAGAGACCGGGCGAATCTCTACAGAGGCCAGGCGAGTCTCTACAGAGTCCAGGCGAGTCTCTCAAGAGGCCGGGCAAATCTCTCCAGATGCCGGGCGAGTCTCTCCAGAGGCCGGGCGAGTCTCTCCAGAGGCCGGGCGAGTATCCCCAATGACCAGGCAAATCTCCCCAGTGGCCGGGTGAGTCTTCCCAGAGGCCAGGCGAGTCTCACCAGAGGCCGGGCGAGTCTCTGCAGAGGCCGGACGAGTCTGTAAAGGGGCCGAGCGAATCTCTGCAGAGGCCGGTCGAGTCTGTAAAGAGGCCGGGCGAGTCTCTACAGAGGCCGGGCGAGTCTCTCCAGAGGCCAGGCAAGTCTCTCCAGGGGCCGGGCTAGCCTCTCCAGGGGAAGGGCGTGTCTTTCCAGAGGCAGGGCGAGTCTGCCCAGTGGCCGGGCGAGTCTTTCCAAAGGCCGGGTGAGTCTCTCCAGAGGCTGGGCGAGTCTCTCCACAGGCCGGGCGAGGCTCTACAGAGGCCGGGCGGGTCTCTCCAGAGGCCGGGCGAGTCTTTCCAGAGGCCGGGCGAGTCTTTCCAGAGGCCGGGCGAGTCTCCCCAGTGGCCGGGCGAGTCTTTCCAGAGGCCAGGCGAGTCTCTACAGAGGCCGGGCGAGTCTCTCCAGAGGCCGGGCGAGTCTCTGCAGAGGCAGAGCGAGTATTTAAAGAGTCTGGGCGAGTCTCTACAGAGGCCCGGGGCGTCTTTCCATAGGCCAGGAGAGACTCTCCAGGGGCCGGGCGAGTCTCTCCGGAGGCCGGGCGAGTCTCTCCAGGGGCCGGGCGAGCCTCTGCAGGGGCCGAGCGTGTCTCTCCATAGGCCGAGCGAATCTCTCCAGAGGCCGGGCGAGTCTCTCCAGAGGCAGGGCGAGACTTTCCAGAGGCCGGGCGAGTCTTTCCACATGCCGGGCGAGTCTCCCAAGTGGCCGGGCGAGTCTTTCCAGAGGCCAGGCGAGTCTTTCCAGAGGCCGGGCGAGTCTCTCCAGGGGCCGGGCGAAACTCTCCAGAGGCCGAGCGAGTCTCTCCAGGGGTTGGGCGGGTCTATCCAGAGGCAGGGCGAGTATCCCCAGTGGCCGGGCGAGTCTTTCCAGAGGCCGGGCGAGTCTGTTCAGAGGCCGGTCAAGTCTCTGCAGAGGCCGGGCGAGTCTCTAAAGAGGCTGGGCGATTCTCTCCAGAGGCCAGGCGAATCTGTACAGAGGCTGGGCGTGTCTCTCCAGGGGCCGGGCGAGTCTCTACAGAGGCTGGGCGAGTCTCTACAGAGTCCAGGCGAGTCTCTCAAGAGGCCGGGCAAATCTCTCCAGATGCCGGGCGAGTCTCTCCAGAGGCCGGGCGAGTCTCTGCAGAGGCCGGGCGAGTCTCTCCAGAGGCCGGACGAGTATCCCCAGTGGCCAGGCAAATCTCCCCAGTGGCCGGGTGAGTCTTTCCAGAGGCCAGGCGAGTCTCTCCAGAGGCCGGGCGAGCCTCTGCAGAGGCTGGGCGAGTCTGTAAAGAGGCCGGGCGAGTCTCTACAGATGAAGGGCGAGTCTCTTTAGGGGCCGGGCGAGTCTCTCCAGAGGCCGGACGAGTCTCTCAAGAGGCCGGGCGAGTCTCTCCAGAGGCCAGGCGAGTCTCTCCAGAGGCCGGGCGAGTCTCTCCAGGGGCCATGCGAGACTCTACAGAGGCAGGGCGAGTCTCTTTAGGTGTCGGGTGAGTCTCTCTAGAGGCTGGGCGAATCTCTACAGAGGCAGGGCGAGTCTTTTTAGGTGCCAGGCGAGTCTTTCCAGAGGCCGGGCGAGTCTCTAAAGAGGCCGGGCGAGTCTCTCCAGGGGCCGGGCGAGTCTCTACAGAGGCTGGGCGAGTCTCTCCAGAGACCGGGCGAATCTCTACAGAGGCCAGGCGAGTCTCTACAGAGTCCAGGCGAGTCTCTCAAGAGGCCGGGCAAATCTCTCCAGATGCCGGGCGAGTCTCTCCAGAGGCCGGGCGAGTCTCTCCAGAGGCCGGGCGAGTATCCCCAATGACCAGGCAAATCTCCCCAGTGGCCGGGTGAGTCTTCCCAGAGGCCAGGCGAGTCTCACCAGAGGCCGGGCGAGTCTCTGCAGAGGCCGGACGAGTCTGTAAAGGGGCCGAGCGAATCTCTGCAGAGGCCGGTCGAGTCTGTAAAGAGGCCGGGCGAGTCTCTACAGAGGCCGGGCGAGTCTCTCCAGAGGCCAGGCAAGTCTCTCCAGGGGCCGGGCTAGCCTCTCCAGGGGAAGGGCGTGTCTTTCCAGAGGCAGGGCGAGTCTGCCCAGTGGCCGGGCGAGTCTTTCCAAAGGCCGGGTGAGTCTCTCCAGAGGCTGGGCGAGTCTCTCCACAGGCCGGGCGAGGCTCTACAGAGGCCGGGCGGGTCTCTCCAGAGGCCGGGCGAGTCTTTCCAGAGGCCGGGCGAGTCTTTCCAGAGGCCGGGCGAGTCTCCCCAGTGGCCGGGCGAGTCTTTCCAGAGGCCAGGCGAGTCTCTACAGAGGCCGGGCGAGTCTCTCCAGAGGCCGGGCGAGTCTCTGCAGAGGCAGAGCGAGTATTTAAAGAGTCTGGGCGAGTCTCTACAGAGGCCCGGGGCGTCTTTCCATAGGCCAGGAGAGACTCTCCAGGGGCCGGGCGAGTCTCTCCGGAGGCCGGGCGAGTCTCTCCAGGGGCCGGGCGAGCCTCTGCAGGGGCCGGGCGTGTCTCTCCATAGGCCGAGCGAATCTCTCCAGAGGCCGGGCGAGTCTCTCCAGAGGCCGGGCGAGTCTTTCCAGAGGCCGGGCGAGTCTTTCCACATGCCGGGCGAGTCTCCCAAGTGGCCGGGCGAGTCTTTCCTGAGGCCAGGCGAGTCTTTCCAGAGGCCGGGCGAGTCTCTCCAGGGGCCGGGCGAAACTCTCCAGAGGCCGAGCGAGTCTCTCCAGGGGCTGGGCGGGTCTATCCAGAGGCAGGGCGAGTATCCCCAGTTGCCGGGCGAGTCTTTCCAGAGGCCGGGCGAGTCTGTTCAGAGGCCGGTCAAGTCTCTGCAGAGGCCGGGCGAGTCTCTAAAGAGGCCGGGCGAGTCTCTCCAGAGGCCAGGCGAATCTGTACAGAGGCCGGGCGTGTCTCTCCAGGGGCCGGGCGAGTCTCTACAGAGGCAGGGCGAGTCTCTACAGAGTCCAGGCGAGTCTCTCAAGAGGCCGGGCAAATCTCTCCAGATGCCGGGCGAGTCTTTCCAGAGGCCGGGCGAGTCTCTCCAGATTCCGGGCGAGTCTCTCCAGAGGCCGGGCGAGTATCCCCAGTGGCCAGGCAAATCTCCCCAGTGGCCGGGTGAGTCTTTCCAGAGGCCAGGCGAGTCTCTCCAGAGGCCGGGCGAGTCTCTGCAGAGGCCGGGCGAGTCTGTAAAGAGGCCGGGCGAGTCTCTACAGATGCCGGGCGAGTCTCTTTAGGGGCCGGGCGAGTCTCTCCAGAGGCCGGGCGAATCTCTCCACAGGCCGGACGAGTCTCTCAAGAGGCCGGGCGAATCTCTCCAGAGGCAGGGCGAGTCTCTCCAGAGGCCAGGCGAGTCTCTCCAGAGGCCGGGCGAGTCTCTCCAGGGGCCATGCGAGACTCTACAGAGGCAGGGCGAGTCTCTTTAGGTGTCGGGTGAGTCTCTCTAGAGGCCGATCGAATCTCTACAGAAGCAGGGCGAGTCTCTTTAGGTGCCAGGCGAGTCTTTCCAGAGGCCGGGCGAGTCTCTAAAGAGTCCCGGCGAGTCTCTCCAGAGGCCAGGCGAATCTCTACAGAGGCCGGGCGTGTCTCTCCAGGGGCCGGGCGAGTCTCTACAGAGGCTGGGCGAGTTTCTCCAGAGACCGGGTGAATCTCTACAGAGGCCAGGCGAGTCTCTACAGAGTCCAGGCGAGTCTCTCAAGAGGCCGGGCAAATCTCTCCAGAGGACGGGCGAGTATCGTCAGTTGCCAGGCAAATCTCCCCAGTGGCCGGGTGAGTCTTTCCAGAGGCCAGGCGAGTCTCTCCAGAGGCCGGGCGAGTCTCTGCAGAGGCCGGGCGAGTCTGTAAAGAGGCCGGGCGAGTCTCTACAGAGGTCGGGCGAGTCTCTACATAGGCCGGGCGAGTCTCTCCAGTGGCCGGACGAGTCTCTCCAGAGGCCAGGCGAGTCTCTCCAGGGGCCGGGCTAGCCTCTCCAGGGGCAGGGCGTGTCTTTCCAGAGGCAGGGCGAGTCTGCCCAGTGGCCGGGCGAGTCTTTCCAGAAGCCGGGCGAGTCTCTCCAGAGGCCGGGCGAGTCTCCCCAGTGGCCGGGCGAGTCTTTGCAGAGGCCAGGCGAGTCTCTCCAGAGGCCGGGCGAGTCTCTCCACAGGCCGGGCGAGGCTCTACAGAGGCCGGTCGGGTCTCTCCAGAGGCCGGGAGAGTCTCTCCAGAGGCCGGGCGAGTCTCTCCAGGGGCCGGACGAGTCTCTCCGGGGGACGGGAGAGTCTCTACAAAGGCCGGGTGAGTCTCTCCAGAGGCCGGGCGAGTCTTTCCAAGAGCCGTGCAAGTCTCTCCAGGGGACGGGCGAGTCTCTCCAGAGGCCAGGCGAGTCTCTCCAAGAGCCGTGCAAGTCTCTCCAGGGGATGGGCGAGTCTCTCGAGAGGCTGGCCGAATCTCTTCAGAGGCCGGGCGAGTCTCTGCAGAGGCCGGACGAGTCTGTAAAGGGGCCGGGCGAGTCTCTGCAGAGGCCGGTCGAGTCTGTAAAGAGGCCGGGCGAGTCTCTACAGAGGCCGGGTGAGTCTCTCCAGAGGCCAGGCAAGTCTCTCCAGGGGCCGGGCTAGCCTCTCCAGGGGAAGGGCGTGTCTTTCCAGAGGCAGGGCGAGTCTCTCCAGAGGCTGGGTGAGTCTCTCCACAGGCCGGGCGAGGCTCTACAGAGGCCGGGCGGGTCTCTCCAGAGGCCGAGCGAGTCTCTCCAGAGGCCGGGCAAGTCTCTCCAGGGGCCTGGCGAGTCTCTTCAGAGGCCGGGCGAGTCTCTCCAGAGGCCAGGCGAGTCTTTCCAGAGGCTGGGCGAGTCTCTCCAGGGGCCGGGCGCGTCTCTCCATAGGCCGTGCAAGTCTCTACAGGGGCCATGCGAGTCTCTACAGAGGCAGGGCGTTTCTCTCCAGAGGCCGGGCGAGTCTCTTTAGGGGCCGGGCGAATCTCTCCCCAGGTCGGGCGTGTCTCTCCAGGGGCCGGGCAAAGTCTCTACAGAGGCCGGGCGAGTCTCTCCGGAGGCCGGGCGTGTCAATCCAGAGGCCGGACGAGTCTCTCCAGAGGCCGGGCGTGTCTCTCCATAGGCCGAGCGACTCTCCATGGGCCGGGCGAGTCTCTCCAGAGGCCGGGCGAGTCTCTCCAGAGGCCGGGCGAGTCTCTCCAGAGGCCGGGCGAGTCTTTCCACAGGCCAGGCGAGTCTCTCCAGAGACCGGGCGAGTCTCTCCATAGACCGGGAGAGTCTCTCCAGGGGCCGGGCGAGTCTTTCCGGAGGTTGGGCGAGTCTCTCCAGGGGCCGGGCAAGCCTCTCCAGGGGCCGGGCGAGTCTTTCCAGAGGCAGGGCGAGTCTCTCCAGGGGCCGGGCGAGTCTCTCCAGGGGCTGGGCGAGTCTCACCAGGGGCCAGGCGAGTCTCTCCAGGGGCCGGGCGAGTCTCTTCAGAGGCCGGGCGAGTCTTTCAAGAGGACCGTCAAATCTCTCCAGAGGCCGGGCGAGTCTCTCCAGAGGCTGGGCGAGTATCCCCAGTGGTCGGGCAAGTCTCCCCAGTGGCCGGTCGAGTCTTTTATAGGCCAGGCGAGTCTGTTTAGAGACCTGGCGAGTCTCTCCAGAGGCTGGGCGAGTCTCTCCAGTCGTCGAGCGAGTCTCTACAGGGGCCGGGCGAGTCTCTTCAGAGGCCGGGCGAGTCTCTCCAGGGTCCGGGCGAGTCTCTCCAGGGGCCGGGCGAGTCTGTTTAGAGACCAAGCGAGTCTCTCCAGAGGCTGGGCGAGTCTCTCCAGTCGTCGAGCGAGTCTCTACAGGGGCCGGGCGAGTCTCTTCAGAGGCCGGGCGAGTCTCTCCAGGGGCCGGGCGAGTCTCTCCAGAGGCCGGGCGAGTCTCTCCAGGGGCCAGGCGAGACTCTCCAGAGGCCGGACGTATCTCTACAGAGGACGGGCAAGTCTCTCCAGAGGCCGGGCGAGTCTTGCCAGAGGCTGGCTGAGTCTCCCCATTGGGCGGGCGAGTCTTTCCAGAGGCCGGTCGAGTCTCTCCAGAGGCCAAGCGAGTCACTCCAGGGGCCAGGCTAGTCTCACCAGGGGCCAGGCGAGACTCTCCAGAGGCCGGGCAAGTCTCTTCAGAGGCCAGGCGAATCTCTACAGAGGCCGGGCGAGTCTCTCCAGAGGCTGGGCGAGTCTCTCCAGAGGCCGGGCTAGCCTATCCAGGGGCAAAGCGAGTCTTACTAGAGGCAGGGCGAGTCTCTCCAGGGGCCGGGCGAGTCTCTCCAGGGGCCGGGCGAGTCTCTCCAGAGGCCAGGCGAATCTCTACAGAGGCAGGGCGAGTCTCTTTAGGTGCCAGGCGAGTCTCTCCAGAGGCCAGGCGAATCTCTACAGAGGCCGGGCGAGTCTCTCCACAGGCCGGGCGAGTCTCTACAGAGGCCGGGCGAGTTTCTTCAGGGGCCGGGCGAATCTCTCCAGTGGCCGGGTGAGTCTTTCCAGAGGCCAGGCGAGTCTCTCCAGAGGCTGGGCGAGTCTCTCCACAGGCCGGGCGAGGCTCTCCAGAGGCCGGGCGGGTCTCTCCAGAGGCCGGGAGAGTCTCTCCAGAGGCCGGGCGAGTCTCTCCAGGGGCCGGACGAGTCTCTCCGGGGGACGGGAGAGTCTCTACAAAGGCTGGGCGAGTCTCTCCACAGGCCGGGCGAGTCTTTCCAGAGGCCAGGTGAGTCTCTCCAGAGGCCGGGCGATTCTCTCCGGAGGCCGGGCGAGTCTCAGCAGAGGCCGGGCGAATCTCTACAGAGGCCAGGCGAGTCTCTCCAGGAGCCGTGCAAGTCTCTCCAGGGGACGGGCGAGTCTCCCAAGAGGCTGGCCAAATCTTTTCAGGGGTCGGGCGAATATCTCCAGTGGCCGGGCGAGTCTCTCCAGGCGTCGGGCGAATATCTCCAGAGGCAAGGCGAGTCTCTCCAGGGGCCAGGCGAGTCTCTCCAGAGGCCGGGCAAGTCTATCCAGGGGCCTCGCGAGTCTCTTCAGAGGCCTGGCGAGTCTCTCCAAAGGCCAGGCGAGTCTCTCCAGGGGCCGACCGCGTCTCTCCATAGGCCGTGCAAGTCTCTACAGTGGCCATGCAAGTCTCTACAGAGGCAGGGCGAGTCTCTCCAGAGGCCGGGCAAGACTCTCCAGAGGCCAGGCGACTCTCTCCAGAGGCCAGGCGAATCTCTCCAGGGGCCGGGCGAGTCTCTCCAGGGGCCGGGCGAGTCTCTACAGAGGCCGGGCGAGTCTCTCTGGAGGCAGGGCGAATCTCTCCAGAGGTCGGGCGTGTCAATCCAGAGGCCGGACGAGTCTCTCCTGAGGCCGGGCGTGACTCCCCATAGGCCGAGCGAATCTCTCCAGGGGCCGGGCGAGTCTCTCCAGAGGCCGGGTGAGTCTCTCCAGGGGCCAGGCGAGTCTCTCCAGGGGCCGGGCGAGTCTCTCAAAAGGACCGTCAAATCTCTCCAGAGGCCGGGCGAGTCTCTCCAGAGGCTGGGCGAGTATCCCCAGTGGTCGGGCAAGTCTCCCCAGTGGCCGGTCGAGTCTTTCCATAGGCCAGGCGAGTCTGTTTAGAGACCAGGCGAGTCTCTCCAGAGGCTGGGCGAGTCTCTCCAGGCCTCGAGCGAGTCTCTACAGGGGCCGGGCGAGTCTCTCCAGTGGCCGGGCGAGTCTGTTTAGAGACCAGGCAAGTCTCTCCAGAGGATGGGCGAGTCTCTCCAGTCGTCGAGCGAGTCTCTACAGGGGCCGGGAGAGTCTCTTCAGAGGCCGGGCGAGTCTCTCCAGGGGCCGGGCGAGTCTCTCCAGAGGCCGGGCGAGTCTCTCCAGGGGCCAGGCGAGTCTCTCCAGAGGCCGGGCGTATCTCTACCGAGGACGGGCAAGTCTCTCCAGAGGCCGTGCGAGTCTTGCCACAGGCCGGGTGAGTCTCCCCATTGGGCGGGCGAGTCTTTCCAGAGGCCGGTCGAGTCTCTCCGGAGGCCGGGCGAGTCACTCCAGGGGCCAGGCTAGTCTCACCAGGGGCCAAGCGAGACTCTCCAGAGGCCGTGCAAGTCTCTTCAGAGGCCAGGCGAGTCTCTTTAGGTGCCGGGCGAGTCTCTCCAGGGGCCGGACAAGTCTCTCCAGAGGCCGGGCGAGTCTCTCCAGAGGCCGGGCTAGCCTATCCAGGGGCAAAGCGAGTCTTACCAGAGGCAGGGCGAGTCTCTCCAGGGGCCGGGCGAGTCTCTCCAGGGGCCGGGCGAGTCTCTCCACAGGCCGGGCGAGTCTCTACAGAGGCCGGGCGAGTCTCTCCAGGGGCCGGACAAGTCTCTCCAGAGGCCGGGCGAGTCTCTCCAGAGGCCGGGCTAGCCTATCCAGGGGCAGAGCGAGTCGTACCAGAGGCAGGGCGAGTCTCTCCAGGGGCCGGGCGAGTCTCTCCAGGGGCAGGGCGAGTCTCTCCACAGGCCTGGCGAGTCTCTACAGAGACCGGGCGAGTCTCTCCAGAGGCCGGGCTAGTCTCACCAGGGGTCGGGCGAGTCTCTCCAGGGGCCAGGCGAGTCTCTTCAGAAGCCGGGTGAGTCTCTGCAGAGGCCAGGCGAGTCTCTCCAGGGGCCGGGCAAGTCTCTACAGAGGCAGGGCGAATCTCTACAGAGGTTGGGAGAGTCTGATCAGAGGCCGCGCGAGTCTTTCCAGAGGCCGGGCGAGACTCCCCAGTGGCCGGACGAGTCTTTGCAGAGGCCAGGCGAGTCTCTCCAGAGGCAGGGTGAGTCTCTCTAGCGGCCGGGCGAGTCTTTCCAGAGGCCGGGCGAGTCTCTCCAGAGGCCGGGCAAGTCTCTCCAGGGGCCTGGCGAGTCTCTTCAGAGGCCGGGCGAGTCTCTCCAGAGGCCAGGCGAGTCCTTCCAGAGGCCAGGCGAGTCTCTCCAGGGGCCGAGCGCGTCTCTCCATAGGCCGTGCAAGTCTCTACAGGGGCCATGCGAGTCTCTACAGAGGCAGGGCGAGTCTCTCCAGAGGCCGGACGAGTCTCTTTAGGGGCCGGGCGAATCTCTCCACAGGTCGGGCGAGTCTCTCAAGAGGCCGGGCGAATCTCTCCAGAGGCAGTACGAGTCTCTCCAGAAGCCAGGCGAGTCTCTCCAGAGGCCGGGCGAGTCTCTCCATTGGGCGGGCGAGTCTTTCCAGAGGCCAGTCGAGTCTCTCCGGAGGCCGGGCGAGTCACTCCAGGGGCCAGGCTAGTCTCACCAGGGGCCAGGCGAGACTCTCCAGAGGCCGGGCAAGTCTCTTCAGAGGCCAGGCGAATCTCTACAGAGGCCGGGCGAGTCTATCCAGGGGCCGGGCGAGTCTCTCCAGAGGCCGGGCTAGCCTATCCAGGGGCAAAGCGAGTCTTACCAGAGGCAAGGCGAGTCTCTCCAGGGGCCGGGCGAGTCTCTCCAGGGGCCGGGCGAGTCTCTCCACAGGCCGGGCGAGTCTCTACAGAGACCGGGCGAGACTCTCCAGGGGCCGGACAAGTCTCTCCAGAGGCCGGGCGAGTCTCTCCAGAGGCCGGGCTAGCCTATCCAGGGGCCGGGCGAGTCTCTCCAGGGGCCGGGCGAGTCTCTCCACAGGCCGGGTGAGTCTCTACAGAGACCGGTCGAGTCTCTCCAGGGGCCGGACAAGTCTCTCCAGAGGCCGGGCAAGTCTCTCCAGAGGCCGGGCTAGCCTATCCAGGGGCCGGGCGAGTCTCTCCAGAGGCCGGGCGAAGCTCTAAAGTGGCCGGGCGAGTCTCTACAGAGGCCAGGCGAGTCTCTCCACAGGCCGGGCGAGTCTCTACAGAGGCCGGGCGAGTCTTTCCAGAGGCCGGGCGAATCTCTCCAGAGGCAGGGTGAGTCTCTCTAGGGGCCGGGCGAGTCTTTCCAGAGGCCGGGCGAATCTCTCCAGAGGCCGGGCGAGTCTCTCCAGAGGCCGGGCGAGTCTCCCCAGAGGTCGGGCGATTCTCCCCAGATGCCGGGCGAGTCTTTCCAGAGGCCGGGCGAGTCTTTCCAGAGGCCGGGCGAATCTCTCCAGAGGCTGGGCGAGTCTCTCTAGGGGCCGGGCGAGTCTCACCAGGGGCCAGGCGAGTCTCTCCAGGGGACGGGCGAGTCTCTTCAGAGGCCGGGCGAGTCTCTCAAAAGGACCGTCAAATCTCTCCAGAGGCCGGGCGAGTCCCTCCAGAGGCTGGGCGAGTATCCCCAGTGGCCGGGCAAGTCTCCTCATTGGCCGGTCGAGTCTTTCCATAGGCCAGGCAAGTCTCTCCAGAGGCTGTGCGAGTCTGTGCAGAGGCCTGGCGAGTGTCTAAAGAGGCTGGGCGAGTCTTTCCAGAGGCAGGACGAGTCTCTTCAGGGGCCGGGCGAGTCTCTCCAGGGGCCGGGCGAGTCTCTTTAGAGACCAGGTGAGTCTCTCCAGAGGCCGGGCTAGTCTCTTCAGGGATCGGGCGAGTCTCTCCAGGGGCCGGGCTAGCCTCTCCAGGGGCAGGGCGAGTCTTTCCAGTGGCAGGGCGAGTCTCTCCAGGGGCCGTTCGAGTCTCTCCAGGGGCCGGGCGAGTCTGTTTAGAGACCAGGCGAGTCTCTCCAGAGGCTGGGCGAGTCTCTCCAGTCGTCGAGCGAGTCTCTCCAGGGGCCGGGCGAGTCTCTTCAGAGGCCGGGCGGGTCTCTCCAGAGGCCGGGCGAGTCTCTCCAGGGGCCAGGCGAGTCTCTCCAGAGGCCGGGCGTATCTCTACAGAGGTCGGGCAAGTCTCTCCAGAGGCAGTGCGAGTCTCTCCAGAGGCCAGGCGAGTCTCTCCAGAGGCCGGGCGAGTCTCTCCAGGGGCCATGCGAGACTACAGAGGCAGGTCGAGTCTCTTTAGGTGCCGGGCGAGTCTCTCCAGAGGCCAGGCGAATCTCTACAGAGGCAGGGCGAGTCTCTTTAGGTGCCAGGCGAGTCTCTCCAGAGGCCAGGCGAATCTCTACAGAGGCCGGGCGAGTCTCTCCACAGGCCGGGCGAGTCTCTACAGAGGCCGGGCGAGTTTCTCCAGGGGCCGGGCGAATCTCTCCAGTAGCCGGGCGAGTCCCTCCAGGCGCCGGGCGAATCTCTCCAGAGGCAAGGCGAGTCTCTCCAGAGGCCAGGCGAGTCTCTCCAGAGGCAGGGCGAGTCTCTCCAGAGGCCGGGCGAATCTCTACAGAGGCCAGCGAGTCTCTCCAGGGGCCAGGCGAGTCTCTCCAGAGGCCAGGCGAGTCTCCCCAGTGGCCGGGCGAGTCTTTCCAGAGGCTGGGCGTGTCTCTACATAGGCTGGGCGAATCTCTCCAGGGGCCGGGCGAGTCTCTCCAGGGGCCGGGCGAGTCTCTACAGAGACCGGGCGAGTCTCTCCAGAGGCCGGGCTAGTCTCACCAGGGGTCGGGCGAGTCTCTCCAGGGGCCAGGCGAGTCTCTTCAGAAGCCGGGTGAGTCTCTGCAGAGGACAGGCGAGTCTCTCCAGGGGCCGGGCAAGTCTCTCCAGAGGCAGGGCGAATCTCTACAGAGGTTGGGCGAGTGTCCCCAGAGGCCGCGCGAGTCTTTCCAGAGGCCAGGCGAGTCTTTCCAGAGGCCGGGCGAATCTCTCCAGAGGCCGGGCGAGTCTCTCTAGGGGCCGGGCGAGTCTTTCCAGAGGCCGGGCGAATCTCTCCAGAGGCTGGGCGAGTCTCTCCAGAGGCCGGGCGAGTCTCCCCAGAGGTCGGGCGAGTCTCCCCAGATGCCGGGCGAGTCTTTCCAGAGGCCGGGCGAGTCTTTCCAGAGGCCGGGCGAATCTTTACAGAGGCTGGGCGAGTCTCTCCAGGGGCCGGGCGAGTCTCTCCAGGGGCCGGGCGAGTCTCTACAGAGACCGGGCGAGTCTCTCCAGAGGCCGGGCTAGTCTCACCAGGGGTCGGGCGAGTCTCTCCAGGGGCCAGGCGAGTCTCTTCAGAAGCCGGGTGAGTCTCTGCAGAGGACAGGCGAGTCTCTCCAGGGGCCGGGCAAGTCTCTCCAGAGGCAGGGCGAATCTCTACAGAGGTTGGGCGAGTGTCCCCAGAGGCCGCGCGAGTCTTTCAAGAGGCCAGGCGAGTCTTTTCAGAGGCCGGGCGAATCTCTCCAGAGGCCGGGCGAGTCTCTCTAGGGGCCGGGCGAGTCTTTCCAGAGGCCGGGCGAATCTCTCCAGAGGCCGGGCGAGTCTCTCCAGAGGCCGGGCGAGTCTCCCCAGAGGTCGGGCGAGTCTCCCCAGATGCCGGGCGAGTCTTTCCAGAGGCCGGGCGAGTCTTTCCAGAGGCCGGGCGAATCTCTCCAGAGGCTGGGCGAGTCTCTCTAGAGGCCGGGCGAGTCTCACCAGGGGCCAGGCGAGTCTCTCCAGGGGCCGGGCGAGTCTCTTCAGAGGCCGGGCGAGTCTCTCAAAAGGACCGTCAAATCTCTCCAGAGGCCGGGCGAGTCCCTCCAGAGGCTGGGCGAGTATCCCCAGTGGCCGGGCAAGTCTCCTCATTGGCCGGTCGAGTCTTTCCATAGGCCAGGCAAGTCTCTCCAGAGGCTGTGCGAGTCTGTGCAGAGGCCTGGCGAGTGTCTAAAGAGGCTGGGCGAGTCTTTCCAGAGGCAGGACGAGTCTCTTCAGGGGCCGGGCGAGTCTCTCCAGGGGCCGGGCGAGTCTCTTTAGAGACCAGGTGAGTCTCTCCAGAGGCCGGGCTAGTCTCTTCAGGGATCGGGCGAGTCTCTCCAGGGGCCGGGCTAGCCTCTCCAGGGGCAGGGCGAGTCTTTCCAGTGGCAGGGCGAGTCTCTCCAGGGGCCGTTCGAGTCTCTCCAGGGGCCGGGCGAGTCTGTTTAGAGACCAGGCGAGTCTCTCCAGAGACTGGGCGAGTCTCTCCAGTCGTCGAGCGAGTCTCTCCAGGGGCCGGGCGAGTCTCTTCAGAGGCCGGGCGGGTCTCTCCAGAGGCCAGGCGAGTCTCTCCAGGGGCCAGGCGAGTCTCTCCAGAGGCCGGGCGTATCTCTACAGAGGTCGGGCAAGTCTCTCCAGAGGCAGTGCGAGTGTCTCCAGAGGCCAGGCGAGTCTCTCCAGAGGCCGGGCGAGTCTCTCCAGGGGCCATGCGAGACTACAGAGGCAGGTCGAGTCTCTTTAGGTGCCGGGCGAGTCTCTCCAGAGGCCAGGCGAATCTCTACAGAGGCAGGGCGAGTCTCTTTAGGTGCCAGGCGAGTCTCTCCAGAGGCCAGGCGAATCTCTACAGAGGCCGGGCGAGTCTCTCCACAGGCCGGGCGAGTCTCTACAGAGGCCGGGCGAGTTTCTCCAGGGGCCGGGCGAATCTCTCCAGTAGCCGGGCGAGTCCCTCCAGGCGCCGGGCGAATCTCTCCAGAGGCAAGGCGAGTCTCTCCAGAGGCCAGGCGAGTCTCTCCAGAGGCAGGGCGAGTCTCTCCAGAGGCCGGGCAAGTCTCTCCAGAGGCCAGGCGAGTCTCTCCAGAGGCCGGGCGAATCTCTACAGAGGCCAGCGAGTCTCTCCAGGGGCCAGGCGAGTCTCTCCAGAGGCCAGGCGAGTCTCCCCAGTGGCCGGGCGAGTCTTTCCAGAGGCTGGGCGTGTCTCTACATAGGCTGGGCGAATCTCTCCAGGGGCCGGGCGAGTCTCTCCAGGGGCCGGGCGAGTCTCTACAGAGACCGGGCGAGTCTCTCCAGAGGCCGGGCTAGTCTCACCAGGGGTCGGGCGAGTCTCTCCAGGGGCCAGGCGAGTCTCTTCAGAAGCCGGGTGAGTCTCTGCAGAGGACAGGCGAGTCTCTCCAGGGGCCGGGCAAGTCTCTCCAGAGGCAGGGCGAATCTCTACAGAGGTTGGGCGAGTGTCCCCAGAGGCCGCGCGAGTCTTTCCAGAGGCCAGGCGAGTCTTTCCAGAGGCTGGGCGAATCTCTCCAGAGGCCGGGCGAGTCTCTCTAGGGGCCGGGCGAGTCTTTTTAGAGGCCGGGCGAATCTCAACAGAGGCCCGGCGAGTCTCTCCATAGGCCGGGCGAGTCTCCCCAGAGGTCGGGCGAGTCTCCCCAGATGCCGGGCGAGTCTTTCCAGAGGCCGGGCGAGTCTTTCCAGAGGCCGGGCGAATCTCTACAGAGGCCCGGCGAGTCTCTCTAGGGGCCGGGCGAGTCTTTTTAGAGGCCGGGCGAATCTCTACAGAGGCCCGGCGAGTCTCTCCATAGGCCGGGAGAGTCTCTCCAGGGGCTGGGCGAGTCTCTCCGGAGGTCGGGTGAGTCTCTCCAGGGGCCGGGCGAGCCTCTCCAGGGGCCGGGCGAGTCTTTCCAGAGGCAGGGCGAGTCTCTCCAGCGGCCGGGCGAGTCTCTCCAGGGGCTGGGCGAGTCTCACCAGGGGCCAGGCGAGTCTCTCCAGGGGCCGGGCGAGTCTCTTCAGAGGCCGGGCGAGTCTCTCAAAAGGACCGTCAAATCTCTCCAGAGGCCGGGCGAGTCCCTCCAGAGGCTGGGCGAGTATCCCCAGTGGCCGGGCAAGTCTCCCCAGTTGCCGGTCGAGTCTTTCCATAGGCCAGGCGAGTCTCTCCAGAGGCTGTGCGAGTCTCTGCAGAAGCCTGGCGAGTCTCTCCAGAGGCCGGGCTAGTCTCTTCAGGGATCGGGCGAGTCTCTCCAGGGGCCGGGCTAGCCTCTCCAGGGGCAGGGCGAGTCTTTCCAGCGGCAGGGCGAGTCTCTCCATGGGCCGGGCGAGTCTCTCCAGGGGCCGGGCGAGTCTGTTTAGAGACCAGGCGAGTCTCTCCAGAGGCTGGGCGAGTCTCTCCAGTCGTCGAGCGAGTCTCTCCAGGGGCCGGGCGAGTCTCTTCAGAGGCCGGGCGGGTCTCTCCAGAGGCCGGGCGAGTCTCTCCAGGGGCCAGGCGAGTCTCTCCAGAGGCCGGGCGTATCTCTACAGAGGTCGGGCAAGTCTCTCCAGAGGCCGGACGAGTCTTGCCAGAGGCCGGGTGAGTCTCCCCATTGGGCGGGCGAGTCTTTCCAGAGGCCGGGCGAGTCTCTCCGGAGGCCGGGCGAGTCACTCCAGGGGCCAGGCGAGTCTCTACAGAGGCCGGGCTAGTCTCACCAGGGGCCAGGCGAGTCTCTCCAGGGGCCGGGCGAGTCTATTCAGAGGCCGGGTGAGTTTCTCCAGGGTCCAGGCGAGTCTCTCCAGAGGCCGGGCGAGTCTCTCCAGGGGACGGGCGAGTCTCTCCAGAGGCCGGGCGAATCTCTACAGAGGCCGGGCGAGTCTCTCCAGAGGCCGGGCGTATCTCTACAAAGGCCGGGCGAGTCTCTCCAGAGGCCGGGCGAGTCTCCCCAGTAGCCAGACGAGTCTTTTCAGAGGCCGGGCAAGTCTCTCCAGAGGCCGGGCAAGACTCTTCAGAGGCCAGGCGAATCTCTACAGAGGCCGGGCTAGCCTATCCAGAGGCCGAGCGAGTCTCTCCAGGGGCCGGGCGAGTCTCTTCAGAGACCGTGCGAGTCTCTCCAGAGGCCGGGCTAGTCTCACCAGGGGTCGGGCGAGTCTCTCCAGGGCCGGGCGAGTCTCATCAGAAGCCGGGTGAGACTCTGCAGAAGCCAGGCGAGTCTCTCCGGGGGCCGGGCAAGTCTCTCCAGAGGCCGGTCGAATCTCTACAGAGGCCGGGCGAGTCTCTCCAGAGGCAGATCGAATCTCTACAGAGGTTGGGCGAGTCTCCCCAGAGGCCGGGCGAGTCTTTCCAGAGGCCGGGCGAGTCTCTCCAGAGGCCGGGCGAGTCTCCCCAGTGGCCGGGCGAGTCTTTGCAGAGGCCAGGCGAGTCTCTCCAGAGGCCGGGCGAGTCTCTTTAGAGGCCGGGCGAGTCTCTCCAGAGGCCGGGCGAATCTCTAAAGTGAGCGGGCGAGTCTCTCCAGGGGCCGGGCGAGTCTCTACAGAGGCCGGGCGAGTCTCTCCGCAGGCCGGGCGAGTCTCTACAGAGGCCGGGTGAATCTTTCCAGAGGCCGGGCGAATCTCTCCAGAGGGCAGGCGAGTCTCTCTAGGGGCCGGGCGAGTCTTTCCAGAGGCCGGGCGAATCTCTCCAGAGGCCGGGCGAGTCTCTCCAGAGGCCGGGCGAATCTCTACAGAGGTCGGGCGAGTCTCCCCAGAGGCCGGGCGAGTCTTTCCAGAGGCCGGACGAGTCTGCCCAGTGGCAGGGCGAGTCTTTCCAGAGGCCGGGCGAATCTCTCCAGAGGCCGGGCGACTCTCCCCAGTGGCCGGGCGAGTTTTTGCAGAGGCCAGGCGAGTCTCTCCAGAGGCTGTGCGAGTCTCTGCAGAGGCCTGGCGAGTGTCTAAAGAGGCCGGGCGAGTCTTTCCAGAGGCAGGGCGAGTCTCTTCAGGGGCCGGGCGAGTCTCTCCAGGGGCCGGGCGAGTCTCTATAGAGACCAGGCGAGTCTCTCCACAGGCCAGGCGAGTCTCTCCAGAGGCCGGGCGTATCTCTACAGAGGTCGGGCAAGTCTCTCCAGAGGCCGGGCGAGTCTTGCCAGAGGCCGGGTGAGTCTCCCCATTGGGCGGGCGAGTCTTTCCAGAGGCCGGGCGAGTCTCTCCGGAGGCCGGGCGAGTCACTCCAGGGGCCAGGCGAGTCTCTACAGAGGCCGGGCTAGTCTCACCAGGGGCCAGGCGAGTCTCTCCAGGTGCCGGGAGAGTCTCTCCAGAGGCTGGACTAGTCTCTCCAGAGACTGGGCGATTCTCTCCAGGGGCCGGGGGAGTCTCTCCAGAGGCCGGACGAGTCTCTCTGGAGGCAGGGCGAATCTCTCCAGAGGCCGGACGAGTCTCTCCAGAGGCCGGGCGAGTCAATCCAGAGGCCGGGAGAGTCTTTCCAGAGGCCGGGCGAGTGTCTCCAGGGGCCGTGCGAGTCTCTACAGGGGCCGGGCGAGTCTCTCCAGAGGCAGGGCGAGTCTCTCCAGGGGCCAGGTGAATCTCTCCTGAGGACGGACGAGTCTCTCAGGGGCCAGGTGGGTCTATCCAGAGGCAGGGTGAGTCTCCCCAGTGGCCGGGCGAGTCTCCCCAGAGGCCGGTCAAGTCTCTGCAGAGGCCGGGCGAATGTCTACAGAAGCCGGGCGAGTCTCTTCAGGGGCCGGGCGAGTCTCTCCAGAGGCCGAGCGAATCTCTACAGAGGCCGGCGAGTCTCTCCAGGGGCCAGGTGAGTCTCTCCAGAGGCCGGGCGAGTCTCCCCAGTGGCCGGGCGAGTCTTTCCAGAGGCTGGGCGTGTCTCTCCATAGGCTGGGCGAATCTCTCCAGGGGTCGGGCGAGTCTCTACAGTGGCCGGGCGAGTCTCTCTGGAGGCAGGGCGAATCTCTACAGAGGCCGGGCGTGTCAATCCAGAGGCCGGACGAGTCTCTCCAGAGGCCGGGCGTGTCTCTCCATAGGCCGAGCGAATCTGTCAAGGGGTCGGGCGAGTCTCTCCAGAGGCCGGACGAGTCTTTCCAGAGGCTGGGCCAGTCTTTCCAGAGGCCTGGAGAGTCTCTCCAGAGGCCGGGTGAGTCTCTCCAGAGGCCGGGCGAGTCTCTCCTTAGGCCGGGAGAGTCTCTCCAGGGGCCGGGCGAGTCTCTCCGGAGGCCGGACGAGTCTCTCCAGGGGCCGAGCGAGCCTCTCCAGGGGCCGGGCGTGTCTCTCCATAGGCCGAGCGAATCTCTCCAGAGGCCGGGTGAGTCTCTCCAGAGGTCGGGCGAGTCTCTCCAGGGGCCGGGCGAGCCTCTCCAGGGGCCGGGCGAGTCTTTCCAGAGGCAGGGCGAGTCTCTCCAGGGGCCGGGCGAGTCGCTCCAGCGGCTGGGCGAGTCTCACCAGGGGCCAGGTGAGTCTCTCCAAGGGCCGGGCGAGTCTCTTCAGAGGCAGGGCGAATCTTTCCAGGGGCCAGGCGAAACTCTCCTGAGGACGAGCGAGTCCCTCCAGAGGCCGGGCGGGTCTATTCAGAGACAGGGCGAGTCTCCCCAGAGGCCGGGCGACTCTGCAGAGGCCGGGCGAGTCTCTAAAGAGGGCGGGTGAGTCTATCCGGAGCAGGGTGAATCTCTCCAGGGGCCGGACAAGTCTCTCCAGAAGCCGGGCGAGTCAATTCAGAGGCCGGGCGAGTCTCTCCAGAGGCCGGGCGAATCTCTACAGAGGTCGGGCGAGTCTCCCCAGAGGCCGGGCGAGTCTTTGTAGAGGCCGGGCGAGTCTGCCCAGTGGCAGGGCGAGTCTTTCCAGAGGCCGGGCGAATCTCTCCAGAGGCCGGGCGAGTCTCCCCAGTGGCCGGGCGAGTCTTTGCAGAGGCCAGGCGAGTCTCTCCAGAGGCTGTGCGAGTCTCTGCAGAGGCCTGGCGAGTGTCTAAAGAGGCCGGGCGAGTCTTTCCAGAGGCAGGGCGAGTCTCTTCAGGGGCCGGGCGAGTCTCTCCAGGGGCCGGGCGAGTCTCTTTAGAGACCAGGCGAGTCTCTCCAGAGGCCGGGCTAGTCTCTTCAGGGATCGGGCGAGTCTCTCCAGGGGCCGGGCTAGCCTCTCCAGGGGCAGGGCGAGTCTTTCCAGTGGCAGGGCGAGTCTCTCCAGGGGCCGGGCGAGTCTCTCCAGGGGCCGGGCGAGTCTGTTTAGAGACCAGGCGAGTCTCTCCAGAGGCTGGGCGAGTCTCTCCAGTCGTCGAGCGAGTCTCTCCAGGGGCCGGGCGAGTCTCTTCAGAGGCCGGGCGGGTCTCTCCAGAGGCCAGGCGAGTCTCTCCAGGGGCCAGGCGAGTCTCTCCAGAGGCCGGGCGTATCTCTACAGAGGTCGGGCAAGTCTCTCCAGAGGCCGGGCGAGTCTTGCCAGAGGCCGGGTGAGTCTCCCCATTGGGCGGGCGAGTCTTTCCAGAGGCCGGGCGAGTTTCTCCGGAGGCCGGGCGAGTCACTCCACGGGCCAGGCGAGTCTCTACAGAGGCCGGGCTAGTCTCACCAGGGGCCAGGCGAGTCTCTCCAGGGGCCGGGCGAGTCTATACAGAGGCCGGGTGAGTCTCTCCAGGGTCCAGGCGAGTCTCTCCAGAGGCCGGGCGAGTCTCTCCAGGGGACGGGCGAGTCTCTCCAGAGGCCGGGCGAATCTCTACAGAGGCCGGGCGAGTCTCTCCAGAGGCCGGGCGTATCTCTACAAAGGCCGGGCGAGTCTCTCCAGAGGCCGGGCGAGTCTCCCCAGTAGCCAGACGAGTCTTTTCAGAGGCCGGGCAAGTCTCTCCAGAGGCCGGGCAAGACTCTTCAGAGGCCAGGCGAATCTCTACAGAGGCCGGGCGAGTCTCTCCAGGGGCCGGACAAGTCTCTCCAGAGGCCGGGCGAGTCTCTCCAGAGGCCGGGCTAGCCTATCCAGGGGCAGAGCGAGTCTTACCAGAGGCAGGGCGAGTCTCTCCAGAGGCCGAGCGAGTCTCTCCAGGGGCCGGGCGAGTCTCTCCAGAGGCTGGGCTAGTCTCACCAGGGGTCGGGCGAGTCTCTCCAGGGGCAGGGCGAGTCTCTTCAGAAGCCGGGAGAGCCTCTGCAGAGGCCAGGCGAGTCTCTCCAGGGGCTGGGCAAGTCTCTCCAGAGGCCGGTCGAATCTCTACAGAGGCCGGGCGAGTCTCTCCAGAGGCAGATCGAATCTCTACAGAGGTTGGGCGAGTCTCCCCAGAGGCCGGGCGAGTCTTTCCAGAGGCCGGGCGAGTCTCTCCAGAGGCCGGGCGAGTCTCCCCAGTGGCCGGGCGAGTCTTTGCAGAGGCCAGGCGAGTCTCTCCAGAGGCCGGCGAGTCTCTTTAGAGGCCGGGCGAGTCTCTCCAGAGGCCGGGCGAATCTCTAAAGTGAGCGGGCGAGTCTCTCCAGGGGCCGGGCGAGTCTCTACAGAGGCCGGGCGAGTCTCTCCGCAGGCCGGGCAAGTCTCTACAGAGGCCGGGCGAGTCTTTCCAGAGACCGGGCGAATCTCTCCAGAGGCCAGGCGAGTCTCTCTAGGGGCCGGGCGAGTCTTTCCAGAGGCCGGGCGAATCTCTCCAGAGGCCGGGCGAGTCTCTCCAGAGGCCGGGCGAATCTCTACAGAGGTTGGGCGAGTCTCCCCAGAGGCCGGGTGAGTCTTTCCAGAGGCCGGGCGAGTCTGCCCAGTGGCAGGGCAAGTCTTTCCAGAGGCCAAGCGAATCTCTCCAGAGGCCGGGCGAGTCTCCCCAGTGGCCGGGCGAGTCTTTGCAGAGGCCAGGCGAGTCTCTCCAGAGGCAGGGCGAATCTCTCCAGAGGCCGGGCGAGTCTCCCCAGTGGCCGGGCGAGTCTTTGCAGGGCCAGACGAGTCTCCCCAGAGGCAGGGCGAGTCTCTCCAGAGGCCGGGCGAGTCTCTTTAGAGGGCGGGCGAGTCTCTCCACATGCCAGGCGAGTCTCTTCAGAGGCCAGGCGAGTCTGCCCAGTGGCCGGGCGAGTCTTTCCAGAGGCTGGGCGAATCTCTCCTGAGGCCGGGCGAGTCTCCCCAGTGGACGGGCGAGTCTTTCCAGAGGCCAGGCGAGTCTTTCCAGAGGCAGGGCGAGTCTCTCCAGAGGCCTGGTGAGTCTCTCCAGAGGCCGGGTGAATCTCTACAGAGGTCGGGCGAGTCTATCCAGGGGCCGGCGAGTCTCTCCAGAGGCCAGGCGAGTCTCTCCACAGGCCGGGCGAGTGTTTCCAGAGGCCGGGCAAATCTCTCCAGAGGGCGGGCGAGTCTCTCCAGGGGCCGGGCGAGTCTCTCCAGAGGCTGGACTAGTCTCTCCAGAGGCTGGGCGATTCTCTCCAGGGGCCGGGGGAGTCTCTCCAGAGGCCGGACGAGTCTCTCTGGAGGCAGGGCGAATCTCTCCAGAGGCCGGACGAGTCTCTCCAGAGGCCGGGCGAGTCAATCCAGAGGCCGGGAGAGTCTTTCCAGAGGCCGGGAGAGTGTCTCCAGGGGCCGGGCGAGTCTCTCCACAGGCCGTGCGAGTCTCTACAGGGGCCGGGCGAGTCTCTCCAGAGGCAGGGCGAGTCTCTCCAGGGGCCAGGTGAATCTCTCCTGAGGACGGACGAGTCTCTCAGGGCCCAGGTGGATCTATCCAGAGGCAGGGTGAGTCTCCCAGTGGCCGGGCGAGTCTCCCCAGAGGCCGGTCAAGTCTCTGCAGAGGCCGGGCGAATGTCTACAGAAGCCGGGCGAGTCTCTTCAGGGGCCGGGCGAGTCTCTCCAGAGGCCGGGCGAATCTCTACAGAGGCCGGCGAGTCTCTCCAGGGGCCAGGCGAGTCTCTCCAGAGGCCGAGCGAGTCTCCCCAGTGGCCGGGCGAGTCTTTCCAGAGGCTGGGCGTGTCTCTCCATAGGCTGGGCGAATCTCTCCAGGGGCCGGGCGAGTCTCTACAGAGCCCGGGCGAGTCTCTCTGGAGGCAGGGCGAATCTCTACAGAGGCCGGGCGTGTCAATCCAGAGGCCGGACGAGTCTCTCCAGAGGCCGGGCGTGTCTCTCCATAGGCCGAGCGAATCTGTCAAGGGGTCGGGCGAGTCTCTCCAGAGGCCGGGCGAGTCTTTCCAGAGGCTGGGCCAGTCTTTCCAGAGGCCTGGAGGGTCTCTCCAGAGGCCGGGTGAGTCTCTCCAGAGGCCGGGCGAGTCTCTCCTTAGGCCGGGAGAGTCTCTCCAGGGGCCGGGCGAGTCTCTCCGGAGGCCGGGCGAGTCTCTCCAGGGGCCGAGCGAGCCTCTCCAGGGGCCGGACGTGTCTCTCCATAGGCCGAGCGAATCTCTCCAGAGGCCGGGTGAGTCTCTCCAGAGGTCGGGCGAGTCTCTCCAGGGGCCGGGCGAGCCTCTCCAGGGGCCGGGCGAGTCTTTCCAGAGGCAGGGCGAGTCTCTCCAAGGGCCGGGCGAGTCGCTCCAGTGGCTGGGCGAGTCTCACCAGGGGCCAGGTGAGTCTCTCCAAGGGCCGGGCGAGTCTCTTCAGAGGCAGGGCGAATCTTTCCAGGGGCCAGGCGAAACTCTCCTGAGGACGAGCGAGTCCCTCCAGAGGCCGGGCGGGTCTATTCAGAGACAGGGCGAGTCTCCCCAGAGGCCGAGCGACTCTGCAGAGGCCGGGCGAGTCTCTAAAGAGGGCGGGTGAGTCTATCCGGAGCAGGGTGAATCTCTCCAGGGGCCGGACGAGTCTCTCCAGAAGCCGGGCGAGTCAATTCAGAGGCCAGGCGCGTCTTTCCAGAGGCCGGGCGAGTGTCTACAGGGGCAGGGCGAGTCTCTCCAGAGGCCGTGCGAGTCTCTCCACGGGCCGGGCGAGTCTATCCAGGGGCCGGGCGAGTCTGTTTAGAGACCAGGCTAGTCTCTCCAGAGACTGGGCGAGTCTCTCCAGTCGTCGAGCGAGTCTCTCCAGGGGCCGGGCGAGTCTCTTCAGAGGCCGGGCGAGTCTCTCCAGGGGCCGGGCGGGTCTCTCCAGAGGCCGGGCGAGTCTCTCCAGGGGCCAGGCGAGTCTCTCCAGAGGCCGGGCGTATCTCTACAGAGGTCGGGCAAGTCTCTCCAGAGGCCGGGCGAGTCTTGCCAGAGGCCGGGTGAGTCTCCCCATTGGGCGGGCGAGTCTTTCCAAAGGCCGGGCGAGTCTCTCCGGAGGCCGGGCGAGTCACTCCAGGGGCCAGGCGAGTCTCTACAGAGGCCGGGCTAGTCTCACCAGGGGCCAGGCGAGTCTCTCCAGGGGCCGGGCGAGTCTATACAGAGGCCGGGTGAGTCTCTCCAGGGTCCAGGCGAGTCTCTCCAGAGGCCGGGCGAGTCTCTCCAGGGGACGGGCGAGTCTCTCCAGAGGCCGGGCGAATCTCGACAGAGGCCGGGCGAGTCTCTCCAGAGGCCGGGCGTATCTCTACAAAGGCCGGGCGAGTCTCTCCAGATGCCGGGCGAGTCTCCCCAGTAGCCAGACGAGTCTTTTCAGAGGCCGGGCAAGTCTCTCCAGAGGCCGGGCAAGACTCTTCAGAGGCCAGGCGAATCTCTACAGAGGCTGGGCGAATCTCTCCAGGGGCCGGGCGAGTCTCTACAGAGGCCGGGCGAGTCTCTCTGGAGGCAGGGCGAATCTCTACAGAGGCCGGGCGTGTCAATCCAGAGGCCGGACGAGTCTCTCCAGAGGCCGGGCGTGTCTCTCCATAGGCCGAGCGAATCTGTCAAGGGGTCGGGCGAGTCTCTCCAGAGGCCGGGCGAGTCTTTCCAGAGGCTGGGCCAGTCTTTCCAGAGGCCTGGAGGGTCTCTCCAGAGGCCGGGTGAGTCTCTCCAGAGGCCGGGCGAGTCTCTCCTTAGGCCGGGAGAGTCTCTCCAGGGGCCGGGCGAGTCTCTCCGGAGGCCGGGCGAGTCTCTCCAGGGGCCGAGCGAGCCTCTCCAGGGGCCGGGCGTGTCTCTCCATAGGCCGAGCGAATCTCTCCAGAGGCCGGGTGAGTCTCTCCAGAGGTCGGGCGAGTCTCTCCAGGGGCCGGGCGAGCCTCTCCAGGGGCCGGGCGAGTCTTTCCAGAGGCAGGGCGAGTCTCTCCAAGGGCCGGGCGAGTCGCTCCAGTGGCTGGGCGAGTCTCACCAGGGGCCAGGTGAGTCTCTCCAAGGGCCGGGCGAGTCTCTTCAGAGGCAGGGCGAATCTTTCCAGGGGCCAGGCGAAACTCTCCTGAGGACGAGCGAGTCCCTCCAGAGGCCGGGCGGGTCTATTCAGAGACAGGGCGAGTCTCCCCAGAGGCCGAGCGACTCTGCAGAGGCCGGGCGAGTCTCTAAAGAGGGCGGGTGAGTCTATCCGGAGCAGGGTGAATCTCTCCAGGGGCCGGACGAGTCTCTCCAGAAGCCGGGCGAGTGAATTCAGAGGCCAGGCGCGTCTTTCCAGAGGCCGGGCGAGTGTCTACAGGGGCATGGCGAGTCTCTCCAGAGGCCGTGCGAGTCTCTCCACGGGCCGGGCGAGTCTATCCAGGGGCCGGGCGAGTCTGTTTAGAGACCAGGCGAGTCTCCCCAGAGACTGGGCGAGTCTCTCCAGTCGTCGAGCGAGTCTCTCCAGGGGCCGGGCGAGTCTCTTCAGAGGCCGGGCGAGTCTCTCCAGGGGCCGGGCGGGTCTCTCCAGAAGCCGGGCGAGTCTCTCCAGGGGCCAGGCGAGTCTCTCCAGAGGCCGGGCGTATCTCTACAGAGGTCGGGCAAGTCTCTCCAGAGGCCGGGCGAGTCTTGCCAGAGGCCGGGTGAGTCTCCCCATTGGGCGGGCGAGTCTTTCCAAAGGCCGGGCGAGTCTCTCCGGAGGCCGGGCGAGTCACTCCAGGGGCCAGGCGAGTCTCTACAGAGGCCGGGCTAGTCTCACCAGGGGCCAGGCGAGTCTCTCCAGGGGCCGGGCGAGTCTATACAGAGGCCGGGTGAGTCTCTCCAGGGTCCAGGCGAGTCTCTCCAGAGGCCGGGCGAATCTCTCCAGGGGACGGGCGAGTCTCTCCAGAGGCCGGGCGAATCTCGACAGAGGCCGGGCGAGTCTCTCCAGAGGCCGGGCGTATCTCTACAAAGGCCGGGCGAGTCTCTCCAGAGGCCGGGCGAGTCTCCCCAGTAGCCAGACGAGTCTTTTCAGAGGCCGGGCAAGTCTCTCCAGAGGCCGGGCAAGACTCTTCAGAGGCCAGGCGAATCTCTACAGAGGCCGGGCGAGTCTCTCCAGGGGCCGGACAAGTCTCTCCAGAGGCCGGGCGAGTCTCTCCAGAGGCCGGGCTAGCCTATCCAGGGGCAGAGCGAGTCTTACCAGAGGCAGGGCGAGTCTCTCCAGGGGCCGGGCGAGTCTCTCCAGGGGCCGGGCGAGTCTCTTCAGAGACCGGGCGAGTCTCTCCAGAGGCCGGGCTAGTCTCACCAGGGGTCCGGCGAGTCTCTCCAGGGGCCGGGCGAGTCTCTTCAGAAGCCGGGTGAGCCTCTGCAGAGGCTAGGCGAGTCTCTCCAGGGGCCGGGCAAGTCTCTCCAGAGGCCGGTCGAATCTCTACAGAGGCCGGGCGAGTCTCTCCAGAGACAGGGCGAATCTCTACAGAGGTTGGGCGAGTCTCCCCAGAGGCCGGGCGAGTCTCCCCAGTGACCGGGCGAGTCTTTGCAGAGGCCAGGCGAGTCTCTCCAGAGGCCGGGCGAGTCTCTTTAGAGGCCGGGCGAGTCTCTCCAGAGGCCGGGCGAGTCTCTCCAGAGGCCGGGCGAATCTCTAAAGTGAGTGGGCGAGTCTCTCCAGGGTCCGGGCGAGTCTCTACAGAGGCCGGGCGAGTCTCTCCACAGGCCGGGCGAGTCTCTACAGAGGCCGGGCGAGTCTTTCCAGAGGCCGGGCGAATCTCTCCAGAGGCCAGGCGAGTCTCTCCAGAGGCCGGGCGAATCTCTACAGAGGTCGGGCGAGTCTCCCCAGAGGCCGGGCGAGTCTTTCCAGAGGCCGGGCGAGTCTGCCCAGTGGCAGGGCGAGTCTTTCCAGAGGCCGGGCGAATCTCTCCAGAGGCCTGGGCGAGTCTCCCCAGTGGCCGGGCGAGTCTTTGCAGAGGCCAGGCGAGTCTCTCCAGAGGCTGTGCGAGTCTCTGCAGAGGCCTGGCGAGTGTCTAAAGAGGCCGGGCGAGTCTTTCCAGAGGCAGGGCGAGTCTCTTCAGGGGCCGGGCGAGTCTCTCCAGGGGCCGGGCGAGTCTCTTTAGAGACCAGGCGAGTCTCTCCAGGGGCCAGGCGAGTCTCTCCAGAGGCCGGGCGTATCTCTACAGAGGTCGGGCAAGTCTCTCCAGAGGCCGGGCGAGTCTTGCCAGAGGCCGGGTGAGTCTCCCCATTGGGCGGGCGAGTCTTTCCAGAGGCCGGGCGAGTCTCTCCGGAGGCCGGGCGAGTCACTCCAGGGGCCAGACGAGTCTCTACAGAGGCCGGGCTAGTCTCACCAAGGGCCAGGCGAGTCTCTCCAGGGGCCGGGCGAGTCTCTACAGAGGCCGGGCGAGTCTCTCTGGAGGCAGGGCGAATCTCTACAGAGGCCGGGCGTGTCAATCCAGAGGCCAGACGAGTCTCTCCAGAGGCCGGGCGTGTCTCTCCATAGGCCGAGCGAATCTGTCAAGGGGTCGGGCGAGTCTCTCCAGAGGCCGGGCGAGTCTTTCCAGAGGCTGGGCCAGTCTTTCCAGAGGCCTGGAGAGTCTCTCCAGAGGCCGGGTGAGTCTCTCCAGAGGCCGGGCGAGTCTCTCCTTAGGCCGGGAGAGTCTCTCCGGAGGCCGGGCGAGTCTCTCCAGGGGCCGAGCGAGCCTCTCCAGGGGCCGGGCGTGTCTCTCCATAGGCCGAGCGAATCTCTCCAGAGGCCGGGTGAGTCTCTCCAGAGGTCGGGCGAGTCTCTCCAGGGGCCGGGCGAGCCTCTCCAGGGGCCGGGCGAGTCTTTCCAGAGGCAGGGCGAGTCTCTCCAAGGGCCGTGCGAGTCGCTCCAGGGGCTGGGCGAGTCTCACCAGGGGCCAGGTGAGTCTCTCCAAGGGCCGGGCGAGTCTCTTCAGAGGCAGGGCGAATCTTTCCAGGGGCCAGGCGAAACTCTCCTGAGGACGAGCGAGTCCCTCCAGAGGCCGGGCGGGTCTATTCAGAGACAGGGCGAGTCTCCCCAGAGGCCGGGCGACTCTGCAGAGGCCGGGCGAGTCTCTAAAGAGGGCGGGTGAGTCTATCCGGAGCAGGGTGAATCTCTCCAGGGGCCGGACGAGTCTCTCCAGAAGCCGGGCGAGTCAATTCAGAGGCCAGGCGCGTCTTTCCAGAGGCCGGGCGAGTGTCTACAGGGGCAGGGCGAGTCTCTCCAGAGGCCGTGCGAGTCTCTCCACGGGCCGGGCGAGTCTATCCAGGGGCCGGGCGAGTCTCTCCAGAGGCCGGGCTAGTGTCTTCAGGGATCGGGCGAGTCTCTCCAGGGGCCGGGCTAGCCTCTCCAGGGGCAGGGCGAGTCTTTCCAGTGGCAGGGCGAGTCTTTCCAGGGGCCGTGCGAGTCTCTCCAGGGGCCGGGCGAGTCTGTTTAGAGACCAGGCGAGTCTCTCCAGAGGCTGGGCGAGTCTCTCCAGTCGTCGAGCGAGTCTCTCCAGGGGCCGGGCGAGTCTCTTCAGAGGCCGGGCGAGTCTCTCCAGGGGCCGGGCGGGTCTCTCCAGAGGCCGGGCGAGTCTCTCCAGGGGCCAGGCGAGTCTCTCCAGAGGCCGGGCGTATCTCTACAGAGGCCGGGCAAGTCTCTCCAGAGGCCGGGCGAGTCTTGCCAGAGGCCGGGTGAGTCTCCCCATTGGGCGGGCGAGTCTTTCCAGAGGCCGGGCGAGTCTCTCCGGAGGCCGGGCGAGTCACTCCAGGGGCCAGGCGAGTCTCTACAGAGGCCGGGCTAGTCTAACCAGGGGCCAGGCGAGTCTCTCCAGGGGCCGGGCGAGACTATACAGAGGCTGGGTGAGTCTCTTCAGGGTCCAGGCGAGTCTCTCCAGAGGCCGGGCGAGTCTCTCCTGGGGACGGGCGAGTCTCTCCAGAGGCCGGGCGTATCTCTACAAAGGTCGGGCGAGTCTCTCCAGAGGCCGGGCGAGTCTCCCCAGTAGCCAGACGAGTCTTTTCAGAGGCCGGGCAAGTCTCTCCAGAGGCCGGGCAAGACTCTTCAGAGGCCAGGCGAATCTCTACAGAGGCCGGGCGAGTCTCTCCAGGGGCCGGACAAGTCTCTCCAGAGGCCGGGCGAGTCTCTCCAGAGGCCGGGCTAGCCTATCCAGGGGCAGAGCGAGTCTTACCAGAGGCAGGGCGAGTCTCTCCAGGGGCCGGGCGAGTCTCTCCAGGGGCCGGGCGAGTCTCTTCAGAGACCGGGCGAGTCTCTCCAGAGGCCGGGCTAGTCTCACCAGGGGTCGGGCGAGTCTCTCCAGGGGCCGGGCGAGTCTCTTCAGAAGCCGGGTGAGCCTCTGCAGAGGCCAGGCGAGTCTCTCCAGGGGCCGGGCAAGTCTCTCCAGAGGCCGGTCGAATCTCTACAGAGGCCGGGCGAGTCTCTCCAGAGGCAGGGCGAATCTCTACAGAGGTTGGGCGAGTCTCCCCAGAGGCCGGGCGAGTCTCCCCAGTGGCCGGGCGAGTCTTTGCAGAGGCCAGGCGACTCTCTCCAGAGGCCGGGCGAGTCTCTTTAGAGGCCGGGCGAGTCTCTCCAGAGGCCGGGCGAATCTCTAAAGTGAGTGGGCGAGTCTCTCCAGGGGCCGGGCGAGTCTCTACAGAGGCCGGGCGAGTCTCTCCACAGGCCGGGCGAGTCTCTACAGAGGCCGGGCGAGTCTTTCCAGAGGCCGGGCAAATCTCTCCAGAGGCCAGGCGAGTCTCTCCAGAGGCCGGGCAAATCTCTACAGAGGTCGGGCGAGTCTCCCCAGAGGCCGGGCGAGTCTTTCCAGAGGCCGGGCGAGTCTGCCCAGTGGCAGGGCGAGTCTTTCCAGAGGCCGGGCGAATCTCTCCAGAGGCCTGGGCGAGTCTGTCCAGGGGCCGGGCGAGTCTCTCCAGAGGCTGGACTAGTCTCTCCAGAGGCTGGGCGATTCTCTCCAGGGGCCGGGGGAGTCTCTCCAGAGGCCGGACGAGTCTCTCTGGAGGCAGGGCGAATCTCTCCAGAGGCCGGACGAGTCTCTCCAGAGGCCGGGCGAGTCAATCCAGAGGCCGGGAGAGTCTTTCCAGAGGCCGGGCGAGTGTCTCCAGGGTCCGGGCGAGTCTCTCCACAGGCCGTGCGAGTCTCTACAGGGGCCGGGCGAGTCTCTCCAGAGGCAGGGCGAGTCTCTCCAGGGGCCAGGTGAATCTCTCCTGAGGACGGACGAGTCTCTCAGGGGCCAGGTGGGTCTATCCAGAGGCAGGGTGAGTCTCCCCAGTGGCCGGGCGAGTCTCCCCAGAGGCCGGTCAAGTCTCTGCAGAGGCCGGGCGAATGTCTACAGAAGCCGGGCGAGTCTCTTCAGGGGCCGGGCGAGTCTCTCCAGAGGCCGGGCGAATCTCTACAGAGGCCGGCGAGTCTCTCCAGGGGCCAGGCGAGTCTCTCCAGAGGCCGGGCGAGTCTCTCCAGTGGCCGGGCGAGTCTTTCCAGAGGCTGGGCGTGTCTCTCCATAGGCTGGGCGAATCTCTCCAGGGGCCGGGCGAGTCTCTACAGAGGTTGGGCGAGTCTCCCCAGAGGCCGGGCGAGTCTCCCCAGTGGCCGGGCGAGTCTTTGCAGAGGCCAGGCGACTCTCTCCAGAGGCCGGGCGAGTCTCTTTAGAGGCCGGGCGAGTCTCTCCAGAGGCCGGGCGAATCTCTAAAGTGAGTGGGCGAGTCTCTCCAGGGGCCGGGCGAGTCTCTACAGAGGCCGGGCGAGTCTCTCCACAGGCCGGGCGAGTCTCTACAGAGGCCGGGCGAGTCTTTCCAGAGGCCGGGCAAATCTCTCCAGAGGCCAGGCGAGTCTCTCCAGAGGCCGGGCAAATCTCTACAGAGGTCGGGCGAGTCTCCCCAGAGGCCGGGCGAGTCTTTCCAGAGGCCGGGCGAGTCTGCCCAGTGGCAGGGCGAGTCTTTCCAGAGGCCGGGCGAATCTCTCCAGAGGCCTGGGCGAGTCTGTCCAGGGGCCGGGCGAGTCTCTCCAGAGGCTGGACTAGTCTCTCCAGAGGCTGGGCGATTCTCTCCAGGGGCCGGGGGAGTCTCTCCAGAGGCCGGACGAGTCTCTCTGGAGGCAGGGCGAATCTCTCCAGAGGCCGGACGAGTCTCTCCAGAGGCCGGGCGAGTCAATCCAGAGGCCGGGAGAGTCTTTCCAGAGGCCGGGCGAGTGTCTCCAGGGTCCGGGCGAGTCTCTCCACAGGCCGTGCGAGTCTCTACAGGGGCCGGGCGAGTCTCTCCAGAGGCAGGGCGAGTCTCTCCAGGGGCCAGGTGAATCTCTCCTGAGGACGGACGAGTCTCTCAGGGGCCAGGTGGGTCTATCCAGAGGCAGGGTGAGTCTCCCCAGTGGCCGGGCGAGTCTCCCCAGAGGCCGGTCAAGTCTCTGCAGAGGCCGGGCGAATGTCTACAGAAGCCGGGCGAGTCTCTTCAGGGGCCGGGCGAGTCTCTCCAGAGGCCGGGCGAATCTCTACAGAGGCCGGCGAGTCTCTCCAGGGGCCAGGCGAGTCTCTCCAGAGGCCGGGCGAGTCTCTCCAGTGGCCGGGCGAGTCTTTCCAGAGGCTGGGCGTGTCTCTCCATAGGCTGGGCGAATCTCTCCAGGGGCCGGGCGAGTCTCTACAGAGGCCGGGCGAGTCTCTCTGGAGGCAGGGCGAATCTCTACAGAGGCCGGGCGTGTCAATCCAGAGGCCGGACGAGTCTCTCCAGAGGCCGGGCGTGTCTCTCCATAGGCCGAGCGAATCTGTCAAGGGGTCGGGCGAGTCTCTCCAGAGGCCGGGCGAGTCTTTCCAGAGTCTGGGCCAGTCTTTCCAGAGGCCTGGAGAGTCTCTCCAGAGGCCGGGTGAGTCTCTCCAGAGGCCGGGCGAGTCTCTCCAGGGGCCGGGCGAGTCTCTCCGGAGGCCGGGCGAGTCTCTCCAGGGGCCGAGCGAGCCTCTCCAGGGGCCGGGCGTGTCTCTCCATAGGCCGAGCGAATCTCTCTAGATGCCGGGTGAGTCTCTCCAGAGGTCGGGCGAGTCTCTCCAGGGGCCGGGCGAGCCTCTCCAGGGGCCGGGCGAGTCTTTCCAGAGGCAGGGCGAGTCTCTCCAAGGGCCGGGCGAGTCGCTCCAGGGGCTGGGCGAGTCTCACCAGGGGCCAGGTGAGTCTCTCCAAGGGCCGGGCGAGTCTCTTCAGAGGCAGGGCGAATCTTTCCAGGGGCCAGGCGAAACTCTCCTGAGGACGAGCGAGTCCCTCCAGAGGCCGGGCGGGTCTATTCAGAGACAGGGCGAGTCTCCCCAGAGGCCGGGCGACTCTGCAGAGGCCGGGCGAGTCTCTAAAAAGTGCGGGTGAGTCTATCCGGAGCAGGGTGAATCTCTCCAGGGGCCGGACGAGTCTCTCCAGAAGCCGGGCGAGTCAATTCAGAGGCCAGGCGCGTCTTTCCAGAGGCCGGGCGAGTGTATGCAGGGGCAGGGCGAGTCTCTCCAGAGGCCGTGCGAGTCTCCACGGGCCGGGCGAGTCTATCCAGGGGCCGGGCGAGTCTCTCCAGAGGCCGGGCTAGTCTCTTCAGGGATCGGGCGAGTCTCTCCAGGGGCCGGGCTAGCCTCTCCAGGGGCAGGGCGAGTCTTTCCAGTGGCAGGGCGAGTCTCTCCAGCGGCCGGGCGAGTCTCTCCAGGGGCCGGGCGAGTCTGTTTAGAGACCAGGCGAGTCTCTCCAGAGGCTGGGCGAGTCTCTCCAGGGGCCGGGCGAGTCTCTTCAGAGGCCGGGCGAGTCTCTCCAGGGGCCGGGCGGGTCTCTCCAGAGGCCGGGCGAGTCTCACCAGGGGACGGGCGAGTCTCTCCAGGGTCCGGGCGAGTCTATACAGAGGCCGGGTGAGTCTCTCCAGGGTCCAGGCGAGTCTCTCCAGAGGCCGGGCAAGTCTCTCCAGAGGCCGGGCGAGTCTTGCCAGAGGCCGGGTGAGTCTCCCCATTGGGCGGGCGAGTCTTTCCAGAGGCCGGGCGAGTCTCTCCGGAGGCCGGGCGAGTCACTCCAGGGGCCAGGCGAGTCTCTCCAGAGGCCGGGCGAGTCTCACCAGGGGACGGGCGAGTCTCTCCAGGGGCCGGGCGAGTCTATACAGAGGCCGGGTGAGTCTCTCCAGGGTCCAGGCGAGTCTCTCCAGAGGCCGGGCGAGTCTCTCCAGGGGACGGGCGAGTCTCTCCAGAGGCCGGGCGAATCTCTACAGAGGCCGGGCGAGTCTCTCCAGAGGCCGGGCGTATCTCTACAAAGGCCGGGCGAGTCTCTCCAGAGGCCGGGCGAGTCTCCCCAGTAGCCAGACGAGTCTTTTCAGAGGCCGGGCAAGTCTCTCCAGAGGCCGCGCAAGACTCTTCAGAGGCCAGGCGAATCTCTACAGAGGCCGGGCGAGTCTCTCCAGGGGCCGGACAAGACTCTCCAGAGGCCGGGCGAGTCTCTCCAGAGGCCGGGCTAGCCTATCCAGGGGCAGAGCGAGTCTTACCAGAGGCAGGGCGAGTCTCTCCAGGGGCCGGGCGAGTCTCTCCAGGGGCCGGGCGAGTCTCTTCAGAGACCGGGCGAGTCTCTCCAGAGGCCGGGCTAGTCTCACCAGGGGTCGGGCGAGTCTCTCCAGGGGCCGGGCGAGTCTCTTCAGGGGCCAGGCAAGTCTCTCCAGAGGCCGGTCGAATCTCTACAGAGGCCGGGCGAGTCTCTCCAGAGGCAGGGCGAATCTCTACAGAGGTTGGGCGAGTCTCCCCAGAGGCCGGGCGAGTCTCCCCAGTGGCCGGGCGAGTCTTTGCAGAGGCCAGGCGAGTCTCTCCAGAGGCCGGGCGAGTCTCTTTAGAGGCCGGCCGAGTCTCTCCAGAGGCCGGGCGAATCTCTAAAGTGAGTGGGCGAGTCTCTCCAGGGGCCGGGCGAGTCTCTACAGAGGCCGGGCGAGTCTCTCCACAGGCCGGGCGAGTCTCTACAGAGGCCGGGCGAGTCTTTCCAGAGGCCGCGCGAATCTCTCCAGAGGCCAGGCGAGTCTCTCCAGAGGCCGGGCGAATCTCTACAGAGGTCGGGCGAGTCTCCCCAGAGGCCGGGCGAGTCTTTCCAGAGGCCGGGCGAGTCTGCCCAGTGGCAGGGCGAGTCTTTCCAAAGGCCGGGCGAATCTCTCCAGAGGCCTGGGCGAGTCTCCCCAGTGGCCGGGCGAGTCTTTGCAGAGGCCGGCGAGTCTCTCCAGGGGCCAGGCGAGTCTCTCCAGAGGCCGGGCGAGTCTCTCCAGTGGCCGGGCGAGTCTTTCCAGAGGCTGGGCGTGTCTCTCCATAGGCTGGGCGAATCTCTCCAGGGGCCGGGCGAGTCTCTACAGAGGCCGGGCGAGTCTCTCTGGAGGCAGGGCGAATCTCTACAGAGGCCGGGCGTGTCAATCCAGAGGCCGGACGAGTCTCTCCAGAGGCCGGGCGTGTCTCTCCATAGGCCGAGCGAATCTGTCAAGGGGTCGGGCGAGTCTCTCCAGAGGCCGGGCGAGTCTTTCCAGAGTCTGGGCCAGTCTTTCCAGAGGCCTGGAGAGTCTCTCCAGAGGCCGGGTGAGTCTCTCCAGAGGCCGGGCGAGTCTCTCCAGGGGCCGGGCGAGTCTCTCCGGAGGCCGGGCGAGTCTCTCCAGGGGCCGAGCGAGCCTCTCCAGGGGCCGGGCGTGTCTCTCCATAGGCCGAGCGAATCTCTCTAGATGCCGGGTGAGTCTCTCCAGAGGTCGGGCGAGTCTCTCCAGGGGCCGGGCGAGCCTCTCCAGGGGCCGGGCGAGTCTTTCCAGAGGCAGGGCGAGTCTCTCCAAGGGCCGGGCGAGTCGCTCCAGGGGCTGGGCGAGTCTCACCAGGGGCCAGGTGAGTCTCTCCAAGGGCCGGGCGAGTCTCTTCAGAGGCAGGGCGAATCTTTCCAGGGGCCAGGCGAAACTCTCCTGAGGACGAGCGAGTCCCTCCAGAGGCCGGGCGGGTCTATTCAGAGACAGGGCGAGTCTCCCCAGAGGCCGGGCGACTCTGCAGAGGCCGGGCGAGTCTCTAAAAAGTGCGGGTGAGTCTATCCGGAGCAGGGTGAATCTCTCCAGGGGCCGGACGAGTCTCTCCAGAAGCCGGGCGAGTCAATTCAGAGGCCAGGCGCGTCTTTCCAGAGGCCGGGCGAGTGTATGCAGGGGCAGGGCGAGTCTCTCCAGAGGCCGTGCGAGTCTCCACGGGCCGGGCGAGTCTATCCAGGGGCCGGGCGAGTCTCTCCAGAGGCCGGGCTAGTCTCTTCAGGGATCGGGCGAGTCTCTCCAGGGGCCGGGCTAGCCTCTCCAGGGGCAGGGCGAGTCTTTCCAGTGGCAGGGCGAGTCTCTCCAGCGGCCGGGCGAGTCTCTCCAGGGGCCGGGCGAGTCTGTTTAGAGACCAGGCGAGTCTCTCCAGAGGCTGGGCGAGTCTCTCCAGGGGCCGGGCGAGTCTCTTCAGAGGCCGGGCGAGTCTCTCCAGGGGCCGGGCGGGTCTCTCCAGAGGCCGGGCGAGTCTCACCAGGGGACGGGCGAGTCTCTCCAGGGTCCGGGCGAGTCTATACAGAGGCCGGGTGAGTCTCTCCAGGGTCCAGGCGAGTCTCTCCAGAGGCCGGGCAAGTCTCTCCAGAGGCCGGGCGAGTCTTGCCAGAGGCCGGGTGAGTCTCCCCATTGGGCGGGCGAGTCTTTCCAGAGGCCGGGCGAGTCTCTCCGGAGGCCGGGCGAGTCACTCCAGGGGCCAGGCGAGTCTCTCCAGAGGCCGGGCGAGTCTCACCAGGGGACGGGCGAGTCTCTCCAGGGGCCGGGCGAGTCTATACAGAGGCCGGGTGAGTCTCTCCAGGGTCCAGGCGAGTCTCTCCAGAGGCCGGGCGAGTCTCTCCAGGGGACGGGCGAGTCTCTCCAGAGGCCGGGCGAATCTCTACAGAGGCCGGGCGAGTCTCTCCAGAGGCCGGGCGTATCTCTACAAAGGCCGGGCGAGTCTCTCCAGAGGCCGGGCGAGTCTCCCCAGTAGCCAGACGAGTCTTTTCAGAGGCCGGGCAAGTCTCTCCAGAGGCCGCGCAAGACTCTTCAGAGGCCAGGCGAATCTCTACAGAGGCCGGGCGAGTCTCTCCAGGGGCCGGACAAGACTCTCCAGAGGCCGGGCGAGTCTCTCCAGAGGCCGGGCTAGCCTATCCAGGGGCAGAGCGAGTCTTACCAGAGGCAGGGCGAGTCTCTCCAGGGGCCGGGCGAGTCTCTCCAGGGGCCGGGCGAGTCTCTTCAGAGACCGGGCGAGTCTCTCCAGAGGCCGGGCTAGTCTCACCAGGGGTCGGGCGAGTCTCTCCAGGGGCCGGGCGAGTCTCTTCAGGGGCCAGGCAAGTCTCTCCAGAGGCCGGTCGAATCTCTACAGAGGCCGGGCGAGTCTCTCCAGAGGCAGGGCGAATCTCTACAGAGGTTGGGCGAGTCTCCCCAGAGGCCGGGCGAGTCTCCCCAGTGGCCGGGCGAGTCTTTGCAGAGGCCAGGCGAGTCTCTCCAGAGGCCGGGCGAGTCTCTTTAGAGGCCGGCCGAGTCTCTCCAGAGGCCGGGCGAATCTCTAAAGTGAGTGGGCGAGTCTCTCCAGGGGCCGGGCGAGTCTCTACAGAGGCCGGGCGAGTCTCTCCACAGGCCGGGCGAGTCTCTACAGAGGCCGGGCGAGTCTTTCCAGAGGCCGCGCGAATCTCTCCAGAGGCCAGGCGAGTCTCTCCAGAGGCCGGGCGAATCTCTACAGAGGTCGGGCGAGTCTCCCCAGAGGCCGGGCGAGTCTTTCCAGAGGCCGGGCGAGTCTGCCCAGTGGCAGGGCGAGTCTTTCCAAAGGCCGGGCGAATCTCTCCAGAGGCCTGGGCGAGTCTCCCCAGTGGCCGGGCGAGTCTTTGCAGAGGCCAGGCGAGTCTCTCCAGAGGCAGGGCGAATCTCTCCAGAGGCCGGGCGAGTCTCCCCAGTGGCCGGGCGAGTCTTTGCAGGGCCAGACGAGTCTCCCCAGAGGCAGGGCGAGTCTCTCCAGAGGCCGGGCGAGTCTCTTTAGAGGGCGGGCGAGTGTCTCCAGAGGTCGGGCGAATCTCTACAGACGCCGGGCGAGTCTCTCCAGGGGCCGCGCGAGTCTCTCCAGAGGCCGGGCGAGTCTCTCCACAGGCCGGGCGAGTCTCTTCAGAGGCCAGGCGAGTCTGCCCAGTGGCCAGGCGAGTCTTTCCAGAGGCTGGGCGAATCTCTCCATGGGCCGGGCGAGTCTCTCCAGAGGCCGGGCTACTCTCACCAGGGGTCGGGCTAGTCTCTCCAGGGGCCGGGCAAGTCTCTTCAGAAGCCGGGTGAGCCTCTGCAGAGGCCAGGCGAGTCTCTCCAGGGGCCGGGCGAGTCTCTTCAGAGACCGGGCGAGTCTCTCCAGAGGCCGGGCTAGTCTCACCAGGGGTCGGGCGAGTCTCTCCAGGGGCCGGGCGAGTCTCTTGAGTAGCCGGGTGAGCCTCTGCAGAGGCCAGGCGAGTCTCTTCAGGGGCCGGGCAAGTCTCTCCAGAGGCCGGTCGAATCTCTACAGAGGCCGGGCGAGTCTCTCCAGAGGCAGGGCGAATCTCTACAGAGGTTGGGCGAGTCTCTCCAGGGGCCGCGCGAGTCTCTCCAGAGGCCGGGCGAGTCTCTGCACAGGCCGGGCGAGTCTCTTCAGAGGCCAGGCGAGTCTGCCCAGTGGCCGGGCGAGTCTTTCCAGAGGCTGGGCGAATCTCTCCAGGGGCCGGGCGAGTCTCTTCAGAACCGGGCGAGTCTCTCCAGAGGCCGGGCTAGTCTCACCAGGGGTCGGGCGAGTCTCTCCAGGGGCCGGGCGAGTCTCTTCAGAAGCCGGGTGAGCCTCTGCAGAGGCCAGGCGAGTCTCTCCAGGGGCCGGGCAAGTCTCTCCAGAGGCCGGTCGAATCTCTACAGAGGCCGGGCGAGTCTCTCCAGAGGCAGGGCGAATCTCTACAGAGGTTGGGCGAGTCTCCCCAGAGGCCGGGCGAGTCTTTCCAGAGGCCGGGCGAGTCTCTCCAGAGGCCGGGTGAGTCTCCCCAGTGGCCGGGCGAGTCTTTGCAGGGGCCAGGCGAGTCTCTCCAGAGGCCGGGCGAGTCTCTTTAGAGGGCGGGCGAGTCTCTCCAGAGGCCGGGCGAATCTCTAAAGTGAGTGGGCGAGTCTCTCCAGGGGCCGGGCGAGTCTCTACAGAGGCCGGGCGAGTCTCTCCACAGGCCGGGCGAGTCTCTACAGAGGCCGGGCGAGTCTTTCCAGAGGCCGGGCGAATCTCTCCAGAGGCCAGGCGAGTCTCTCTAGGGGCCGGGCGAGTCTTTCCAGAGGCCGGGCGAATCTCTCCAGAGGCAGGGCGAGTCTCTCCAGAGGCCGGGCTAGTCTCACCAGGGGTCGGGCGAGTCTCTCCAGGGGCCGGGCGAGTCTCTTCAGTAGCCGGGTGAGCCTCTGCAGAGGCCAGGCGAGTCTCTTCAGGGGCCGGGCAAGTCTCTCCAGAGGCCGGTCGAATCTCTACAGAGGCCGGGCGAGACTCTCCAGAGGCAGGACGAATCTCTACAGAGGTTGGGCGAGTCTCTCCAGGGGCCGCGCGAGTCTCTCCAGAGGCCGGGCGAGTCTCTGCACAGGCCGGGCGAGTCTCTTCAGAGGCCAGGCGAGTCTGCCCAGTGGCCGGGCGAGTCTTTCCAGAGGCTGGGCGAATCTCTCCAGGGGCCGGGCGAGTCTCTTCAGAACCGGGCGAGTCTCTCCAGAGGCCGGGCTAGTCTCACCAGGGGTCGGGCGAGTCTCTCCAGGGGCCGGGCGAGTCTCTTCAGAAGCCGGGTGAGCCTCTGCAGAGGCCAGGCGAGTCTCTCCAGGGGCCGGGCAAGTCTCTCCAGAGGCCGGTCGAATCTCTACAGAGGCCGGGCGAGTCTCTCCAGAGGCAGGGCGAATCTCTACAGAGGTTGGGCGAGTCTCCCCAGAGGCCGGGCGAGTCTTTCCAGAGGCCGGGAGAGTCTCCCCATTGGGCGGGCGAGTCTTTCCAGAGGGCGGGCGAGTCTCTCCGGAGGCCGGGCGAGTCACTCCAGGGGCCAGGCGAGTCTCTCCAGAGGCCGGGCGAGTCTCACCAGGGGACGGGCGAGTCTCTCCAGGGTCCGGGCGAGTCTATACAGAGGCCGGGTGAGTCTCTCCAGGGTCCAGGCGAGTCTCTCAAGAGGCCGGGCAAGTCTCTCCAGAGGCCGGGCGAGTCTTGCCAGAGGCCGGGTGAGTCTCCCCATTGGGCAGGCGAGTCTTTCCAGAGGCCGGGCGAGTCTCTCCGGAGGCCGGGCGAGTCACTCCAGGGGCCAGGCGAGTCTCTCCAGAGGCCGGGCGAGTCTCACCAGGGGACGGGCGAGTCTCTCCAGGGGCCGGGCGAGTCTATACAGAGGCCGGGTGAGTCTCTCCAGGGTCCAGGCGAGTCTCTCCAGAGGCCGGGCGAGTCTCTCCAGGGGACGGGCGAGTCTCTCCAGAGGCCGGGCGAATCTCTACATAGGCCGGGCGAGTCTCTCCAGAGGCCGGGCGTATCTCTACAAAGGCCGGGCGAGTCTCTCCAGAGGCCGGGCGAGTCTCCCCAGTAGCCAGACGAGTCTTTTCAGAGGCCGGGCAAGTCTCTCCAGAGGCCGGGCAAGACTCTTCAGAGGCCAGGCGAATCTCTACAGAGGCCGGGCGAGTCTCTCCAGGGGCCGGACAAGACTCTCCAGAGGCCGGGCGAGTCTCTCCAGAGGCCGGGCTAGCTTATCCAGGGGCAGAGCGAGTCTTACCAGAGGCAGGGCGAGTCTCTCCAGGGGCCGGGCGAGTCTCTCCAGGGGCCGGGCGAGTCTCTTCAGAGACCGGGCGAGTCTCTCCAGAGGCCGGGCTAGTCTCACCAGGGGTCGGGCGAGTCTCTCCAGGGGCCGGGCGAGTCTCTTCAGGGGCCGGGCAAGTCTCTCCAGAGGCCGGTCGAATCTCTACAGAGGCCGGGCGAGTCTCTCCAGAGGCAGGGCGAATCTCTACAGAGGTTGGGCGAGTCTCCCCAGAGGCCGGGCGAGTCTCCCCAGTGGCCGGGCGAGTCTTTGCAGAGGCCAGGCGAGTCTCTCCAGAGGCCGGGCGAGTCTCTTTAGAGGCCGGGCGAGTCTCTCCAGAGGCCGGGCGAATCTCTAAAGTGAGTGGGCGAGTCTCTCCAGGGGCCGGGCGAGTCTCTACAGAGGCCGGGCGAGTCTTTCCAGAGGCCGGGCGAATCTCTCCAGAGGCCAGGCGAGTCTCTCCAGAGGCCGGGCGAATCTCTACAGTGGTCGGGCGAGTCTCCCCAGAGGCCGGGCGAGTCTTTCCAGAGGCCGGGCGAGTCTGCCCAGTGGCAGGGCGAGTCTTTCCAGAGGCCGGGCGAATCTCTCCAGAGGCCAGGCGAGTCTCTCCAGAGGCCGGGCGAATCTCTACAGTGGTCGGGCGAGTCTCCCCAGAGGCCGGGCGAGTCTTTCCAGAGGCCGGGCGAGTCTGCCCAGTGGCAGGGCGAGTCTTTCCAGAGGCCGGGCGAATCTCTCCAGAGGCCAGGCGAGTCTCTCCAGAGGCCGGGCGAATCTCTACAGAGGTCGGGCGAGTCTCCCCAGAGGCCGGGCGAGTCTTTCCAGAGGCCGGGCGAGTCTGCCCAGTGGCAGGGCGAGTCTTTCCAGAGGCCGGGCGAATCTCTCCAGAGGCCTGGGCGAGTCTCCCCAGTGGCCGGGCGAGTCTTTGCAGAGGCCAGGCGAGTCTCTCCAGAGGCAGGGCGAATCTCTACAGAGGCCGGGCATGTCTCTCCAGGGGCTGGGCGAATCTATCCAGAGGCCGGGCGAGTCTCACCAGTGGCCGGGCGAGTCTCTCCAGAGGCCGGGCGAGTTTCTACATAAGCCGAGCGAGTCTCTCCAGAGGCCGGTCGAATCTCTACAGAAACCGGGCGAGTCTCTCCAGAGGCCGGGCGATTCTCTACAGAGGCCGGGCGAGTCTTTACAGAGTCCAGGCAAGTCTCTCCAGAGGGCGGAAGAGTCTCTCCAGGGGCTGGGCGAGTCTCTACAGAGGCTGGGTGAGTCTTTCCAGAGGCCGGGCGAGTCTCTCCAGAGGCCCGGCGAGTCTTCTTAGGGGCCGGTCGAGTCTGTAAAGAGGCCGGACGAGTCTCTACAGAGGCCGGACGAGTCTCTCCAGGGGCGGGGCTAGCCTATCCAGGGGCAGGGCGAGTCTTACCAGAGGCAGGGCAAGTGTCTCCAGGGGCCGGGCGAGTCTCTTCAGAGACCGGGCTAGACTCACCAGGGGCCGGGCGAGTCTCTCCTGGGGCCGGGCGAGTCTGTCCAGAGGCCAGGCGAGTCTCTCCAGGGGCCGGGCGAGTCTCTCCAGAGGCCGGGCTAGACTCACCAGGGGCCGGGCGAGTCTCTCCAGGGGCCGGCGAGTCTGTCCAGAGGCCAGGCGAGTCTCTCCAGAGGTCGGGCGAGTCTCTCCAGAGGCCCGGCGAGTCTTCTCAGGGGCCGGGCGAGTCGCTCCTGAGGCCGGGCGAGTCTCTCCAGGGGCCGAGCGAGTCTCTCCAGAGGCCGGGTGAGTCCATCCAGGGGCCGGGCGAGTCTCTTCAGAGCCCGGGCGAGTCTCTACGGAGTCCGAGCGAGTCTCTCCAGCGGCCGGGCGAGTCTCTCCAGGGGCCGGTCGAGTCTCTCCATAGGCCGGGTGAGTCTCTACAGAGGCCGGTCGAGTCTCTCCAGAGGCCAGGCGAGTCTCTACAGAGTCCAGGCGAGTCTGTCAAGAGGCCGGGCAAATCTCTCCAGAGGCCGGCCGAGTCTCTCCAGAAGCCAGGCGAGTCTCTCCAGAGGCCGGGTGAGTCTTTCCAGAGGCCATGCGTGTCTCTCCAGAGGCCGGGCGAGTCTCTGCAGAGGGCCGGGCAAGTCTGTAAAGAGGCTGGATGAGTCTCTACAGAGGCCAGGCGAGTCTCTCCATAGGCCGGGCGAGTCTCTCCAGAGGCCGGGCGAGTCTCTCCAGGGGCCGGGCTAGCCTATCCAGGGGCAGGGCGAGTCTTACTAGAGGCAGGGCGAGTCTCTCCAGGGGCCGGGCGAGTCTCTCCAGGGGCCGGGCGAGTCTCTTCAGAGACCGGGCGAGTCTCTCCAGAGGCCGGGCTAGACTCACCAGGGGTCGGGCCACTCTCTCCAGAGGCCGGTCAAGTCTCTGCAGAGGCCGGGCGAGTCTCTAAAGAGGCCGGGCGAGTCTCTCCATAGTCCAGGCGAATCTCTACAGAGGCCGGGCATGTCTCTCCAGGGGCCGGGCGAATCTCTCCAGAGGCCAGGCGAGTCTCACCAGTGGCCGGGCGAGTCTCTCCAGAGGCCGGGCGAGTTTCTACATAAGCCGAGCGAGTCTCTCCAGAGGCCGGTCGAATCTCTACAGAAACCGGGCGAGTCTCTCCAGAGGCCGGGCGAGTCTCTACAGAGGCCGGGCGAGTCTTTACAGAGTCCAGGCAAGTCTCTCCAGAGGGCGGAAGAGTCTCTCCAGGGGCTGGGCGAGTCTCTACAGAGGCTGGGTGAGTCTTTCCAGAGGCCGGGCGAGTCTCTCCAGAGGCCCGGCGAGTCTTCTTAGGGGCCGGTCGAGTCTGTAAAGAGGCCGGACGAGTCTCTACAGAGGCCGGACGAGTCTCTCCAGGGGCGGGGCTAGCCTATCCAGGGGCAGGGCGAGTCTTACCAGAGGCAGGGCAAGTGTCTCCAGGGGCCGGGCGAGTCTCTTCAGAGACCGGGCTAGACTCACCAGGGGCCGGGCGAGTCTGTCCAGAGGCCAGGCGAGTCTCTCCAGGGGCCGGGCGAGTCTCTCCAGAGGCCGGGCTAGACTCACCAGGGGCCGGGCGAGTCTCTCCAGGGGCCGGGCGAGTCTGTCCAGAGGCCAGGCGAGTCTCTCCAGGGGCCGGGCAAGTCTCTCCAGAGGCCCGGCGAGTCTTCTCAGGGGCCGGGCGAGTCGCTCCTGAGGCCGGGCGAGTCTCTCCAGGGGCCGAGCGAGTCTCTCCAGAGGCCGGGTGAGACCATCCAGGGGCCGGGCGAGTCTCTTCAGAGCCCGGGCGAGTCTCTACGGAGTCCGAGCGAGTCTCTCCAGCGGCCGGGCGAGTCTCTCCAGAGGCCGGGCGAGTCCCAAAAGGGGCCGGTCGAGTCTCTCCATAGGCCGGGTGAGTCTCTACAGAGGCCGGTCGAGTCTCTCCAGAGGCCAGGCGAGTCTCTACAGAGTCCAGGCGAGTCTGTCAAGAGGCCGGGCAAATCTCTCCAGAGGCCGGGCGAGTCTCTCCAGAGGCCAGGCGAGTCTCTCCAGAGGCCGGGCGCTTATCCCCAGTTGCCAGGCAAATCTCCCCAGTGGCCGGGTGAGTCTTTCCAGAGGCCAGGCGAGTCTCTCCAGAGGCCGGGCGAGTCTCTGCAGAGGGCCGGGCTAGTCTGTAAAGAGGCTGGACGAGTCTCTACAGCGGGCGGGCGAGTCTCTCCATAGGCCGGGCGAGTCTCTCCAGGGGCCGGACGAGTCTCTCCAGAGGCCGGGCGAGTCTTTCCAGAGGCCGGGTGAGTCTCCCCATTGGGCGGGCGAGTCTCTCCAGAGGCCGGGCGAGTCTCACCAGGGGACGGGCGAGTCTCTCCAGGGTCCGGGCGAGTCTATACAGAGGCCGGGTGAGTCTCTCCAGGGTCCAGGCGAGTCTCTCAAGAGGCCGGGCAAGTCTCTCCAGAGGCCGGGCGAGTCTTGCCAGAGGCCGGGTGAGTCTCCCCATTGGGCGGGCGAGTCTTTCCAGAGGCCGGGCGAGTCTCTCCGGAGGCCGGGCGAGTCACTCCAGGGGCCAGGCGAGTCTCTCCAGAGGCCGGGCGAGTCTCACCAGGGGACGGGCGAGTCTCTCCAGGGGCCGGGCGAGTCTATACAGAGGCCGGGTGAGTCTCTCCAGGGTCCAGGCGAGTCTCTCCAGAGGCCGGGCGAGTCTCTTCAGGGGACGGGCGAGTCTCTCCAGAGGCCGGGCGAATCTCTACAGAGGCCGGGCGAGTCTCTCCAGAGGCCGGGCGTATCTCTACAAAGGCCGGGCGAGTCTCTCCAGAGGCCGGGCGAGTCTCCCCAGTAGCCAGACAAGTCTTTTCAGAGGCCGGGCAAGTCTCTCCAGAGGCCGGGCAAGACTCTTCAGAGGCCAGGCGAATCTCTACAGAGGCCGGGCGAGTCTCTCCAGGGGCCGGACAAGACTCTCCAGAGGCCGGGCGAGTCTCTCCAGAGGCCGGGCTAGCCTATCCAGGGGCAGAGCGAGTCTTACCAGAGGCAGGGCGAGTCTCTCCAGGGGCCGGGCGAGTCTCTCCAGGGGCCGGGCGAGTCTCTTCAGAGACCGGGCAAGTCTCTCCAGAGGCCGGGCTAGTCTCACCAGGGGTCGGGCGAGTCTCTCCAGGGGCCGGGCGAGTCTCTTCAGGGGCCGGGCAAGTCTCTCCAGAGGCCGGTCGAATCTCTACAGAGGCCGGGCGAGTCTCTCCAGAGGCAGGGCGAATCTCTACAGAGGCCGGGCGAGTCTCCCCAGAGGCCGGGCGAGTCTCCCCAGTGGCCGGGCGAGTCTTTGCAGAGGCCAGGCGAGTCTCTCCAGAGGCCGGGCGAGTCTGTTTAGAGACCAGGCGAGTCTCTCCAGAGGCTGGGCGAGTCTCTCCAGGGGCCGGGCGAGTCTCTTCAGAGGCCGGGCGAGTCTCTCCAGGGGCCGGGCGGGTCTCTCCAGAGGCCGGGCGAGTCTCTCCAGGGGCCAGGCGAGTCTCTCCAGAGGCCGGGCGTATCTCTACAGAGGTCGGGCAAGTCTCTCCAGAGGCCGGGCGAGTCTTGCCAGAGGCCGGGTGAGTCTCCCCTTTGGGCGGGCGAGTCTTTCCAGAGGCCGGGCGAGTCTCTCCGGAGGCCGGGCGAGTCACTCCAGGGGCCAGGCGAGTCTCTCCAGAGGCCGGGCGAGTCTCACCAGGGGACGGGCGAGTCTCTCCAGGGTCCGGGCGAGTCTATACGGAGGCCGGGTGAGTCTCTCCAGGGTCCAGGCGAGTCTCTCCAGAGGCCGGGCAAGTCTCTCCAGAGGCCGGGCGAGTCTTGCCAGAGGCCGGGTGAGTCTCCCCATTGGGCGGGCGAGTCTTTCCAGAGGCCGGGCGAGTCTCTCCGGAGGCCGGGCGAGTCAATCCAGGGGCCAGGCGAGTCTCTCCAGAGGCCGGGCGAGTCTCACCAGGGGACGGGCGAGTCTCTCCAGGGGCCGGGCGAGTCTATACAGAGGCCGGGTGAGTCTCTCCAGGGTCCAGGCGAGTCTCTCCAGAGGCCGGGCGAGTCTCTCCAGGGGACGGGCGAGTCTCTCCAGAGGCCGGGCGAATCTCTACAGAGGCCGGGCGAGTCTCTCCAGAGGCCGGGCGTATCTCTACAAAGGCCGGGCGAGTCTCTCCAGAGGCCGGGCGAGTCTCCCCAGTAGCCAAACGAGTCTTTTCAGAGGCCGGGCAAGTCTCTCCAGAGGCCGGGCAAGACTCTTCAGAGGCCAGGCGAATCTCTACAGAGGCCGGGCGAGTCTCTCCAGGGGCCGGACAAGACTCTCCAGAGGCCGGGCGAGTCTCTCCAGAGGCCGGGCTAGCCTATCCAGGGGCAGAGCGAGTCTTACCAGAGGCAGGGCGAGTCTCTCCAGGGGCCGGGCGAGTCTCTCCAGGGGCCGGGCGAGTCTCTTCAGAGACCGGGCGAGTCTCTCCAGAGGCCGGGCTAGTCTCACCAGGGGTCGGGCGAGTCTCTCCAGGGGCCGGGCGAGTCTCTTCAGGGGCCAGGCAAGTCTCTCCAGAGGCCGGTCGAATCTCTACAGAGGCCGGGCGAGTCTCTCCAAAGGCAGGGCGAATCTCTACAGAGGTTGGGCGAGTCTCCCCAGAGGCCGGGCGAGTCTCCCCAGTGGCCGGGCGAGTCTTTGCAGAGGCCAGGCGAGTCTCTCCAGAGGCCGGGCGAGTCTCTTTAGAGGCCGGCCGAGTCTCTCCAGAGGCCGGGCGAATCTCTAAAGTGAGTGGGCGAGTCTCTCCAGGGGCCGGGCGAGTCTCTACAGAGGCCGGGCGAGTCTCTCCACAGGCCGGGCAAGTCTCTACAGAGGCCGGGCGAGTCTTTCCAGAGGCCGGGCGAATCTCTCCAGAGGCCAGGCGAGTCTCTCCAGAGGCCGGGCGAATCTCTACAGAGGTCGGGCGAGTCTCCCCAGAGGCCGGGCGAGTCTTTCCAGAGGCCGGGCGAGTCTGCCCAGTGGCAGGGCGAGTCTTTCCAAAGGCCGGGCGAATCTCTCCAGAGGCCTGGGCGAGTCTCCCCAGTGGCCGGGCGAGTCTTTGCAGAGGCCAGGCGAGTCTCTCCAGAGGCAGGGCGAATCTCTCCAGAGGCCGGGCGAGTCTCCCCAGTGGCCGGGCGAGTCTTTGCAGGGCCAGACGAGTCTCCCCAGAGGCAGGGCGAGTCTCTCCAGAGGCCGGGCGAGTCTCTTTAGAGGGCGGGCGAGTCTTTCCAGAGGCCGGGCGAGTCTCCCCAGAGGCAGGGCGAGTCTCTCCAGAGGCCGGGCTAGTCTCACCAGGGGTCGGGCGAGTCTCTCCAGGGGCCGGGCGAGTCTCTTCAGTAGCCGGGTGAGCCTCTGCAGAGGCCAGGCGAGTCTCTTCAGGGGCCGGGCAAGTCTCTCCAGAGGCCGGTCGAATCTCTACAGAGGCCGGGCGAGACTCTCCAGAGGCAGGACGAGTCTCTTCAGAGGCCAGGCGAGTCTGCCCAGTGGCCAGGCGAGTCTTTCCAGAGGCTGGGCGAATCTCTCCATGGGCCGGGCGAGTCTCTCCAGAGGCCGGGCTACTCTCACCAGGGGTCGGGCTAGTCTCTCCAGGGGCCGGGCGAGTCTCTTCAGAAGCCGGGTGAGCCTCTGCAGAGGCCAGGCGAGTCTCTCCAGGGGCCGGGCGAGTCTCTTCAGAGACCGGGCGAGTCTCTCCAGAGGCCGGGCTAGTCTCACCAGGGGTCGGGCGAGTCTCTCCAGGGGCCGGGCGAGTCTCTTGAGTAGCCGGGTGAGCCTCTGCAGAGGCCAGGCGAGTCTCTTCAGGGGCCGGGCAAGTCTCTCCAGAGGCCGGTCGAATCTCTACAGAGGCCGGGCGAGTCTCTCCAGAGGCAGGGCGAATCTCTACAGAGGTTGGGCGAGTCTCTCCAGGGGCCGCGCGAGTCTCTCCAGAGGCCGGGCGAGTCTCTGCACAGGCCGGGCGAGTCTCTTCAGAGGCCAGGCGAGTCTGCCCAGTGGCCGGGCGAGTCTTTCCAGAGGCTGGGCGAATCTCTCCAGGGGCCGGGCGAGTCTCTTCAGAACCGGGCGAGTCTCTCCAGACGCCGGGCTAGTCTCACCAGGGGTCGGGCGAGTCTCTCCAGGGGCCGGGCGAGTCTCTTCAGAAGCCGGGTGAGCCTCTGCAGAGGCCAGGCGAGTCTCTCCAGGGGCCGGGCAAGTCTCTCCAGAGGCCGGTCGAATCTCTACAGAGGCCGGGCGAGTCTCTCCAGAGGCAGGGCGAATCTCTACAGAGGTTGGGCGAGTCTCCCCAGAGGCCGGGCGAGTCTTTCCAGAGGCCGGGCGAGTCTCACCAGAGGCCGGGTGAGTCTCCCCAGTGGCCGGGCGAGTCTTTGCAGGGGCCAGGCGAGTCTCTCCAGAGGCCGGGCGAGTCTCTTTAGAGGGCGGGCGAGTCTCTCCAGAGGCCGGGCGAATCTCTAAAGTGAGTGGGCGAGTCTCTCCAGGGGCCGGGCGAGTCTCTACAGAGGCCGGGCGAGTCACTCCACAGGCCGGGCGAGTCTCTACAGAGGCCGGGCGAGTCTTTCCAGAGGCCGGGCGAATCTCTCCAGAGGCCAGGCGAGTCTCTCTAGGGGCCGGGCGAGTCTTTCCAGAGGCCGGGCGAGTCTCCCCAGAGGCAGGGCGAGTCTCTCCAGAGGCCGGGCTAGTCTCACCAGGGGTCGGGCGAGTCTCTCCAGGGGCCGGGCGAGTCTCTTCAGTAGCCGGGTGAGCCTCTGCAGAGGCCAGGCGAGTCTCTTCAGGGGCCGGGCAAGTCTCTCCAGAGGCCGGTCGAATCTCTACAGAGGCCGGGCGAGACTCTCCAGAGGCAGGACGAATCTCTACAGAGGTTGGGCGAGTCTCTCCAGGGGCCGCGCGAGTCTCTCCAGAGGCCGGGCGAGTCTCTGCACAGGCCGGGCGAGTCTCTTCAGAGGCCAGGCGAGTCTGCCCAGTGGCCGGGCGAGTCTTTCCAGAGGCTGGGCGAATCTCTCCAGGGGCCGGGCGAGTCTCTTCAGAACCGGGCGAGTCTCTCCAGAGGCCGGGCTAGTCTCACCAGGGGTCGGGCGAGTCTCTCCAGGGGCCGGGCGAGTCTCTTCAGAAGCCGGGTGAGCCTCTGCAGAGGCCAGGCGAGTCTCTCCAGGGGCCGGGCAAGTCTCTCCAGAGGCCGGTCGTATCTCTACAGAGGCCGGGCGAGTCTCTCCAGAGGCAGGGCGAATCTCTACAGAGGTTGGGCGAGTCTCCCCAGAGGCCGGGCGAGTCTTTCCAGAGGCCGGGTGAGTCTCCCCATTGGGCGGGCGAGTCTTTCCAGAGGGCGGGCGAGTCTCTCCGGAGGCCGGGCGAGTCACTCCAGGGGCCAGGCGAGTCTCTCCAGAGGCCGGGCGAGTCTCACCAGGGGACGGGCGAGTCTCTCCAGGGTCCGGGCGAGTCTATACAGAGGCCGGGTGAGTCTCTCCAGGGTCCAGGCGAGTCTCTCAAGAGGCCAGGCAAGTCTCTCCAGAGGCCGGGCGAGTCTTGCCAGAGGCCGGGTGAGTCTCCCCATTGGGCAGGCGAGTCTTTCCAGAGGCCGGGCGAGTCTCTCCGGAGGCCGGGCGAGTCACTCCAGGGGCCAGGCGAGTCTCTCCAGAGGCCGGGCGAGTCTCACCAGGGGACGGGCGAGTCTCTCCAGGGGCCGGGCGAGTCTATACAGAGGCCGGGTGAGTCTCTCCAGGGTCCAGGCGAGTCTCTCCAGAGGCCGGGCGAGTCTCTCCAGGGGACGGGCGAGTCTCTCCAGAGGCCGGGCGAATCTCTACAGAGGCCGGGCGAGTCTCTCCAGAGGCCGGGCGTATCTCTACAAAGGCCGGGCGAGTCTCTCCAGAGGCCGGGCGAGTCTCCCCAGTAGCCAGACGAGTCTTTTCAGAGGCCGGGCAAGTCTCTCCAGAGGCCGGGCAAGACTCTTCAGAGGCCAGGCGAATCTCTACAGAGGCCGGGCGAGTCTCTCCAGGGGCCGGACAAGACTCTCCAGAGGCCGGGCGAGTCTCTCCAGAGGCCGGGCTAGCCTATCCAGGGGCAGAGCGAGTCTTACCAGAGGCAGGGCGAGTCTCTCCAGGGGCCGGGCGAGTCTCTCCAGGGGTCGGGCGAGTCTCTTCAGAGACCGGGCGAGTCTCTCCAGAGGCCGGGCTAGTCTCACCAGGGGTCGGGCGAGTCTCTCCAGGGGCCGGGCGAGTCTCTTCAGGGGCCGGGCAAGTCTCTCCAGAGGCCGGTCGAATCTCTACAGAGGCCGGGCGAGTCTCTCCAGAGGCAGGGCGAATCTCTACAGAGGTTGGGCGAGTCTCCCCAGAGGCCGGGCGAGTCTCCCCAGTGGCCGGGCGAGTCTTTGCAGAGGCCAGGCGAGTCTCTCCAGAGGCCGGGCGAGTCTCTTTAGAGGCCGGGCGAGTCTCTCCAGAGGCCGGGAGAATCTCTAAAGTGAGTGGGCGAGTCTCTCCAGGGGCCGGGCGAGTCTCTACAGAGGCCGGGCGAGTCTCTCCACAGGCCGGGCGAGTCTCTACAGAGGCCGGGCGAGTCTTTCCAGAGGCCGGGCGAATCTCTCCAGAGGCCAGGCGAGTCTCTCCAGAGGCCGGGCGAATCTCTACAGAGGTCGGGCGAGTCTCCCCAGAGGCCGGGCGAGTCTTTCCAGAGGCCGGGCGAGTCTGCCCAGTGGCAGGGCGAGTCTTTCCAGAGGCCGGGCGAATCTCTCCAGAGGCCTGGGCGAGTCTCCCCAGTGGCCGGGCGAGTCTTTCCAGAGGCCGGGCGAATCTCTCCAGAGGCCAGGCGAGTCTCTCCAGAGGCCGGGCGAATCTCTACAGAGGTCGGGCGAGTCTCCCCAGAGGCCGGGCGAGTCTTTCCAGAGGCCGGGCGAGTCTGCCCAGTGGCAGGGCGAGTCTTTCCAGAGGCCGGGCGAATCTCTTCAGAGGCCTGGGCGAGTCTCCCCAGTGGCCGGGCGAGTCTTTGCAGAGGCCAGGCGAGTCTCTCCAGAGGCAGGGCGAATCTCTACAGAGGCCGGGCATGTCTCTCCAGGGGCTGGGCGAATCTATCCAGAGGCCGGGCGAGTCTCACCAGTGGCCGGGCGAGTCTCTCCAGAGGCCGGGCGAGTTTCTACATAAGCCGAGCGAGTCTCTCCAGAGGCCGGTCGAATCTCTACAGAAACCGGGCGAGTCTCTCCAGAGGCCGGGCGATTCTCTACAGAGGCTGGGCGAGTCTTTACAGAGTCCAGGCAAGTCTCTCCAGAGGGCGGAAGAGTCTCTCCAGGGGCTGGGCGAGTCTCTACAGAGGCTGGGTGAGTCTTTCCAGAGGCCGGGCGAGTCTCTCCAGAGGCCCGGCGAGTCTTCTTAGGGGCCGGTCGAGTCTGTAAAGAGGCCGGACGAGTCTCTACAGAGGCCGGACGAGTCTCTCCAGGGGCGGGGCTAGCCTATCCAGGGGCAGGGCGAGTCTTACCAGAGGCAGGGCAAGTGTCTCCAGGGGCCGGGCGAGTCTCTTCAGAGACCGGGCTAGACTCACCAGGGGCCGGGCGAGTCTCTCCAGGGGCCGGGCGAGTCTGTCCAGAGGCCAGGCGAGTCTCTCCAGGGGCCGGGCGAGTCTCTCCAGAGGCCGGGCTAGACTCACCAGGGGCCGGGCGAGTCTCTCCAGGGGCCGGCGAGTCTGTCCAGAGGCCAGGCGAGTCTCTCCAGAGGCCGGGCGAGTCTCTCCAGAGGCCCGGCGAGTCTTCTCAGGGGCCGGGCGAGTCGCTCCTGAGGCCGGGCGAGTCTCTCCAGGGGCCGAGCGAGTCTCTCCAGAGGCCGGGTGAGTCCATCCAGGGGCCGGGCGAGTCTCTTCAGAGCCCGGGCGAGTCTCTACGGAGTCCGAGCGAGTCTCTCCAGCGGCCGGGCGAGTCTCTCCAGGGGCCGGTCGAGTCTCTCCATAGGCCGGGTGAGTCTCTACAGAGGCCGGTCGAGTCTCTCCAGAGGCCAGGCGAGTCTCTACAGAGTCCAGGCGAGTCTGTCAAGAGGCCGGGCAAATCTCTCCAGAGGCCGGGCGAGTCTCTCCAGAAGCCAGGCGAGTCTCTCCAGAGGCCGGGTGAGTCTTTCCAGAGGCCATGCGTGTCTCTCCAGAGGCCGGGCGAGTCTCTGCAGAGGGCCGGGCAAGTCTGTAAAGAGGCTGGATGAGTCTCTACAGAGGCCAGGCGAGTCTCTCCATAGGCCGGGCGAGTCTCTCCAGAGGCCGGGCGAGTCTCTCCAGGGGCCGGGCTAGCCTATCCAGGGGCAGGGCGAGTCTTACTAGAGGCAGGGCGAGTCTCTCCAGGGGCCGGGCGAGTCTCTCCAGGGGCCGGGCGAGTCTCTTCAGAGACCGGGCGAGTCTCTCCAGAGGCCGGGCTAGACTCACCAGGGGTCGGGCCACTCTCTCCAGAGGCCGGTCAAGTCTCTGCAGAGGCCGGGCGAGTCTCTAAAGAGGCCGGGCGAGTCTCTCCATAGTCCAGGCGAATCTCTACAGAGGCCGGGCATGTCTCTCCAGGGGCCGGGCGAATCTCTCCAGAGGCCGGGCGAGTCTCACCAGTGGCCGGGCGAGTCTCTCCAGAGGCCGGGCGAGTTTCTACATAAGCCGAGCGAGTCTCTCCAGAGGCCGGTCGAATCTCTACAGAAACCGGGCGAGTCTCTCCAGAGGCCGGGCGATTCTCTACAGAGGCCGGGCGAGTCTTTACAGAGTCCAGGCAAGTCTCTCCAGAGGGCGGAAGAGTCTCTCCAGGGGCTGGGCGAGTCTCTACAGAGGCTGGGTGAGTCTTTCCAGAGGCCGGGCGAGTCTCTCCAGAGGCCCGGCGAGTCTTCTTAGGGGCCGGTCGAGTCTGTAAAGAGGTCGGACGAGTCTCTACAGAGGCCGGACGAGCCTCTCCAGGGGCGGGGCTAGCCTATCCAGGGGCAGGGCGAGTCTTACCAGAGGCAGGGCAAGTGTCTCCAGGGGCCGGGCGAGTCTCTTCAGAGACCAGGCTAGACTCACCAGGGGCCGGGCGAGTCTGTCCAGAGGCCAGGCGAGTCTCTCCAGGGGCCGGGCGAGTCTCTCCAGAGGCCGGGCTAGACTCACCAGGGGCCGGGCGAGTCTCTCCAGGGGCCGGGCGAGTCTGTCCAGAGGCCAGGCGAGTCTCTCCAGGGGCCGGGCAAGTCTCTCCAGAGGCCCGGCGAGTCTTCTCAGGGGCCGGGCGAGTCGCTCCTGAGGCCGGGCGAGTCTCTCCAGGGGCCGAGCGAGTCTCTCCAGAGGCCGGGTGAGTCCATCCAGGGGCCGGGCGAGTCTCTTCAGAGCCCGGGCGAGTCTCTACGGAGTCCGAGCGAGTCTCTCCAGCGGCCGGGCGAGTCTCTCCAGAGGCCGGGCGAGTCCCAAAAGGGGCCGGTCGAGTCTCTCCATAGGCCGGGTGAGTCTCTACAGAGGCCGGTCGAGTCTCTCCAGAGGCCAGGCGAGTCTCTACAGAGTCCAGGCGAGTCTGTCAAGAGGCCGGGCAAATCTCTCCAGAGGCCGGGCGAGTCTCTCCAGAGGCCAGGCGAGTCTCTCCAGAGGCCGGGCGCGTATCCCCAGTTGCCAGGCAAATCTCCCCAGTGGCCGGGTGAGTCTTTCCAGAGGCCAGGCGAGTCTCTCCAGAGGCCGGGCGAGTCTCTGCAGAGGGCCGGGCTAGTCTGTAAAGAGGCTGGACGAGTCTCTACAGCGGGCGGGCGAGTCTCTCCATAGGCCGGGCGAGTCTCTCCAGGGGCCGGACGAGTCTCTCCAGAGGCCGGGCGAGTCTCTCCAGGGGCCGGGCTAGCCTATCCAGGGGCGGGGCGAGTCTTACCAGAGGCAGGGCGAGTCTCTCCAGGGGCCGGGCGAGTCTCTCCAGGGGCCGGGCGAGTCTCTTCAGAGACCGGGCGAGTCTCTCCAGAGGCCGTGCTAGACTCACCAGGAGTCGGGCCACTCTCTCCAGAGGCCGGTCAAGTCTCTGCAGAGGCCGGGCGAGTCTCTAAAGAGGCCGGGCGAGTCTCTCCATAGTCCAGGCGAATCTCTACAGAGGCCGGGCGTGTCTCTCCAGGGGCCGGGCGAATCTCTCCAGAGGCCAGGCGTGTCTCACCAGTGGCCGGGCGAGTCTCTCCAGAGGCCGGGCGAGTCTCTACAGAGTCCAGGCAAGTCTCTCCAGAGGGCGGAAGAGTCTCTCCAGGGGCTGGGCGAGTCTCTACAGAGGCTGGGTGAGTCTTTCCAGAGGCCGGGCGAGTCTCTCCAGAGGCCCGGCGAGTCTTCTCAGGGGCCGGTCGAGTCTGTAAAGAGGCCGAACGAGTCTCTACAGAGGCCGGACGAGTCTCTCCAGAGGCCGGGCGAGTCTCTCCAGGGGCCGGGCTAGCCTATCTAGGGACAGGGCGAGTCTTACCAGAGGCAGGGCAAGTGTCTCCAGGGACCGGGCAAGTCTCTTCAGAGACCGGGCGAGTCTCTACAGAGGCCGGGCTAGACTCACCAGGGGCCGGGCGAGTCTCTCCAGGGGCCGGGCGAGTCTGTCCAGAGGCCAGGCAAGTCTCTCCAGGGGCCAGGCGAGTCTCTCCAGAGACCCGGCGAGTCTTCTCAGGGGCCGGGCGAGTCGCTCCTAAGGCCGGGCGAGTCTCTCCAGGGGCCGAGCGAGTCTCTCCAGAGGCCGGGTGAGTCCCTCCAGGGGCCGGGCGACTCTCTTCAGAGCCCGGGCGAGTCTCTAAGGAGTCCGAGCGAGTCTCTCCAGCGTCCGGGCGAGTCTCTCCAGAGGTCGGGCGAGTCCCAAAAGGGGCCGGTCGAGTCTCTCCATAGGCCGGGTGAGTCTCTACAGAGGCCGGTCGACTCTCTCAAGAGGCCAGGCGGGTCTCTCCAGGGGTCGGGCGAGTCTCTCCAGAGGCTGGGCTAGTCTCTCCTGAGGCCGGGCGAGTCTCTTCAGGGGCCGGGCGAGTCTCTCCAGAGGCCGGGCGAGTCTCTCCGGAGGCAGGGCAAATCTCTCCAGAGGCCGGACGAATCTCTCCAGAGGCCGGGCGAGTCAATCCAGAGGCCGGACGAGTCCCTCCAGAGGCTGGGCGAGTCTCTCCAGAGGCCGGGCAAATCTCTCCAGAGGCCGGACGAATCTCTACAGAGGCCGGTCGAGTCAATCCAGAGGCCGGACGAGTCTCTCCAGAGGCCGGGTGATTCTCTACAGAGGCCGGGCGAGTCTCTACAGAGTCCAGGCAAGTCTCTCCAGAGGGCGGAAGAGTCTCTCCAGGGGCTGGGCGAGTCTCTACAGAGGCTGGGTGAGTCTTTCCAGAGGCCGGGCAAGTCTCTCCAGAGGCCCGGCGGGTCTTCTCAGGGGCCGGTCGAGTCTGTAAAGAGGTCGGACGAGTCTCTACAGAGGCCGGACGAGTCTCTCCAGAGGCCGGGCGAGTCTCTCCAGGGGCCGGGCTAGCCTATCCAGGGGCAGGGCGAGTCTTACCAGAGCCAGGGCAAGTGTCTCCAGGGGCCGGGCAAGTCTCTCCAGAGGCAGGGCTAGTCTCTTCAGTGGACGAGCAAATCTCTCCAGAGGCCGGACGAATCTCTCCAGAGGCCGGGCGAGTCAATCCAGAGGCCGGACGAGACTCTCCAGAGGCCGGGCGAGTCTCTCCAGGGGCCGGGCAAGTCTCTCCAGAGGCCGGACGAGTCTCTCCAGAGGCCGGGCGAGTCTCTCCAGGGGCCGAGCGAGTCTCTCCAGAGGCCGGGTGAGTCCCTCCAGGGGCCGGGCGAGTCTCTTCAGAGCCCGGGCGAGTCTCTCCAGGGGCCGGGCTAGCTTATCCAGGGGCAAGTCGAGTCTTACCAGAGGCAGGGCAAGTGTCTCCAGGGGCCGGGCAAGTCTCTTCAGAGACCGGGCGAGTCTCTCCAGAGGCCGGGCTAGACTCACCAGGGGCCGGGCGAGTCTCTCCGGAGGCAGGGCAAATCTCTCCAGAGGCCGGACGAATCTCTCCAGAGGCCGGGCGAGTCAATCCAGAGGCCAGACGAGTCTCTCCAGAGGCCGGGCGAGTCTCTCCAGAGGCCGGGCGAGTCCCAAAAGGGGCTGGTCGAGTCTCTCCATAGGCCGGGCGAGTCTCTCCAGGGGTCGGGCGAGTCTCTCCAGAGGCTGGGCTAGTCTCTCCAGTGGCCGGGCAAATCTCTCCAGAGGCCGGACGAATCTCTCCAGAGGCCGGGCGAGTCAATCCAGAGGCCGGACGAGTCTCTCCAGAGGCCGGGCGAGTCTCTCCAGGGGCCAGGCAAGTCTCTCCAGGGGCCGGACGAGCCTCTCCAGAGGCCGGGCGAGTCTCTCCAGGGGCCGGGCTAGCCTATCCAGGGGCAGGGCGAGTCTTACCAGAGGCAGGGCGAGTCTCTCCAGGGGCAAGGCGAGTCTCTCCAGGGGCGGGCGAGTCTCTTCAGAGACCGGGCGAGTCTCTCCAGAGGCCGGGCTAGACTCACCAGGGGTCGGGCGAGTCTCTCCAGAGGCCGGTCAAGTCTCTGCAGAGGCCGGGCGAGTCTCTCTATAGTCCAGGCGAATCTCTACAGAGGCCGGGCGAGTCTCCCCAGTAGCCGGGCGAGTCTCTACAGAGGCTGGACGAGTCTCTCCAGAGGCCGGGCGAATCTCTACAGAGGCCGGGCGAGTCTCTACAGAGTCCAGGCGAGTCTCTCAAGAGGCCGGGCAAATCTCTCCAGAGGCCGGGCGAGTCTCTCCAGAGGCCAGGCGAGTCTCTCCAGAGGCCGGGCGAGTATCCCCAGTGGCCAGGCAAATCTACCCAGTGGCCGGGTGAGTCTTTCCAGAGGCCAGGCGAGTCTCTCCAGAGGCCGGGCGAGTCTCTGCAGACGCCGGGCAAGTCTGTAAAGAGGCTGGACGAGTCTCTACAGAGGCCGGGCGAGTCTCTCCATAGGCCGGGCGAGTCTCTCCAGGGGCCGGACGAGTCTCTCCAGAGGCCGGGCGAGTCTCTCCAGGGGCCGGGCTAGCCTATCCAGGGGCGGGGCGAGTCTTACCAGAGGCAGGGCGAGTCTCTCCAGGGGCCGGGCGAGTCTCTTCAGGGTCCGGGCGAGTCTCTTCAGAGACCGGGCGAGTCTCTCCAGAGGCCGTGCTAGACTCACCAGGAGTCGGGCCACTCTCTCCAGAGGCCGGTCAAGTCTCTGCAGAGGCCGGGCGAGCCTCTAAAGAGGCCGGGCGAGTCTCTCCATAGTCCAGGCGAATCTCTACAGAGGCCGGGCGTGTCTCTCCAGGGGCCGGGCGAATCTCTCCAGAGGCCGGGCGAGTCTCTACAGAGTCCAGGCAAGTCTCTCCAGAGGGCGGAAGAGTCTCTCCAGGGGCTGGGCGAGTCTCTACAGAGGCTGGGTGAGTCTTTCCAGAGGCCGGGCGAGTCTCTCCAGAGGCCCGGCGAGTCTTCTCAGGGGCCGGTCGAGTCTGTAAAGAGGCCGAACGAGTCTCTACAGAGGCCGGACGAGTCTCTACAGAGGCCGGGCGAGTCTCTCCAGGGGCCGGGCTAGCCTATCCAGGGGCAGGGCGAGTCTTACCAGAGGCAGGGCAAGTGTCTCCAGGGGCCGGGCAAGTCTCTTCAGAGACCGGGCGAGTCTCTCCAGAGGCCGGGCGATTCTCTACAGAGGCCGGGCGAGTCTCTACAGAGTCCAGGCAAGTCTCTCCAGAGGGCGGAAGAGTCTCTCCAGGGGCTGGGCGAGTCTCTACAGAGGCTGGGTGAGTCTTTCCAGAGGCCGGGCGAGTCTCTCCAGAGGCCCGGCGAGTCTTCTCAGGGGTCGGTCGAGTCTGTAAAGAGGCTGAACGAGTCTCTACAGAGGCCGGACGAGTCTCTACAGAGGCCGGGCGAGTCTCTCCAGGGGCCGGGCTAGCCTATCCAGGGGCAGGGCGAGTCTTACCAGAGGCAGGGCAAGTGTCTCCAGGGGCCGGGCAAGTCTCTTCAGAGAACGGGCGAGTCTCTCCAGAGGCCGGGCGATTCTCTACAGAGGCCGGGCGAGTCTCTACAGAGTCCAGGCAAGTCTCTCCAGAGGCCGGACGAGTCCCTCCAGAGGCCGGACGAGTCTCTCCAGAGGCCGGGCGATTCTCTACAGAGGCCGGGCGAGTCTCTACAGAGTCCAGGCAAGTCTCTCCAGAGGGCGGAAGAGTCTCTCCAGGGGCTGGGCGAGTCTCTACAGAGGCTGGGTGAGTCTTTCCAGAGGCCGGGCGAGTCTCTCCAGAGGCCCGGCGGGTCTTCTCAGGGGCCGGTCGAGTCTGTAAAGAGGTCGGACGAGTCTCTACAGAGGCCGGACGAGTCTCTCCAGAGGCCGGGCGAGTCTCTCCAGGGGCCTGGCTAGCCTATCCAGGGGCAGGGCGAGTCTTACCAGAGGCAGGGCAAGTGTCTCCAGGGGCCGGGCGAGTCTCTCCAGAGGCAGGGCTAGTCTCTCCAGTGGCCGGGCAAATCTCTCCAGAGGCCGGGCGAGTCAATCCAGAGGCCGGACGACACTCTCCAGAGGCCGGGCGAGTCTCTCCAGGGGCCGGGCAAGTCTCTCCAGAGGCCGGACGAGTCTCTCCAGAGGCCGGGCGAGTCTCTCCAGGGGCCGAGCGAGTCTCTCCAGAGGCCGGGTGAGTCCCTCCAGGGGCCGGGCGAGTCTCTTCAGAGCCCGGGCGAGTCTCTCCAGGGGCCGGGCTAGCCTATCCAGGGGCAGGGCGAGTCTCTCCGGAGGCAGGGCAAATCTCTCCAGAGGCCGGACGAATCTCTCCAGAGGCCGGGCGAGTCAATCCAGAGGCCAGACGAGTCTCTCCAGAGGCCGGGCGAGTCTCTCCAGAGGCCGGGCGAGTCTCTCCAGGGGCCGGGCTAGCCTATCCAGGGGCAGGGCGAGTCTTACCAGAGGCAGGGCGAGTCTCTCCAGGGGCAAGGCGAGTCTCTCCAGGGGCCGGGCGAGTCTCTTCAGAGACCGGGCGAGTCTCTCCAGAGGCCGGGCTAGACTCACCAGGGGTCGGGCGAGTCTCTCCAGAGGCCGGTCAAGTCTCTGCAGAGGCCGGGCGAGTCTCTAAAGAGGCCGGGCGAGTCTCTCCATAGTCCAGGCGAATCTCTACAGAGGCCGGGCGAGTCTCCCCAGTGGCCGGGCGAGTCTCTACAGAGGCTGGGCGAGTCTCTCCAGAGGCCGGGCAAATCTCTACAGAGGCCGGGCGAGTCTCTACAGAGTCCAGGCGAGTCTCTCAAGAGGCCGGGCAAATCTCTCCAGAGGCCGGGCGAGTCTCTCCAGAGGCCAGGCGAGTCTCTCCAGAGGCCGGGCGAGTATCCCCAGTGGCCAGGCAAATCTCCCCAGTGGCCGGGTGAGTCTTTCCAGAGGCCAGGCGAGTCTCTCCAGAGGCCGGGCGAGTCTCTCCAGAGGCCGGGCGAGTCTCTCCAGGGGCCGGGCTAGCCTATCCAAGGGCACGGCGAGTCTTACCAGAGGCAGGGCGAGTCTTTCCAGGGGCCGGGCAAGTCTCTCCAGGGGCTGGGCGAGTCTCTTCAGAGACCGGGCGAGTCTCTCCAGAGGCCGGGCTAGACTCACCAGGGGTCGGGCGAGTCTCTCCATGGGCCGGGCGAGTCTGTCCAGAGGCCAGGCGAGTCTCTCCAGGGGCCGGGCGAGTCTCTCCAGAGGCCCGGCGAGTCTTCTCAGGGGCCGGGCGAGTCGCTCCTGAGGCCGGGCGAGTCTCTCTAGGGGCCGAGCGAGTCTCTCCAGAGGCCGGGTGAGTCCCTCCAGGGACCGGGCGAGTCTCTTCAGAGCCCGGGCGAGTCTCTACGGAGTCCGAGCGAGTCTCTCCAGCGGCCGGGCGAGTCTCTCCAGAGGCCGGGCGAGTCCCAAATGTGCCGGTCGAGTCTCTTCATAGGCCGGGTGAGTCTCTACAGAGGCAGGTCAAGTATCTCCAGAGGCCAGGCGAGTCTCTACAGAGTCCAGGCGAGTCTGTCAAGAGGCCGGGCAAATCTCTCCAGAGGCCGGGCGAGTCTCTCCAGAGGCCAGGCGAGTCTCTCCAGAGGCCGGGCGCGTATCCCCAGTTGCCAGGCAAATCTCCCCAGTGGCCGGGTGAGTCTTTCCAGAGGCCAGGCGAGTCTCTCCAGAGGCCGGGCGAGTCTCTGTAGAGGCCAGGCAAGTCTGTAAAGAGGCTGGACGAGTCTCTACAGAGGCCGGGCGAGTCTCTCCATAGGCCGGGCGAGTCTCTCCAGGGGCCGGACGAGTCTCTCCAGAGGCCGGGCGAGTCTCTCCAGAGGCCGGGCTAGCCTATCCAGGGGCAGGGAGAGTCTTACCAGAGGCCGGGCGAGTCTCTACAGAGTCCAGGCGAGTCTCTCAAGAGGCCGGGCAAATCTCTCCAGAGGCCGGGCGAGTCTCTCCAGAGGCCAGGCGAGTCTCTCCAGAGGCCGGGCGAGTATCCCCAGTGGCCAGGCAAATCTCCCCAGTGGCCGGGTGAGTCTTTCCAGAGGCCAGGCGAGTCTCTCCAGAGGCCGGGCGAGTCTCTCCAGAGGCCGGGCGAGTCTCTCCAGGGGCCGGGCTAGCCTATCCAAGGGCACGGCGAGTCTTACCAGAGGCAGGGCGAGTCTTTCCAGGGGCCGGGCAAGTCTCTCCAGGGGCTGGGCGAGTCTCTTCAGAGACCGGGCGAGTCTCTCCAGAGGCCGGGCTAGACTCACCAGGGGTCGGGCGAGTCTCTCCATGGGCCGGGCGAGTCTGTCCAGAGGCCAGGCGAGTCTCTCCAGGGGCCGGGCGAGTCTCTCCAGAGGCCCGGCGAGTCTTCTCAGGGGCCGGGCGAGTCGCTCCTGAGGCCGGGCGAGTCTCTCTAGGGGCCGAGCGAGTCTCTCCAGAGGCCGGGTGAGTCCCTCCAGGGACCGGGCGAGTCTCTTCAGAGCCCGGGCGAGTCTCTACGGAGTCCGAGCGAGTCTCTCCAGCGGCCGGGCGAGTCTCTCCAGAGGCCGGGCGAGTCCCAAAGGGGCCGGTCGAGTCTCTTCATAGGCCGGGTGAGTCTCTACAGAGGCAGGTCAAGTATCTCCAGAGGCCAGGCGAGTCTCTACAGAGTCCAGGCGAGTCTGTCAAGAGGCCGGGCAAATCTCTCCAGAGGCCGGGCGAGTCTCTCCAGAGGCCAGGCGAGTCTCTCCAGAGGCCGGGCGCGTATCCCCAGTTGCCAGGCAATTCTCCCCAGTGGCCGGGTGAGTCTTTCCAGAGGCCAGGCGAGTCTCTCCAGAGGCCGGGCGAGTCTCTGTAGAGGCCGGGCAAGTCTGTAAAGAGGCTGGACGAGTCTCTACAGAGGCCGGGCGAGTCTCTCCATAGGCCGGGCGAGTCTCTCCAGGGGCCGGACGAGTCTCTCCAGAGGCCGGGCGAGTCTCTCCAGAGGCCGGGCTAGCCTATCCAGGGGCAAGGAGAGTCTTACCAGAGGCAGGGCGAGTCTCACCAGGGGCCGGGCGAGTCTCTCCAGGGGCCGGGCGAGTCTCTTCAGAGACCGGGCGAGTCTCTCCAGAGGCCGGGCTAGACTCACCAGGGGTCGGGTCACTCTCTCCAGAGGCCGGTCAAGTCTCTGCAGAGGCCGGGCGAGTCTCTAAAGAGGCCGGGCGAGTCTCTCTATAGTCCAGGCGAATCTCTACAGAGGCCAGGCGTGTCTCTCCAGGGGCCGGGCGAATAACTCCAGAGGCCGGGCGAGTCTCACCAGAGGCCAGGCGAGTCTCTCCAGAGGCCGGGCGCGTATCCCCAGTTGCCAGGCAAATCTCCCCAGTGGCCGGGTGAGTCTTTCCAGAGGCCAGGCGAGTCTCTCCAGAGGCCGGGCGAGTCTCTGCAGAGGCCGGGCAAGTCTGTAAAGAGGCTGGACGAGTCTCTCCAGAGGCCCGGCGAGTCTTCTCAGGGGTCGGGCGAGTCGCTCCTGAGGCCGGGCGAGTCTCTCCAGGGGCCGAGCGAGTCTCTCCAGAGGCCGGGTGAGTCCCTCCAGGGGCCGGGCGAGTCTCTTCAGAGCCCGGGCGAGTCTCTACGGAGTCCGAGCGAGTCTCTCCAGCGGCCGGGCAAATCTCTCCAGAGACCGGGCGAGTCCCAAAAGGGGCCGGTCGAGTCTCTCCATGGGCCGGGTGAGTCTCTACAGAGGCCGGTCGAGTTTCTCCAGAGGCCGGGCGAGTCTCTACAGAGCCTGGGCGAGTCTCTCCAGAGGCCAGGCAAGTCTCTACAGAGTCCAGGCAAGTCTGTCAAGAGGCCGGGCAAATCTCTCCAGGGGCCGGGCGAGTCTCTCCAGAGGCCAGGCGAGTCTCTCCAGAGGCCGGGCGTGTATCCCCAGTTGCCAGGCAAATCTCCCCAGTGGCCGGGTGAGTCTTTCCAGAGGCCAGGCGAGTCTCTCCAGAGGCCGGGCGAGTCTCTGTAGAGGCCGGGCAAGTCTGTAAAGAAGCTGGACGAGTCTCTACAGAGGCCGGGCGAGTCTCTCCATAGGCCGGGCGAGTCTCTCCAGGGGCCGGACGAGTCTCTCCAGAGGCCGGGCGAGTCTCTCTAGAGGCCGGGCTAGCCTATCCAGGGGCAGGGCGAGTCTTACCAGAGGCAGGGCGAGTCTCTCCAGGGGCCGGGCGAGTCTCTTCAGAGACCAGGCGAGTCTCTCCAGAGGCCGGGCTAGACTCACCAGGGGTCGGGCCACTCTCTCCAGAGGCCGGTCAAGTCTCTGCAGAGGCCGGGCGAGTCTCTAAAGAGGCCGGGCGAGTCTCTCTATAGTCCAGGCGAATCTCTACAGAGGCCAGGCGTGTCTCTCCAGGGGCCGGGCGAATAACTCCAGAGGCCGGGCGAGTCTCACCAGTGGCCGGGCGAGTCTCTCCAGAGGCCAGGCGAGTTTCTACATAAGCCGAGCGAGTCTCTCCAGAGGCCGGTCGAATCTCTACAGAAACCGGGCGAGTCTCTCCAGAGGCCGGGCGATTCTCTATAGAGGCCGGGCGAGTCTCTACAGAGTCCAGGCAAGTCTCTCCAGAGGGCGGAAGAGTCTCTCCAGGGGCTGGGTGAGTCTCTACAGAGGCTGGGTGAGTCTTTCCAGAGGCCGGGCGAGTCTCTCCAGAGGCCCGGCGAGTCTTCTCAGGGGCCGGTCGAGTCTGTAAAGAGCCCGGGCGTGTCTCTACGGAGTCCGAGCGAGTCTCTCCAGCGGCCGGGCGAGTCTCTCCAGAGGCCGGGCGAGTCCCAAAAGGGGCCGGTCGAGTCTCTCCATAGGCCGGGTGAGTCTCTACAGAGGCCGGTCGAGTCTCTCCAGAGGCCAGGCGAGTCTCTCCAGGGGTCGGGCGAGTCTCTCCAGAGGCTGGGCTAGTCTCTCCAGAGGCCGGGCGAGTCTCTTCAGGGGCCGGGCGAGTCTCTCCAGAGGCCGGGCGAGTCTCTCCGGAGGAAGGCAAATCTCACCAGAGGCCGGACGAATCTCTCCAGAGGCCGGGCGAGTCAATCCAGAGGCCGGACGACTCTCTCCAGATGTCGGGCGAGTCTCTCCAGAGGCCGGGCGAGTCCCTAAAGGGGCCGGTCGAGTCTCGGGCGAGTCTCTCCGTAGTCCAGGCGAATCTCTACAGAGGCCGGGCGAGTCTCCCCAGTGGCCGGGCGAGTCTCTACAGAGGCTGGGCGAGTCTCTCCAGAGGCCAGGCGAATCTCTACAGAGGCCGGGCGAGTCTCTACAGAGTCCAGGCGAGTCTCTCAAGAGGCCGGGCAAATCTCTCCAGAGGCCAGGCGAGTCTCTCCAGAGGCCGGACGAGTATCCCCAGTGGCCAGGCAAATCTACCCAGTGGCCGGGTGAGTCTTTCCAGAGGCCAGGCAAGTCTCTCCAGAGGCCGGGCGAGTCTCTGCAGAGGCCGGTCGAGTCTGTAAAGAGGCCGGACGAGTCTCTACAGAGGCTGGGCGAGTCTCTCCATAGGCCGGGCGATTCTCTCCAGGGGCCGGACGAGTCTCTCCAGAGGCCGGGCGAGTCTCTCCAGGGGCCGGGCTAGCCTATCCAGGGGCAGGGCGAGTCTTACCAGAGGCAGGGCGAGTCTCCCCAGGGGCCGGGCAAGTCTCTCCAGGGCCGGGCGAGTCTCTTCAGAGACCGGGCGAGTCTCTCCTGAGGCCGGGCGAGACTCACCAGGGGTCGGGCGAGTCTCTCCAGGGGCCGGGCGAGTCTGTCCAGAGGCCAGGCGAATCTCTTCAGGGGCCGGGCGAGTCTCTCCAGAGGCCGGGCGAATCTCTACAGAGGCCGGGCGAGTCTCTCCAGAGGCCGGGCGAATCTCTACAGAGGTCGGGCGAGTCTCTCCAGAGGCCCGGCGAGTCTTTCCAGAGGCCGTGCGAGTCTGCCCAGTGGCCGGGCGAGTCTTTCCAGATGCCGGGCGAGTCTCTCCAGAGGCGGCCGAGTCTCTTTAGAGGCTTGGGGAGTCTCTCCTGAGGCCGGGCGAATCTCTACAGAGGCCGGGCGAGTCTCTCCAGGGGCCGGGAGAGACTCTACAGAGGCCGGGCGAGTCTCTCCACAGGCCAGGCGAGTCTCTACAGAGGCCGGGCGAGTCTCTACAGAGGCTGGGCGAGTCTCTCCAGGGGCCGGGCTAGCCTATCCAGGGGCAGGGCGATTCTTACCAGAGGCAGGGCGAGTCTCTCGAGGGGCCGGGCGAGTCTCTTCAGAGACCGGGCGAGTCTCTCCAGAGGCCGGGCTAGACTCACCAGGGGTCGGGCGAGTCTCTCCAGGGGCCAGGGGAGTCTCTCCAGGGGCCGGGCGAGTCTCTCCAGAGGCCGGGCGAATCTCTACAGAGGCCGGGCGAGTCTCTCCAGAGGCCGGGCAAATCTCTACAGAGGTCAGGCGAGTCTCTCCAGAGGCCCGGCGAATCTTTCCAGAGGCCGGGCGAGTCTGCCCAGGGGCGGGCGAGTCTTTCCAGAGGCCAGGCGAGTCTCTCCAGAGTCCGGTCGAGTCTTTTTAGAGGCCGGGCGAGTCTCTCCTGAGGCCGGGCGATTCTCTACAGCGGCCGGGCGAGTCTCTCCACAGGCTGGGCGAGTCTCTACAGAGGCCAGGCGAGTCTCTCCATGGGCCGGGCGAGTCTCTCCAGAGGCCGGTCTAGTCTCTCCAGAGGCCGGGCGAGTCTCTCCGGAAGCAGGGCGAATCTCTCCAGAGGCCGGGCGAGTCTCTCCGGAAGCAGGGCGAATCTCTCCAGAGGCCGGACGAGTCTCTACAGAGGCCGGGCGAGTCAATTCAGAGGCCAGGCGAGTCTTTCCAGAGGCCGGGCGAGTGTCTCCAGGGGTGGGGCGAGTCTCTCCAGAGGCCGTGCGAGTCTCTACAGGGGCCGGGCGAGTCTCTCCAGAGGCAGTGCGAGTCTCTCCAGTGGCCAGGCGAAACTCTCCTGAGGACGGGCGAGTCTCTCCAGGGGCCGGGCAGGTCTATTCAGAGACAGGGCGAGTCTCCCTAGTGGCCGGGCGAGTCTCTGCAGAGGCCGGGCGAGTCTCTTCAGAGGCCGGGCGAGTCTCTCCAGAGGCGGGGCTAGTCTCTACAGAGGTAGGGCGAGTCTCTCTAGGGTCCGGGCGAGTCTCTTCAGAGTCCGGGCGAGTCTCTTCAGGGGCCGGGCGAGTCTCTTCAGGGGCCTGGCGAGTCTCTCCAGAGGCCTGGCGAATCTCTCCAGAGCCCGAGCGAGTCTCTTCAGGGGCCGAGCGAGTCTTTACAGAGGCCGGGCGAGTCTCTCCAGAGGCCGGGCGAGTCTCTCCAGAGGCCGGGCGAGTCTCTTCAGAGGCCGGGCGACTCTCTCCAGAGGCCGGTCAAGTCTCTGCAGAGGCCGGGCGAGTCTCTAAAGACGCCGGGCGAGTCTCTCGATAGTCCAGGCGAATCTCTACAGAGGCCGGGCGAGTCTCCCCAGTGGCCGGGCGAGTCTCTACAGAGGCTGGGCGAGTCTCTCCAGAGGCCGGGCGAATCTCTACAGAGGCCGGGCGAGTCTCTACAGAGTCCAGGCGAGTCTCTCAAGAGGCCGGGCAAATCTCTCCAGAGGCCGGGCGAGTCTCTCCAGAGGCCAGGCGAGTCTCTCCAGAGGCCGGGCGAGTATCCCCAGTGGCCAGGCAAATCTCCCCAGTGGCCGGGTGAGTCTTTCCAGAGGCCAGGCGAGTCTCTCCAAAGGCCGGGCAAATCTCTGCAGAGGCCGGTCGAGTCTGTGAAGAGGCCGGACGAGTCTCTACAGAGGCCGGGCGAGTCTCTCCATAGGCCGGGCGAGTCTCTCCAGGGGCCGGACGAGTCTCTCCAGAGGCCGGGCGAGTCTCTCCAGGGGACGGGCTAGCCTATCCAGGGGCATGGCGAGTCTTACCAGAGGCAGGGCGAGTCTCCCCCTGGGCCGGGCAAGTCTCTCCAAGGCCTGGGCGGGTCTCTTCAGAGACCGGGCGAGTCTCTCCAGAGGCCGGGCTAGACTCACCAGGGGTCGGGCGAGTCTCTCTAGGGGCCGGGCGAGTCTGTCCAGAGGCCAGGCGAATTTCTCCAGGGGCCGGGCGAGTCTCTCCAGAGGTCGGGCGAATCTCAACAGAGGCCGGGCGAGTCTCTCCAGAGGCCGGGCAAATCTCTACAGAGGTCAGGCGAGTCTCTCCAGAGGCCCGGCGAGTCTTTCCAGAGGCCGGGCGAGTCTGCCCAGGGGCCGGGCGTATCTCTCCAGAGGCCAGGCGAGTCTCTCCAGAGGCCGGGCGCGTATCCCCAGTTGCCAGGCAAATCTCCCCAGTGGCCGGGTGAGTCTTTCCAGAGGCCAGGCGAGTCTCTCCAGAGGCCGGGCGAGTCTCTGTAGAGGCCGGGCAAGTCTGTAAAGAAGCTGTTCGAGTCTCTACAGAGGCCGGGCGAGTCTCTCCATAGGCCGGGCGAGTCTCTCCAGGGGCCGGACGAGTCTCTCCAGAGGCCGGGCGAGTCTCTCCGGAGGCCGGGCTAGCCTATCCAGGGGCAGGGCGAGTCTTACCAGAGGCAGGGCGAGTCTCTCCAGGGGCCGGGCGAGTCTCTTCAGAGACCGGGCGAGTCTCTCCAGAGGCCGGGCTAGACTCACGAGGGGTCGGGCCACTCTCTCCAGAGGCCGGTCAAGTCTCTGCAGAGGCCGGGCGAGTCTCTAAAGAGGCCCGGCGAGTCTCTCTATAGTCCAGGCGAATCTCTACAGAGGCCAGGCGTGTCTCTCCAGGGGCCGGGCGAATAACTCCAGAGGCCGGGCGAGTCTCACCAGTGGCTGGGCGAGTCTCTCCAGAGGCCAGGCGAGTTTCTACATAAGCCGAGCGAGTCTCTCCAGAGGCCGGTCGAATCTCTACAGAAACCGGGCGACTCTCCAGAGGCCGGGCGATTCTCTATAGAGGCCGGGCGAGTCTCTACAGAGTCCAGGCAAGTCTCTCCAGAGGGCGGAAGAGTCTCTCCAGGGGCTGGGTGAGTCTCTACAGAGGCTGGGTGAGTCTTTCCATAGGCCGGGCGAGTTTCTCCAGAGGCCCGGCGAGTCTTCTCAGGGGCCGGTCGAGTCTGTAAAGAGCCCGGGCGCGTCTCTACGGAGTCCGAGCGAGTCTCTCCAGCGGCCGGGCGAGTCTCTCCAGAGGCCGGTCGAGTCCCAAAAGGGGCCGGTCGAGTCTTTCCATAGGCCGGGTGAGTCTCTACAGAGGCCGGTCGAATCTCTCCAAAGGCCAGACGAGTCTCTCCAGAGGCCGGGCGAGTCTCTCCAGAGACCGGGCGAGTCCCTAAAGGGGCCGGTCGAGTCTCGGGCGAGTCTCTCCATAGTCCAGGCGAATCTCTACAGAGGCCGGGCGAGTCTCCCCAGTGGCCGGGCGAGTCTCTACAGAGGCTGGGCGAGTCTCTCCAGAGGCCAGGCGAATCTCTACAGAGGCCGGGCGAGTCTCTACAGAGTCCAGGCGAGTCTCTCAAGAGGCCGGGCAAATCTCTCCAGAGGCCGGGCGAGTCTCTCCAGAGGCCAGGCGAGTCTCTCCAGAGGCCGGGCGAGTATCCCCAGTGGCCAGGCAAATCTCCCCAGTGGCCGGGTGAGTCTTTCCAGAGGCCAGGCAAGTCTTTCCAGAGGCCGGGCGAGTCTCTGCAGAGGCCGGTCGAGTCTGTAAAGAGGCCGGACGAGTCTCTACAGAGGCTGGGCGAGTCTCTCCATAGGCCGGGCGATTCTCTCCAGGGACCGGACGAGTCTCTCCAGAGGCCGGGCGAGTCTCTCCAGGGGCCGGGCTAGCCTATCCAGGGGCAGGGCGAGTCTTACCAGAGGCAGGGCGAGTCTCCCCAGGGGCCGGGCAAGTCTCTCCAGGGCTGGGCGAGTCTCTTCAGAGACCGGGCGAGTCTCTCCTGAGGCCGGGCGAGACTCACCAGGGGTCGGGCGAGTCTCTCCAGGGGCCGGGCGAGTCTGTCCAGAGGCCAGGCGAATCTCTCCAGGGGCCGGGCGAGTCTCTCCAGAGGCCGGGCGAATCTCTACAGAGGCCGGGCGAGTCTCTCCAGAGGCCGGGCGAATCTCTACAGAGGTCGGGCGAGTCTTTCCAGAGGCCGGGCGAGTCTGCCCAGTGGCCGGGCGAGTCTTTCCAGATGCCGGGCGAGTCTCTCCAGAGGCGGTCGAGTCTCTTTAGAGGCTTGGCGAGTCTCTCCTGAGGCCGGGCGAATCTACACAGTGGCCGGGCGAGTCTCTCCCGGGGCTGGGCGAGTCTCTACAGAGGCCGGGCGAGTCTCTCCACAGGCCAGGCGAGTCTCTACAGAGGCCGGGCGAGTCTCTACAGAGGCTGGGCGAGTCTCTCCAGGGGCCGGGCTAGCCTATCCAGGGGCAGGGCGATTCTTACCAGAGGCAGGGCAAGTCTCTCGAGGGGCCGGGCGAGTCTCTTCAGAGACCGGGCGAGTCTCTCCAGAGGCCGGGCTAGACTCACAAGGGGTCGGGCGAGTCTCTCCAGGGGCCGGGCGAGTCTCTCCAGAGGCCAGGCGAGTCTCTCCAGGGGCCGGGCGAGTCTCTCCAGAGGCAGGGCGAATCTCTACAGAGGCCGGGCGAGTCTCTCCAGAGGCCGGGCAAATCTCTACAGAGGTCAGGCGAGTCTCTCCAGAGGCCCGGCGAGTCTTTCCAGAGGCCGGGCGAGTCTGCCCAGGGGCGGGCGAGTCTTTCCAGAGGCCAGGCGAGTCTCTCCAGAGTCCGGTCGAGTCTCTTTAGAGGCCGGGCGAGTCTCTCCTGAGGCCGGGCGAGTCTCTACAGCGGCCGGGCGAGTCTCTCCACAGGCTGGGCGAGTCTCTACAGAGGCCGGTCTAGTCTCTCCAGAGGCCGGGCGAGTCTCTCCGGAAGCAGGGCGAATCTCTCCAGAGGCCGGGCGAGTCTCTCCGGAAGCAAGGCGAATCTCTCCAGAGGCCGGACGAGTCTCTCCAGAGGCCGGGCGAGTCAATTCAGAGGCCAGGCGAGTCTTTCCAGAGGCCGGGCGAGTGTCTCCAGGGGCGGGGCGAGTCTCTCCAGAGGCCGTGCGAGTCTCTACAGGGGCCGGGCGAGTCTCTCCAGAGGCAGTGCGAGTCTCTCCAGTGGCCAGGCGAAACTCTCCTGAGGACGGGCGAGTCTCTCCAGGGGCCGGGCAGGTCTATTCAGAGACAGGGCGAGTCTCCCCAGTGGCCGGGCGAGTCTCTGCAGAGGCCGGGCGAGTCTCTTCAGAGGCCGGGCGAGTCTCTCCAGAGGCGGGGCTAGTCTCACCAGAGGTCAAGCGAGTCTCTCTAGGGTCCTGGCGAGTCTCTTCAGAGTCCGGGCGAGTCTCTCCAGGGGCCGGGCGAGTCTCTTCAGGGGCCTGGCGAGTCTCTCCAGAGGCCGGACGAATCTCTCCAGAGCCCGAGCGAGTCTCTTCAGGGGCCGAGCGAGTCTTTACAGAGGCCGGGCGAGTCTCTCCAGAGGCCGGGCGAGTCTCTCCAGAGGCCGGGCGAGTCTCTTCAGAGGCCGGGCGACTCTCTCCAGAGGCCGGTCAAGTCTCTGCAGAGGCCGGGCGAGTCTCTAAAGACGCCGGGCGAGTCTCTCGATAGTCCAGGCGAATCTCTACAGAGGCCGGGCGAGTCTCCCCAGTGGCCGGGCGAGTCTCTACACACGCTGGGCGAGTCTCTCCAGAGGCCGGGCGAATCTCTACAGAGGCCGGGCGAGTCTCTACAGAGTCCAGGCAAGTCTCTCAAGAGGCCGGGCAAATCTCTCCAGAGGCCGGGCGAGTCTCTCCAGAGGCCAGGCGAGTCTCTCCAGAGGCCGTGCGAGTATCCCCAGTGGCCAGGCAAATCTCCCCAGTGGCCGGGTGAGTCTTTCCAGAGGCCAGGCGCGTCTCTCCAGAGGCCGGGCAAATCTCTGCAGAGGCCGGTCGAGTCTGTGAAGAGGCCGGACGAGTCTCTACAGAGGCCGGGCGAGTCTCTCCATAGGCCGGGCGAGTCTCTCCAGGGGCCGGACGAGTCTCTCCAGAGGCAGGGCGAGTCTCTCCATGGGACGGGCTAGCCTATCCAGGGGCAGGGCGAGTCTTACCAGAGGCAGGGCGAGTCTCCCCCTGGGCCGGGCAAGTCTCTCCAAGGCCTGGGCGAGTCTCTTCAGAGACCGGGCGAGTCTCTCCAGAGGCCGGGCTAGACTCACCAGGGGTCGGGCGAGTCTCTCTAGGGGCCGGGTGAGTCTGTCCAGAGGCCAGGCGAATCTCTCCAGGGGCCGGGCGAGTCTCTCCAGAGGTCGGGCGAATCTCTACAGAGGCCGGGCGAGTCAATTCAGAGGCCAGGCGAGTCTTTCCAGAGGCCGGGCGAGTCTCTTCAGAGTCCGGGCGAGTCTCTCCAAGGGCCGGGCGAGTCTCTTCAGGGGCCTGGCGAGTCTCTCCAGAGGCCGGGCGCATCTCTACAGAGCCCGAGCGAGTCTCTTCAGGGGCCGGGCGAGTCTTTACAGAGGCCGGGCGAGTCTCTCCAGAGGCCGGGCGAATCTACACAGTGGCCGGGCGAGTCTCTCCCGGGGCTGGGCGAGTCTCTACAGAGGCCGGGCGAGTCTCTCCACAGGCCAGGCGAGTCTCTACAGAGGCCGGGCGAGTCTCTACAGAGGCTGGGCGAGTCTCTCCAGGGGCCGGGCTAGCCTATCCAGGGGCAGGGCGATTCTTACCAGAGGCAGGGCAAGTCTCTCGAGGGGCCGGGCGAGTCTCTTCAGAGACCGGGCGAGTCTCTCCAGAGGCCGGGCTAGACTCACAAGGGGTCGGGCGAGTCTCTCCAGGGGCCGGGCGAGTCTCTCCAGAGGCCAGGCGAGTCTCTCCAGGGGCCGGGCGAGTCTCTCCAGAGGCAGGGCGAATCTCTACAGAGGCCGGGCGAGTCTCTCCAGAGGCCGGGCAAATCTCTACAGAGGTCAGGCGAGTCTCTCCAGAGGCCCGGCGAGTCTTTCCAGAGGCCGGGCGAGTCTGCCCAGGGGCGGGCGAGTCTTTCCAGAGGCCAGGCGAGTCTCTCCAGAGTCCGGTCGAGTCTCTTTAGAGGCCGGGCGAGTCTCTCCTGAGGCCGGGCGAGTCTCTACAGCGGCCGGGCGAGTCTCTCCACAGGCTGGGCGAGTCTCTACAGAGGCCGGTCTAGTCTCTCCAGAGGCCGGGCGAGTCTCTCCGGAAGCAGGGCGAATCTCTCCAGAGGCCGGGCGAGTCTCTCCGGAAGCAAGGCGAATCTCTCCAGAGGCCGGACGAGTCTCTCCAGAGGCCGGGCGAGTCAATTCAGAGGCCAGGCGAGTCTTTCCAGAGGCCGGGCGAGTGTCTCCAGGGGCGGGGCGAGTCTCTCCAGAGGCCGTGCGAGTCTCTACAGGGGCCGGGCGAGTCTCTCCAGAGGCAGTGCGAGTCTCTCCAGTGGCCAGGCGAAACTCTCCTGAGGACGGGCGAGTCTCTCCAGGGGCCGGGCAGGTCTATTCAGAGACAGAGCGAGTCTCCCCAGTGGCCGGGCGAGTCTCTGCAGAGGCCGGGCGAGTCTCTTCAGAGGCCGGGCGAGTCTCTCCAGAGGCGGGGCTAGTCTCACCAGAGGTCAAGCGAGTCTCTCTAGGGTCCTGGCGAGTCTCTTCAGAGTCCGGGCGAGTCTCTCCAGGGGCCGGGCGAGTCTCTTCAGGGGCCTGGCGAGTCTCTCCAGAGGCCGGACGAATCTCTCCAGAGCCCGAGCGAGTCTCTTCAGGGGCCGAGCGAGTCTTTACAGAGGCCGGGCGAGTCTCTCCAGAGGCCGGGCGAGTCTCTCCAGAGGCCGGGCGAGTCTCTTCAGAGGCCGGGCGACTCTCTCCAGAGGCCGGTCAAGTCTCTGCAGAGGCCGGGCGAGTCTCTAAAGACGCCGGGCGAGTCTCTCGATAGTCCAGGCGAATCTCTACAGAGGCCGGGCGAGTCTCCCCAGTGGCCGGGCGAGTCTCTACACACGCTGGGCGAGTCTCTCCAGAGGCCGGGCGAATCTCTACAGAGGCCGGGCGAGTCTCTACAGAGTCCAGGCAAGTCTCTCAAGAGGCCGGGCAAATCTCTCCAGAGGCCGGGCGAGTCTCTCCAGAGGCCAGGCGAGTCTCTCCAGAGGCCGTGCGAGTGTCCCCAGTGGCCAGGCAAATCTCCCCAGTGGCCGGGTGAGTCTTTCCAGAGGCCAGGCGCGTCTCTCCAGAGGCCGGGCAAATCTCTGCAGAGGCCGGTCGAGTCTGTGAAGAGGCCGGACGAGTCTCTACAGAGGCCGGGCGAGTCTCTCCATAGGCCGGGCGAGTCTCTCCAGGGGCCGGACGAGTCTCTCCAGAGGCAGGGCGAGTCTCTCCATGGGACGGGCTAGCCTATCCAGGGGCAGGGCGAGTCTTACCAGAGGCAGGGCGAGTCTCCCCCTGGGCCGGGCAAGTCTCTCCAAGGCCTGGGCGAGTCTCTTCAGAGACCGGGCGAGTCTCTCCAGAGGCCGGGCTAGACTCACCAGGGGTCGGGCGAGTCTCTCTAGGGGCCGGGTGAGTCTGTCCAGAGGCCAGGCGAATCTCTCCAGGGGCCGGGCGAGTCTCTCCAGAGGTCGGGCGAATCTCTACAGAGGCCGGGCGAGTCAATTCAGAGGCCAGGCGAGTCTTTCCAGAGGCCGGGCGAGTCTCTTCAGAGTCCGGGCGAGTCTCTCCAAGGGCCGGGCGAGTCTCTTCAGGGGCCTGGCGAGTCTCTCCAGAGGCCGGGCGCATCTCTACAGAGCCCGAGCGAGTCTCTTCAGGGGCCGGGCGAGTCTTTACAGAGGCCGGGCGAGTCTCTCCAGAGGCCGGGCGAGTCTCTCCAGAGGCCGGGCGAGTCTCTTCAGAGGCTGGGCGAGTCTCTTCAGAGGCCGGGCGAGTCTGTCCAGAGGCCAGGCGAATTTCTCCAGGGGGCGGGTGAGTCTCTCCAGAGGCCGGGCGAATCTCTACTGAGGTCGGGCGAGTCTCTCCAGAGATTGGGCGAGGCTTTCCAGAGGCCGGGCGAGTCTGCCCAGTGGCCGGGCGAGTCTTTCCAGATGCCGGGCGAATCTCTCCAGAGGCGGTCGAGTCTCTTTAGAGGCCGGGCGAGTCTCTCCTGAGGCCGGGCGAGTCTCTACAGCGGCCGGGCGAGTCTCTCCACAGGCTGGGCGAGTCTCTACAGAGGCCGGTCTAGTCTCTCCAGAGGCCGGGCGAGTCTCTCCGGAAGCAGGGCGAATCTCTCCAGAGGCCGGGCGAGTCTCTCCGGAAGCAAGGCGAATCTCTCCAGAGGCCGGACGAGTCTCTCCAGAGGCCGGGCGAGTCAATTCAGAGGCCAGGCGAGTCTTTCCAGAGGCCGGGCGAGTGTCTCCAGGGGCGGGGCGAGTCTCTCCAGAGGCCGTGCGAGTCTCTACAGGGGCCGGGCGAGTCTCTCCAGAGGCAGTGCGAGTCTCTCCAGTGGCCAGGCGAAACTCTCCTGAGGACGGGCGAGTCTCTCCAGGGGCCGGGCGCATCTCTACAGAGCCCGAGCGAGTCTCTTCAGGGGCCGGGCGAGTCTTTACAGAGGCCGGGCGAGTCTCTCCAGAGGCCGGGCGAGTCTCTCCAGAGGCCGGGCGAGTCTCTTCAGAGGCTGGGCGAGTCTCTTCAGAGGCCGGGCGAGTCTGTCCAGAGGCCAGGCGAATTTCTCCAGGGGGCGGGTGAGTCTCTCCAGAGGCCGGGCGAATCTCTACTGAGGTCGGGCGAGTCTCTCCAGAGATTGGGCGAGGCTTTCCAGAGGCCGGGCGAGTCTGCCCAGTGGCCGGGCGAGTCTTTCCAGATGCCGGGCGAATCTCTCCAGAGGCGGTCGAGTCTCTTTAGAGGCTGGGCGAGTCTCTCCTGAGGCCGGGCGAATCTCTACAGAGGCCGGGCGAGTCTCTCCAGGGGCCGGGCGAGTCTCTACAGAGGCCGGGCGAGTCTCTCCACAGGCCAGGCGAGTCTCTACAGAGGCAGGGCGAGTCTCTACAGAGGCTGGGCGAGTCTCTCCAGGGGCCGGGCTAGCCTATCCAGGGGCAGGGCAATTCTTACCAGAGGCAGAGCGAGTCTCTCGAGGGGCCGGGCGAGTCTCTTCAGAGACCGGGCGAGTCTCTCCGGAGGCCGGGCTAGACTCACCAGGGGTCGGGCGAGTCTCTCCAGAGACCGGGCGAGTCTCTCCGGAGGCCGGGCTAGACTCACCAGGGGTCGGGCGAGTCTCTCCAGGGGCCGGGCGAGTCTCTCCAGAGTCCAGGCGAGTCTCTACAGAGGCCGGGTGAGTCTCTACAGAGGCTGGGCGAGTCTCTCCAGGGGCCGGGCTAGCCTATCCAGGGGCAGGGCGAGTCTCTCCAGAGGCCGGCCTAGACTCACCAGGGGTCGGGCGAGTCTCTCCAGGGGCCGGGCAAGTCTCTCCAGAGGCCAGGCGAGTCTCTCCAGGGGCCGGGCGAGTCTCTCCAGAGGCAGGGCGAATCTCTACGGAGGCCCGGCGAGTCTCTCCAGAGGCCAGGCAAATCTCTACAGAGGTCAGGCGAGTCTCTCCAGAGGCCCGGCGAGTCTTTCCAGTGGTCGGGCAAGTCTGCCCAGGGGCCGGGCGAGTCTTTCCAGAGGCCAGGCGAGTCTCTCCAGAGGCCAGGCGAGTCTCTCCAGAGGCCGGTCGAGTCTCTTTAGAGGCCGGGCGAGTCTCTCCAGGGGCCGGGCGAGTCTCTACAGCGGCCGGGCGAGTCTCTCCACAGGCCGGGCGAGTCTCTACAGAGGCCGGGCGAGTCTCTCCATGGGCCGGGCGAGTCACTCCAGAGGCCGGACTAGTCTCTCCAGAGGGCGGGCGAGTCTCTCCAGGGGCCGGGTGAGTCTCTCCAGAGGCCGGGCGAGTCTCTCCGGAGGCAGGGCGAATCTCTCCAGAGGCCGGACGAGTCTCTCCAGAGGGCGGGCGAGTCTCTCCAGGGGCCGGGCAGGTCTATTCAGAGACAGGGCGAGTCTCACCAGTGGCCGGGCGAGTCTCTACAGAGGCCGGGCGAGTCTCTAAAGAGGCCGGGCGAGTCTCTCCAGGGACCGGGCGAGTCTCTTCAGAGGCCGGCGAGTCTCTCCAGAGGCCGGGCTAGTCTCACCAGAGGTCGGGCGAGTCTCTACAGAGGTCGGGCGAGTCTCTCTAGGGTCCGGGCGAGTCTCTTCAGAGGCCGGGCGAGTCTCTCCAGGGGCCGGGCGAGTCTCTTCAGGGGCCTGGCGAGTCTCTCCAGAGGCCGGACGAAACTCTACAGAGCCCGAGCGAGTCTCTTCAGGGGCCGGGCGAGTCTTTACAGAGGCCGGGCGAGTCTCTCCAGAGGCCGGGCTAGACTCACCAGGGGCCGGGCGAGTCTCTCCAGGGGCCGGACTAGTCTGTCCAGAGGCCAGGCGAGTCTCTCCAGGGGCCGGGCGAGTCTCTCCAGAGGCCCGGCTAGT